>NC_133615.1:5780609-6517996 GCF_964106895.1 Numenius arquata
CTTGTCAAGTGGTAGGAAATGACCCACTGAAGAATCATTTTGTGCATCATTGTCATTTGCAGTAGCATGTACTGCTTTTCCTCTTTAAATGAGTTACAAAAGTTAACTACTTCATCCTTAGAGGCCTTCAACAGGGATATATATAATATTCCCTTTTGTCAGATGGAGAAGGTGTAGGTGATGAAGAGACCTGTCTACAATCATGAAACCAAGAGTTCTAAACCCTTGAGTAACCGCACTGAGCATAATGCCCACCCTGACCTGTGACTGCATTTCCCTCTGAATGCTGTGTTGGTGCTGTCAGGTCTCATCTCCCGCAGAACAGACTTTATGAATTTTACTTGTGCATCTATCTCTCCCACATGAATAAGAAAAGAAACTTGAAGCTGCGAGTGTCTGAGTTTGCTTCTTTCTTGGGCTGGAAGCTTTGGGACACTGGAGTGAATTTTCTCTGGGGATGCAGAGATGCTAAGAGAACTGGACAGGTTGGAAGACCCTTCCCCCCCCCCCTTTTTTTTGAATTTGCAAACAACCAAAGACTGTTTCACTAAGTGGTTGAAAAGACAGAGCAATGAGGCTGTCGGTAGGACGCCACATGAGTTTGCACATGAAGACAACAAGGTACTTTGGAAGATACAGCAAAGGCAGGATGCCAAAGGATGCCCAGAGGAGAATTTCCTAAAATCATGAGAGCATAAGCAAGGTTATTATATCTCCTTAAAAGTTAAGTGATCTGTAAGGTGGCCAGAGACCATATTTCCCGTCCCTTTATAAACTTGTGCAAAGCCCCAGTAGACCCAAACCATTAAACAGTGCTTCCCCAGGACGAGCAATAACCTTACTAATTGCAGAAACCTTCCTTCTCACTGAATCCAGTGGCATCATGAGCGTACCTCAGCATCTTAGAATCATAGAATCATAGAATTGTCTAGGTTGGAAGGGACCTTTCAGATCATCGAGTCCAACCAAAACAGATATTTGTCAGCTACAATCTTCAGAACACAGACAGCAATTTCACCTTACTCATAGTAAACAGGATCAAAAATGAAATGATGGCTTTTCCAGAGAAGTTCTGATTTTGCTTCATTGTAAAATAAGCGGAGTTTTTGTTTTAGAAAAACTGATTGCAATTTTCACACTGACATTAAGTTAGTTTATTTGTTTTGTATTGTTTTGATTGAATTTGCAGTTGTTATTAAATATAGATGGAAAAATTTTTAATTGGGCCAGGTAAATGAGGATGGAAATAGAATCATAGAATCATCTAGGTTGGAAGGGACCTTTAAGATCATCTAGTCCAACCATCAACCTAACTCTGACAAAAAACCCCATCACTAAACCATGTCCCCCAGCACCATGTCAACCTGTCTTTTGAACACCTCCAGGGATGGTGACTCAACCACTTCCCTGGGCAGCCCATTCCAATGCCTGATAACCCTTTCCATGTAAAAATTTTTCCTGATGTCCAATCTGAACCTCCCCTGGCACAACTTGAAGCCATTTCCTCTTGTCCTATCGCCTGTGACTTGGGAGAAGAGACCGACCCCCACCTCTCTACAACCTCTTTTCAGGTAGTTGTATAGAGCAATAAGGTCTCCCCTCAGCCTCCTCTTCTCCAGGCTGAACAACCCCAGCTCCCTCAGCCGCTCCTCATAAAACTTATTCTCCAGACCCCTCACCAGCTTTATTGCCCTTCTCTGGACCCACTCCAGCACCTCAATGTCTTTTTTCTGGTAAGGGGCCCAAAACTGGATGCAGTACTCGAGGTGGGGCCTCACCAGTGCCAAGAACAGGGGGACGATCACCTCTCGAGTCCTACTCACCACGCTGTTCTCAGGAATGCCGTTGGCCTTCTTGGCCACCTGGGCACACTGCTGGCTCATGTTCAGCCGACAGTCGACCAACACCCCCAGGTCCTTTTCTGCCAGGCAGCTTTCCAGCCACTCTGCCCCAAGCCTGTAGAGCTGCATGGGGTTGTTGTGACCCAAGTGCAGGACCCAGCACTAGGCCTTATTGAACCTCATCCCATCGATCCAGCCTGTCCAGATCCCTCTGCAAAGCCTTTCTACCCTCCAGCAGGTCGACACTCCCACCCAACTTGGTGTCGTCTGCAAACTTACTGAAGGTGCACTCGATCCCCTCGTCCAGATCATTGATAAAGATGTTAAAGAGAATCAGCCCCAATACCGAGCCCTGGGGGACACCACTCGTGACCGGCCACCAACTGGATTTAACTCCATTTACCACCACTCTCTGGGCCCGGCCCTCCAGCCAGTTTTTAACCCAGCAGAGAGTACTCCCATCCAAGCCATGGGCAGCCAGTTTCTCCAGGAGGATACTGTGGGAGACTGTATCAAAGGCCTTACTAAAGTCCAGGTAAACAACATCCACAGCCTTTCCCTCATCCACCAAGTGGGTCACTTTGTCATAGAAGGCGATCAGGTTTGTCAAGCAGGACCTGCCTTTCATGAACCTGTGCTGGCTGGGCCTGATCACCTGGATGCCCTTCATGTGCTGCATAATGGCACTCAGGATGATCTGTTCCATGACCTTCCCAGGCACCGAGGTCAGACTGACAGGCCTGTAGTTCCCTGGATCATCCTTCTGGCCCTTCTTGTGGATGGGCATCACATTTGCTAGATGCCAGTCAGCTGGGACCACCCCAGTTTGCCAGGACTGTTGGTAAATGATGGAAAGTGGCTCTGCAAGCACTTCTGCCAGCTCCCTCAGTACCCTCAGGTGGATCCCATCTGGTCCCATAGACTTGTTTGTATCTAGGTGTTTGAGCAGGTCCCTCACCACCTCCTTTTGGATTACAAGGGCTTCATTCTGCTCCCCGCCCCTGTCTGCTAGTTCAGGGGTCTGGGTACTTAGGGAACCCCCTACTCTACTACTAAAGACTGTGGCAAAGGCAGCATTCAGTACCTCAGCCTTCTCCTCATCCTTTGTCACTACGTTACCTCCCATATCCAATAGAGGATGGAGGTTCTCCTGAGTCCTCTTCTTGCTACTAATATATTTATAGAAATTCTTTTTACTGTTTTTAACATCCAAGGCCAGGTTATGTTCTAGCTGGGCTTTGGCCTTTCTAATCTTTTCCCTACATAACTTTACTACACCTTTGTAATCTTCCTGAGTGGCCTGCCCCTTTTTCCAAAGGCCATAAACTCTTCTTTTTTCCCTGAGCTGTGACCCTATCTCTTTGTTCAGCCAGGCCGGTCTTTTCCCCGACGGCTCGCTTTACAGTGCACAGGGACGGCCTGCGCCTGAGCTTTTAAGACTTCCTCCTTGAAAAACACCCAGCCTTCCTGAACTCCTTTGCCCTTCAGGGCTGCCTCCCATGGGACTTTTCCAACCAGTGATCTGAACAGGCTAAAGTCCGCCCTCCGGAAGTCCAAGGTGGAAGTTTTGCTAACCCCCTTCCTTATATCACTAAGAATTGAAAACTTGACCATTTCATGGTCACTAAGCCCAAGACGGCCTCCGACCACCACATCTCCCACTAGTCCCTCTCTGTTTGTGAAAAGTAGGTCTAGCGAGGCACCTCCCCTGGTAGGCTCACCTACCAGTTGCGTCAGGAAGTTATCTTCCATACACTCAAGGAACCTCCTAGCCTGCCCGCTCTCTGCTGTGTTGTATTTCCAGAAGTCCGGTAGGTTGAAGTCCCCAACCAGAACAAGGGCTGGCGATTGAGAGACTTCAGCCAGCCACTTATAGAATACCTCATCTGCCTCCTCATCCTGGTTGGGTGGTTTATAGCAGACTCCCAAGAGAATATCCCCCTTGTTAGCCTTTCCCTTCATCCTTACCCATACACACTCAACTTATCATCACTGGAATCTAGCTCTATACAATCAAAACATTCCCTAGTGTACAGAGCCACACCCCCGCCTCTCCTTCCTTGCCTATCCCTTCTGAAGAGCTTATAGCCATCCATCGCAGCATTCCAGTCATGACCGTCATCCCACCACGTTTCTGTGATGGCGACTACATCATAGCTGTCCTGCCCATAAAAGTGGTAGGAAAATTAGCCCAGCTAAAGTGCATCTACACAAATGCACGCAGTATGGGCAACAAACAGGAGGAGCTGGAGGACATTGTACATCAGGAAAAATATGATATAGTTGCCATCACAGAAACGTGGTGGGAAGACTTACACAACTGGAGCACTGCAATCGATGGCTACCAACTCTTCAGAAGGGATAGACAAGGAAGGAGAGGTGGTGGGGTGGCCCTCTATGTTAGAGACAGATTTGAATGCCTAGAACTTAATAATGGGAATGACAGTGTAGAGTGTTTATGGGTTAGAATCAAGGGGAAGGCCAACAAGGCAGACATCATGGTGGGAGTTTATTACAGACCCCCAAACCAGAACGTAGAAGTCGATGAAATATTCTATCAGCAACTGGCAGAGCTCTCGCAATCACTCACCCTTGTTCTTGTGGGGGACTTGAACTTCCCAGATATCTGCTGGAAATATAACACAGCAGAGAGGGAACAGTCCTGGAGGTTCCTAGAGTATGTGGAAGACAGCTTCCTAACACAGCTGGTGAGGGAGCCAACTGGGGAAAGCGCCCTACTGGACCTGCTGCTTGTTAACAGAGAAGGTCTTGTGGGGGATGTAAAGGTTGAAGGTCGTCTTGGGCAGAGTGATCATGAAATCATAGAGTTTTCAATTCTTGCAGAAGCAAGACAGGGAGCCAGCAGAACTGCCACCTTGGACTTCCGAAAGGCAGACTTTGGCCTGTTTAGGAGCATGGTTGAGAGTGTCCCTTGGGAGACAGTCCTGAAGGGCATAGGTGCCCAGGAAGGCTGGTCATACTTCAAGGAGGAACTCTCAAAAGCGCAGGAGAAGGCCATCCCCAGGTCCCATAAAACGAGCCGACTGGGAAGAAGACCGGCCTGGCTAAATAGAGGGCTTTGGCTGGACCTCAGGGAGAAAAGGAAAGTCTATGATCTCTGGAAAAGGGAGTTGGTTACTTATGAGCAATATCAAGGTGTAGTGAAGATATGCAGGGGAAAAATTAGAAGGGCCAAAGCCCAAGCAGAACTTAACTTGGCTACCACAGTTAAAGATAACAAGAAGAGTTTTTTTCAGTATATCAATAAAAAAAGGAAGGCTAGGGAAAATGTAGGCCCACTGATGAATGAGGTAGGTGCCCTAGTGGTGGAAGACACAGAGAAGGTGGAGTTGCTGAATGCCTTCTTTGCTTCTGTCTTCACTGCCAAAGCTGCCCCTCATGAATCCCAGCCCCTGGAGACAAGGGGGAAGGTCTGGAGAGAGGAAGACTTTCCCTTTGTTGGGGAGGACTGGGTTAGAGACCACTTGGCCAAACTAGACATACACAAGTCCAAGGGCCCTGATGGGATGCACCCACGAGTGATGAGAGAACTGGCAGATGTTATTGCTGAGCCACTCTCCATCATTTTTGAGAGGTCTTGGAGAACAGGAGAAGTGCCTGAGGACTGGAGGAAGGCCAATATCACACCAGTCTACAAAAAGGGCAAGAAGGAGGACCCAGGGAACTACAGGCCAATTAGTCTCACCTCTGTCCCTGGGAAAATAACGGAGCGACTAGTTCTGGAAGTCATCTCCAAACACATTCAGGATCAAGAAGTTATTGGAAGTGGTCAACATGGATTTACCAAGGGTAAATCATGCTTGACCAATCTGATAGCTTTCTATGATGTTATAACTGGATGGCTGGATGAGGGGAGAGCAGCAGATGTCATCTACCTTGACTTCAGCAAGGCTTTTGACACTGTCTCCCATAATATCCTCATTAGGAAACTGAGGAAGTGTGGGCCAGATGAGGGGGCAGTGAGGTGGATTGAGTCCTGGCTGTGTGACAGAACTCAGAGGGTTGTAATTAATGGAGCAGGGTCAAGTTGGAGGCCTGTAACCAGCGGTGTCCCCCAGGGGTCAATACTCAGCCCAGTCTTGTTCAACATATTTATCAATGACCTGGACGAGGGGACAGAGTGTATCCTCAGCAAGTTCGCTGATGATACCAAACTGGGAGGGCTGGCCGACACTCCAGAGGGCTGTGCCGCCATCCAGCATTGTGGGGGACTGTGGCGGGTCCGTGGAACCCTTGATTGTGGGAATGGAGTCAGGAGTTGACCTTGCAGAGATTAAAGTATATCCTTGAGAAAGAAGGGAGTAGAAAACATCCTGAGAAGTAAAACAACTTTTAGGTACCAGCTGGGGACTGACAAGATAAGGAGTAGTTTTGATGTTTTGCAAGAGGCAACCAATGATATATTGTTATAACAATATGTAACCAATAGTAAAAGAACACGTGTTAAGAAAGAATATATAAGAATATACGTGTGCTAATAAAGGTGGACTGTTACTGCTTGAACTTCTGAAGATTGCTGTCCGTGTCATTTGTCCGTCTCAACAACAACGACATCTGGTGACCCCGACGTGATTCTGCATAGGAAAAAAGACGGCTGGAGATAGCCGTGGAGACGGAGCCCAGTATAGCTGAGAGCGGCGGGGAGAGCTGCTGATTGATCCGGATCGTGAATAAGACACCTGGAGAGGTGAGCTACTGGGAACATGGGAGGGAACTTGTCCAAAGAAGAGGGTATCATACTCTCTATGTGGCAGTTGCTTTTGAAACGGCGAGGCGTGGACCTCCCCGAGTTGACTTTACAGAAAATGTTGCTCTGGGGCAAAAGACAAGGCATTGAAGTTACCACTGTCACAGCGTTTAGTGTATCACAATGGAAGGACTTGGGTGATAAATTGTTTGATGGTGCTACGAGAGGCTCCAAAGAAGCGACTGAACTACTAACAACGTGGCGCTTGCTACTAGAGACTTTGAAAGGGTTTAAAGAGCAGAGGGAGCAGGCGGAGACAGCGGGAAAAAATGAGTCGCCTGATCCTTTTGGGCCGGACTTAAAAGGAGGGGCGGAGCCATCTGCGGTCCCAAAACCCCCGGTCCTAAAACCCCCTGTTACCAAGAAAGAAGACGGGGTGGGGGGTGCTGATGGGGGGGGGGGCCTGCGGCTTTCCGAAGGAAAAAAGTATAAGTATGTCCTGCCCCGAGAACAGATAGAAGCGGCAAGAGACTCGCATAAACAAGCGGCAGATTCGGGATATGTGTGGCCGCAGGAGGGACTCCCTGTATCTAAGTCAGGAGAGTGTGTGCAACCCTCTGCTCCACCAGTGCCGATTGCGGAAGAGCAAAAGGCGCGGCCGTCGCTTAACCCCTTTTTGTATCCACCTCTGCCAGAGGATTCGGACGTTAATGTTGATCAGGATGATCCTATGACAGGGCAAAATGAGCTTGAGGAGGTAGTCCCTGAGAATCCGGGTCCCCCTTTGCATACCCCTGCGCCAGTAAAACGTTCCGAGCAAGGGGGGGCAGAGTGTAGACCAAAATACCCTCGTACTTGGGATTTACCTCCAGCCTCGATTACGGTTAGACCGCGAAATCCTGTGCGATTCTGGAAAAAGGTCAAAGCTAAAGCTATGGAGTTGGGCGACCGGGATTTATCAGAGAATATATCTGTTCCCCTCACCACTGATGAACCTTTGAATGTTGAGGCTGCTGGGCCTGCAGCATTTCCCGTGGTGTATCATGACCCAGCTGCAGGGGAGCCTCATGAGCATGCTACTTATTCCTGGAAGGTGATTCAGGATTTACAAAAGGCCACCGCCCAGTATGGCCCCAACTCCCCGGCAGTAATGCAACTGATACGATTATTGTCAATGGAAGCTATGACCCCTTATGATATTACTCATATTGCTCAGATCATTTTTCAACCTGTGCAGCTTGCAGTGTTTCGAAATATTTGGCAGCAAAGGGCTGAGGCTCAGGCCGTAGCAAATCTGCAGTTTCCACAGGGTGATCCTCGCTATGGCAATGGTGCTGATGTTTTAATGGGTGCTGGGCAATTCAATAACCCACAGCATCAAGCGCAGTGGCCCCCCTTGGTGCTTGAACAAGTAAAAAATATAGGCATCGAGGCGATAATTCGCACTGCAGAATTGGCAGAACCAAAACAAAAATATACCACCATTAAACAAGGCACTCGAGAACCATTTCTCTCCTTTGTTGAAAAGTTACAAGCTGCTGTTGAACGTCAAGTGTTTGATACGTGCCTCCGTGAAATGTTAGTGAAACAATTGGCTCGCGACAATGCTAATGCGGACTGTCAAAAAATAATTGAGGCATTACCAGGAGACCCAACCTTAGAGGCAATGATTACTGCTTGTGCCAAGGTTGGGTCTGTGGAGCATAAAATGACTGCACTCGCTGCCGCAATGGCAGCCATGCGAGTACAGGGCCAAAAATGCTATGGCTGTGGTCAAACAGGTCATGTAAAAGCTGAATGCCCCAAGAAAAAAATGGTAGGAACTGGCTCGGGAAAAGTCAATACGGCGGGGGACACAGCAGAAATGAATTGCTATAGGTGTGGAAGGGTTGGACATGTTGCTAAGCAATGTCACTCTAAATATCACCTTAATGGCCAACCATTACAGCCGGGAAACGGCAAGAAGAGCGCGAAGGGGCGCGTGCAGACACAAATGCCCCGTACGCAAATGCCCTACAATCCTGGCAACCCATTTCTAGGGTCAGTGCAGACGCAACCCTCTGTGACAAGCTAACAGGGAAAACCAGTGGATCAGCCGGGATGGATGTATCCACCGCCCACACAGTGACTATAACAACTCAAGGGGTGCACAAAGTGCCCTTAGATGCCTGGGGACCAGTTGGTAGGGGACTGAGTGCTTTACTAATAGGAAGATCAAGTACCACCCTACAAGGACTCATGGTGCATGTGGGAGTTATTGACGCCGATTTTACAGGACAAATTTGTGCTATGGTATCAACAGCAACCCCACCGGTAACAATAGAAAAAGGAACACGCTTAGCTCAACTTGTGCCATTTATGAGTTGTGTCCCCGGGACTGAACAGGTTGTTTGCGGTGATGGCGGATTTGGATCAACAGGAAAACCACTTGTTTTCTGGACTCAGACAGTGTCGGAGAAACGGCCGCAAATGATCTGTACACTCATGATGAACAGTGTTACCCCCGATCAGGTGAAACTGACTGGGTTACTCGATACAGGGGCGGATGTGACTATCATCTCACTGCGCGAATGGCCTAATACTTGGCCTTTGGCCTCAAACACCTTAGGGGTGGCAGGACTTGGAGGAGTTGCAAATAGCTTAATATCAGCCAAACCAATTACGATTGTTAATTCTGAAGGTCAAAGGGCTACGGTGAGACCTTATGTGACCTCGGCCCCATTAAATTTGTGGGGAAGGGATTGTTTAGGACAATGGGGAGTATGGATAACAACGGATTTTCAGTAGGGGTCACTGTATTGCAGGGCATTTCTCGACCCACTCTGGCATTAAGATGGTTAACTGAAAGACCGGTGTGGGTTGATCAGTGGCCCCTCAGTCAAGAAAAACTCACTGCCCTGCAGTCTCTTGTAGCAGAACAGCTAGCTGCAGGACACATAGGGGTCTCACACAGCCCTTGGAATACCCCTGTGTTTGTTATAAAGAAAAAATCTGGAAAATGGAGATTGTTAGATGATCTGAGGAAGATTAATGAGGTTATGGCAACCATGGGAGCTTTACAACCTGGATTACCCTCTCCCACCATGATTCCGATGCAATGGGAAATTGTTGTAATGGACTTGAAAGATTGTTTCTTTACAATTCCTTTAGCAGATCAAGATATGGAGAAATTTGCCTTTACTGTACCATCCATAAACAATATGGAACCTGCAAAAAGATATCATTGGAAGGTGTTACCACAAGGTATGAAAAACTCACCCACAATTTGCCAGTGGTTCGTGGCAAAGGCATTGAGTCCAGTACGTGCTTTGTTCCCATCAGGTTATTGCTATCATTATATGGATGACATTCTGTTAGCTGCAGCAACTCCACAGGAGTTAATTGAGATGGAGAACAAAACACGGGAATCTCTGTGCCAATATGGACTGATTGTTGCACCTGAAAAGGTGCAACGACAGCAACCATGGCTCTATTTAGGTATGAAAGTCTTAACTCAAATGGTGATACCACAACCCATACAATTGCAAGTGGAAGTGAAAACATTAAATGACGTGCAAAAATTAGCAGGGATGATTAATTGGATTCGACCCTGCGTGGGGATTCCTTCTTCTAAATTGCAACCGCTATTTGAACTACTGCAAGGAGACACAGATATTTCTGCCCCACACACTTGACGGTAGGTGCACAAAAAGCGATTGCAAACATTGAGCGAGCAATTAGTAGCAAACATGTATGGAGAATTGAACTGACAGTGCCTGTCCAGGCAATCATTTTGATTGATCAGTTGGTACCCTTTGCCATGATTGCACAATGGCATGAGAAGTGGGATGATTCTCTACATGTTTTGGAATGGGTTTTCCTGCCAAATAAAACAAAAAAGACAGCCCCTGGCCTTTTTGAGCTGGTGGCTCAAGTAATTATAAAAATCAGGACACGCTGTATGGAATTAATGGCGAGAGACCCGGAAAAAATTGTATTCCCAGTGCAGAGTGATTATTTTGAATGGTGCATGGCCAACAGCTCTGCCTTACAACCAGCCATGATGAACTATACAGGGCAAATAAGTTATCATTTGCCCTCACATCCATTGGTCAAACTAGGAAGTCAGGTGAGATTTGGTCAGAAACAATTGAGTCAATTGGATCCAGTAGAGGGACCCACGGTGTTTACGGATGTATCAGGGAAAACCGGAAAAGCGGCCATCGTTTGGAAAGACGGACCACAATGGCAGCATAAAATCGAACATCAAGAAGGCTCACCACAAGTGGTTGAACTTAGGGCGATGGCCATGGTGTTTCAAAACTTCCCTGGCCCAGTAAACATCATAACGGATTCTGCTTATGTGGCTGGACTGGTACAACGATTGGATAAAGCTGTGTTAGGGCATGTGTCTAATGAAACGCTGTTTGGGGTTCTGAAGCTATTATGGTTGGAAATTCAGAAACGTCACTATGAATATTATGTCATGCATATTAGAAGTCACACTACGTTACCGGGTTTTATAGTGGAAGGAAATGCAAAAGCAGATGCTTTGGTGTCCGCAGTGGCATTAGGACCTGTTCCCGATATTAAACAACAGGCAATAGCTTCACATCGCTTTTACCATCAGGGCTATCGGGCCCTGGAACGCCAATTTCATATTTCCAATTCTGAGGCACGTGCCATTGTTGCTGCATGCCCTGATTGTCAGGGCCATCATGTCCCTATTTACTATGGCACCAACCCTCGTGGCCTCCGTGCCTTGCAGATCTGGCAGACCGATGTTACGCACGTACCCAAATTTGGGCGTTTGAAATACATGCATGTCTCTATAGATACTTTTTCATCAGCTCTTGTTGCCACTGCTCATACCGGGGAATCTGCACGTGATGTCATCCGCCATTGGCAACGTGCATTTTCCATTTTAGGTGTTCCCCAACAAGTTAAGACAGACAATGGCCCGGCTTACGTGTCTCAGAAAGTCGCATTATTTTTGCAGCTTTGGGGGATATCCCATGTTACTGGAATTCCCCATTCTCCCACAGGACAAAACATTGTAGAACGAGCCCACGGTACACTCAAGCGCTTCCTCCAAAAACAAAAAGGGGGAATGCTGGGTGAACCACCTGATGCACGATTGGCTAAAGCTACGTACGTTTTAAATTTTTTACAGGTTTCTGATGATTCTCCGACCCCAACACCGCCCATCCTTCGCCATTTCAATTCCCTGGTAACTCAGGAGGGGGTGGGGCCAGGGGCAAAGGTGTTAGTGCGGGATCTACATATGGGTCAATGGATGGGTCCGCATGATCTATTAACCTGGGGAAGAGGTTATGCTTGTGTTTCCACAGATCACGGGCCGCAATGGATGCCTGCACGGAATGTGAAGCCTGTGTTATCTTCCTCATGATGTGTGCCGTAGTCAACGCATTTTGGATGCCAATGCAGACAAGGACCAACGTATGGATCACTCTAGCCAACATGACTGGCCAAGATTCCATATGTCTGGCCACTGCATCACCAGAGAATCCATTTACTACGTGCCTTGTTGGTGTTCCAGTGGACAAGTGGCTGGTACCGCATGAAGCACAGGCAACTTTTCAGAACGAGTCGTTGGTTAATACATGGGACGCATGGGTGCCTTATTTGCCTAAAGTGCCTTTGGAACCTCAAGAGCTTGAACTTTTGGGATCTATAAAAATGGACTATTGTCTGTATTTCAGTTATACAGGAAAGAATCAATCCTTGGCATGGGTGGTAAATTCAAGTATGTCAATTTACAGAAATTCAAGTGTACGGTGTAACTTTACCTCCCCAAATATTTCTCGATCCTCAAGCGTCCCTTTGGCTCTACCCCCGGGGATATTCCTGATATGTGGAGATCGAGCCTGGGGAGCCATACCTTCTCACATGAAAGGAGGACCATGCAGTTTGGGACGCTTAACATTGTTAACTCCTAATACGTCCATGATTTACCAACATTACTATTATAAAAAAGCTAAGAGGAGCCTCCATGCTTACAATGAAGACTGTGATGACCAAGTCACTTTTTGGAATAAGGGTGAAATATGGGCAGCCTCCATGTTTGTACCAGGAGCAGCTGCTGCCAAAGTGTTAAGTACCTTGAATAAGTTAGGATGCTGGCTAGCAAAGCAAACGAATGCAACCTCTGCGGCATTAAGCAATGTACTATTAGATGTAGACTCAGTTAGGCATGCTACATTACAAAATAGATTTTTTGTTATTAGCTCAAGGACATGGATGCGAGGATATTGATGGAATGTGTTGCATGAACTTGTCAGATCACTCTGAATCAATTCATAAAAGCATACAGTTGTTAAAGGAAGGAGTACAAAAGCTGCAAGTTGACAATGGATGGGATTGGTTGAACAGATTGTTTAGTGGATGGGGACTGTCGGAATGGTTGTTGTCAGTAGTAAGAACGGGATTAGTTATTTTACTGATTGTTGTAGTTGTGCTATTAATGTTGCCGTGTGTCATCTCCTTGCTGCAAAGGGCCCTGCAGTGGAAGATGGGGGCGATATTTTTAGCACAAATACAAAAAGGGGGAATTGTGGGGGACTGCGGCGGGTCCGTGGAACCCTTGATTGTGGGAATGGAGTCAGGAATTGACCTTGCAGAGATTAAAGTATATCCTTGAGAAAGAAGGGAGTAGAAAACATCCTGAGAAGTAAAACAACTTTTAGGTACCAGCTGGGGACTGACAAGATAAGGAGTAGTTTTGATGTTTTGCAAGAGGCAACCAATGATATATTGTTATAACAATATGTAACCAATAGTAAAAGAACACGTGTTAAGAAAGAATATATAAGAATATACGTGTGCTAATAAAGGTGGACTGTTACTGCTTGAACTTCTGAAGATTGCTGTCCGTGTCATTTGTCCGTCTCAACAACAACGACACAGCATGACCTGGACAGGCTGGAGAGCTGGGCAGAGAAGAACCTAATGAGGTTCAACAAGGGAAAATGTAGGGTCCTGCACCTGGGGAGGAAGAACCCCAGGCACCAATATAGGTTAGGGGTGGACTTGCTGGAAAGCACTACCGAGGAGAAGGATCTGGGAGTCCTGGTGGATAGCAAACTATCCATGAGCCAGCAATGTGCCCTTGTTGCCAAGAGGGCCAATGGAATCCTGGGCTGCATAGGGAAGAGTGTGGCTAGTAGGTCGAGGGAGGTCATTCTCCCCCTCTACTCTGCACTGGTGAGGCCATAACTGGAATACTGCATCCAGTTCTGGGCTCCCCAGTTCAAGAGAGACAGGGAACTACTGGAGAGAGTCCAACATAGGGCAACTAAGACAATTAAGGGATTGGAGCATCTCCCTTATGAAGAAAGGCTGAGAGAGCTGGGACTCTTTAGCTTGGAGAAGAGAAGGCTGAGGGGAGACCTTATCTATGTTTACAAGTACCTAAAGGGTGGGTTGAAGGATGATGGAGCCGGACTCTTTTCAGTGGTTTCCAGCGATAGGACAAGGGGCAACGGGCACAAGCTGGAACACAGGAAGTTCCATTCAAATATGAGGAAAAACTTCTTTACGGTGAGGGTGGCAGAGCACTGGAACAGGCTTCAGCAGGGGAGTTGGACTAGATGATCTCTAGAGGTCCCTTCCAACTCTGACAGCTCCATGATCCGTAATCCCGTGAACCGTTAACCTAACACTGACAAAACCACCACTAAACCATGTCCCTCAGCACCACATCTGCCCGGCTTTTAAATACCTCCAGGGATGGTGACTCCACCACTTCCCTGGGCAGCCTGTTCCAGTGCTTGACAACCCTTTTGGTGAAGAAATTTTTCCTAATATCCATCCTAAACCTCCCCTGGTGCAACTTGAGGCCGTTTCCTCTTGTCCTATCGCCTGTTACTTGGGAGAAGAGACCGACCCCCACAAGGCTACACCCTCCTTTCAGGGAGTTGTAGGGAGATCTTCCTTCATTTCTTATTGTTTTTCATTCTGTAAAGCAATGGGCAGGGAAAAGAAGCCCTTCACTCACCACAAACTCTATTCAAACTTAAATGATTACAGCAAAACTGTTCTGGTTTAGTTTTTTTTATCCCAGCCATCAGGGAATGTATCAATCTGAAACCACAACCCATCCTAGGATATGTTTTAAAAGTCTTCAGAGCAGAATTGCACTCATGATCAGTGGCTCAGCTTTTGTTTCAGGCCAGGTTTTATTTGTGTCTTCCTCCTTCTTCATCTTTTTTTTCTAAATGGTACCACCGAGTAGTAAAAGCACCATCCATGTTTCAGATGCCTGCAAAAGAAACTATAGAAGGAAAGTGGCAGATAAATTTAACAAGCATTAAAGTTATATATAATTTAAATATGTATAAAATTATTCAGTGTATCGATTAGAAAATGGGCTGTTGACCATTTAAAGGCAGCAATCAATTTCATAGTTCACAGGTCAGGTCAAGTTTCATTCTAATGATCTAAAAAAGCAAATAGCATTAGGAGATAATGAACTCCACAGGATTACAGATGTTATCTATAGCTCTGTTGTGGCACAAGACCCAGCAAATGAGAGAGGGCACCATCTGAAGTGCCCTGGCCTCCACAGACTAAAACCATGTTTTTATATCTTGGCAAGGTGTCAATTTATGATGTAATCAAAGGCAGACAATGGAATTACTTTGCTCCTAAAGCACCACATGGTTAGGCTCAATGTCATCAATGAGCAAGAGAGGTAGATCCCCATTAATGTGGTCTACAAAGCTATCTTCCCTATTCTGGTAAGTGAACATCAAGCCTACCCACCCTGTTAATCAAAGGGAGTTGATAGCTCTCTCTGCTCCCACCAAGGGGTTGGGTTACACAAGGAAAATACTGCAGGGCTACCATCAGGTTGCTTCTTTGTGCACTGTTGTACAGCAGAGAAGAGGCTTCTCTAAATTTTAGCAGGGAAAGAAAGAAAAAGAAATATGTGCATATAGAGAGAGGATGAATTTGTTCCAATATCTGTGTAAATATATGCATATTTGTGTGGGCATGTGTATGAGTAAGCATAGTTTCATTGGGACATGGATAAGAGAGTTAGGCCATTTGAACTTTTAGTAAGAGAAGGAAGGAGCAGTGGCTTTTGAAAAGCCTGGTATATGTTTTGCGGATATTTAGGTCTTATTTTGTGGAAATTGATGCAACGTGTTTTTTGAGGAGCCATCATTTTTTAGCCTGGGTCTTAAACATTGAAATCTTCAGTTCATATTTTCTGGACCATATGATCAGTATTTGTGAGTCCCTACTTTTTGCTTTGACTCAAAACTTGAACCAAATATCAAATTAATCTAGATTTGGGTTTGGGGTGGGCTGGATTTAAATCCAGGCATCCTCCTATAATATTTATGCAACATCAATTTCCCACTTCCAGCTCTGGTTTGGATGCAGAAGACATTTCACAGTTTCTGAGTGGGTGTCTGAAATGTGAGAAAAAGCTCGCAGAAGGACCAGGCAAGATTCCTCTGAGCATCCATTAGAGGGGAACAAGGGAGAAAACTCCACCTTTGACAAGAAGGACATTAGAAAGTTTTCCACCTTTCACCTTTACTCATGAAGGTGCTTTGAACACACCTGGGCATCTCAAATGGCAGCAAGTGCCTGCATTTCAACAGCTAAGTCCCACTCTAAGTGTTTATGAAGGTCCTATGGTCTGGGAATATGATTTTTCTGTCTTTGTGCAGCACTCCAGCCTACGTCACTGCCTTGAGCTTCTTTAAACAGCATTCACTTCCACGCTGCTGTGTCTTCTCAGCTGTTTAGGTGTTAATGGGCTTACTTGGATTATTAATTGGGCTCATTAGACTTATTTTCTTCTTTAATATAATGAGCATGTAAGCACTAAACTAAGAGGCATAAAACTCTGACAAATGAGAAAATTGGATAATTGCACAGCATCAGTGCTGTGCTCATAGGAGTCATCTTAAAAAAAAGAAATCCAGACTGATGCTTGAGCATCATCATATACTCTTTTTGCATGTCAGAATGAGCCAGTTTGGCTGGGATTCAGACCCCTAAAGTAACACCCCAAGGATTCTAACCCAGTTTCTACCTCTCCTCCATGTCAGTGGCAGCAACTTGTAGACCATGGCTGCAGATTTAGGCTCTAATTCAGCACGTCACCTAAGTATATCTTGAGTAAGTAAGCATGGACATATCCACATTAAGTGAGTACCCCACTGCTGAATCAAACAGGGTCCAATTCAGCATGTCTTGTACATCCAAAATTCCCATAGACTCTCAAGCAAATGGATAAATGAGGAATCAGGCCCAGGGCTTTATGCTTACAAAATTCAGCAATACAAATGCAGCAGTAATCCCAAAGGCAGAGAGAAAGCAAGGAAACTGAAGGTGGTAAACCTACAAGGAAAGATACTTTTCAAAAGCGATTCCTTTGTGAAAGATCCTACTAAAAATGTTACATACACAAATGTATTTTAGCTTATTACAGCACAATGGCACAAACAGTCCCACGAAGCTGTGCTGTTCATTGCAGTCCTGGATCATTGCTTATCTATTTTAATAGGCAAGAAATATAACAGCTAAATTATAATTATATACTGTACACATCAGTGTTAACAAAATAACATGATGTTTGGTACATTTCCCACCATCATATTAGGAGGTACAGCAAGCTGCAGGTTTGTAACAATCTTCTGTTTCTTCACCTCATTAATCTCCCGAAGCAGAGAGAGAGCAATACAAGCGGAGGGAGCCCAGAAATGTACATACATTACTGAATTAACCAGGCATGTAATTAGTGTTCAGGTGCTTAGTCAAGGAAGAAACATGCAGGTTTATTTAGATTTGGATTTAACACCCAAATTTTGAATAGTGGCAGTACATTGTATGAGCTTTTCAATCAACCACTCCAGCTTCCTTGGAAATAGAGATTCACGCCCCCCCCCATTTCTGCCTGCGGTTGTTTTCTAAGCTTGGTATTATTTATGGAAATATATGAAAGTGTAAGCACGCAGTATATCACAGTCTGCCCTAGGAATGGGGAGACAGAATTGGTGTGATGCCAGGAGCACTTCTGTCCACCAGGGAACATGGACAGTGGTGCTCACTCCAATACTGGAGCCTATATACTAGCGCTATACCAGCTGCTAGTAAGAAAGTCAACTCTGTCCCAGCTGAAACCATGACAGTCCTTCTTTCCTGACTTGCAATAAGAAGTACATTGCAGGTGAGGACAGGGTTTGCTTTCTCATACTCTCAAGGGCTGCTGCTTTGCCGGAGTGAATCGTCGCCATTGCGGTGCCTTCTGAGTAACACTGCCTGAACATCTCATGTTTAAAGTGCATTTAGTGTCCATGGGGTCCTGAAGGCAGATGAGTTCTGCTTATCCCACAGGGCACCCACAACATTTCTGAGATGTCCCCTGGGATGCTGGATGTGTGATCCAGCTTGACCCCGGGCTTCCCCTGCTGTGAAGTGCTCCGCAGAACCCTCTGTTTCTAACTCACATCTGGTGAGCCTTTTGCCAGCCTAACCCAAACCAATCTGAATAGAGCTGGCCAAAGTCCACATCCCAATCAACAGAAGCCACCAAAAGCAGGTAATGATCAGCTTTGTCCCATAACTCATCTCCAACGCTTTTCAAGCCCAACATTCACTACTTCCAAGCCATTCCCTCAACCCATCCCCTCAATTTCCCCATATTTACACCATCCCATTGCAGGCATGGGGCTCTTAATGCATTTTCATGCTGGTTTGGATAAGCACAGCAAGAGGCTGGATTGCAAATGGTAGCCTTGAGTGACATTTATCTAAACACCACCAAGAAACAGAGATAAGGGAATGAGGCGCATTCGTGTACGTTGGCTCGCCGGGGTTATTTGCTGCTCATAGCTGAAGGAGAGAGAGGGCTCCCTGGAACACCAGCATGATGATAAAATTGTGATGGAAATATTCTCTGTATTGCTTTTCATTGAAATATTGCCCCTTGGCGGGAAGCATCAGTGAGCAGAAGTAGAGAGCGGGTCTTAACATCCTATAAGCTCATCATGGCAAGCTCAGGCCATGATGTGTTGGGCAAATAGCCCTCGTGCTTGTCGTGGTTTTGGCCGAATTTACCAAAACCAGACTGACAGATGGCCCTTCCCCCCCCTTCTCTCCCCCACAAAAGAGGAGAGAGGAGGAGAAAGAGATAAGGAGATTCAGAAGTTTAGAATGAACTAAACTACTTTAATGAAGAATTAATATTAAAATAAAAATAAAGAAGAAAATAATGAAATAGATACAATATATACAAAACCGTATCAAGCTCCCAGGATGACAGTTATGTCACCAGCAGGCACTGGGGAAGTCCCAGACTGGACTCAGCGACGGACGGGAACTGGATTCCAGCTCTGGAGTCAGGAACACACGGATCGGGATCAAAGGCAGATGAACAGACAGAGTCCTCTCTGGACGTCGGCCATCGCGGGAAGGGGGCTGACCCTTTGATCCCTCAGCTTTTATACTGAGCATGGGGCAGATGGGATGGAATACCCCAGTTGGTCAGGTTTGGGTCACCTGTCCTGTCCACTCCTCCCCACTGATGTGACCCCTCTACGTTTTTTCTGTTTCCGACCCTCTAAGGGGGCAAATAACAAAATTGGCTGCCCTTGGTTGTTATGGCAGTAAGTATAAGCAAGGGCCTCCCTGCATACCATTCCTTGGCATGGAGCACAAACGTTGGTCTTATCATTCTGAGAACGAGCAGTTTTCTCCACAATATGCTGTTAATTTCAGAGAGTTAGAGGAGGCCTAGCTAGGATGTAAAGTTACAGAACAGAAAATTGGTTTGGTTTTACTTCAAACCGGGACAGTGCTTAATTTTGAAAGCTCAGAGGAAGATTTGGCTAGAAGAGTGTAGGAAATATACACGTGTGCAATGCTGAATTTGTGGGAGAAAGCTTATTTTATGCAGAAGACCTCCAAGATTGTCAGGAAAATAAGGTAGAATACATTAAAAAGAATAGCTTAAATATCTCTCCCACAAAATTACTATTTTCCTGGAAGCGTGCATAGAAAACTTCAGAAGGGTTGTTCTCACTCCACAGCTGGGAATTCGGTTACATAGTTAGGAAAAAGTTCTGTTAATGCCAAATCTCAAAGCAAACTTTAATCCATGCAGACCTTCTCTGGTGCAGGGTTTGTTACAGGGTTATGACTTCCATGTGCATCAGATGATCTGCACACACACACAAGCATGTACACATATTTATTGTCCATAATGACCTGATAAAAATCCTTTAAAGCAGTTAGATTAAATAAAGCCTAAATAAAAAATATTTTATATGAATATGGCTAAACTTCCACAATGTATAACTCTGTTTACAATCACAGAAAAGCTAATTTCCTTCACCTGTCTCATATTAAAAATAATATTTCAGCTGAAGTAAGGTCTTATTTTTATTTTTATTTCTTACGCAGACATGAGGCAGTGGGGGGCTCACAGGGTGTAATTCCAGGGCAAAACCCCTGCCTCATGCTTATGCTCTCAAATCTTGTCTCCTCTGCTGGTAAAACAAGCAGGATTAGCACACGATAAGACCAGCGGAGATAGTAATTACACTGGCTATGAGCAAACTGCAGAACTATGGAATAAATCCCCAAACAATTATTAAAATGGCTCAATGCATTACACAAATTGGAAAAGACTGGGACATTTTGGGAGGGGCAAAGGGAGACAAGACACATTATTTAAGTGTTCTTGTAAGCCTTCTAAGATATTAATGTTGCAAAGCTTCTTATTAATATTTAAGAACATAAAATGGAGATACTCTTCAGCCCAGCATTACCGCAGAAGACTGTAATACAGTTGAGTCCACTTAAGAAGGCAATATCTGACATCCGTGACAGATTTAAACATGATAAGGCAAGGGTGGTGGTTATAGCTGAAAAGTGCATGCAAACTAGTTAAATATTGCTGCAGTTATAGTTATTTTTATGTATTGATATATGCATTTATATAATTTCCGTAAAGATGTAACTTTGCTACCAGGTGGCTGTAGTTTTGGCAGCACTTTTTAAAAAAATAATTATTACTGAATTATTTGATGTTTTCTGGAGAAAGGACAGGTACCTTAGTGCTAAGAAGGAAATGAACTTTATTTCTTGCTCTTTAAGCAAATGACTCGGAGATATTCCCTAAAGTTGGTACCTGACACAAATCAATTTTTACTAGGACTAGTTTCAACAAAACTTTTCATGGGAAATGTTTTAACTTTGGTAAAAGGGATGGGTGCAGAAATCTTTTCTTCAATGACACCATAAAGTTTGTAAAACTTAAGACAAAAGCTTTTCACCTCAGAGCTGAATTTTTTCCTCAGTTCTCAGTGAAAATATTTGAATTAATCAAGTTTAGTCTTTGGCTAATTTTCTTCCCTTTAGTCAGTATCTTCCCTGAGAGAAAAAAACATTTTTTCTAAGCAACTGTCATATTCATTGTGTCTGTTCAAAACGTCTAATTCTCTGTGTCTATTCAAAATAGTCACCAGGATATTCTTGTTATTAGAAACTGATGAAAACTTTTGTGCTTATGGAGGTTTTATATTCCCTCCAGCAAAAGTGATTCTAAGTGTCCATGGAAAATTGAGTGACTTTATTTTTAATGCAAAAAAAACCCCTCAAAACAAAACTAAAGGATCGAAATCAGAAGTGGCCTCTGAAAAAGAGCAAAAAGACCAATAAAGACATTGTATTTCACAGGAAACTTGACTGTAAGAGGGCTTTATAAACAGCAGATGGCTCACATACAGAAGAGGCTGAGCAATCTGAGCAAACAGTAATCAACATGAAAAAGCAAAGCTGGGTTTGACACACAGGGAAATTTAATACACTGAAATTAAAAGATATATTGAAACATACTGTAAAGAAAGAAAGAAATGCCTCTGTTTTGGTCATTTGGGTCTTGGTAGCTTGTCAGGTTGACATGAATATTTAAGTGGTGAACATCTTGGTGATGGAGCATATCTGATACTCATACATATCATGGGATCTCAGGGTCCTGGGTTTATTTTTTTATCACCTGTGCATATACAGAAGATAGATGGTTACTAAGGAGTCATGGCCCTGGTGCTCTCGTTGGGATACAGATGTGTTGTCACCAGAGATCATCTCTCGTGCATGGCTACTCCATGTCTCTATGAGGTATCAATTTCTTCCTGTAGAAGGGCGTAGATAATAAAAGTAGTTTTCGTCAGTATTAAATATCGTAGTGAGAATGTAATGTTAGAGTGGGTAGTTTGGTTCAGATTTTGCCCTTAAAAAAGGATGGAAAGTGCAGAAAAATTCATCTTGTTTTTTTTCTCAGTGGTTCTCTCCTGTACAGACCCATTCAGCTACTGACTAGAAATACCTTAATGGCTTCTATTTATTGAAATTTTCCAGTATTTTCCTATGGATCCAAGCAAATTCCAGGTGCCAGCAGGGAGACCACATGCACAATTATTGTATACACAAAGCGAGGGAAGACCAAACTAGTTTCACAGTGCTCTGGTTCCCACATATTAACTGCAAGACTTCCTGCACACGTATTTTTATGCCACTTATCAAAATGACACATAGAGAAAGAAATAAAAAAAAATAATTAGGAAGGCAGAAATGGTAGGGAGGAGGAGAGGCAGAGCAGAGAAGGGAATGGGGAAAGAGAGGTTGGTTTCTCCCCTTTCCAGGCTGACCTCCTGCAGGGATGTGTAATGAACCGGCTCCAGGAAAGTGTCCCAAGAGGACTCCAATTTTTCCAGGGTTTGCTGAGGATTGTATGTGATCCTTTCTTTCACGCTCAGATGCATGGGTCTATTAGAGCAGCCTCTGTGCTGTTGGATGAAGGATTTATTTTCCCAACAGAGCAAAAAAGTAGTGTTTTGCAACCAGTAAAGCACTAAGGAAGCCTTCTCCTTTGGTCTGATGACTCGTTGCATCCACTGAAGATGCGACCTGCTCATCAGGTGACCACTTTGAAGCTGGATGGAGTCTCTCCTGTGACTTGGTCTCTTCCAGACCAAAAGCTGGAAATGATAGTGACTGAAACAGATGTGTGAGAATTGTTCCTTTCTTTTAAGCTTTTAAGTTCAGTAGGAGCAGAGTTAATTTTGTAGGACTGAAATAAATGAGATGGAAGGTCACAGAGCTAAATGTTTTCCACAGCCTCCTACCCTGCATTGCTCCATTTCACTGTGTGTCTAGGACGCTTGTTTCCTGTTTTAGCTCCTATTTTGACTTCTTAAGTCTGTGCCACTGGGGAGCAATAGGAATCTGTATTTTGTAGCTTCTTTCTTGGAGAAATAATACAATTTCTCTCAAAATTTAGGTTGCATTCCCACCACAGACTACAGGGATAGCTCAGCTGAATTAAAATTGTGTCCATTCTTTTCTTTTAATAAGACATTTTGTAACATAGGAAAAGTCCGTATTTGACATTTCTCCTTTAGGCTGCCAGAGATTACCAGGTGAGGCAGCAGCGGCGGCGGCAATGACTGAGGTAAACCCGAGGTGAGGGTTGGATCGCGCTGTACAGAGTGGTTTCCGAGCTCAGGGACCCTCCCACTCACAGCCCGAGCCCCAGCGGGAACCAAGAAGTCCACGGCAACCAATCAGGCGTGGAGGGGGCGTGGCCAGGAGCCGCGTGGAGATTTAAACGCGGTAAGAGCAAACAGTCAGTCGGTGAGGTGGCTAGTTATCGTAGAGGGTGGTGGGAGTCGGGTGAGCAGGTGGGCTAGGTGGACTAGAAGCCCTCAGTCTCCCAAGAAAACATCCAGAGACGGTCTCCACTCGGTCCGAAGCCACAGTCAAAAGGAATGTAGCAACCCAGACTGACCTGCTGCAGAGACATGCAGCTGTCCAGGTGATGGGCTGTGTGGAATGTCTGAGCCTGTCACTCTTGCAGGAGGACAGCAAAGACAATGCCTGTGTGCGCTGTGAGCAGGTAAATGATCTGCTCAGCTTGGTGGCTGAGCTTAAGGAGGAAGTGGAGAGATTAAGGACCATAGGGGAATGTGAAATGGGAATCACAGAATCTTCTTGGTTGGAAGGGACCTTTGAGATCATCGAGTCCAACCAACAAAAAAAACCAAAAAAACAAACAAACAAAAAACCAAAAAAAACCCCAACACCAAGCACCAATAACAAAACCAAACCAAAACAAACACCCACAACCACACACCACACCCACCCACAAACAGATGCAAACCAACAATCTCGGGCACTAGAGCATGCCCTGAAGTGCCACGTCTACACGTTTCTTAAATACCTCCAGGGATGGCGACTCCACCACCTCCCTGGGCAGGCTGTTCCAGTGCCTGACCACCCTCTCAGTAAAGTAATTCTTCCTAATACCTAATCTAAACCTCTCCTGCCACAACTTCAGACCATTTCTTCTGATCCTGCCATTATTCCCTTGGGAGAAGAGGCCAACACCCACCTCTCTACAACCTCCTTTCAGGTAGTTGTAGAGGGCAATGAGGTCCCCCCTCAGCCTCCTCTTCTCCAAACTAAACATGCCCAGTTCCCTCAGCCTCTCCTGATATGACTTGTTCTCTAGACCCCTCACCAGCTTGATGGCTCTCCTCTGGACACGCTCCAGCACTTCAATGTCCTTCCTGTAGTGAGGGGCCCAGAACTGAACACAGCACTCGAGGTGAGGCCTCACCAGTGCCGAGTACAGAGGCACGATCACTTCCCTACTCCTGCTGGCCATGCTATTCCTGATACAGGCCAGGATGCCGTTGGCCTTCTTGGCCACCTGGGCACACTGCTGGCTCATGTTAAGCCGGCTGTCCACCAACACCCCCAGGTCCTTTTCTGCTGGGCAGCTTTCCAGCCACTCTTCCTCGAGCCTGTAGCGTTGCCTGGGGTTGTTGTGACCAAAATGCAGGACCCGGCACTTGGCCTTATTAAACCTCATCCCATTGGCCTTGGCCCAATGATCCAACCTGTCCAGGTCCCTCTGTAGAGCCTTCCGACCCTCAAGCAGATCAACACTCCCACCTAGTTTGGTGTCATCTGCAAACTTCCTGAGGGTGCACTCAATCCCCTTATTTAGATCATCAATAAAGATATTAAACAAGACTGGCCCCAAAACTGAGCCCTGAGGGACACCACTGGTGACCGGCCGCCAACTGGATTTCACCCCATTAATCACAACTCTCTGGGCACGGCCACCCAGCCAGTTTTTTACCCAGTGAAGACTATACTTGTCTATGCCATGATTCGCCAGCTTCTCCAGGAGAACGCTGTGGGGGACGGTGTCAAAGGCCTTACCAAAGTCCAGGTAGACAACGTCCACAGCCTTCCCCCCATCCAGAAGTTGGGTCACATGGTCACAGAAAGAGATCAAGTTGGTCAGGCAGGACCTCCCTTTCATAAACCCATGCTGGCTGGCCCTGATCCCTTGGCTGCCCTGCACTTGCCGTGAGAGCTCACTCAAGATGATTCTCTCCATGATCTTTCCTGGTACCGAGGTCAGACTGACAGGCCTATAGTTTCCCGGATCCTCCTTCCGGCCCTTCTTGTAGATGGGCGTCACATTGGCCACCCTCCAGTCATCTGGTACCTCTCCTGTTGACCAGGATTGTTGATAGATAATGGAGAGAGGCTTGGTGAGCTCTCCCGCCATCTCCCTGAGTATCCTTGGATGAATCCCATCCGGCCCCATGGACTTATGCGTGTCCAGGTGCATAAGCAAATCATTAACTACTTCCTCCTGGCTTACAGGGGGGTTGTTCTGCTCTCCATCCTTATCTTCCAGCCCAGGAGGCTGTACACCCTGGGGGTAGCTGGTCCGACTATTGAAGACAGAGGCAAAGAAGGCATTAAGTATCTCAGCCTTCTCCTCATCCTTGGTCACAATGTTTCCCCCCACATCCAGTAAGGGATGGAGATTCTAGCAAGGGATGGAGATAGACTGGTGGAGCCACACACTGCCATCCTTAGGGGAAAAAGCAGCAGGTGGAGGCTCCGTGAGAGGTAGAGGATCCCCTGCCCTCTTGTCACCAGGCAGAAGGAGGGGAACTAGGAGAGGACAGGGGGGAATGGAAGCAAGTACCTGCTCGGGGCAGCAGAAGAGTCCCCTCCAGACCTCCCCTGCCTTCTCAGGTGCCCTTACAGAACAGATACAGGCCTCTGGAGATAGAGGACGAGGAAAAGGAGGGTGCTGATAAAGCCCTATCCAGGGAGTTGCTGAAGCAGCGAGCTCCACATATTAAGACTGCTTCTGTGAAGAGCAAGAGGAGGGCGATAGTTATAGGAGGTTCCCTTCTGAGGGGAACTGAGGGTCCCATATGCCGGCCGGACCCTTCCCACAGGGAGGTCTGCTGCCTCCCTGGGGCCTGTGTTAGGGATATAACCAGGAAGCTTCCTGGTCTGATACGGCCCTCAGATTACTACCCTCTTTTGATCTTTCAGGTAGACAGTGATGAGTTAGAGAGAAGTCTGAGGGCAATGAAGAAAGATTTCAGGGCTTTGGGACGACTGGTCAAGGGTTCGGGAGCACAAATTGTGTTCTCCTCTGTCCCTCCAGTCTTGGGGAATGATGACTGGGTGAATAAGAACACCAGGCAGATCAATGTCTGGCTCCAAAACTGGTGCTACCAGCAGGACTTTGGGTTTTTTGATCACGGTTTGATTTACAGGACACCAGGCCTGCTTGCAACAGATGGGAAAACCCTATCCCGCAGGGGGAAAAGGGTATTAGGGCATGAGCTAGCAAGGCTTACGGACAGGGCTTTAAACTAGAATCGAAGGGGGAAGGGGATAAAACCAGGCCCACCAGTAATGAGCCTAGGGGTAAAGGGCCAAGGATGGGGGTGAAATCGGTAGCTCAGCTCAAGTGCATCTACACTAATGCACGTAGCGTGGGTAACAAACAGGATGAGCTGGAAGCCATTGTGCAGCAGGACAGCTATGACATAGTTGCCATCACAGAAATGTGGTGGGATGACTGTCACAACTGGAGTGCTGTGATGAATGGCTATAAGCTCTTCAGAAGGGATAGGCAAGGAAGGAGAGGCGGGGGTGTGACTCTGTACACTAGGGAGTGTTTTGATTGTATAGAGCTAGATTCCAGTGATGATAAAGTTGGGTGTTTATGGATAAGGATGAAGGGAACGGCAAATAAGGGAACTTTTGTGCTGGGAGTCTGCTATAAACCACCCAACCAGGATGAGGAGGCAGATGAAGTATTCTATAAGTGGCTGGCTGAAGTCTCTCAATCGCCAGCCCTTGTTCTGGTTGGGGACTTCAACCTACCGGACTTCTCCTGGAAATACAACACAGCAGAGAGCGGGCAGGCTAGGAGGTTCCTTGAGTGTATGGAAGATAACTTCCTGACACAACTTGTAGGAGAGCCTACCAGGGGAGGTGCCTCGCTAGACCTACTTTTCACAAACAAAGAAGGACTAGTGGGAGATGTGGTGGTCAGAGGCTGTCTTGGGCTTAGTGATCATGAATTGGTCAAGTTTTCAATTCTTAGTGATATAAGGAAGGGGGTTAGCAAAACCTCCACCTTGGACTTCCAGAGGGCGGACTTTGGCCTGTTCAGAACACTGGTTGAGAGATTCCCTTGGGAGATAGTCCCGAAGGGCAAAGGGGTCCAGGAAGGCTGGACGCTCTTCAAGAAGGAAATCCTAAAGGCCCAGGAGCAGGCTGTCCCCATGTGTTGCAAGATTAAAGGGTGGGGGAAATGGCTGGCCTGGTTGAACAAGGAGCTTTTGATGGGACTTAGGAAAGAGAAAAAAAAAGGAGGGTTTACCACCTTTGGAAGAAGGGGCAGGCAACTCGGGAAGAGTACAGAGATCTCATTAGGTTATACAGAGAGAAAATTAAGAAGGCAAAAGCCCGGCTGGAGCTCAACTTGGCCACTGACATAAGGGACAACAAAAAAAGTTTTTCTAAATACACCAACAATAAAAAGAGAGCCAGGGAGAATCTCCATCCCTTACTGGATGCGGGGGGGAACATTGCAACCAAGGACAAGGAGAAGGCTGAGATACTTAATGCCTTCTTTGCCTACGTCTTCAATAGTCAGCCCAGCTACCCCCAGGGTGTTCAGATGAGGCAGGAGGTGCAAAGCATCTCTTTGCAAAGCCAAGCCAAATGCCATATCCACCAAATAATCTGAGTCAGACTATGGGATGCTGAAAAATATGGCACCTGCTTACCGAGGCCCATATTCTGTTTGAAAAATATTGATGCTTTGAAGACAAACATGCTTTCTCCTGGTCAAGCACTGTAGAGGGCAAACCAGAGGTGAGATCATGCCCAGATAAAGAACCCTATAGGTACGTGTCCATATATGACCTGGGTGTCTGTGCCCTCAATACAATTATTGGAGTGTGTATTTGGCTGAGCACTGGAGGTGGCTGCTCTTGGGTGAGCTGAACTGCTCTCCACATGGTCCCATGGGCGATAATGGGAGCCTGGATACCTAGCTGAGATGTAGACACAAATTACCTAAATTTGGGGGCCTTGATCTAAAGCTGACTCCAGCTTCACGTGCTTGCTGTTTTGATTCTTTGATGTACAGTGTTTCCTTGAGAAAAAAGGGATCTACAGCTTTTGTTGGTTTCAAAACTTTCATTTAGTGGCAAAAAGCTAAAGAACAAGACTGAAGGAATTAATTTGGATGAAGCATTTTCTTATAGTCCACTGTATGTTGTATCACCTCAGGTTAGTACTGCAGGGGACTTGTTTAGAGAATCACAGAATGATATGGGGTTGGAAGGGACCTCTGGAGATCATCTAGTCCAACCCCCTGCCAAAGCAGGTCCACTTAGAGCAGGTTGCACAGGAATGTATCCAGGCAGGTTTTGAATGTCTCCAGAGATGGAGACTCCACCACCTCTCTGGGCAGCCTGTTCCAGTGCTCTGCCATCCTCAAAGTAAAGAAGATCCTCCTCATGTTTAGATGGAACTTCCTATGTTCAAGTTTGTGCCTGTTTCCTCTTGTCCTGTCACTGGGCACCAATGAAAAAAAAGTGGCCCTATCCTCCTGACACCCACCCTTTAAGTATTTATAAGCATTGATCAGATCCCCCCTCAGTCTTCTCTTCTCCAGACTAAAAAGACCCAAGTCCCTCAGCCTTTCCTCATAAGAGAGATGTTCTGGGCCCCTAATCATCTTTGTGATCCTCTGCTGTACCCTCTCCAGCAGTTCCCTGTCCTTCTTGAACTGGGGAGCCCAGAACTGGACACAGGACTCCGGATGGGGCCTCACCAGGGCAGAGTAGAGGGGGAGGATAACCTCCCTGGACCTGCTGGTCACACTCTTCCTGATGCACCCCAGGATGCCATTGGCCTTCTTGGCCACAAGGGCACATTGCTGGCTCATGATCATCCTGTTGTCCACCAGGACTCCCAGGTCTTTTTCCTCAGAGCTGCTCTCCAGCAGGTCAGCCCCCAACCTGTACTGGTGCATGGGGTTATTCCTCCCCAGGTGCAGCACCCTACACTTGCCCTTGTTGAATTTCATCAGGTTCCTCTCTGCCCAACTCTCCAGCCTGTCCAGGTCTCGCTGTATCGCGGCACAGCCTTCTGGTGTGTCAGCCACCCCTCCCAGTTTTCTTTCGTCAGGAAACTTGCTGAGGGCACATTTCATCCCTTCATCCAGGTCACTGATGAATATGTTGAAGAGGACTGGACCCAGTACTGACCCCTGGGGAACACCACTTGTTACGGCCCTCCTACTACATTCTGTGCCCCTAATCACGACCCTCTGAGCTCTGTCTTTCAGCCAGTTTTTAATCCACCTCACTGTCCACTCATCTAACCCACACTTCCTGAGCTTACCTATGAGGATGCCGTGGGAGACAGTTTCGAAAGCCTTGCTGAAGTCAAGGTAGACAACATCCACCGCCCTCCCCTCATCTATCCAACCAGTCATGCCATCATAGAAGGCTATCAGGTTAGTCAGACATGACTTCCCCTTGGTGAATCCGTGTTGACTATGTCTGATAGCTTTCTTTTCCTCCGTATGCTTTGAGATGACGCCCAGAATGAGGCGTTCCATCATCTTTCCAGGAATGGAGGTGAGGCTGACCGGCCTGTAGTTTCCCGGGTCCTCCTTCTTGCCCTTTTTGAAGACTGGAGTGACATTGGCTTTCCTCTAGTCCTCGGGCACCTCGCCTGTTCTCCAGGACCTTTCAAAGATGATGGAGAGCGGCCCAGCAATGACTTCTGCCAGCTCCCTCAGCACTCGTGGGTGCATCCCATCAGGACCCATGGACTTGCGGTTTACTTAATTGATCTCTATCTTGATCTTCCTCAACCAAGGGGAACTCTTCTTTCATCCAGACTTTTTCTGATTCCTCCATAGTGTGGGACTCCTGAGGGCTGGCCTGAGCAGTAAAGACTGAAGCAAAGAAGGCATTCAGCAACTCCACCTTCTCTGCATCCTCTGTCACCATGGCACCCGTCTCATTCAACAGCAGGCCCACATTTTTCTCTAGTTTTCCTTTTGCCTCCAATATACTTGAAGAAACCCTTCTTCTTGACTTTGACATCCCTTGCCAATTTTAATTCCAAGGAGGCCTTGGCTTTCCTCGTTTCATCCCTGCGTACTCTGATGGCATTCTTGTAATCTTCCCAAGTGGTCAGTCCCTTCTTCCACTCAGTGTAAACTTCCTTCTTCCACTTGAGTTTTTTCAGAAGCTCCCTGCTCAACCACGCAGGTCTCCTGCTTCCCTTGCCTGATTTTTTTTTTTTTTTTTCTTATAGATCTACTGATCCTGAGCTTGGAGAAAGGGATGTTTGAATACCAACCAGCTCTCTTGAGCCCCCCTACCTTCCAGAGCCCTATCCCATGGGATTTCTCCAAGCAGTGTCTTGAAGAGGTTGAAGTTAGCCCTCCTGAAATCCAAGGTTTCAGTCCTACTTGTTGTTTTGCGCATACTACCCACGATCCTGAACTCTATCTTTTCATGGTCACTGCAGCCAAGGCTGCCCCCAACCTTAATGTCCTCCAGCAGTCCCTCTTTGTTTGTCAGAACTTGGTCCAGTAGTGCTTCTCTCCTCGTTGGCTCCTCCACCAGCTGAGTCAAGAAGTTATCATCAACACACTGGAGGAACCTCCTGGACTGTACATGCCTGGCTGTGTAGCCTTCCCAGCAGATATCAGGATGATCGAAGTCCTGATGAATTGATCTCACTTTTGGTACCATCCTAGTTATTCCCTGACCTTTTAATCAGACACAGACAGTAATTTTTTGTTGTGATGACCAGATAACCCATTGTCTGGTCTGTCGGTCTTTTAAAAGGAGGTTAGTTAATCTTTCCCACTGTCACTGTGTGTTGAAACCTGTTGACAGGGGAATTAAGGAGCTGAAAATCTGTGTGTTTGTGAAGGATTAGCATAAAAACCTCCTTTGCAGACCGAAGCATCTTCTGCTTAGAATAACAAAACTAAACAGTACTGGAGCTAGGGACCATCATGTTTCAGTGAGAGTCAGGAAAAACATCTCTGGAGTGGTGTCTTACCACAATTTCATCATAAAGTCCTTTACTATTGTTCACACTATACCAAGACATTCAATGTCTAAGGCTTGGAGCTCAACTGATTTACTCCTTCCAAGTTTTCCCATTAGTGAATTAGTTGTGATGTACTTTCCAGGTTGATTATCCTCACGATGTCACCTTGGTGTCTGATCTAAGCCACACTGATGTAAATGGGAATCCTTCTGTCGCGACGGAGGGAAGACAGGGACACTCAATATGAGTGATCAGCAAGCTTCGTTTATTGAATAGTACAGCCGTCTTTTATGCTTCGTTATAATTAGCTAATACATATTCTGCAATACATCTTTCTGATTGGCCTGTCCTCCAAACTTCAACCCCGCCCTTAGTTCCTTCTTTACAGTTACTTTCATCCTCTTTTCCCATGCCTGAGCAGTTGCAATCTCCCTGTTATCATACAACAATTACAGTCAAGGACAGGGTGTCCTTGCCAGCTCAGCAGTTACGGGGGCTGAATCCGATGTTTCTCAAGTTCTTGCTTGGCCAGCTGGATCATGTCTACGCGACCCTTCTCAGCTAGCCAGTCTCCCACAATTCCCCTGTTTTTATTTTGGGCAAGTAATACCTTTTCAGTGACTTGTTCAACTTTCTTAACTACACATCCCAGTATTGCACGTACTGCTATCAAAATCAGTATAATGATAACAACCCAACGAAGGCCTTCCTTAATTCCATAATTATTTGCGTGGTTACATTAGATTGCTTAACTGCCCAACAAGCAAGCTTCTTTATGTTAGCTAAAGCATGTGCGGTCCCAACAGCGGGGATGATAGAGGCGACTACGTTAGTTGCTGTCCCCCACAACTCCACATTGTCATTACAATCAGAACCTAGGGTAGAAAGAGATCGTCTATTTCTAGTATGATATCTGAGGGTATGTGTATCTGGAGCAAACAGTGTTAGTTGGCCCAGATAGCAGGGGCCTAGCGTAACATTAAGGCTATTAATTATGCATGATGCAGTTTCAGACACCTTGTCTTGGTTAGTACAGTTGCCTGTAAAGAACCCTTTCATTACAGTGGCTAGATGCTCAGGGTCTCCTATAGGCGCGGCAAACAAACAGGTTCGAAAGGGATCAGTAGCCGAGGCGAGGGACAGACAAAAGGAGGTCTGCCCTGTTTGGTTGGCCCACGTGACCCACATGTTTTTAGTTGGTTGCACTTCGTGGAGGCTGACGGCAGCGACGCCGCCCGCGTTGCCGTGGGGTCCGTTGGCGAGGAGGCATAGTAGCAAAACGACGACACAACTCCCCCCAATCCAGGGGACTGACCATCCACAGGCGGGGGACCTTAATGCCATCCCCGCACACTCTGGTCAAGATTTGTGATTGTTGTTGCCCAAGGATTCTGTTAACCTCCCTGGTGATCTTCCAGCGCACCCTTGCCATGGTCTTTTGCTCCTCGCTTTCATACAATCGTGCTCCTTGGAATTCTGCAAGTACCATTCCAGGTCAATTTGCTTTATTGGCACACATATTGTGTTTGGCGGGGTGCCATCCACCTGTAGGATACGGCACCGACCCTTCCTGATCAGATCTGCTAGCGTGGCAATTTTTTCCTGTATTATCCGCCGTGGTTGTAGCGGAGGGGCTATCCATTCCAATACGATAGTGGTGGACCCCTGCTTCTCCCCCGTTTTTATTTTTTTGCTGAGTTAAGGCTGCCATAATATACTGCTCACCACATAAAACAGTCAAGTCAATGGGCAGACCTTCAACACGCCGATGCGTGGAACGCGTAGTTACCATAGAAGCTATTTGTTGCAGCGTTTGTCTTTGTTGCTCAGTAAGCTGCACTGGCGTTGCAGGATCCGTTCCGAGGCTTCTGCTTGTGGCTGGCCGGAGAGGAAGGGGTTGTGCGCTGCTGGGTAGGCAGCCGCTTTTTGTGTCGGCGCGGGGCGGCTTTTCCCGCTGGGTCGTCCGTTTCCCGATCCAGCTCGACAACAGGCAGCTTTGTTGTGAGTGTCTGATCGACAGTTCTTGCACCACATGGAGTTGGCATTGCAGTCCCACCTCATGTGTCCGGCGACGCTGCAATGGAAGCACCGCAAACGAGGTGGGCCGCGGGCATTTGACCACCCAGCAGAGGTTTGCAAAGGAGCAAGGGCTGCTAAAACCTGACTCTGCGTAGCCTGCGCGTGTTCCTTTAAACTATTCCCTAGCTCCTTTACTGCCTCAACTAACATTGCCTGTGGCCCCACCGGTACCTGTGCCATTCTTTCTAGTCCTTCTTCGATGATCCATGTCCCTGGCAATGTAGCCAAGATGTTACGCGTGGCCGGATTACTATTTTGTATAGCACACTGCTTTAGTATAGTGCCTCTGAGATAATCGGGCACCGCGGCCGCCTGTATGGTGTTTGCTACTCGATCGATAAACAAACCAAATGGCTCCTCTCTTCCTTGCTTAATACCCATATATGAAGGGATTCCCTTTTTTTTTTTTTTTGAGTGAACGGCTTTTTTTTTTTTTTTTTTCCTTTTTTTTTTTTTTTTTGCTCAGCTCGGTGTTGCAACGGGGTGTTAGCGACTGCCCGCCACGGCTTTATCAACTTTTTGGCTGATTTATTATTGCATATAACTTCGTCAAGCAATTTATCCCCATATTTACGCCATTCCTCGTGTTCAAAAACCGTATCTGGATTATCAAAGCAACCTCTCGCTACTCCATACGCTAATAACCCAGGCAACTCCCTTTTACAATCTATACCCTGAACGCTCCGCTTTTCTAAAAAGCATTTGAGCAAATCGTACGCCGCTTGTCTATTCATACCTTCGTCAGCACTGTTGCAGCCTTTGCAAGACCTCGGTGGCGCGTGGCCGGCGGGACCCTCTATAGGTGCTCCCAGGTGCGGGGATCAATCCCTTAATCCCTTTCGCCTCCTGCGCTGCTTTCAGGACCGGTACCCAGGCACGCCACTTGTCTGTTCATACCTTCGTCAGCACTGTTGCAGCCTTTGCAAGACCTCGGTGGCGCGTGGCCGGCGGGACCCTCTATAGGTGCTCCCGGGCACGGGGATCAATCCCTTAATCCCTTTCGCCTCCTGCGCTGCTTTCAGGACCAGTACCCAGGCTCCATTGACTCGTGGCTCGCAGGTTCAGCCCTCTCTAGGGTCCCTGTTCGGGCGCCATTTGTCGCGACGGAGGGAAGACAGGGACACTCAATATGAGTGATCAGCAAGCTTCGTTTATTGAATAGTACAGCCGTCTTTTATGCTTCGTTATAATTAGCTAATACATATTCTGCAATACATCTTTCTGATTGGCCTGTCCTCCAAACTTCAACCCCGCCCTTAGTTCCTTCTTTACAGTTACTTTCATCCTCTTTTCCCATGCCTGAGCAGTTGCAATCTCCCTGTTATCATACAACAATTACAGTCAAGGACAGGGTGTCCTTGCCAGCTCAGCAGTTACGGGGGCTGAATCCGATGTTTCTCAAGTTCTTGCTCGGCCAGCTGGATCATGTCTACGCGACCCTTCTCAGCTAGCCAGTCTCCCACATCCTTCCATGGACTTCAATAGGTTTTGGATGAGGCCTTAGCTGTCTGTGTAGCTATTAGGAGAGGCACAAGTTGTACAATGAAGTGTAGGTGTTTGTGCTGCTGGGAGGAAAACCTTATACTGTATTTAATGTTCCTTAACTAATTGAGCCCTGAGGTATAGAGTGGGCTTATGTTCCCAGAAATTGCATTAGGGTAACACAGCACCTTCCATTTGCAGCAATCCAAATACAATATTAAAGTTTTATGTTTATTGAACAAGGTCCAGGAATCCGCATGCAGGAACACTTCACCTTCCACTGGAATGCAGCCACTTCTGGAGCGAAATGTGGCAATTGCTTCACAAGGACGGGCAAGCTATAGGAAGCAAAAGGTGTTAAATTCCAGTGAAAGCATCAGTGAGCTGTCAGTAAGGGCTCAATGTAATGACCTTAACAAGAGTTTTCCTGATGCTTTGACCTTGCTGAAGTAACATGTTATGAGAGCTTTGTGCAGCTACCATGCTGCGTGGTCAATCCAGGAAGTCACACTTCCAACAGCAGAGTGTCTTCACCTTACGTTGGAAAACTTAGGCCAGGTGCCTACATTTCTGAAGTTAGTTAGGCAAGACTAAGATAGCAGCCTAGAATACCTTCTTAATGGAAAGAAAGAGGTGCTTCTAGAGGGAAGGTGATTTGGTTTTAAGGTGGATGATTCAATTTGGTTGGGTAAATCTGCCTCTGAGTTGCCTCTTTCTCTTTGCTGACTGCAAGAGAGCCCAGCTGACTGGTCTGGCCCGAGATGCCATTCAGGTGTGAAAGTGAAATAAATCCCAACTTTAGCTAATGAAGCCCCATGGGAAGCCCTGCCTCAAGCTCCTTTGATGTCCCCAGCTCTGAGGTAGGTTGCTAGAGTGAAGAAGGACGCTTGAAATGCTCTTGAAACTGAGAGTGGGAGAAGGGGTTTGACTTTGAAAAGTTGTAGAAAAAGAGCATATCTGTATGCTTAAAAAAAGGAGGAAGCAATTTCTGCAATGTCCAAAATCTTTTATAGACTCAAAACAATGATGGCAGAAGAAGATGGCCTTGACTGACTCGATACATCTGGGAGGAAAGAAGTAGCAGGTACTCCCAGAAGGAGATGGCAGCAGGTGTGAGAAGGAGAGCAAAGGAATAGGAAATGCCAGGCACAGGATGGTGAGTGGCAAACAGGTGGCTGAGAAAGCACCTGAGAAACCATGCAGACTAAATTGCTAGGGCTTAGCACTATGCAGGAGGAGTTCAGGGTCTGGGAAAACAGGGAGACAGCAGATAAAGGGCATTACAGTGACAAGAGCAAGAAGGAAAGGTTGTTTGAGGCTGGCAACTTTTGTTAGGTGGAGTCCAGCCCCAATGGAGCATTTCTGCAGATGTTAATGGCTGCATTGGTGGGGAAGAGCTCAGAGCACCACATTATTGGGGTTGTGCTAAGATATATTAGAAGACTGCTTAACTGGATTATAAATGTCTTTTCCTGTGCAGAACAACCCAGTCATCCCTGCTCAGTGATATTTATTGCAAAGTCAGTAAGTCATTAGGTGGCAGAGTTCAGATTTCCAAGTGCATGTTTGGTATAGACAAGTCAATGTGTTTTTGTTTTTTTCTCTTAATTTAACTTCTTGATTGATTTATTATGTACATTGGTGCTTTTAAGAGCTTCAAATAAAACACAGTGAGAGTTCAGAACAAATGTAAATGGCCTAAAAGAAAAGGGGGGAAAAAAAAATCCTATAATCTTTTTTAATGGCTATAAAACGTGGGAAGGATATATCATAAACCCCCTGCGTGGGGTCCTTGTCTGTGTTCAATCCAGTATTGTAATTTAGACATGACTTTTTATTTAATTTCTGACTGAGAAAATGTTGTTTTCTAATTTCCCTTTCTCAGCTGCTCTGTTTATAATGAACAATATTTCACAGTGCCAGTATAAGTTACTTTAAGAGCTTATTTTATGAGACAAACATTGGCTGAATTCCACGAACAACTGGGTTTTCTGGTGTCTTTTGTCTGCTTAAACCCCCAAACTTAAGTAAGGCTTTTAATTATAATTAAGTCTGTCATTATGGTGATGTGCGTGTTACGTGTGTGTAACACATGGACCACTGCAGTGAGGGAAGTGATGGCAGTGAGCTACAGGTTAGCATCAGGGTATTATCTCCTGCTGAAGTGCAAACAGAGGCTGCTTTGTTTCATGTTAGACATTGGTTTCTCACTTTTTCTTCTAGCATTTGTACCTCTGTGTGTCTCCAGCAGTGCTAGATAGTATAGGTATGATAGAGCCCCATGGGAATATCTTTCTAGCTTGGTTTTTATGGATGTGTAGACTAAAAAAAAAAAAAACAAAACACCACCCCCAAAACTCAAGACCCACAGTGCTGAAAAAGATGGAGAGGGGCCCACTGATAGTGGGGCGAGGTGGAGATATGAGTGCCTTAGACACCCTCAGGTTGTGGCCAGAGCAAATCCACTCTTAAACTCCTCCAAATATTTCCAAGAACAGCAGCTCCAGGCTCAGAAGCTGCCTCAGATGAAATACCAACTCCATTTGTTTCCAGACAGTAAAAAAAAAAAAACCAGCCTTCTCTGATTTGCTGCTATATAAATGTAGATCGTGGATGTAAAATATTGACTTTAATAGTTTTTCCTATGGGAATCAGGAGTATACAGTTAAATGTTTATTTAGCTGTAAAGAACACATTCTCCTGTTAATCTCCATATCTGTTTTATCAATTTTTTTAGGTCATGGAGATTTATCCAGTCTGTAATCAACCCTTTTGCATGATGAAATGCAGGATTGTCTCTTTTCCTCCAGCCACTAAATAAATGATGTTCTGATAAATACTTAAGCAGTAATGAGGGCCATAATGCACAGTATTTGATCAGTGCTGTGTTCTGGGGGAGTGGTGCTAAAATGGATGCCGTAAATGCTAAGATCCCAGATTGAGCAGAAGGCCTGCTGACCACTGCGGGATTTGGCTTTGAGCTATGCTACAGGTTGGGAAATCCACTTGAAGGTGCAGACAGGCTTTATTTGCCTGCCAAGAAAAGCTTCCTTAAAAACAAACAAACAAACCCACCCCCCCCCAATAAGAAAGCAAGCCATCTCTGTGAATGGTGCAGCCAAATATTCCCCAATTGAAAGACTGCCAAAGGCCAGGAATGGGAAGGCAGAGCCTGAACCAGTGATGCACTAAGGATAGCTTTGGAGGTATGACCACAACTGGTCCCGCTTACATCTAAAACCAGGCTCAATCAGGGTCTATGAGATCCTTCTCACTTTGGGTAGGTCTACTACCTTTTTCTGTGTTTTCTTCCTTTTTTTTTTTTCTACTCGTTAGACCTTACTGTCTGATTACAGTTATGTGTATGAGAGATGTCTGCATCACAACAATCCCCTAAAGGAGCAAATATGGCAATAGACAAGATACTGGTTTCTACTTTGCTTTTCTGAGCAGGGTCTTGATTCCCACCAAGGGTGGGGAAAGGTGAGGTTTGGTACCCAGCTCTCTGTGCTACAGGGAGCAGCTGCAGCTAATGTTTGTGCTCACTTCCATGCAGAAACCCAGCAATACTCTCTCCACTTCTCTGTGTAGAGAATACAGTGGTAAGTGGTTCTGAAGAGATGTCCCGCTGGGGTATACAGCGGAGCGGCATGGTGACTTACTGCCTTAGTAGAAACTGATGGGAGCTGGTAGAAACCAGCAATGTTTCTTTGAGGTCATGGAAAAGGAAGTTTTCTGGAGTATCTGTGAATTTTCACCTGGACCAATAAACTTTTTTTAAATTGTTATTCATTTTACACCTCAATAAAGCTTAATTATAAGTAAGCAGTAAGAAAACTAGGAGACGTTTTCCAATAATATTGCACTGCTCTGAATCATTCCTGTGGGGCTCTGGCAGTTTTGTTACCATGAAACAGAATAAAAAAGATTAAGAAAACTATTCAAAATTCATTTAAAAACATAATCTGAGGAGCATAATAATAAAAGCACAATGAAAGTGACAAGTACACTTGGCTAGTTTCCTTTGTGTGCTGTGCATGTTTATAGTGTGTCTCTTAGTATGTTTTAATTAGTATCACAATCATCAACTACTAACTAGCAGCACACATGGTTCAGGTTGGGAGATGCAGTGGTGCTGGCAAGCTGCGGAGGTCCCAGCTGACTGGCATCTAGCAAATGTGATGCCCATCCACAAGAAGGGCCAGAAGGATGATCCAGGGAACTACAGGCCTGTCAGTCTGACCTCGGTGCCTGGGAAGGTCATGGAACAGATCATCCTGAGTGCCATTATGCAGCACATGAAGGGCATCCAGGTGATCAGGCCCAGCCAGCACAGGTTCATGAAAGGCAGGTCCTGCTTGACAAACCTGATCGCCTTCTATGACAAAGTGACCCACTTGGTGGATGAGGGAAAGGCTGTGGATGTTGTTTACCTGGACTTTAGTAAGGCCTTTGATACAGTCTCCCACAGTATCCTCCTGGAGAAACTGGCTGCCCATGGCTTGGATGGGAGTACTCTCTGCTGGGTTAAAAACTGGCTGGAGGGCCGGGCCCAGAGAGTGGTGGTAAATGGCGTTAAATCCAGTTGGTGGCCGGTCACGAGTGGTGTCCCCCAGGGCTCGGTATTGGGGCTGATTCTCTTTAACATCTTTATCAACGATCTGGACGAGGGGATCGAGTGCACCTTCAGTAAGTTTGCAGACGACACCAAGTTGGGTGGGAGTGTCGACCTGCTGGAGGGTAGAAAGGCTTTGCAGAGGGATCTGGACAGGCTGTATCAATGGGCCGAGGCCAATGGGATGAGGTTCAATAAGGCCAAGTGCCAGGTCCTGCACTTGGGTCACAACAACCCCATGCAGCTCTACAGGCTTGGGGAAGAGTGGCTGGAAAGCTGCCCGGCAGAAAAGGACCTGGGGGTGTTGGTCGACTGTCGGCTGAACATGAGCCAGCAGTGTGCCCAGGTGGCCAAGAAGGCCAACAGCATCCTGGCCTGTATCAGGAATAGCGTGGTGAGTAGGACTCGAGAGGTGATCGTCCCCCTGTTCTTGGCACTGGTGAGGCCCCACCTCGAGTACTGCATCCAGTTTTGGGCCCCTTACCAGAAAAAAGACATTGAGGTGCTGGAGTGGGTCCAGAGAAGGGCAATAAAGCTGGTGAGGGGTCTGGAGAATAAGTTTTATGAGGAGCGGCTGAGGGAGCTGGGGTTGTTCAGCCTGGAGAAGAGGAGGCTGAGGGGAGACCTTATTGCTCTATACAACTACCTGAAAAGAGGTTGTAGAGAGGTGGGGGTCGGTCTCTTCTCCCAAGTCACAGGCGATAGGACAAGAGGAAATGGCTTCAAGTTGTGCCAGGGGAGGTTCAGATTGGACATCAGGAATAATTTTTATGTGGAAAGGGTTATTAAGCATTGGAATGGGCTGCCCAGGGAAGTGGTTGAGTCACCATCCCTGGAGGTGTTCAAAAGACAGGTTGACTTAGTGCTCAGTAACATGGTTTAGTGATGGGTTGTTGTTTGGGTTTTTTTATCAGAGTTAGGTTGATGGTTGGACTAGATGATCTTAAAGGTCCCTTCCAACCTAGACGATTCTATGATTCTATGCAGGCCATCTACTTGGAGCAGAGAAGGGGCTGAGAATTGGGTCATGACTTCGTGGATGGTCAGCAGAGCCTGCTGTCTTGGCCCCAAGTCTTGGCCAGAGAGACTATACTTGAGCAAAGGGCCAACTTCCAGACTCACCATCCTTGGATGCAACTTCTGCCCTTCTGCTGACCACAGGACTCTGATGGGGCAAACCACTGTGTTGATCACATTGCTTGATGTGAGTGTGAAACCTACTTTCTTTTGTTTCTTGGGGGTGTAACCTGACAATGTGGTTTCCTCTTGGCTGCCTTCTGTTTTCATCGCTGGAAACAGGTTGCACAGTTTGCCTCTGACCTGCCCTCCCCTCTACTGCAGCCATTTCCTTGCCTTGTTTTTCTAATTCTGACAATTCTTGGATTTTTTGCCCTTTTTTTTTTTTTTTTTTTCCAGTGATGCTCCTACCTGCATCTAAGCCCTCAATAGCAGTGTGGGAACCCCTTCAGGTACCTGATGTTGAGACTGAGGTGACCTCAACTCACCAGGACATTTGAGGTGAACCTCAAGTCCCAAGACTGGGACCTGGGGTGGACAATTTCACAAGTTTGGCAAGCTGTGAGCTAGCAGCTGCCTCCAAAAGGGATGGAGGAGATAAGGCTGTGATGGAGAGGTCATGCTGAGTGACCTTGAAAGTTTTTAGGATGTCACTGATTCTGTTTTCGGCCACTATCTCTATCTGGAAAAGCATCACTTCACTGTGCACAAGAACATGCTCAAGTGTTGTTCCCTTGGTAGCTTCATTGTCGTGGTTTCGGCCGAATTTACCAAAACCAGACCGACAGATGGCTCTTCCCCCCCCCCCCCCCCCCCCCCAAAAGAGAGAGAGAGGAGAGAAAGAGATAAGGAGATTCAGAAGTTTAGAATGAACTAAACTACTTTAATGAAGAATTAATATTAAAATAAAAATAAAGAAGAAAATAATGAACTAGATACAATGTATACAAAACCGTATCAAGCTCCCAGGATGACAGTCACATCACCGGCAGGCACTGGGGAAGTCCCAGACTGGACTCAGCGACGGACGGGAACTGGATTCCAGCTCTGGAGTCAGGAACACACGGATCAGGATCAAAGGCAGATGAACAGACAGTCTTCTCTGGACGTCGGCCATCGCAGGAAGGGGGCTGACCCTTTGATCCCTCAGCTTTTATACTGAGCATGGGGCAGATGGGATGGAATACCCCAGTTGGTCAGGTTTGGGTCACCTGTCCTGTCCACTCCTCCCCACTGATGTGACCCCTCTACGTTTTTTCTGTTTCCGACCCTCTAAGGGGGCAAATAACAAAATTAGAATCAGAATCAGAATCAGAATCGTAGTGGTTGGAAGGGACCTCAGAGATCATCGAGTCCAACCAACAGTAAAAAAAAAAAAAAGAAAAAAACAAAACAAAACAAAACAAAACACCACAAACAAAACCACCACCCACCACCTGAACACACAACACAACAACCAAACGAAAAACCATCACCCACCCACACAGCACCCCACCACAAACCAGTAATCTTGGACACTAGAGCATGCCCTGAAGAACCATGTCTACACGTTTCTTAAATACCTCCAGGGATGGTGACTCCACCACCTCCCTGGGCAGCCCATTCCAATGCCTGATAACCCTTTCAGTAAAGAAATGTTTCCTAATATCCAACCTGAACTTCCCCTGGCGCAACTTGAAGCCATTACCCCTTGTCCTATCATCTGTGTCTTGGGAGAAGAGACCGACCCCCGTCTCTCTACAGCCTCCTTTCAGGTATTTGTACAGAACAATAAGGTCTCCCCTCAGTCTCCTCTTCCCCAGACTGAACAACCCCAGCTCCCTCAGCCTCTCCTCATAAGACTTGTGCTCCAGACCCCTCACCAGCTTCGCTGCCCTTGGTTGTTATGGCAGTAAGTATAAGCAAGGGCCTCCCTGCATACCATTCCTTGGCATGGAGCACAAACGTTGGTCTTATCATTCTGAGAACGAGCAGTTTTCTCCACAATATGCCGTTAATTTCAGAGAATTAGAAGAGGCCTAGCTAAGATGTAAAGTTACAGAACAGAAAATGGGTTCGGTTTTACTTCAAACTGGGACATTCCACCCCTTATTCCATACCATTTGCATCATGCTTAGATTACAACTACTATCATCTCTAAAATCTATACACACATACGTATATAGATAGATATATGTAAGTCAGTTATAATTTATCTCTATATACAAAAGCTAAGTCCATTTCACAGCAGATCAGGTTCTCAGGGTAGGAAAGACAGTGTGAAATTCATTGTGGTTTGTGCCCATGGGTAACATGTCCATCTTGGAGAAGTTTTACTAGATGCCACTTGATCAATCCGGCTAGGTTTCATCATTGCAGTGTCATCCTGAAAAACACTTATAGAACACTGTTAGTAGTATAAACAACTAACTTCATACTCGGAATTAAGTATTCTCACCCAGGGTCAAATTCCCTTGAGGTACACATTGAACTTCTCCATTCTTCATCATCACCCACCAAGTACATCCAGGTCCTTGGGCAAAAACATTCCCACAAATGGGTTTGCCTTTGCCCGAGGCAGGAAAAACCCATACAGTTTTCCCTAGCATATTCCTTTCATGTACCACAGGGACTTTATCCCCTTCTACAATATGTAGAAGGTCTGATTGAGCAGGACCACCTCGATTGATGGATCCCCTGGTATTAACTAACCAAGTAGCTTGCGCTAAATGCTTGTCCCAATTTTTAATGGATCCACCATCCATCGCTTTTAGGGTAGTTTTTAACAATCCATTATATCTCTCAATTTTGCCAGAAGTTTTACTTCAGTTTTACTTCAAACCGGGACACCATTTAATAGGATTTTTGCATGCTTGAGTTGCTTCAGGAACAGTCTCTGGAGCAGTGGACACTGCTGCACAATTGAGATTCACAACTTCTTGCAGCTTTCCTGTTGGTCTTGTGGTTTGTCCTCTGAAACAGTGATCTTTGCATCTGGAAAAAGAGGAGCCCATCAATCTCAGCAGGTTAGTGGAGGAAGAATAGATTTGGGCTTGTTTTCATCTTAAAATACTTTTATCTGAAGGTTTAGCCCAACACATTTTGTTATTATTGGAGTATCTTGTCTAATTCACTTTTTTTCCCTTAAAAAAATGCATTTCATTTCCCCTTAACAATGTTATGAACTGCTGCACTTTAGCAGAGTGATAGTTCATAACAGAATCAAGAGGAGCATGAATTATGTCAGAACTACATTACTAATGTGTAATCTGCAGCATTGGTTAATTTGTTTTGATATTAAATTTTTAATAGGAAATATAATTTGATTGCATTTTAAAAATAAAAACTGATTTTCTGTATTATAGAAAATATTATGAATAATAAGCAAAAAAGGGGCTAATATAGTTAGGCATTTCTTTTAAAAAAATTAATGTTTCATACACTCCTTGTGTACTACTTCAAGTCATCTGATGCCAGTTTGAGCTGATTTAACATAAACTACAGCCTTGCTCCTTTGCTCTGCCTTTTGCAACATTGCTAGCATTAACTGGAGGATGGGATCAAAGTTTTGCAGTATCAGCTCCTTGCACACTAGTTGTAACTCAATTATTAGCAGCATTAGCACCTTGTACTGCACTTCCAACACACCAGCAGAGTCTGGTCTGTTTTTATAGATGTTTTCCAGCTGGATTCAGAATAATCAAAGAACCCAACTGTGCCAGCAATGAGTCCTCCATCTCTTAAATCGGTGTAGGTGGCTCATGCTGGTGGTGATGTGCTAATGGATGTGCTTTCAGGATTATAGCAGGGGAGTGTTGTCTCAGGAAAGGTACAACACTAAGTGTGATGAGTGCAATGAGATGATGGGAAAATGTAAGAGCGACCACACTGGGCCAGATGAAAGGTCCATCCAATCTGTTTTCAGCAGCAGTCCCCCATTGGGCCTGGGGAAGAGGGTAAGAACGGAGCGAACATCCTTTATCTGGTGCTTTCTAGCTTCCAACTGCACGGTTTTCCATATTTCACAACTTTCAGTAGATTACCATGCTGGAGCTGAGGCTTCAGAGGGCAAACTGTTGCTGCGGTGTTTTGGCACCTTTAATGAGCGGCTTTGCCCCCTCATAGCTCTGTCCTTATGCTGTGTGACTTTGTTTACAGTGGTTAAAGACCTCAGGGCACTTTAATAAAAGTGTGTGAGCTCAAAGTAATGGAAGGGTAAAAGCTGGCCCATAGTGAACAGCTGGAGGTACATGATCTATTTGGCTTATCAGAAAGATATAGAGGAGAATTGATGAGAGAGTGTATTTCCTTCCTGGATATCTCAGTGAGTACCAAAGGACTCCTTGGTCTAGTGGGGAAAGACATAAGAAGAATCGAGGACTGGCAACTAAAGCTGCAAGATTTCAAACTGGAAACAAATCACACATTTTTCTCAGTGAAGATAATTAACCATGGATAATAATCATCGGGGAAGAAGGAGATTTCTGCCTTCTTGATGGCTTAAGAAAAAAAAAAAAAAAGCCTGTATTCCTTCTTGGAAGAAATATTTTAGTCAAGCACAAGATATTGAACCAGACCCATGTAGATGACTGACACGGTAAGGCAAGGTATTTATTATACTAGATATCTAAAAGACCCTTCAGACTTCAGAAATATTGGCATTGTGCAGGAGCACTGCGTCCAGGATCTTTGCCTGGGTAATTATATTTCACCCACCTCAGTATTTCCTCTCGTTTCATTTACATTTCAGCTGTACCCTGTCCTTGACTGCAGGTAGATCTGAGGGCTTTTATTATCAGTTGCAGCAAGATGATAGTTTTGGATGCAGAAAAGGGAGAAGAGTATTAGTGGAGCAGTGAAAGAATTCATGTCCGATGAAAGTGCTGTATCTTTTGCATTTTTTCTTGTTGTTATAGTTATTATTGGTATTATTATTAATAACCACTGCAGCAACAGTGAGGCTTCCCATGACATTAAGAGTAAGAACTGGTACTGCAGGGAGAAGGATAAAACCTTCCCAATTGATATGGATCTGTTCCCATCTTTCTGCTAATGTCCTTGAGTGCCTATGTAACATTAAACATATAATTGCCTAAGTAAGGAATAAAGAGGTTCACCTCTGGCAGGGAGTCTGATTTAGCTTGACAAGTGCCAGCTCCTGTGAAAGAACTGAGGATACTGAATTTCTTATTCATGTGTCTCTGGTAAGAGCTGTTTTTTGGGCAAGATAAATTCTAGCCCTTACCTTTACCTATTTACCTCCTTCCCTCACCCTTCTTTGTCACTACCGAAAAACCAAAAATCTTCTCTGTCCGCGCATAAAATGGATGTTGTCTTTGGTTTTATCACTCATGGAGTGGTCTTGTCTGAAGGTCTTGCCCAGGGAAGTTGTGGATGCCCCATCCCTGGAAGTGTTCAAGGCCAGGTTGGATGGGGCTTTGAGCAACCTGGTCTAGTGGGAGTGGCAGGGATGGTTGTAGTCCCTGGAGTGCAGTTAATTAAGACTTTTTTTCCATGTAAGCATCGTGAAGATGAAAGGTAACGAGTAGCAAACAGTTACTTACAGATACATCGTGGTATTGTGCTCAGGAACTGGAGTTGCATCCCACAGAGCCAAAACTCGTAGCCAGCCACTACCAAGTAGTTTAATGAATTTATTTCATCTCAGATGGAAAAAGCACTGACTCCCAGAGGACCAGGCAACTTCCTCACAATTCTCCTGTGTTCCTTTACACACAACTCTTGTCCTCTGGGGAAATGCACCTCCCACCAGGGAGCAAAGGGCAACCCACTGCACATTTCTCAGCATGATTGAGAAGGGGCCCTGAGGCACATTGCTCCCAGCCTGCTGTCAGCCCCTTGGACTGACCTGATGGACTCCTTACAGTGATGCAGCTTTTTTTTTAACATCAATTAAGACTAACCTGGAGCACCCCACCCTCCTCCTTTACCAGGCAGGCCCATTTCATGCAATTCATCTGTTATTACTTTTTTTTGGCCTTTTTTTCCTATTAACTTCCACCTTTTTTGCCACCCATGAGTTAAAAATCAGCTATTTCTGCTCTGGCTGCCAGATTTTTAAGCTCTGCTTTATCTGTCTGAAAACCATATTGTGTTTCTTCTTTTATATGCACCATCCTGGCAATAAAGATTGTGACACCAGAGTTCGCAGTGCCTTTATCTCCAGCTATATCAGCTCCGCAGTTGTAAAATCTCCATTCCCTTTTCTTTCCGGTCTCTGCTCTGTTGAACCACCTGCTCATCCAAAGGAAAATGAAAAGTGGCTTTCGATTTTGAGTAGCCCTGGGCTGGAGGGAGCAGGAGGAGAATGAAGCATATCTTGTGCTGCTGTACGTCTGCTTTTATGGCAATACCACTTTCTCAGCTTAAAACAGGGCTGGAAACACTGTCCTTTTCATATCACTTTTTCGTCTTGTTTAATTTGATGGGATGTTTCCCTGTCAGCACCCAGCACAACAGAGCCTTGTTTTCACTGGCAGCTGCTAGACATCACTGGCACATGGGAATTTTATTATAGGACATCTCCTCCAGCCAGGTAAAAGAACTGCCTTTCATTTTGCGACCTGTGGATACAATAGTTTCATTTTCAGAGATATTTCCAAGTCCTTTCGGGAGCATACCACACCTGAAGAGAAAGGCAAGATGAGGCAGGACTTTTGGGACTTTGCTGTGCCCCAACACCTGGAGTTGCTTTGTGCTTCCAACTGGTGCTCCACGGACCAAGAGCTTGTTTCTTTTGTGCTTTATGCTGATGGTCAAATAATGAGAGAAGGGCACTGCAATAATATTTGTTATATAAAAAGGATAAAAATAATATGGCAAAATTATTCAGAGAAGAAATGAATAAGCAAAAAAGCAAAATAAATGGTAATGGTCACTGAACTGGCGAATTGCTGATGCATTTGGCTGTGAGAAATGGTGTGAGGAGGGAAAGGTAATAAATCTGATAATACCTGAGTTGTCCTCAGAAAACAGCCTGGCCAGCAGAACTGATGGCAGCAGTAGTTTGAAAGTACCTACAGGTAATCTGCATTTGGCATCACAGGGTTTTTTTGCATTTATAATGGTGCCTGGTTGAGTTTATCGTTGTCTGTACATGCATTTTAACCACATCAAGGCAATATGTGCAAGCCATGGGAATCTTCCCGGAGGAGACAGGCCCAAATTCTTCGCTGTCACTCTGGGTTTTATAAATGTGTCCATTAGTTTGCAAGCTGGGCTAAACTTATTTTCCCCTAATGAACCATTTCAAGCCAACTTGAGGGCTCTACACTGACTCCCTGGTGATGCTTAACTGGGTCATTCTGGTTTACCTGTGTAGACAGATTTCAAAGATTCATTGGGATCTACAGACTGAATTTAGACAAAAATTTGGCTCTGAACTTCAGAGGACTCCACTTTTCATGAGTTAAATGAGAGCCGCAGGCCTGATCAGCCCAGGACCATGATGAAGTGTGGATAGGAAGCCAAATGCCTGAATTATTAAGTTTGAACTCATTTCTGCCGTAGGTTATTTGGCAGGGCCACGCACAGCTTGATGGATTCAATTGCAAATCTGGGCTGTCTTCATGTACATTTGCCTGTGTCGGCTTCAAGCTGAGCTGCAAGTTCAGTGAAAGGAAAATAATTCAGAGTGAGACTCCAGCTAAACCAATGAGTTTCTCTGGCTGAAAGTGAAAACTTCTTGATACCAACAAGTTTCATGGGGAACCACATGGAAAATAAATAGGTGCAGGTAGGCTGAGCTGTAGCGAGAAACAAGTCTATGCTGAAACTCTGCACCAAATATTAGAGCATGTCTTGTGCAGAAATGTATGGCTCCTTTCAAAGAGGTTGCACCACATCTGAGAAGGAAAAGCTGCTGCATCCTGACTCAGGTAGGACAGCCAGGAGGATAGAAGGTGCTGCAAAAGGAAAACACACCTCAGTTCTCTTCAAAGCAGGCTGAAAATTGAGGTCCCAAGCTCAAGCCTGTCCTAGGACTCAACACACAGTGTGACTACCAGCATCTTGCTTTACACTATATCACATCCCTTGTCAGATTATTTCACATTTCAGTCCTTCTGAGGCAAAAACTGTGACAATGCTTTTAAAGAAACTATTTCTTTTGTCTCCCAAACCACACAATTTTTGCAAGGACAAACATTTTACAGCACTCACCCCTCTGACAAAGAGAGAAAGAGCGTACAACATTAAGTTTGCATAGATGCTTTTAGTATAATTTTAGCTTGGGGCTTTCATTTCCTTCAGTACCTGCCTCACAGGTTCTCCTTCTCTGTGGCATCCCTTAGTAGAAATCACAGCCTTTTTACATCTTGCAGGAGACAAAATAATACAGTAGCCGATCACTCCCCTTTGTTCCTGGTGCAGGAATTGCTCTATGAAATTCCCTGGCCTGTGTTATAACGGAGGTCAGAGTGGAGCAAAATATCCCCTCCTGGCCTTAAAATCTATGAATAATATTTTCCCTTTGAGACTCCAGCCAGGATACAGTGGGAAAAGCCTCTGTCACACCTGGGTTGTGGACTCAGGCAGGTTGGATAAAGCCATCACACGTGGATGGATGGATCTGCTGCATCTCCCTCTGTCCATCTGCACCTCCATCCCAGCCCCACAGCAGCATCATGGTATCGCAGCAGTAAAGCCACTGTGAGCGGGGATGGCATCTCACATGTCTGCTCTTGCTTGCTGATTTAGTATTCAGAATTTAGAATTTATTGAGGATTGTTTCTTTGTCACATCATCTATCAGAGGCAGACACCACCAAGATGGAAGGGGAAAAAAAAAATTAAAAACCTGTTTATTGCTCAACTTGCTCTAGGCATGTTTTAGTTTATTGTTCAGCTTGGTTCATTTCAGTGTTTCAATTTGAATAGTTTGCTTAGTTGCTGTGGCTAAAAAAAATAAATTAAGAAAACCTATTTAAAAAAATAAAAAGAAGAGGCAGCAGCAAAAGTTGAGATTTGTGGGGCCCCCACAGCACCTCGCAATGTCAGAGGTGTCAGCAGGTAATTTAAGGGCACAATCCCACATCACCAGCAAAGACATGCTCCCAATTGCTGATGCTGCATGTGTTCGCCTGTCGATCTGCTATTGGCACCCCTGAGAGGAGCTCCATGTGCTGGCACCAGAGACCCGCATTGCAGATACCCTGCCCAACACCCCTGTGGTTTGCTACCGTCCTGGGGCTACCACCCATTCCCAGCCCTTCGCCGGGGTGGGCAAGGACCCAAATGTTGCTATTTTGCTTTTCCCAAGCTCTTAGACGATGTCTGTGAAATTGCTCTTGATTTGCACTGGCACGAATGGGACCAGTGTGCAGGGGGAGGAAAAGGTGGTGACATCTCCTAGGGTCACCCAATGACAACCCTGGTTCAGATGGGTCACCCCACGGCAGCCATGATTCCGATCCAGCAGGGTCCTGGAAACGGCATCATCTTGCACCGCCTGACTCTAAATGCAGGAGCTCTAATTTCAGCAGTCCTAATTATGGCTCTGCTGATCCTCCAGACCTCGCCTCAGATATCTCTGCCTCCAGCAGGGCAGGGGCTTTCCAAAGAAAACAGGATCCAGCTTCTCTACGCAGCTGCTTTTAGCATTGGAAGAAACCACCTTCTCCAGCAGCAAGTGTACTAATCTCTATGGGAGATAAGTCAATTACAAGAAATTGAGCTATTTCATTACTGGCTGCAAATGGCTTTCAGTTACACAAGTAGACACATTAATCTAATAACTAATGATCATATATTTTACTAATAATACAATGCTGCGTGATATCTAATTATCTAATATCTAATTATATTTGAGATTGTCATCTTTATATGTGTATTTTTGCCAGTTGCCAGGCTGATGCAGATGGATGAAAACAGGAAAAGAAAGCAGGAATATTTCCAAATCACAGAATCACAGAATCACAGAATATTTTTGGTTGGATGGGACCTTTGAAATCATCGAGTCCAACCAACAAAAAAAACCAAAAACAAACAAACAAACAAACAAAAAAACCCCCACACCCAAAAAATCCCAGAACACCAATACCAAACCAAACCAAACGCCCACAACCACACACCACACCCACCCACAAACAGCCACAAACCAACAATCTCAGGCACTAAAGCATGCCCTGAAGTGCCATGTCTACACATTTCTTAAATACCTCCAGGGATGGTGACTCCACCACCTCCCTGGGCAGGCTGTTCCAGTGCCTGACCACCCTCTCAGTAAAGTAATTCTTCCTAATACCTAATCTAAACCTCCCCTGCCGCAACTTCAGACCATTTCTTCTGGTCCTGTCATTATTCCCTTGGGAGAAGAGGCCAACACCCACCTCTCTACAACCTCCTTTCAGGTAGTTGTAGAGGGCAATGAGGTCCCCCCTCAGCCTCCTCTTCTCCAAACTAAACATGCCCAAATCCCTTCCCTGTAAGAAAGAGGAGGTCCCTTTGAAAGATGGAAAGATACAATTCAGAGGGGATTGGCTGGGATTGCCTCCAGATTAGAATAGGAAAGAATAGGAAAGAAAACCTGTGATAAAATATTCTATGATATTGGCAGGTTTTTTTGGATGCAAGGGTTGAACCCAGAGATTTGCTGCTAATGGCTTTGGTGCAAAAAATTAAATTAAATAGCTCCTGCTGTTCTTATTCTTCTAGTCTGGTCTTTGAGTTTACACATTTGGGAGCTGCAATGCTGATGAGATTCTCCTCAACTGGGAGATGTTTCCCCCAGGGTGGGTTTCCAGAAACCCCCACTGCTGCCAGATGCTGGTCTTTTCAAAGAGCTCACAAAGAGACACTCTCAAAGCAGATCATCCAGAAGAAGCTTTGATGCTCAGCCCAGCAAACCTGCAGGGCACAGGCTCCTTCCACGGGGCCAAGGACCTTGCTCCATGTGGGAAAGCTTGGGTTGCCACCTCGCGCATGTGTGAGTCCATGGGTTAGTGAGATTTTGCACAGAAATAAGTCCACTCACATGATGCTTGTGGGGTCGAAGCCTTTGAGAAAGGGCTCATAAAAAAGATCATCTGCATTTACAGCCTCGATGTTCTGCTGTGAATGCCAACCTCTTCTGCTCCCCAGTTCCTCATTAGATGGGGTGGACTATCTCTTATGGCTGTGTGCCAGCTGGTGCCTCCAGGATGGGGCAAAGGAGTGTGGCATAAGGAGCTCATGCACGATGTTGCTCCCCCTAAGGGTTTTTTTCCACTTTGCCTCCAGGAGGGCATAGCTGTTGGCTCTATGTTCAAAACAGTGAGGGCTGGCAGTGGCGAGGTGTCTTGTGTTTAGACTGAGGTATTTAATTTTCCAGGCTCAAGGAAGCCCCCAAGAAGCCAGAAGATAGTTATTGACATTAAGTACCTGAAACAGGATCTTCAATGCAATCTCTTATCCTGAAGGATATTAGCATGTGCTAAGATCACTCCCTGAGCTTGCCTGGACTCTTGGTCAATACGATAATGTGTCCTAAACGCAGTTATGCAATCACTGGTTATTCTCTTTGGTAAATATTTTTATTCATGCGGGTATTTTTTGCATCAGTCTAACAGCAATCCATCATATGTGAAGGTCTCATGGCAGCTGCTGTTAAAATCAATATGTGTTAGGATGCCAGAAAACTGAGCTCATTTTTCTCGTCTTTGACATTGTAACTAAAGATCATAATAAGAGATAACGATAATGACACAAGGCAATGATTAGAGATACTCCGTTAAGGGAAAGAAAGGAAGCAAGAAAAGAAAGGGTGGTAAAATAACATAAAAGGACTTACTCTTTCCCTGGAGGGAAAGTGGAGTTAGGGAGGCATGTATAGAAATCACAATTCATGTACCCTTCCTCACCCTTGCCCTGTTGTTCTCACACAGATTTCTTACACCAGCATTACTGTCGAGCATCTCTGCAGCAACCATTGCCAAATCCAGAGCCGGGGCCTTCAAACCCCAATCTGATCTAATCTCTTTACAAATGCGGTTGGTCCAACCCGACCACCTATTTATCGGGAGGGGAAATCCTGTCTCTGGTGAGCAGCGTTTGATGTGGAACATGCTCAGCTACAAGCACAGCCCAGGTTTTGTGGGACTGTTCCTGGGGCTGGATCTTAGTGCCATCATCAGCCGTAACTTATTCTGCAGCGTATTTGCATTGGAAAACAACACTCAGAAGGAAATCTTCCTTATTTTCAATGATGGATAGATGTGCGCATGCATGCGAGTTTGCATGTGTATATGTCATATATCAGCACCTGCATTCATACACATAGAGATACTGTGTGTGCATATAACCACGTGTGTGTGTATATCCAGGGACCTCTGAGCACAAGTACATGCACTGTATGCAAAGCTAGAAACAAATCAGGGCTAAAATAGCACAAAAATGATGAATGGATAGGAAAGGATTTGGGAGGACAGAATATTTGTCTACTAAAGTGGCTTTCAGTCTTCACTCAAGCAAAGCTACCACACTGCATAGTGGTCAAACAACCTGTAATAGAAAGAACATAGCACAGTATAGTACAGCATATGTATATAATCACCCCAAACTATCCCCGCGGGCATACTAGCCATTATCATAGAATCACAGAATTGTATAGGTTGGAAGGGACCTTTAAGATCATCTAGTCCAACCATCAACCTAACTCTGATAAAAAAACCCATCACTAAACCATGTTACTGAGCACTAAGTCAACCCGTCTTTTGAATACCTCCAGGGATGGTGCCTCAACCACTTCCCTGGGCAGCCCATTCCAATGCTTAATAACCCTCTCAGTGTAAAAATTTTTCCTAATATTCAATCTGAACCTCCCCTGGCACAACTTGAGGCCATTTCCTCTTGTCCTATCGCCTGTGACTTGGGAGAAGAGATCGACACCCGCCTCTCTACAACCTCCTTTCAGGTAGTTGTATAGAGCAATAAGGTCCCCCCTCAGCCTCCTCTTCTCCAGGCTGAACAACCCCAGCTCCCTCAGCCGCTCCTCATAAAACTTATTCTCCAGACCCCTCACCAGCTTTATTGCCCTTCTCTGGACCCACTCCAGCACCTCAATGTCTTTTTTCTGGTAAGGGGCCCAAAACTGGATGCAGTACTTGAGGTGGGACCTCACCAGTGCCAAGTACAGGGGGACGATCACCTCTCGAGTCCTACTCACCACGCTATTCCTGATACAGGCCAGGATGCTGTTGGCCTTCTTGGCCACCTGGGCACACTGCTGGCTCATGTTCAGCCGACAGTCGACCAACACCCCCAGGTCCTTTTCTGCCGGGCAGCTCTCCAGCCACTCTGCCCCAAGCCTGTAGAGCTGCATGGGGTTGTTGTGACCCAAGTGCAGGACCTGGCACTTGGCCTTATTGAACCTCATCCCATTGGCCTCGGCCCATTGATACAGCCTGTCCAGATCCCTCTGCAAAGCCTTTCTACCCTCCAGCAGGTCGACACTCCCACCCAACTTGGTGTCGTCTGCAAACTTACTGAAGGTGCACTCGATCCCCTCGTCCAGATCGTTGATAAAGATGTTAAAGAGAATCAGCCCCAATACCGAGCCCTGGGGGACACCACTCGTGACCGGCCACCAACTGGATTTAACGCCATTTACCACCACTCTCTGGGCCCGGCCCTCCAGCCAGTTTTTAACCCAGCAGAGAGTACTCCCATCCAAGCCATGGGCAGCCAGTTTCTCCAGGAGGATACTGTGGGAGACTGTATCAAAGGCCTTACTAAAGTCCAGGTAAACAACATCCACAGCCTTTCCCTCATTCACCAAGTGGGTCACTTTGTCATAGAAGGCGATCAGGTTTGTCAAGCAGGACCTGCCTCTCATGAACCTGTGCTGGCTGGGCCTGATCACCTGGACGTCCTCAGCCTTCTCCTCATCCTTTCTCACTATGTTACCTCCCACATCCAATAGAGGATGGAGATTCTCCCAAGTCCTCCTCTTGTTACTAATATATTTATAGAAATTCTTTTTATTGTTTTTATCATGCAAGGCTGGGTTAAGTTCTAGTTGGGCTTTGGCCTTTCTAATCTTTTCCCTACATAGCCTTACAACACCTTTGTAATCTTCCTGAGTGGCCTGCCCCTTTTTCCAAAGGCAATAAACTCTCCTTTTTTCCCTGAGTTGTGACAATATTTCTTTGTTCAGCCAGGCCGGTCTTTTCCCCCGATGGCTCGCTTTACAGTGCACAGGGACAGCCTGCTCCTGCGCTTTTAAGACTTCCTCCTTGGAAAACATCCAGCCTTCCTGGTCTCCTTTGCCCTTCAGGGCTGCCTCCCAAGGGATTCTGTCAAGCAGGCTCTTGAAAAGACCAAAGTCTGCCCTCCAGAAGTCCATCGTGGCAGTCCTGCTGTCTCCCCTCCTTGCTTCCCTGAGAATTGAGAACTCCATCATTTCATGGTCACTGTGCCCAAGACAGCCTCCAACCATCACATCCCCCACAAGTCCCTCTTTATTTATAAACAGCAGATCCAGCAGGGCTCCCTCCCTAGTCGGCTCCCTCACCAGCTGTCGGGAAGCTATCCCCAACACACTCCAGGAACCTCCTAGACTGTTCCCTCTCAGCCGTATTGTGTGCCCAGCTGATATCTGGTAGGTTGAAGTCTCCCACCAGGACAAGGGCAAGCGATCTTGAGACCTCTCCCAGATGCTTATAGATTATTTCATCTATCTCTACATTCTGATTGGGCGGTCTATAACAGACTCCCACCACGGTATCAGCCTTGCTGGCCCTCCCCCTGATTCTTACCCATAGGCACTCGACCCTACTATTATCCTCAATTAGTTCTTGACATTCGTAACCCTCCCTAACATACAGGGCCACCCCTCCTCCTCTCCTTCCTTGCCTGTCCCTTCTGAAGAGTTTGTAGCCATCCATTGCAGTACTCAAGTCATGCGAGTCATCCCACCTTGTTTCTGTGCTGGCAACTACATCACAGCTTTCCTGCCACACAATGGCTTCCAGATCCTCCTGTTTGTTGCCCATGCTGCGTGCACTAGTGTAAAAGCATTTCAGCTGGGCTACTGGTCCCACCACCTTTTTGGTGTAGGAAGGCCTAACTTCTACCTGACCATTCCCAGGCATAGCCATAGTTCCTAATCCATTGATGACCCTTGCGTCTCTGCTGATGGATTCCCCCCCCCTCCCCCTTCAAACTTAAAGACCTTTTGATGAAGCCTGTCAACTCTGGTGCAAAGTCCCTCTTCCCCTTTTGAGACAGGTATACCCCATCTGTCTCCAGTAGGCCTGATGTCATGTAAACCTTCCTGTGCTCGAAAAACCCAAAGTTGTGCCTCTGACATCAGGCTCGGAGCCAGGTATTGATCTGCTGGCTCTTCTTGTTACTTTCCTCATGCTTCCCTGTGACTGGGATGACAGAGGAAAACACTACCTGTGCTCCTGACCCCTTGACCACTTGTCCCAAGGCCCAGAAGTCTCTTTTGATCGCCCTTGGGTTTCTTGTTAACAGCTCATCTCTGCCTGCCTGAAAAATGAGTAAGGGGTAATAACCTGAGGGGCTTACCAGGGAGGGAAGTTTTCTTTTTATGTCTTTAACCCAGGCCCCAGGGAGGCAGCAGACCTCCCTGAAAAGTGGGTCAGGTCTGCATACCAGGCCTTCTGCTCCCTCTAGGATGGAGTCGCCTACAACAATGACCCGTCTTTTTTTCTGAACTGAGGATGTTTTGATGCTGGGTTTAGTATGACTTAACCCTGGTGACACCTCTGTAGACATTGAATTATCCTTCCCATCGTGATTGGGTTCCCTTTGCAGAGCCCCATATTTGTTTTTTAAAGGTACCTGGGGAGGTAGGGGAGTTACTGGGGAGACATGCCTGCTTCGTTGGGCAGGAACTTGTTCCCACAGCCCCCTATCCTCTAAGTTACCTTCTTCAGCCTGGCAGAGAGAGGACAGGGAGTTCTCTGTAGCAGGGGCTCTGTCTGCCTGCTTGGTTTCTGTTATGGGAGGCAGGGTGCAACTCTGGCAGTCCTTCTCCCTCTCGCATTCCCTGATTGTCCTCAACTTACTTACCCCCTCCCTGAGCTCCATCACTAATCGGAGGAGCTCTTCTACCTGGGCCCATCTCCCACAGGCGTGCCCACCGATGCCATCTGACACCGGCATAAGAGCAGGGCATACCCTGCAGCCAGATGTCTGAGTGGCAGCATGTTCCCACAGGAGCTCCGTCTGGGAAGCTGCATCGGAAGTGGTGCATGCAGAGCACATAGACACCATGGTCCTCTTCTGTGTGGATACCATCGCTATTCTGTGGCCAAGTTGGTAGTCCTTCAGCCCTCTCTGGTGCAGACTCCTTTGTGGTGATCTCAGGTGATGCCCACCTGCTCCTTGCTTGCTCCGCATGCAGCAACCAGTTGCTGTGCTCCAGTGCCTCGTTTAAATCTGCTGCCAGTGGTGCTGGCTCTGCCCATGCCACCTCAGCAGCCCGCCCACAAGCTGCTGACTTCCGGCACAGACTAGCCGCTTTGCCCGGCTTCAAAAAGCACTCAAAAAGAGCTTGTTGCTGACCCTTTTTTGCCACGATTCCTTTCCCCAGTACGGACTTAGCTACACTGGAGGCTGGTCTCCTCAGCGAGTATATATTATACACATGCATCTCTACATATACGTGCATGCACTCACATATGTATATAAGGAATAGTTTGTGTGGGAAGAATTCTACCTGTGGAGGTAGCAAATTAGCTACCTCCTATGAACAAATTAGCAAAAACACATGAGAATATGTTTTCTTACATCATCTTTCTGTCCAGATATACAGTACAAGTGCATATTTACATGTCTCTGAAGAACATTGGACATCTTCAGAGTGATGTAAAACCTGAATAACCAAAGAATAGATGTATTTGTAAAACAGCAGGTATGGAAATGAGACACATGCATAACCCTGTCACTGAAATCCCGACACCAAGTCTAAGGTAAGTCCTTCCATGCAGTGGAAAGCTCAAGATCCTTTATAGTATCAACGTAGCAGTCTTAAACCCCCAAATCCATTGCCAGAAAATCAAGCTCTGTGTCGCTACGAGCACGCTCCTCCTGCTCTGATTGCCTCCCTGTGAGCACAGCCATGGTGGAAACCCCATCCTGGGAGGCGGATGGCATGTTTGGATGACAGAGGGAGACTGATCCTCCCCATGCCGGCACCTTAGGCAGGTGCTCTTTGTCGTTCAGTTCCACTAATCACACCCTGGCTCTGACAGCCCTCCCAATATTTAACTTTCCTGGGACCTCTGGTAGTTTATTAGCATTTTTAGGCTACAGGTACTGGTGTTTCTGCCTTCAATTATGCAGCCAATTTTTGCTGCGGGAGAATTCCCTGCCCCAGGCTAAGTGGCAACCGTGGTAATAGGAATAATCATTTGTGGGTGATATTTCAGCAATGTGCACAGGGTAGTGGAAGACATTCTGTGACAAAATGGATAGTATCAAAAATCAATTCCACTCTTGCTATAGGAATGAGCAAAGGAAAGCAGAAAAGGCAATTCAACAGCTTTTAGCAAGGGGAGGGCTCAGAGGGAGGAAAACAACCTGCTTAAAAGAAATATTCCCTTTGCTGTGGTGCAAAGAAGCATGCCACTTGAAAAATTTTGATTTTTGATCTGGATTCACATGTCTATGAATATTTCTTGCATCATTTTTGGTTGTGGGTAAATCCAGGCAGTGCCAGTTCTCGGGCCCAAACCTGCTTCCTTGACCTCAGCCAGAATCTCCCACAAGGCAGCAGGTCTTTATTCATGTGCGTGTACATGTGTGGTGAGTACACACGTATGTTTGCATGTCTAAATGTGTACATATGTACACGTGTGTGTTTCTTTTCTCTTAGCACTATGGTGCCTCGCTAGTACAGGGTCTGTGGGCTATTTAAACTCTTTTAGGTCTTCATACAATGCAAAGAAGACATGATCAAAAGCCATGGTAAAAATAGCAAACCAATGTCTCTCACATCTATCAGGAGTAATTGGTTTTTTTCTTTAGTTGAGGTATTTGCTTTAACTGTAAAAGCAGTTGACTTGTGCAGACTTGTGTCTGTAATAAGAGCGGGAATGTTGAAATTACTCCAGCATTTGGAGGGATGAGCATGCTATGAATTTCACCAAAGCACCTTCCATCATAATGTGAAACAGTTCCTTTATGTAGGAGCAGAATATCCATCGATGGGAAGGGAAAAAGAGAGCAAACATGCGAACAAAAGAGAGGGAAAATGAGAACAGAGACAAGCTTTCTCCTTACCCTGGCACTCTCTCTCTCCACCTGAGTCTGAAACCATGGAAGTTAATAAAGGCTAAAACCCAGATGCCCCAAATCCTACATTAACAGAAGTTCTTACCCTGAAAAAAAAAAACTTTGAGAGAGGCCAGGGTCTTAATTATCGCTACAGAGTCTATCTGAAGGCACATGGAAGTGTAGAAGAAGACATACCGTTTCCACTACTGGCAAATAAGAAGGATTTGCTCTCTCAGTTATAGCAGCAGCTCCTGCCAAAGTGCTCACAACCACCACCACCATCATTGATCTGGTTAGTAGGCTCTTTCCCTCCTCTGCTTCTAAAAGGAGGCTATTTCAGATATTCACAGCTCTGATAATTAGAAACCTTCTTCTAATTTCCAGCCTAAATTTATTCATGGCTAGTTTAGATCCATTTGCACTTCAATAGCCCGTTCCCAGGGGGAGGATGGGGTTGCAGAGCTGTAGATGGAGGCGATGGGTTTGACCCAGAGAAGAAAGAAGAACTGGGTTCCTGCAGCCTCTGCAAAATTCCCCGGTGACTGGGTTGAGCAATGGGCATTTGCTGTCAGTGAGCAAGGCTGAAACATTAACAGGATCAGGCCTGCAGGTGGTGAATTCAGAGCCGGTCATCACTTCTCAGAATATATATATATATGGTGATTCCAATACGGCTTTTACTTTGAGCCAAGAAATTGTGCCTTCCTTTCCCTCAATGTCTTTTATTTTTGATGAAGCTGGAAGACAGGAAAAGAAAATATTTTAGTTCATTTTTCCTAAATTAATTTTTTTAAATTGTCATTTTCTACCCTTTCTTCAGTGCTGAGAGAGAAGAAAAGAAGATGAGAAATGCTGACTAAGCCATTTTAGCCTTTTGTAGAAACCTGCAGAAATTAGTTTAGATTTCAAAAACTTATTCTCAAATATTTCCCATTTTTTCCCAAAGAGCTCCCTGGAGGAAAAGCACGGCACAAGTACACCTTGTTGATCATCCCGAGCACACTGTACTGCACAGAGGGTGTGGGAAACATGGTCCTGCCTGAGCAGCTATAGAAAGTTAGGACAGAGAGAAGGTTCATGGAGGCTCTCTAGTTGGTGTGAACAGAAATAAACTGTTGGCCCTTGAAGTGCCGAGTTGACTGCAGTGTATATCTCCCCCATCTTAAGGAAATAAAATCTTTCAAAATGGATGGGTAGTGATAATGAAACTACCACTGACTCTTACTCAGAGCATTTTCCAGTCAATGTAAAAACCCTCTCTGGAAAAAGTTATCCTTTCCACTCCCTCTGATGGGCATGGAATCATGGGCAGGCAGCATCCCTGCACATTCATAGAATCATAGAATCATTGAATGGTTCGGGTTGGAAGGGACCTTAAAGATCATCGAGTTCCAACACCCCTGCCATGGGCAGGGACACCTCCCACTAGAGCAGGTTGCTCAAAGCCCCATCCAGCCTGGCCTTGAACACCTCCAGGGATGGGGCATCCACAGCTTCTCTGGGCAACCTGGGCCAGTGTCCCACCACCCTCACAGGAAAGAATTTCTTCCTAATATTTAAACTAAATCTCCCCTCTTTTAGTTTAGAATTGTTACCCCTCATCCTATCGCTACGCTCCCTGATCAAGAGTCCCTCCCCATCTCTCCTGTAGGTATTGGAAGGCTGCTATAAGGTCTCCCCGGAGCCTTCTCTTCTCCAGGCTGAACAACCCCAACTCTCTCAGCCTGTCTTCATAGGAGAGGTGCTCTAGCCCTCTGAGCATCTTTGTGGCCCTCCGCTGCACTCATTCCAACAGGTCCATGTCATTCCTGTGCTGAGGACTCCAGAGGACTCCTGCACATTGCTCCAGCATCCTCCCACATTGCTCCAGCATCCCTCCTGCATTACTCCAGCATCCTTCCACATTTCTCCAGCATCCTCCTGCATTGCTCTGGGCTTCAGGCAATGCTGCTCCCTTCTGGGACCATGCAAGGACCACCAGCTTGCCCAGCCTGGTGGGACACGAGGCTCTGGGGAAGCTCACCAGCAAGGAAGAAGGACCTAATGTGCTGGCACCCAGCCCCACAGACGGTTCCCATCAGCCAAAAAGAGCTACTCAGCATAGCCATTGTGTTAGCCACACTTAACCTGCTGGATAAATAAAGTTCATAGCTGGTTAAATAAATGTTGCAGGTTTTTTAAATAAAAGCCCATCACTTTTAACACACCAATTCTGTCGCGACGGAGGGAAGACAGGGCCACTCAATATGAGTGATCAGCAAGCTTCGTTTATTGATTCACACAGTGGCCTTTTATGTTCTAACATAATTAGCTCATACATATTACAAAAGTTAAGCTCATGATTGGTTAGTTCTTAGAAAGATCAACTCCACCCTTGGTTCCTTCTTTACAGTTACTTTCATCCTCTTTTCCCATGCCTGAGCAGCTGCAACCTCCCTGTTATCATACAACAATTATAGTCAAGGACAAGGTGTCTTTACCAGCCCAGCAGTTACGGGGGCAGAATCCGATGTTTCTCAAGCTTTTGCTCGGCCAGCTGGATCATGTCTACGTGACCCTTCTCAGCTAGCCATTCTCCCACAATTCCCCCGTTTTTATTTTGAATGACACAGGCTTGGTTAAACATCCGTAACACAAGGGTTTTCATACAAGACAACATACAACTCACACAAAGCAACGCTATTAGTACAATGATTAAGACTAGCAATCCCGTCTGTAAAAGGTTTCTCAGCCATCCGGACAGACCCAACCAGTCTCCAAGAGCACCCCTATAAGGCACGTAGTAAATGGGGAGCGGGGTGTTGCTAGGCTTGCACAAAAGCTGGTCGTGTTGAGTGACCGAGCTAAAGTTATCCACACATTTTCTCGTGGGTCAAACATCTCGCTATATGGGATGGCTCTTATGCTTACAACTAAGGCAACTACTATAAAGCTTTCTATACCTAAATTAACCATTTTCTCTGTTTCAACTTCTAAGCAAATAGCATGCACATAATACCTAGGGGTTACAGACCCCACAGACTGTACAATTAATTTCTGTCTTTGTGACCTCGTGGTTCACACTCAGGCGCAGCGGTCTCAGTCCGTTGGTTTACGGTGATTAGTCGGGTCACCTTCAGCGGCGACTTCAGGGTGGTCGATGGCAGGCCTTACCCAACGGCTGGGAACCCAGATGGTACCTTGTCCCCTATGGTCCATCGTAGAAGGGGTGATTTGCGAGCAAGGGTCAATCCTCCTACTCCCGCGACCGTGGCATTGGTTGGGTATGTTGGCCATTGAGCCGGCCATTTCCGTGTACTGATTATAGAAACATCGGCACCAGTATCCAAAAGTGCGACAAGTGAGATGGTTTGGTCGCCGTACTGCACCGTAACCGATCGTCGTGGCCGTTGGCGCAGGCCGATAGTTAGCAAGGCCATTTGTCCCGTAGATCCAAAGGCTCCTTGCCCTCGTGGCTGCTCTTGCAGCGGTGGAAGGGCTCCCGCAAGATGTGGTAGGGGAATTAATTGCGCCACCTTGGTGCCTTTAGCGATGAAGAGCGGTGGGAATAACGTGTGGGCCATGATCTGGATCTCACCGTGGTAATCTTTATCAATCAGTCCCACCAACACATTAAGTCCCAGCATGGTGGCCGATGAACGGCCTATAAGTAGTGCTCCGACAGCTTGTCCGTTGATACAGATTGGTCCTTGAGTGCTAGTAGCAATCCGGACAGGCTTTGAGTCCAACAGGGTACAATCTACTGCTGTTGCCAGGTCCAAGCCGAGGCTTCCGCTTGTGGCTGGTCTGAGCTGAAGGGATTGAGTGCTGCCGGATATGCAGCCGCTTTTTGTGTCTGCGCGGGGTGGCTCTTCCCGCTGAATCGTCCGTTTCCCGGTTTGGAAGCGCGACATGCAGTCTCATTGTGGTTGTCCGACCGGCAGTTTCTGCACCATACTGAGCCGGCGTCGCAGTTCCGTCTGATGTGTCCAGCAGCGCCGCAACGGTAGCATCGTGGGCGAGATGATTCACTAGCATTTAATCGATGAACGGAGGCTTGCAAAGGAGCAAGGGCTGCAAGAACTTGACTCTGCGTAGCCTGCGCGTGTTCCTTTAGACTATTCCCTAGTTCCTTTACTGCCTCAACTAACATTGCCTGTGGCCCTACCGGTACCTGAGCCATCCTTTCTAGTCCTTCCTCGATAGTCCATGTCCCTGGCAATGTAGCCAAGATGTTGCGTGTGGCCGGATTACTATTTTGTATAGCACACTGCTTTAGTATAGTGCCTCTGAGATAATCGGGCACCCCGGCCGCCTGTATGGCGTCTGCTACTCGATCTATAAATAGGCCAAATGATTCCTCTCTTCCTTGCTTAATACCCATATATGAAGGGATTCCTTTTTTTTTTTTTTTTTTTTTTTTGAGTGAACGGCTTTTTTTTTTTTTTTTTTTTTTTTTTTTTTTTTTTTTTTTTTTTTTTTTTTAGCTCGGTGTTGCAACGGGGCGTTAGCGACTGCCCGCCACGGCTTTATCAACTTTTTGGCTGATTTATTATTGCATATAACTTCGTCAAACAATTTATCCTCATATTTACGCCATTCCTCATGTTCAAAAACCGTATCTGGATTATCAAAGCAACCTCTCGCTACTCCATACGCTGATAACCCAGGCAACTCCCTTTTACAATCTATACCCTGAACGCTCCGCTTTTCTAAAAAGCATTTGAGCAAATCGTACGCCACTTGTCTGTTCATACCTTCGTTATCTATACCCTAAATGCTCCGCTTTTCTAAAAAGCATTTGAGCAGATCATACGCCGCTTGTCTATTCATACCTTCGTCAGCGCGCTGTTGCAGCCTTCCAGACTTCGGCGGCGCGTAGCCGGCAGGACACTCTCTATAGGTGCTCCAGGGCGCGGGGACCTTTTCCTTTAATCCCTTTCGCTCTCGGGCGCGGGGACCTTTTCCTTTAATCCCTTTCGCCTCCTGCGCTGCTTACAGGACCAGCACTGAGACTCCGTTGACCGTGGCTCGCAGGTTCAGCCCTCTGTAGGGTCCCTGTTCGGGCGCCATTTGTCGCGACGGAGGGAAGACAGGGCCACTCAATATGAGTGATCAGCAAGCTTCGTTTATTGATTCACACAGTGGCCTTTTATGTTCTAACATAATTAGCTCATACATATTACAAAAGTTAAGCTCATGATTGGTTAGTTCTTAGAAAGATCAACTCCACCCTTGGTTCCTTCTTTACAGTTACTTTCATCCTCTTTTCCCATGCCTGAGCAGCTGCAACCTCCCTGTTATCATACAACAATTATAGTCAAGGACAAGGTGTCTTTACCAGCCCAGCAGTTACGGGGGCAGAATCCGATGTTTCTCAAGCTTTTGCTCGGCCAGCTGGATCATGTCTACGTGACCCTTCTCAGCTAGCCATTCTCCCACACAATTCCACTAATGATTTGAAAACAATTAGTGCTTTTGCAGGTCATGAAGAGGGTTGATCGTCATCACTCACATTTTGCTTTATTTATTTACGGCCTTCCTCTTTGCCATCTTGACATTTGCCACATGAAAGTTGGGAAAGACTGGGGAGGGAGGGTTAAAAGGAAGCAATACCTGATCATGTAAACAATTAGACCTTTATCCATCCTGCCCAAAGAGGTCCTTTATCTGATGACAACCTCTGCAGAACAGAAGAGGAGTAGGTACCTCCCTTTGGGACCATCCTAACTATTCAATCAATTCTCCTCAATTACTAACAAATCTAAATGTGATTTATCTGCCCAGGAATCATTCCAATATCAGGCGAGGATCTATCAATAAAGCCCCCAAAGGCAATCTTTTTTTCAGAGCTGTCAATAGAACCTCTAAAGCACAAAGAGAGGGAGCTGACAATTGAGATATTTTGCCTTTTTTTCTTCTTTTTTTTTTTTTTTTTGAGCACTTAATTAAGTTGACAAGAAGCTGTCAAGGATAATTTTCAAAGCACACGGCCTCAGCATTTGACATTTGATAATATTACACTCCATGTTGATTGAAATGGATTTTTTCTCCTTTTTTTTTTTTTGTTGGTGGAAGGCTGCAAAAAAGGGGGCATTTGACAACTTTCTTGCCCATAGATGCAAGGACAGCAGGCCAGTTTGTTAAGGTCAGTCATGACAAACAGTATGATGGTTTTTTAAAGCCAGCTGAGTTTAACAGTAGTAGGGCACAGGTATGTTATTTCAGTGTCAATAAAGCAAGCTGCTCAGCAGTTAGCAAATATCTCAGCAAGATCAGAGGCACTGGGATTAGAAGTAATAGTAAATTTATAGAGTTGGATTCTGATCTCAGTTAATACCATTGTAAATCCAGAGCGAAATTCATTGACTTCAATAGTTTTTCATCCAGAATAGTCCAGATGTGGTAATTTTCTGAACTTGTTACCAGAGCTGCCAATTGCACCATTGCTTTGGATTTATTTGCATTTATTTTTCACCCTGATGTGGAGTTGGGCACTTCCCTTCTTTTTTTTTCCCTGTAAAAGTCGCTACTGTAAATCTCTCTAAATGATCATCAGCTTAAGTGCCTAAGATACTTTGTAAACCTATACATGCAATAGCTGCCTTAGAAATGGAAAGAAGTGCAGATGTGGAGCAGAATCCGGCCCCTGTCGTTGCTCAGACAGCTCAGAAAAATAAGTATGGCTGGCAAAAATCAGGTTTCAGGTTTATCTTGCTATTTGGCTCTCTAAGCAGTGATCAGTACTTACTATTTGCTGCTTAGCACCCCACACAGAAAACAGGGCAGACTTGCAGAAAATTGATTTGAACAATATTTTATTAAAGTTCTGTACTTAGTTGCTCTTGCAGCTGCAGCTGAGCAATTATGGCATTTCAAGAATAATTTATTGGTTATTGGAATCCAAGACGTTATTTCTTTTGTCTCGGCTACAGAAAAAGACCCTGGAGTACGGCCGTTGTGTAAGAGGCTGGGAAACCTGAAGATGCTCTCCCCGGCTTCTGGGCAGAACCTGCCAAAGTCAGTGGGATTAAGTGGCAATGATTTGATGAAGGATGGGGCCCGGGATGTAAAACCTGTATTTCTGCATGTGAAAATCCCAGTTTAGCTTCAGCTCATGCCCACACAGAGGACAACTCACATCACCTGCTCCGGCACATGGCACCATGGCTCAACAGGAATGGGAACAGCTTGGCAAGTACTCCCTTGGTCCCTCCTTGAAGAGGAGCTCCAAGATGAGGTTAAACTCTGTCCCTGTTTTATTTTTTTCTAATTATTGCACAGGATGAGCCAGAGATGCATCAACATCATGTTGCAGCACATTTCAGAAGACCCAGTTCTGGAGGGGCTGGGGCTTCAGCAGTGGCGACAGGATGACTCTCATCAGAAACTAGATATAAAGTGGCACGTCTGCCTTAAACGGATAGATCATTCCTCAGGAGTGTGTAATTTAGACACTGGGCCGCTTTTACCCATCACAGATCATCAAGGAACAAGCAGGCTGAATTAATTAATTGAATTGCCCGAGGTCATCGAGGAAATCCATAGCAGAGGCCAGCAATGGGCACGAATGCCCCCCAAGTTGGCATCTCCATCACCACAGGTATGCTCTTAGCATGTGCACGGGATAGGAAGGGTTAAGCTGGACTAGACTGAAGAGAGACATAATTATCCCAGGTAAGGATTAACTTGCCAGGAATTGGGAGCAAGGCACCACCTGACTCAAGCAAAATGATCTAAATCTGTATGTCCCACACTGATCCCCATGCAGTTCCCTGGCAAATGATGCACCAGAATTAACTGAGCGTATTTTACAGTAGGTACATTTCACCCCTCGGAGGAATTCTATAAATGTTGGTCCCATGGACGCCAATTCTGCAGTACCCTGAGATGAAGAGAGAGAGGTTTAGATCCAAATCAGTGTCAGCGCTGCCTCTGGAAAGCTCTCACAACAATTAAAGCAGAATTATAATGGGTTCCCGGGAGTGACCGCAGTTTGGGGGGATCCTGGTCTCTCCACCTCATTTCGGGCAGATGAAGTCTGGGTTTTATGACTTTTGGGACCTTGTGGCTAGGAAATTAAAGAGTGCCAGGGGTCACTGCTGGGCACTGGAATGTGACTGTAAGCCAAATTATTAGCCCAATCTGAAGGTGGTTTTGGCCAGGGGCAGCTGGCCCTCTCCCAGCCACCTCCCAGGAATGCTCTGGGGGACAGCCTGGACCAAGCACCATCCCTGACTGCCTGTTTGGGGCTGGCCACCCTGGGTAACAGTACAGATGAGGGTATTTGTGCCAGAGAACAGTCCAGGTGGGATGATTTTAGCAGTATAGATCACAGAATCACAGAATCACAGAGGTTGGAAGGGACCTTTTAAGATCATCTAGTCCAACCAATGAAAAGAAAAAAAAAAAACAAAAAAACAAAAAAACAAAAACACAACACAAAAAAACAAAAACAAAACCACCACACACGCAACCCACACACACACCACCACACCACCCAACACTAATCCATATTCCCAAGCACTATGTCAACTCCTCTCTTGAATACCTCCAGGGATGGTGCCTCAACCACCTCCCTGGGCAGCCCATTCCAATGCCTGACAACCCTTTCAGTAAAGAAATATTTCCTAATATCTAACCTGAACTTCCCCTGGCGTAACTTGAGGCCATTGCCTCTTGTCCTATCATCTGTAACTTGGGAGAAGAGACCGACCCCCGCCTCTCTACAGCCTCCTTTCAGGTACTTGTAGAGAGCGATAAGGTCTCCCCTCAGCCTCCTCTTCCCCAGACTGAACAACCCCAGCTCCCTCAGCCTCTCCTCGTAAGACTTGTGCTCCAGACCCCTCACCAGCTTCGTTGCCCTTCTCTGGACCTGCTCCAGCACCTCAATGTCTTTCCTGTGGTAGGGGGCCCAAAACTGGACGCAGTACTCGAGGTGGGGTCTCACCAGTGCCGAGTACAGGGGGACGATCACCTCTCGGGTCCTACTCACTACACTGTTCTTGATACAGGCCAGGATGCTGTTGGCCTTTTTGGCCACCTGGGCACACTGCTGGCTCATGTTCAGCCTGCTGTCGACCAACACCCCCAGGTCCTTTTCTGCCAGGCAGCTCTCCAGCCATTCTTCCCCAAGCCTGTAGCGCTGCCTGGGGTTGCTGTGACCCAAGTGCAGGACCCGGCACTTGGCCTTATTGAACCTCATCCCGTTGGTCTCAGCCCATCGATCCAGCCTGTCTAGATCCCTCTGCAAAGCCTCTCTACCCTCCAGCAGATCAACACTCCCACCCAGCTTGGTGTCGTCTGCAAATTTGCTGAGGGTGCTTTCGATCCCCTCGTCCAGATCATTGATAAAGATGTTGAAGAGAACCGGCCCCAGTACCAAGCCCTGTGGGACACCACTCGTGACCGGTCGCCAACTGGACTTCATTCCATTCACCACCACTCTCTGGGCCCGGCCCTCCAGCCAGTTTTTAACCCAGCGGAGAGTATACCCATCTAAGCCATGAGCATCCAGTTTCTCCAGCAGGATACTGTGGGACACTGTATCAAAGGCCTTGCTAAAGTCTAGGTAGATATAGCCTTTATGGCCTGCTTTCCTGGCCTCTTGACCTAGGAGAGAATTTGGGACCTTGGCTGGTCACAACAAACAGTATCAAGATAAAGCAGTGGAGGTGGAAAGGCTCAGCTGGTCAAACTAGCAGTGATGCTGCTCTTTGGAAGGGTACCTAAAGGTACAAATCCAGCCCTGTCCCCCAGTCTGCTCCCTCCATGGCTGCCTGTACCCTGGTGCTTGCAGAGGCCAGGCATCTGTCATGGCTGACCCCGACAGAGATGCTGGCTCAGGTTTCTCTCCCAAAGGTTCACGGTCAAGATGATGTTGTGGCCATCCCTGAGGCACCCTGCAGCATCATCCCATCCTGTGCCATGGTTTGTCTGCTTGCCTGCGGGGCTAAATCACAGCGCTTGTGCTTGCCACTGGCTTGGAGCACATCTGCTGCACTTCCTGAGGTTCCTTTGGTGTGTGGCGATGAATAAAAGGCATGAACATGGTCATCAGTCACAACTTGAGCAAACTTTTGCTCTGAAAGTATGATTTTTCCTTGCTCAGGCTCCACTTGTGTGTGCAAAGCGTGAGCACTGAGATTTATTCCTGGTACTTGCTTTCTTTCCTGGAGCCTTGGGGTTATGGAAAATTCTTACTTTTCAATTTTTGACTTGTTTCTTTAAGAAATAGCTGCATGCAAGTGTAGGCTGGAGTTTGCTGATCTGGGAAAACGTGGAGGAGAGACAGAACTCTCATCCATTGCCTCCCTCTGGCTTCAAGAAGGACTTGGAGGTGTTGGTTGATGAGAAGCTCAACACAAGCTGGCAACGTGCGCTGGCAGCACAGAAAGCCCCCTGCATCCTGGACTGCATCCCCAGCAGCGTGGCCAGCAGGGCGAGAGGGGCATTCTGCCCCTCTGCTCCGCTCTGGGGAGACCCCATGCAGTGCTGCCTCCACCTCTGGGGCCACCAACATAAGAAGGACATGGAGCAGGTCCAGAGGAGGCCGTGAAGATGATCAGAGGGCTGGAGCCCCTCTGCTGTGAGGACAGGCTGAGAGAGTTGGGGGTATTCAGCCTGGAGAAGAGAAGGCTCCAGGGAGACCTTATAGTGGCTTTTCAGTATCTGAAGGGGCCTACAGGAAAGCTGGGGAGGGTCTTTTTACAAGGGCATGTAGTGATAGGACAAGGGGTAATGGCTTCAAACTGGAAGAGGGGAGATTTAGATGAGATATCAGGAAGACATTTTTCACTATGAGGCTGGTGAGGCACTGGCTCAGGCTGCCCAGAGAAGCTGTGGCTGCCCCATTCCTGGAGGTGTTCAAGGCCAGGTTGGATGGGGCTTTGAGTAACCTGGTCTTTCCGCCTTGAAACTCCACCTCTGCCTGGGATTGCCCCACTCTGGGGCACAGCAGCTGGATCCTTCAGGGGTTTAGCAGCACCCTTGGGTGCTAAATGTAGCAACACCAGGCTCACTGGAGCCCAGCTTGACCATGGCATGGTCTGGCCTTTGGCAGAATGACTGGGGTTTTCCTTGGGGGGTCAGAGCAGGGACTTAAGTTGCCTTGGCACATTGAGGTCTTGGGATGATGGGGACAAGTGGTGCCCAAGCAAGTCAGGCCGGTCTGCAGCCAGGCCTGGGGATGCTGGCCCTGGGATGCTGATTTCGCCTTCGATGCCTTTGCCTCTGGCAAGTCACTTAACAGTGCGGTTTTCTCTCTGTGTAAAATGGGTAGAATAATCACTTCCTACCTTGCAGGGGCAACATGAGGCTTAATTAATTAATTAATTAATTGTTCTGGAAGTAATTAAGTTTCTTATTTCACAAAAGTGCTTTTTCTTTCTTTTTTATTTTTTTTTTTTTGGAAAGCAGTCATGTTGCATAGAGCCTTGAGTGTCACCATGGCCCTGAGCTGATGAGTGCTTCCCAGGATAAGGGCAGCTTCAAATCCCTGTCTGGAAGGAGGGACACAGGGTCCTGCTACCCACATTGGGTTTGCATGCTGCAATCACAACGCCATGGCTGCCCTCCTGTGCCAGGTTTAAAAACCAAGTGGTGGCCACTTTCCCATTCAGAAAGGCCAAATCTTGCCAGCATCAGACTCCTTTAGCATCTGGTCATTGCGGCCAGGGCAGGTGAACTGAGGTCCTTGCCCCAGGTAGGTAGGCAGGCAGGGCTGGGTCCCCAGTCCCTCCAGTGTCCCCAAGCCATGGGGCTGGTCCCTGGTTACCACTGGCAGCTCTGAGCTGCAGCCCCTTGTTGAGCCCATGGTGCTGACAGAGATGCCCCCATGGGGGATGGGGACATGGGGGTCATCGCGGGAGCAGCTCTGCTGGCAGAGGGCGGGAAGCAGTGACAAATCTGCAAGTCTGCAAGAGATGATCTGTCTTTGGTTATCTTTCCCTAATGCAGCCAAGAGGTCTTTCAAATTGTAATTAAGACTATCGAGAAAGTCTCTATTCCTTGAGAAGCATTACACAAGGCCTCTGCTTGTCCTGGGGGCTGTCAGCTGGGGGGCGGTGCTGCTGAGTGAGCCTGGGCGGAGCCACCACCACCCCCGGTTTATCCCACCTCCAGGGGATAAAAGGTGTCAGGGAGGGTAGGGACTAGTCCCTGCCCACAGAGCATGGAGGGAGCAACTGGAGCTGGTGTGTGTACCGGCCGGGCCCAGTGCTTCTACTGGCGTACACGGTAAGGTCAGTCACTCCTGGGGACTCAGCTATGGTTGCTACCAGATCGAAGGCTATGTTTAGGAAAGCTGTGGGTACCCAGACCGAGGCCCAACGCAAACATATGGGTGTGCAGGCCTCTGGGTACAGAGAGTGCCGGAGCCTGGTGCTGGCAATGGAGGGTAGCGGAGACAACACCTGTATAAGATGTGAACAGGTGAATGATCTGCTCAACCTGGTGGCCCAGCTGAAGGATGAAGTGGAGAGGCTGAGGAGCATCAGGGAGTGTGAAAGAGAAATTGACTGGTGGGTGCACTCCCTGAGAGTAGGGGAACAGGTTGAGGCCCCGTGTAAATTGGAGGACCCTCTCCCCTCTTCTCATCAAGCAACAGGAGAGGATCTCAGAGAAGAGGGGGAATGGAAACAGGTCCCTGCTCGGGGAAGCAGGCGAGTCCCCTCCCAACCTCTCCCAGCTTCCCAGTTACCCCTGCAGAACAGGTATGGAGTCCTGCAGGAGGAACTGGCCAATGGAGAGGAGGATGGCACACCAAGACTAGAGAAGACAGAAAGTACACGTCACAGCGGACCCAACTTCACCACTAGCTCCAAAAGGAAAAGGAGAAAGGTCATAGTTGTGGGTGACTCTCTGTTGAGGGGGACAGAGGGACCAATATGCCGTCCTGACCTGCTTCACAGGGAAGTCTGCTGCCTCCCTGGGGCTCGGGTCAGGGATGTGACAAACAAACTCCCAGACCTAGTAAACCCCTCTGATTATTACCCCCTGTTAGTATTTCAGGTGGGTAGTGATGAAATGGGTAGGAGGAGGCTGAAATCAATTAAAAGAGATTTTAGAGCCTTAGGGCAGCAGCTCAAGGGGTCAGGAACACAAGTTGTCTTCTCTTCTATCCCACCAGTGGCAACTGTGAATAAAGAAATTGATAGGAAGAGGCAACAGATCAACTTGTGGCTCCGGGACTGGTGTTACAGGCAGGGCTTTGGGTTTTTCAAACATAGGTGGCTATATGAGACACCTGGCATGCCATTGTCAGGTGGGACACACCTGTCCCAGAGGGGGAAAAGAATTTTGGGGCAGGAGTTAGCAGGGCTCATTGACCGGTCTTTAAACTAGATATGAGGGGGGAAGGGGAGATAACTGGGCCTGTCAAGATTAAACCTGAGGAAAGCATGCCACGGTTTGAAGGAGGCCACATTAGTGAGGACTCACACTCTGACATTTCATCAGAGAAAGGTGATAGACGTTTAGAAATTACTGCTAGAGAACAATGGGAAAACCCTTTCCTAGAAGGGGAAAAGGGTACTAGGCTAAGAGTTAACAAAGCTCACGGACAGAGCTTTAAGCCGAAAGTTAAGGGGCATGGGGATAAAACCAGGCCCGCTGGTAATGAACCTGAGTGTCAAGGGCCAAAGATGGGGGTGAAATCAGTAGCCCAGGTCAAGTGCATCTACGCTAATGCACGTAGCATGGGCAACAAACAGGAGGAGCTAGAAGCCATTGTGCGGCAGGACAACTACGACATAGTCGCCATCACGGAAACGTGGTGGGACGATGGTCATGACTGGAATGCTGCAATAAGTGGCTATAAGCTCTTCAGAAGGAATAGGCAAGGAAGGAGGGGGGGGGGTGTGTGTGTGGCTCTGTACATTAGGGAGTTGTTTGACTCTATAGAGATAGACTCCAGTGATGAAGAAGTGGAGTGTTTATGGGTAAGGGTGAAAGGGAAGGCTAACAAAGGTGATTTTGTGCTGGGAGTCTGCTATAGACCACCCAACCAGGATGACCAGGTTGATGAGGTATTCTATAAGTGGCTGGCTGCAGTCTCGCAAACGCCAGCCCTTGTTCTAGTTGGGGACTTCAACTTACCAGACATCTGCTGGAAATATAACACAGCAGAGAGCAGGCAGGCTAGGAGGTTCCTCGAGTGTATGGAGGATAACTTCCTGACACAAATGGTAGGTGAGCCTACCAGGGGAGGTGCCTTGCTAGACCTACTGTTCACAAACAAAGAAGGGCTAGTGGGGGACGTGGAGGTCAGAGACAGTCTTGGGCTTAGTGACCATGAAATGGTTAAGTTTTCCATTCATAGTGAGGTAAGGAAGGGGATTAACAAAACCTCCATCTTGGACTTCCGGTGGGCAGACTTTAGCCTGTTCAGAACCCTAGTTGGGAGAGTCCCGTGGGAGGTAGTCCTGAGAGACAAAGGAGCCCAGGAAGGCTGGACGCTCTTCAAGAGGGAAATCCTAAAGGCCCAGGAGCAGGCTGTCCCCATGAGGCGTAAAATTAAAGGGCGGGGAAAATGGCCGGCCTGGATGAACAAAGAGCTCTTGATGGGACTTAAGGAAAAAAGGAAGGTTTACCACCTTTGGAAGAGGGGACAGGCAACTCAGGAGGAGTACAGAGATTGTGTTAGGTCATACAGAGAAAAAATCAGGAAGGCAAAAGCCCAGCTGGAACTCAACCTGGCCATTAATATAAGGGACAACAAAAAAAGTTTTTATAAATACGTCAACAAAAAGAGAGTGACAGAGAATGTCCATCCCTTACTGGATGCGGGGGGAAACCTGCGGGATCCTCTACCTCTCATGGAGCCTCCACCTGCTGCTTTTTCCCCTAAGGATGGCAGTGTGTGGCTCCACCAGTCTATCTCCATCCCTTACTGGATGTGGGGGGAAACATTGTGACCAAGGATGAGGAGAAGGCTGAGATACTTAATGCCTTCTTTGCCTCTGTCTTCAATAGTCGGACCAGCTACCCCCAGGGTGTATAGCCTCCTGGGCTGGAAGATAAGGATGGAGAGCAGAACAACCCCCCTGTAATCCAGGAGGAAGTAGTTAATGATTTGCTTATGCACCTGGACACGCATAAGTCCATGGGGCCGGATGGGATTCATCCAAGGGTACTCAGGGAGCTGGCAGGAGAGCTCACCAAGCCTCTCTCCATTATCTATCAACAATCCTGGTCAACAGGAGAGGTACCAGATGACTGGAGGGTGGCCAATGTGACGCCCATCTACAAGAAGGGCCGGAAGGAGGATCTGGGGAACTACAGGCCTGTCAGCCTGACCTCGGTACCGGGAAAGATCATGGAGAGGATCATCCTGAGTGAGCTCTCAAGGCAAGTGCAGGGCAGCCAAGGGATCAGGGCCAGCCAGCATGGGTTTATGAAAGGGAGGTCCTGCCTGACCAACTTGATCTCTTTCTATGACCATGTGACCCGCTTTCTCGATGAGGGGAAGGCTGTGGACGTTGTCTACCTGGACTTTGGTAAGGCTTTTGACACCGTCCCTCACGGCATTCTCCTGGAGAAACTGGAGAATCATGGCATAGACAAGTGTACCCTCTGCTGGATAAAAAACTGGCTGGATGGCCGTGCCCAGAGACTTGTGATTAATGGAGCAAAATCTGGTTGGCGGCCGGTCATCAGTGGTGTCCCTCAGGGCTCAGTTTTGGGGCCAGTCTTGTTCAATATCTTCATTGATGATCTAAATAAGGGGATTGAATGCACCCTCAGGAAGTTTGCGGATGACACCAAGCTGGGTGGGAGTGTTGATCTGCTTGAGGGTCGGAAGGCTCTCCAGAGGGATCTGGACAGGTTGGATCATTGGGCCAAGGCCAATGGGATGAGGTTTAATAAGGCCAAGTGCCGGGTCCTGCATTTTGGTCACAACAACCCCAGGCAACGCTACAGGCTCGAGGAAGAGTGGCTGGAAAGCTGCCCGGCAGAAAAGGACCTGGGAGTGTTAGTGGACAGCCGGCTTAACATGAGCCAGCAGTGTGCCCAGGTGGCCAAGAAGGCCAATGGCATCCTGGCCTGTATCAGGAATAGCGTGGCCAGCAGGAGCAGGGAAGTCATCATGCCTCTGTACTCGGCACTGGTGAGGCCTCACCTTGAGTACTGTGTTCAGTTTTGGGCCCCTCACTACAGGAAAGACATTGAAGTGCTGGAGCGTGTCCAGAGGAGAGCTACCAAGCTGGTGAGGGGTCTGGAGAACAAGTCCTATGAGGAGAGGCTGAGGGAACTGGGCATGTTTAGTTTAGAGAAGAGGAGGCTGAGGGGGGACCTCATTGCCCTCTACAACTACCTGAAAGGAGGTTGTAGAGAGGTGGGTGTTGGCCTCTTCTCCCAAGGGAATAACGACAGGACCAGAGGAAATGGTATGAAGCTGCAGCAAGGGAGGTTTAGATTAGATATTAGGAAGAATTACTTTACTGAGAGAGTGGTCAGGCACTGGAACAGCCTGCCCAGGGAGGTGGTGGAGTCACCATCCCTGGAGGTATTTAAGAAACGTGTAGACATGGCTCTTCAGGGCATGCTCTAGTGCCTGGGATTGTTGGTTTGTGGTGGGGTGTTGTGTGTGAGGTTGTGGGTGTGGGGTTTAGTTGGTGGGTGCTTTTTTTTTTTTTTTGTGTGGTTTTTTTTGTTTGTGTTTTTTTTTTAATGTGGTTGGACTCGATCTCAAAGGTCCCTTCCTACCACTAAGATTCTGTGATTCTGTATTTAAAACACATGTTTTGAAGTTAATTTGGTAACAGAGCACATATATTCAGATTGTCCTTAATTAACCATTTAAGATGCAGAGTTCCATTCAAACCCTCTTGTTCATCATCATTTTCAGGAATGTTGCAGGAAACAAGCAGTGATGGGTGAGAAACCCAGCACTATCTGCTGGCAACAGACATTTGATGAAGTGGTGAGTATGGCTAATTCACCTGGGCATTATTTGTACACAGTGCATAGATATGGGGGAATTATTGCTGTCCCTGATTGTCTAATGATTTTTTTTTTCCCTCTCATATGATCTTTTTTTTCTTACGCGGTATTTTTGACATCTGAGAAATTCATATTGGCAGGTTGATCTATGTTGTCTAATATAACATGGAGTGTAATCAATCACAAATCCTGCTTAGCCTTTTTCAGTAACTTCAGTTACAGTGAAATGGCAGAGGTCTATCCCAAGGTAATGAAGATTGCATGACTAATTTCCACTAAAAACTTACCATGTAGACCAGATCCTTTAAAGAAAACATTAGTACTAAGCTCTTAAATTACTTCTTGGCACTTACTACTACAAGACCAGCCCAGCCCAGAGACTTAGGGAAGTCATGACACTTCTTTCTCTATATGGTGTCCATTCAGAGAAAGCCAAGCTTGGATGGACCTCCACCTGCCCCACTCCATGGGCAGTTCAGAGGTAGAGATCCCACTTCCCACTTGTAATGGGGGAAGATTAATTTCTCAGACATCAAGGTTGGCATGGGGATTGTGGCCCCAGCTCAAGGACACCACAGGAAAGCCCCTGATGGACTGTTTTTGGGTAGGTCCCAGCCCAGGGAGAGCCAATAGCGTAGGGCACATGAGATATGCTGGTGCAGTGCTGTTTTGGGAGGAAAGGACCATGGTCTTCATGAAAATATCACACTCTCAGTCTCTTCAGAGAGACATCTGCAATTAAGGGATGAGAAAATGATGCACAAAGAGGGGCTTTCATCAGGAACTGAGAAACTTTTGAGGAGAAGCAGAAGATGCTTTGCCAGAGTAGGACTGAGCCTTACAATCCAAATGTTTCTGGAACAGATTTTAAAATTAAAGGTCAATGAAAGCTGAAAGGAGAGGAAAATCACAGACGTCAGGATGATGCGTGCTCTTGGAAAGAAGATGCTATGAATATTTCTTATGTCGAAATAGAGGCTAGGCTAGAAGTTGGCAAAACTCAAGAATGAGGAGGGTGAATCCAATCAAATAAAGTCCCATTTAAACACTGCACTTTAAAACAGCCAACTGGATCAGGTGTGGGATGGAGCACACTGACAAATCAACTGTGAAGCCTCAGCATGAGCACCAGTGTTGTTCCATTTCAGAAAGGGGGACCTACATAAAAATGGGATAGCCTTGTAAGAATGAAGCCCAGAAGAGCCAAAAAGAAGGGTTAAAAGGCTGGTAAGATGCAGGGGAGTTAATTAAATATGTTAGAAGCTAACAGTAAATCTCTACCCCGGATCATAGCAGACTTCAGAAAAACCCCCATGCAAATCTGATATGAGTCAGCAATAACTCAAAGGAGACTATGAGGAGTCAGGGGGATGTCCTTCAAAAGCTGAAGGTACGTCCACCAAAAGAAAACAGGAAACAAAAGTTCTGGCACCTTAAATCTAAAAAGAGATCAGGACAGAAAAAAAAAATTGAGGAAAAAATTGCTGAAGGTGCAAACATTGGTAATAAATCAGAGGTAGGAGTCTGCAGAGAGTTTGTAGGGCAGTTACAGCACGAGAATAATTGCACTGTCAGACTAAAGTTTCCTCTAGCCTAGTACCCTGTCTCTGACAGCAGCTGATACCAGATGTCCAGGAAAGCAGAGCAGAGCATTTAGTGATGCTTGCCCAGCACCCTTTCTCAGCCTTCAGGGATTTCCAGCTTGATAGCTTCCAGCAGACCTCACCAGGGACTTCAGATGTTCATGATGCAATGGGGATATTTAGAGAAGATAGGGCCCCAGTAGAGAAACCAAGTGATTTTTTTCACATCTATGTTCAGTACAAAGCAGCCTGGGGAGTACCCTACACTTGTAATGTCTGTTTTGCAGGGTTCAGCAGAAGATCAGTCAGAGATTGAAGTTTCAGTAGGAGAGATGTAGAGTGGCTTTGGTAAAGTGAATACAGCAGTTATTGGGATGGGATGATGATCTTCTCTGAGCTGTAGAGGAACTTGGGCATGAAATTGGTCACTATTATCTGTGGTGTGCCCTTGCATGAGGTCAGCGTGACTCCTGAAGATGAAGGATAATGATGAAGACAATCCTCAGGGCATACGTGGTAAATATAATACAATGAAGAAAACTCAACCTATCCTTCATAAAGGGAAGCCGAGCTTATAAATCTGTTAGAGCTCTTTGAAGGTCTGGTTAAGCATATGGAAAAAGGTAATCTGATAACAGATAGGTAAGTTTTCTATGGCATCCCACCCTGAAAGCTTGTAGAGCAGCCAGAAGGGTAGGACCTTTAATCAATTAATAACTAGGCGGGGGAAAAATCCTAGGAAATAGAGCCTAGGAATACCTTTCACAAACCACCAGTGGAATCACATATGTGTCTGTAGTAAGATCCATGCTGTTCAGCATATTCATAAATAACCCAGGAAGGAGTGTGGATAGTGAGATGACAAAACTCAGTGATATTATTGAATTATTCAGGGCAGTAAACACAAAAGCTGACTGCTGAGATTTGCAGAAGGCTCTGCAATCCTGAGTGACTGGAAAATAAAATTGAAGATGAAGTTCAACGTTGCTAAATGCAAAGTAATGCACACACATGGACTCTGAATTGTCTATTACCATCAGGAAAGCGAATTTGGGGTTACAACAGATCCTTCCGAGAAATTGTCAGCTTACTGCTTGTTTATGGGCAGAAAAGCAAGATGACTGCTGATAATTGCTAAGAAGGAGTGAAGAACAAGCCAGGAATGTTATGTCACTGTATGAATTAATGCTACAACTGCATTGTGCCTTTCTGGCCTCTCCATCCCCTAAAGGAAAATGTAGGAAAAAGATAGGAAAGATTGTCCGAGAGAAGAATGGCTTCACACAAAATCTAGAAAAGTCCACAAAAAAAGGTGAGTGTGGAGACAGAGTTCTATAAAGCCAAAGGAGGTACATCCCTCCTACTGCATGTGGTGGACTCCACAGCTTATCACCAACAGATGTGGTAGATACTGAGTTGACATTTTAAGAATGCAATGAGACAAATTCATGGAAGAGAAACCCATGAAGGCCATTGGTACAGATCTACCGCTTTCATCTTGGAAAGTCCCTATGCTGGAAATTCCAAGAATATACTTGATGCAAATGCTTTTGTACTTACTTGCCATGTTCTTATACTTGTCACTAGGCTTTAGCCAAGGGCGATTGTCGGAGGCAGAGTACTCGGCCATGTGGTCCTTTGGATTGATGCAGCTGTTTAATTTTGTTGCTTCAGTGACGACAGAATCCCTAAATCTTGTGGCATCTCAAAGGCCCTGGGCTCTGGACAGACATCCGGAGCAGCTCATGCCTTCCCGAGCAGTCTTCCCAGGTGGTCTGGGCACTCAGGCAGGCACCACAGTTACACTGCCCTATTTTAGGGTCATTTGCTCAGAAATGAAGGCTAGAAATGCATTTTTTTTAAATGAAGGCTGGGGTTCTCCTGCCTAATTCTGGGCCAGGACTGTTTCCCAGTTGGAGGCTGTCCAAGCGCAGAGGGCGACCGATCATTATCCTCCTGCTGCGGGGGAGAACAGATGGGCAGGAGGGTCCAACTATTGTTGCCCAGCTTGTATGAACAGCCCAAAAAATGTCCATGTGATGAGTACACTTGGGTCACCCAGGTGCTTTTGGGGATCTGAGCCGTGCTCCCTTCACTGAGAAGAAAGAGCGGGATCCTGGCTTGCTGCTGGCAGAAATACAGCTCCTACTGACACACTGCTCCTGCTGCCGCCTGCATTTAAATCTCACCAACCTTCCTGCTCTACCTTAAACTGCCAGCTTTAGAGGTCCCCACTCATCAAACTCTTGTCAAGCAACAAGAGGGGGAACAAGGAGGGCTTAATTGATCAGCTTCGAAAGTAGCCTTGAGAACTTGATTCAGATATTGACTTCCAACGAGCTGGTTTAACTCCAGCTTCCAGAGCCAGCAATGGCTGAACATGAAAACTATTAACCTCTGACCTTACCAGTTGGTGAGACATCACAGCAGCAGCAATTAGGAAGTCAATTGGAATCACATGTCTCACTTACACTGGCATGTCAATCAATAGTGCCAGTGACAGATTCATTAGGCCAGGCCTTGCAGCACAAGCTAGTAACAACCTCATAAAATATGCTTTTGAGGCAGGGCAAAGAAAAATCTGCTAGGAGGACTTGACTAGATGACAATATGTATTGATTAGGGCTCAAGCAATTTATGAAGTGCTACTTGCTCTGCAACCTTTCTGGCTCGGTGCTAAATTTTCCCAAGTAGTTGCTAAATAAAACAAAATATTACACTTTTTAAAGCCATTTTTTTACAGGGCAATTTTTATGTTACAACTAACAAATAATCTAGCAAGGTAAAACTTCAATAATTACTTAATGATGAAATGTACCTTTCATTTCTCTGGCCATCAGGCTTTGAAAGAAGACATCCATCTGGATGAGAAAAAAAAAATCATCTGAAACGTGATTAGGAAACTCTTCTACCTTTCGGAGACAAATTTCATTTTAGCATGCCTTTCTTTGGAGCATTTTAATGGCCATTCTTTTTGGCGGGCCACAAGAAAAGTGGATATTTCAGCTTTTAAAACTAAATTAAAAGCTCAGTTTCCAGAGTACAACCAGATCTCTACTGATTGTTGCAAACACAGTGTTTTTTAAAGACAGAAACACTGTAATTGGGGACTTGCTGAAATGTTCTTTGCAGTGATGTTCTTTTTTTTTTTTTTGGATCTTTTTGCTTTGTTTGTAGCTGGTTTTTGTCAGGATTTTCCCAAGGTTCATAAGGACTCACTACCCTCTATTCATGCTGTCACTGATGGTTGGATTTATTTCCTCTTGTCCTGCGTGGTGAGGGAGTGTCGTGCTTCAGGGTCAATGTAGGGTCCCTGCAGTGACACCTATCTCTGTGGGATTTCACATCTTGCATGTCTTGACCCTCTCTCCAAGACAAATATCAGAACTGGCACATCTTTACCTCACTGGCCAAAGATGACAAAATGCAATCATGAGGCAAGTGGGGCAATTTTCACGGGCATTAAAGAAATAAAGGATTATTCAGAGATTCTCTTAATACATCATGAATTGCCTGTGTTTGTTAAAAATATACCTAGAGAGGAGGGAGTCTTGCTAATGCTGAATAAGGATTCAGGCACTTTCTTGTAGCAGAAGAATCAAGAGAGACACTTTTGGCACCTAAATGTGAGCGGACAAATTAATCTTTGCTCTTACATCACTGAAAATGTTAGGATCCACCTTTTTTCAGGTCCTCTGCCAATTACATCCACTTTGTGGTGTCAAAGATTGCCCAAAAGTGAAAATAAAAAGATCATCGGGTTTCAGCAACCACTAGAAAAGGGATTCAGAAAGACACAGAAGAGAGAATCTGAGTAGCTGTGACCTCAACCCTTCCCTTCTTGCCTTCTCTTCTCAAATGCAGGTCCTACTTAATTTTCCAGCAGATACTTCATTGTCACCAGAACAATCATAGAATCATAGAATGGTTCAGGTTGGAAGGGACCTTAAAGATCATCGAGTTCCAACCCCCCTGCCATGAACAATCCTAGTGACCAACTTTAATAATCTATGACTTTGCACAAGAGAGCACTTAAGCATCTTCTTCACATTTAGCTAGGTGTTAAAAAAACAGCATAAACACTTGCTGGGTCAGAGTTTAAGCACTTCTGGTCACAGGGGAGGGTTCTCCATTTTTTCCAAGCTTTTCTTCAGCTCTGAGGTAGCAAAGGGGTATTTCTCAGGGTGCAAAAGCTAAGTGCCTGCACTAACACCATGTCCAGAGAAGGCCCCAGTCTCTAATTTTCCCATCAGATTAATGAAACCACCAAAGCAGCCACTGTGAGGCAAACGCCTAATATTTTGGAAGGACACTGACTGAGGGTTTGATTATTTGTTAATAACAAGAGTTTTCTGGTTAATTAATTTGGGAGCGTTATTAATGTTAATAGTACAGCTGGGCCAATAATTTATGATGATTAATTTCCTTGCCAAATTCAGATCTTCTCTCTCTTTCTTTCTCTTTCAATTGTCCAAGAACAGATTTTAGTTTTCTCAAATCGATTCATTACTTTAAATTATTTGCCAGATAACTTTTGCAAATAGCTCCGGGTTTGGGTCTGGTTCACAACCAGTTCACTGGCATGTATTACATGCGAAAGCTGAACTGCAGGGTGGGACAGGTAAGTCACACCAGGAATTTGGCTTTCCAGTTTGGGGGACAAAATATTTTAACTTGCTTTCATTGCCAAATGTCTGTGGCTAACACATTATATTACCCTCTTTCCAATTCCATCCAACACTCCTGCCAGTAAACTCCTTGTTCTACCAAACCACCCTGCCAGTAAATTAAAATTCATTAGAATAACCAAGAGAAAGGGCCATAAACAAGGTCTAAGTAGAAACAACTTGATTTTAAATTGAGAATAAATATATATGGCCATTTTTTTCCATTACTCTTCATTCTATATCAATTAATTCCCCCAAAATGCAATTGTCTTTCCTAAAATAATTCCAGGTGGTTCAATAAAATCCAGAAGAAAGGGACGAGTGAACTGGGTTTGAGTTGTTGACTGCTGGGAATCCTTTAAATAATTTCTAACATGGAAAGTTTTGGAAAGGGGGGTATAGGCTCCATGTATAGAGACTGGAAGAAGGTCACTTTGCATATGGTTTCCTCTGAAATAGCAGCATGTTTCGCATAGTAAAGTGAAAGCTTTATTGAAGGAGTAATAACTGCTTATGTTGGCAAAGAATGAAATCAGCTGTGTTTTTCTGAAAAGCAGTAAAATGAGTTTGTTTCTTCCAGTAGATTCACTTTTTGGGACTTTTGAAAGGCCCTTTGGTTTTATCCCTCATTGAATTTATTTTAAAGGGTCTAACAAGAGGGCCAAGTCCAGCTCATTACAGACTTCACGCATGGGGAGAGGCAATTGCTCTCCCTTTCCTGCAGCCTCCCCAAGAAGTCCCGGGTGAAGCTGATGGAAACCCTTGGCTGGTCCTATGGCCCATCCAATCCCCCTTTAGGGGTGGCACTTGCCCAAGGCTGAGGTGACAGCAAGAGGTGGATACCCTTTCTTCCAATCCACAGGACCCTGGCTTGTAGCCAAAGCAATCCTACTGTTGCCACAGCTCAGAGCTGCTGGTATGGATAAACTCTCCTGGTCACTGTCATTTTAATTGTCCTATCTTGGTGGCCAACTTGGATGGTGTCAGATAATGTGGTTTTTTCCAAGCCTGGCAAGCCCATGAAGCTTTCCTACACTTCAGCTACCACTCTGCAGGGCTGATTTACTCCAGTTTTATCAACTCTGAGAGCTGGAAGGGGCAACTATTAAATTAATATCACAATTAAAATTCAGTCAGTGCAGCACTGGGTTGAAATCTCTGAATCAACACAATAGGTCATGAAATCAGATTATGAGATATTAGAAGGAATGGCTTGTTGCAGTCTTGTCTCGGCAAATTTAACGGTGAGAGCTTTGCTGTCCTGTTAGCATAATGCGTTGGCACAGCTGGTGGAGGAACACATGTCCATATGACTTTGTCTCTGATGGTTAAATTTCTATTCTGATCTAACATAATTTTAAGGCAGTAGAACAAGCAGAAAATACATCATGTGTATTCATGCATATACATGACATATAACATGCATATACCTAATGGATCTGCTTTTTGTATTTCAAAGTTGTCACTTATTGGAGGCTTTTGGTGTTGATTCTTGAAGCATCAGTTTTTTCCTTAGAAGAGAAGACTGAGGGGGATCTGATCAATGCCTATAAATACTTAAAGGGTGGGTGTCAAGAGGATGGGGCCAGTCTTTTTTCAGTGGTGCCCAGTGACAGGACAAGAGGTAACAGGCACAAACTTGAACATAGGAAGTTCCATCTAAACATGAGGAGGAACTTCTTTGCTTTGAGGGTGGCAGAGCACTGGAATAGGCTGCCCAGAGAGGTGGTGGAGTCTCCATCTCTGGAGACATTCAAAACCGGCCTGGACAACCTGTGCGACCTGCTCTAGGTGGACCTGCTCTGGCAGGGGTTGGACTAGATGATCTCCAGATTCTGTGATTCTGTGACTGAAGATGTAACAAAGTGATTGTCCTGTAGCAGAAGCTTGGTGTCTGCTGGGTAGATAGGCCTGTGTCCCTGCATCCCTCATGCCTGCATCCCTGCATCCATCTTGGTACTGCTGCCCTGCAACTGTGTCCATGAGCCTGAAGAATCATGGAAATCAACAGCAGATCACACAAGCCTTCAAAAATAAACAAGAAAGAGAAAGAAAGGGAAATCTTTGTTTGGAAAATTGATCTTCATCCTACTGTCAGGGTAGTGGTCATAAGATCCCAATCAAAAATAAGAGCATCTCTTTAGAAAAATATCTCCAAGTGTAAAAAAGACCTGCAACCCATATATATGTTCTTTACATGACATTGACTCCACATGTCTTAAAATGTCCTTGACTTTAAACTGGCATAGGATTGGGGAAGGAATCCACATTTGCCCTAAAATGGAAATCTTGTTTTGAAGTATATTTTACCAGAATAATTTAATACATAATTTAATCAGCTAGTTTTTTTCAGGCTGAGCTCAAACCTGGCTCTGTGCTTCCAGCCCTTCTCTCCTTGCTAGGGGAGGGGATTGCCTGGGGTCCTTCAGTGCCACCCTTTGCCTGATTGTGTCATCTGCTGAAAAAAGGGAAGCAAATGAGGGGGAAAAAGGGCAGTGAGGGCACCAGTTGCTCACCTGTCTGAGAAACAGAGCTCTCCAACCAGAGCAAGCTTCTTCAGCCCTTGTGATGGTGATTTTTCCATCATCTTCAAATTTTCACCATAAAGCTCCAGTCAGTCTAAAATCCCTTGGATGTAGGAAAATATCCACTTTCCTCCTCCTGATCAACACAACTCTATCCATACAGCTGGTGTAGCTTGTTTGCCAAGTACAATGTGGAACTGTCTTATAGCCCCTTGGAAAAGGAAAAACTTACCAAATTATTCTCTTGGACACCTGTGGGTTGCTGGGGCTGTACTGGATGAAATGGGGAAAGCGCTGCTGGTAAAAGCATCGTGGACATCATCAAATTACACCTCATAAGTGATAGGCGCTAAGTGATTTATTCATTTGTGAAATTGAGGGTCAACAAAGACCGTCAGTCTCATAAAGAGAGGGGTTAAATTCACAAATCTGTGAAAAATAATAATAAAAAAGTGATCTAAAGGAAATAAAATGTTTCTGTAAGATGTTTCCTAGTGTCCTGTCCAGCTTGGTTTTGCCTATTTCTACTAAAAGGGATTTTAAGTTCCTCTTCTGAAATTTTTCCACAGTCCACCTGAGAACCTGAAATCAGAGCATACTTTCCACCCAAAACTCAGATTTTTTTTCCCCACTGCACAGCATTTCTCCATCAACTACTGTCTCCCATAACATTTGGGAGGTTGTATGCTTTAAGGACCTTCACAGTTTTCAGATGAGATGTTTCACCTCAACACCTTATGAAGACAGATCAGGCAAGACACACCATTTTGGGGTCTAAAACTTATTTTAAGAGATCTGCTGGATTTTAAAATGGTAAATGTTCTTGGATTTTATCTGCTGCAGTGACTGGAGATTATGGGTTTTGTACTTTTTTGTACAAAAAAATATTTTTTAGGGAAGCAGTCTAGGTTGATCTGTATTTAATTTGTAGAATAGCTTAAGACAAAAAAAATTCTTCTAGCTGAAAAATCTAGAATAAAACACTTCAATACTTTGTTTTTAAAGTAAATTGAATTCTGAAATTTTCCTATTAGCTTGTGTTTGAAAAGGTTTAAAAATTAGAAAGAAAATGTTTCATTATAGCATGAACATTTTGACTAACCCCAAATTAATTTTTTGCTTATCTTTTCATTTCTCAAAAAAATAAACAAGACATAATTTGTGGCTAACACTGAACAGTCCCCTTCTTCCTCTTCATGTTTCCATTCCCAAAATACTATTTTTTCCCCTAGATCTTGGTAAAAAAAATAATATTAGTCCTATTTTTTCAGAAAAGCTAACATCAGCACTTATAGTTTGACTTTGGGCATGCTGCTGGTTTGCATATTGCATGGAAAGCCAGTCCATATTAAAACTGTTTAATGTGCATGGTCTTGGGTGGCATCCATGAGGCATCCAAATAATAAATATGGCATCCCCATGAGACATCAAATTAATACATAAATGCTCTGAAGGTTTATTTATTATACCCATAGAGCTATGCAGCACTGTGGTTTCTTCTCGGTGTACTCAGTACATGCAAAGTTTGAGGTTTCCCTCAAATTCAATTTCCCAACAAATACCTGCCCATGTTACCACCTTACCATAATGCTGCCATGAGCTCCTAATAAAAAAGGTCTCAGTGATCCAACTGCCAAACAGTGAAGCAGAAACATGGGCAGAAAGTCCCACCAGCTGGGACTAGTGTGCTTGGGACAGAGGGGAGAGGAATTCCCCTCAGCCATGCCTGCTTGATAGAAAAAACAAGGTTTTTGTGTTTTTAAGACTCTGCAGACCCATGGACAGACCCTTCAGCTCTTGCTGTGGCTAAGGCAAGGGGGGCAGATGGACCCTTGGGAAGCCCATACTTCTCCATGATGTCAGCCAGGCGGGTGGTGGTTTCCATCTCAGCATGCACAAGAGGCTTCATAACCAGCTCTGTATCTATCATTTGGCTTTAGTCTGTACTCAGTAAACACGAGTAAAGTTAGATTTGAAGCTCCTCAAGAGTGAGATGATGCTCTGGCTCCAATACCAACTGTCTCATCCAATTAGGTTTCAAACCTAATGATCCTCAATATCCAAGAGAAAGGCAGTAAAAAGCAAAATTTTCTAATGGAGGTAGAAGGATTTAAGGCTGAGGCCTTATTTCCATGTCAGAGGGACATGGTGAAAATCCCAAACTCTTGATTCCCCCTGGGTTTTCTGTCATTGCTTTGTTTTTCATCTCTGGGGATGGGCCCAGGATGCACTAGTGCATAGTCACCAGGGTCCTGGGCTCTGCAGGGACAGGTAACAACAAACAAGGAGCCCAGTGCTAGAATTGTTTTCTCCTGTTAATGAAGGAATGACCCTACTTCTTGAATTCCTATCATAGGTGACAGGTTTACACTCTTATCCCTTCAGTGCCAGATTTATCGGCATTCCCAGGCAAAAATTTACAAGGATCTTAATTTTGGCTTTGAGTATTATTTAACAATCAACCTGCTTTTCTTGGGGCAACCTCCTCAGCCCCTTTTCTGGATTTCCTCAACAAATTCAACACTGTCACTGCTTCTAGACTCATGCAAACACCAAGAGTGAATTTGATATGGAGGTTTTTACCCTAGAGAATAATGTTAGGGACAACAGGAGCAATTTCTGTCTGTGCAGGGGGAATTCTTGTGGCTTGCTGAAAGACGAGCAGCAGAAACACTGTCACTTAAAAACAGCAAAGTGACACCGAGTAGCAAACCAATAGCCATGTGGTTTCACCTCCTGTTGCAACTATTTTTATCACCACTTTATACTTCATTGACCAATGGATTTTTTTTTTCAGCTTTACACTTTTATATATATTATCCATACACACATATACACGACTATTATTTTTATCTTCATCATTACATAGTGCTGCTTTTTGTGCCATTTAGACATGAACCTCGTTTGAACCCTAAAGCCCCATTTGTGACACACAAAAATACTGTCATTTACATTCTGTGCCAAAGTATTACATAAAAAGCATCAAACAGGAGGAGCGGCAGGAAGCTGGGAGTAAAGATATATAGTCAGCAAAGTATATAACTTCTGGCATATTACTGCTTAATCCTAATGTAATTATTCTTATCCTTTTATTTGATTAACTTCTAATGGTTCCTCTTGGTGTTAAAGGTCCCAGTCTGATAATTTGATTTTAGTGTCTGCTATAATTACCAATAATGTTCTTTGCAAGACAATTTAATGATAACTGCATAATGGCCTATATGAAGAAAGATGCAGGGTTTCAATGCTTTTGAGTAATATAAAATACATTAGACTAACACAAGCTATCAACATGACAGGGAATGTTTGATTTACACCAAGGATTATGTTATGGAGTCGTGGAATTTTTTTTTGCCCTTCTTCTTCCTTCTTTTTTTTTCCTTTTTTTTTTTTTTGCAACCGTTTACAATAAATGACAGAACAGTTGTACAATCTGCAACTTGCTGAGAGTAATAAAACATAGCACAAAGTTATAAGTGACATGGAGCCAAGCCCAAAGAGCTGCACTGGAGCATCCCGGTGTGGCAGCAGGGCTTGCTCTGCCCGCACCAGAGGATGTCACCTCATGTCTTTTCAAACCAAACTTAGGCAAAGTTTCCAACCTCCCTTGTCTTTTCTGGGTAAATGGGTGGTTTGGATTTCCAGGTGGCTTTTTCACTATATTTAAAATCACTGAACAACAAATGACTCACCCCAATATTTATTGACAGGTCTTAACCTCCATTTCCCAAACCTGATGTAAAAAGAGATTTGATTTCAGCCCCAGCCAGCCTGCCGTTCGCATCCATGTTTTGCTTCACACCATTGTATTTTCACAGCTAAATACTGCATTGAGCTAAGTGGTTCAAGCTTAGCAAACACTCCTTTGCTTGAAATTAAGCAATCGCTCACTGTTCTGGCAAAATGCAGCATAATTTATGGCGTGCACATAGGAGAGAAAATTTCCTGTCAAAAAAAGGTTAACAGTGGACATCTTACATTTGCTGTTCTTTTTTATTCCAGGATAATGGCATTTGGACAAAAGTAGGCCTGTCCTGTTTATAGTGCTTTATGCCCCATTAGTATTATTGCAAGTCTCTGAACTCACATGTTAAAGCACTTAATCAAAGGCAATGGGTTGAAAATCATGTCCCAGAACTTCTCATATTTGATTCGTTCCTCCCAGACAGAAAGAAGTAAAAAACACATTACTAGCATCAAAACAGCACATGCATTATCTGCTAAGCAGTTGAGAAGCTATCATTGGGTTTTATCCCTTTGGGTACTGGGACAGACAGGAATTTTCCCCTCTCATCCATTCAGAGATCTGAGACTTCTATTTTTCATTTTTCACCCTTTGACAGACAATCCTTTTGTTTTCCATAGATCTCTATTTTAAAGACACCTTCATGTCACTTATTTAAATTGCAGGCTGCAGGCATCAAGCCAAAAAAAAAAAAAAAGAGAGAGAAAGAAAAAGAAAGAAAAGCTTTAGAAAGACAATATTTGAAGTAGTGGTACTTCACTTGGGGATGGAGATGGGGAGGGACTCTTGATCAGGGAGTGGAGCCATAGGATGAGGAGGAACTGTTTTAAACTGAAAGAGGGGAGATTTCCATTAGATATTAGGAAGAAATTCTTTCCTGTGAGGGTGGTGAGACACTGGCCCAGGTTGCCCAGAGAAGCTGTGGCTGCCTCGAGAAGCTGTGGCTGCCCCTTCCCTGGAGGTGTTCAAGGCCAGGCTGGATGGGGCTTTGAGCAACCTGGTCTAGTGGGAGGTGTCCCTGCCCATGGCAGGGGTGTTGGAACTCGATGATCTTTAAGGTCCCTCCCAACCCAAACCATTCTATTATTCTATGATTTTATTTAGGCATTGCTCAACCAGAAGGACTGAAACATGCCCAGATGCTCTACAGAAGCAGGGTGAACTCCAGGCTTGCTGGGGCTGTAATTTCTGACTTCAGTAGAAGTGATCATGATTTGCAGTGGGAAAAAATTAGACAGTACCCAGGGAGAAGGAGGAAGAAATAATCCAAAATAATCCACAAAAGCTGTGGATGCTCCCAGGCCTGTTGGCTGACACAGAACAATTTTTAGGTTCGAGGGAAAAAATAACTTGATAACTACTACTTACCTCTGCACTTTCTTTCCTGGACAGGCCCAGCCCCACAGTTGGTTTTGCGGAGTAATTTCTTTCATGAAGAGCAAAAATCCTTGGGCAGAAGCTTTGTTTTGAAAAGTGTTATGGTTCTTGCACAGCTCCAAGCACATTTTGTTTTTTAAATAAAATACAAATGACTAGAGCTCATCAGTGAGAGTTCCTGGTTTAATTTGTACAGGCATGTCACTCTACTTTTGTTTTCATTTATGCGATGAAGAAAAATGAACATACAAAAATTTGACCCTTTAATTTCCCTCCTCGGTGAACTCTTTCATGGTTCACCCTTTAGTGCTGTGGACTCCAGGATCTTGTTCCATACCAATGAAACTCAAAGCCAAGAGAGGAAACTTGATAATTTATTTAGAATATCTAATAGTTACAGGTTTTTTGCTTCCTTCTGTCAATACCTAAAGGAATAAAATGGCCCCGTGAATAGACAAAAGAAAAATTATTTTCCTGGAGATTTTAAGCTCCCCCATCCCTTTTTCACTTTGTGAGCAGACGGAGAGCCTGGACCACTTCTCTGAGGATGTGGAGGGAATTTTCCAGCAAAATGGGGAGTCCCTGACTTCAGAGTCCAGATGATTTCAACATTTTCCCTTGTTACTTTGAGTCAGAAACTTCTGCACCCAGAACCTGTGGGCTGTATGTAGGGCACTCTCTGGACAAGGACCATTTGCTGTTTACGTGTGCTAAGCTCACCCTTTGGTTGACACTGGCTTTTCCTTTGAAGTCCCCACATTCCTGAAATCCTCGTGGTGTTGACAGCCCCTCTTTCCTGTCCCGCCCAATTTTGGGCCAACTGGCAAAGAAATGAAGGCTGCATTTAAAGCTCAGACTCAATCATTTGTACATGCAGCACATCCACAGCCTTATATTTGCTCTTGATTCTCTCTCCCCTTCTAACACAGCCTAACGCCTTATTTACTTTTTTGACCTCTGCTGCACGTTGAGCTGTCAGTAGCAGTGCCTAAATCTTGTCCCTGTGAGTTATGACTAATTCAGAACCCATTAGCATGTACAAGTAGTTTAAACTGTTCTCCTTCCAATGTGCATTACCTACACGCTGCCTGTCTTTCTCATCTGCCATTGAACTGCCCAGTTATAACTTGGTAGGGCCTTCCAGCAATCCTTTTTCATCTTTATAAGCCTTAACAACTCTGGGTGGTCAGCACAGGAATCCAAGAAGAAGAAGGAAGGGCTTATTGGTGCCAACAAAGAGGATTTTTTCTCCTCCTAACAGTGCTCTGACACAGCTTACTGGCACGGCTGGGATCTGATTGTTTAACCTCCTTGTAGTTCAATATCCCAGCTGGGTGTATGAGGGCTCTCTTGGTTTCACCTCTGACTATTGAATTGTGAGGTGGATGGAGCAGTCCCTGATGCCAAAACGTGTGTATCTAAGAGGTCAGCACAGGCAGTTGTGAAGTTGTCAGCTGTGTCGGTCCAACTTTGCTGCTCTTCAGGTCATTAAGGATGCTTGGGAAACGGAGAGTCGCCTTCTTACTTCTGTTGATGCCTTTGCACTTCTCTGTTCTCCCCAGAAATGCATTTTTATTTTCCATTCACTCTTTGCAGTGTGGTGGGTCCTAAAACCCACTTGTGATTCAGGTTTGCTCTGGATCCAGCAGTCGCGGCTCCCACTGCAAGCAGACTGATTCAACACCTTGGAGAGGATGTCCAAGATGAAGGGAGGAACAGCTCTCCAAGATTTCCTCTCTTCATTGGCTGGAGGAGAAATCTAAATAACCGTGTTTTGCAGACATAGCGTGGCTAAAGCAAGTTAAGGATTCCCCTGTTTCTTGATAACAAAGGATCACCTTCCTACAATAGTTTTTCATTCAATATCTCTCCATAACTGCCCCTTTACCCTGTCTAAGGTTTCTTTTCTGTAGTTAACTTCAAGATGGATGTTGAGAAATGAGTTCACTGAAAGGTCCCCAAGATGGTCAGCCCGAGGCACATGGCTGTAAGGAGGACTTGAGCAAATGTGCTTGTCTGGTCCAGCAAAGAGGAATTTAAAGGGGAAAACAAACTGAAGATCAAGGCTACTTGAAAGGTTATTCCAAAGAGTTGCCCATCATGATGAATGGGGCAACAAGTTGCAATTGGGAAGGTTTTGGCTTGGGCAGTAGGAAAAAATTATGTTTCCTAGGAAAAGGGTGATGCCTTGGGCAGTAGTGCCCAAACTGTTGGATATATCCCACTTAGATACACCTCTGACAAGCTGAGTTGGTCTCAAAGCAGCCTCATGCTCCCAGTGCCTCAGCTGAGAAAATCCAGGTTTCTCTTCTCCCATGGTGGCAAAGCACCCTTTGGAGAGATAGAGACAACTGAGCAACCCTCTGCACAGCCTGGATGGTTGTTCAGACATGAGATCATTAAGACATTCCCTACACATATCCTAATTAAAAACTCTGCAATGCAAATAGCAAGATAAAGGGATTTCTGGCAATAAGCAGGATGAAGTGCCACTTGAGCACTAATTAAATACGATGGTAGTTAATCAACATGGAGTGTCTTGCAACACTTTAGTAATGATGATGGTGGGTTGACCTTGAAGGCTCTGGGAAATGTTTTTCAGGATTCCCTTCAAATGTATCAATAAAGTTGTTGAAAGTAGGTAGCACTCAATAAAAATGATTTTTTTCTTTATAGGATTTATAGCAGGGTTCATCGTGTCTTCAGGTCCCAGGTGTATTTGAAGGCTCAGCACCATCCAGAAAATTGGCTTCTTTGTTCATCCTGGGAAGATGACTCCTGGTTTACCTCTTTTGCTCTTTGCTCATCCTGAAAGGTGGATGATTCTCTGGTTGCACGTTAAAAGCTGACCTTCAAATGCTCCAGTACTATCCGAAAGAGAAACTGGACATCAAGATAGTCCTAGTACCTGCAGCACAGTACAGAGATGAGGTTTCATTGTGAATTCCTTATTGCAAAATGATGCTTAAAGGGGTCTAAAAGAGGAATCAGCAACCGGGGGCAAGGGCAAGTTGGGAATTTGGCATGAAAATGCCTTGATTTACAAATACAAAAAGAGATAAAACATTTGAGTGCTCAGGTTAAAAACTGTATGGAGTGGCCAATGGTGCCAGTATTTATAGTGCAGCTTCATCAATCAATAACTTCAACAACAGGCAATTAATCAATACCTTTAACAACCCTGGGAGAGGATGGCATCTCTGGTAAATCTGAATGCTACACAGTAGATCCATGCTTTAAATACTCATCCCTCTGTCACAGCTGAAATATTAGACTGAATCCTAGAAGGTGCTGAGCACCTGTAGTTTTCAAGAGGTAACTGTGTTCTTTGAAATCTCTCTTTTCCTGCTAGTAAATATATGGGTGTGTTTTTCATATGGGAAAATACAGTGCAAACAGGTTTTGTAACTGGGACGGCCTCTTCCCAGTACTGTCCCGCAGAGTATCCCGATGGCACCGGACTTCAGAGAGACCATCTCTGATGAGCAGAGTTGCCTTCTCTGCTCTAACTCTATATTTCAGGCACTTGCCAAGGCGAGTCTATATTAAGTTTATTTCACAAATAGATCTGTAGATGTTTCCCTGCTGGAATCCAACCATTTCAGCATCTTTAAGGCGGAAGGGCAGCCGCCCCCAGGATGTTCTCAGCACCGCTCATAGCTTGTTGCTAATTCAGAAAACAACCCACAGCATCAACTGGCAACTGCATACCTGATTAATCCAACTTCTCTATCAAGATGCTCTGTATTGTGCGAAAATCTTACTGAACAGTCTTATACACAACATAAGCCCATTAAAATGATGGTCTGATTCTCTAAAGGTTTGGCTATATGGTTTCCCATAAAAAGTTTCATAAACCACCCACAATCAGCCACCTTAATCCTCAATTCCTAAAAGCATATTGTGCACAGAGTGACATGTTAAAAAATGAGAGGAGTTCTCTGGGCACAGCAACAGAACTCAACTGCTAATTGTGGAAATAAATAACAACAGGTCCTAGAGGCCCAGTGGTTGGGTTGTTTGTTTGTTTGTTTGTTTATCCTCCATGGATAACAGCAAGATTTCTCCATGGGTGGAATATGGAATTATGAAATGAAACAAACCCACCCTCTACTGCATAACTTTGATTAATGCAATACGTTGGGTGTGGGTTCTTTTTTTTTTTTTTTTTGTGGGAGGGTCATGGGGAAATGGGAAAATCAGGCTGTTTTGAAATTGAAATTCTCTTTTCTACATCTATCCAACAGTGGCCAGCAGCTTGATTTCTCTGCTAAATATGAGGCCCAAGGGCAACAAAGCATCGTGAATGATGCATGCCTGAGAAGGAGACGTTCTGCAATTTAAGTTGACGTAAAATCCTCTTCCATTCATTTCCTGGACCCTGCTTTAGCTCCAGCTAGCTGCTGAATGGTAGTCCTGATGAAGCCTGTTGGTACTCTGATACTTCTCTTCCACAGGTTTGTCAAGCCTTCAGGCTTTGCTATGAGTGTCAGGAATAGCCTTCAGTGCAATTCTTGAGTGCCAGGTGGAAAGCATGGTGTGCCTGCTCAGGATCTGCTAGGGCAGTCCCACCACCAACTGTGGGGATGGACAGATCTCCTGATGCTTCCCGGTGAGTGTCTCCTTATAGTCTCCTGACTTCAGAAGCTCATTGCTGATTCATAACTTGGGTGAATCCAAGCTGCACTAAGGTGAGTCCAGAGGACCCCAGTGAAAGGCCATATAGAATCATAGAATGGTTTGGGTTGGAAGGGACCTTAAAGATCATCGAGTTCCAACACCCCTGCCATGGGCAGGGATACCTCCCACTAGACCAGGTTGCTCAAAGCCCCATCCAGCCTGGCCTTGAACACCTCCAGGGATGGGGCAGCCACAGCTTCTCTGGGCAACCTGGGCCAGTGTCTCACCACCCTCACAGGAAATAATTTCTTCCTAATATCTCATCTAAATCTCCTCTCTTTCAGTTTAAAACCGTTACACCTCATTCTATTGCTACAGTCCCTGATCAAGAGTCCCTCCCCAGCTTTCCTGGAGACCCTTTAGGGACTGGAATGGAAGGGGCTCTAAGGTCTCACTGGAGCCTTCTCTTCTCCAGGCTGAACAGCCCCAACTCTCTCAGCCTGTCTTCATAGGAGAGGCGCTCCAGCCCTCTGATCATCTTTGTGGACTCCTCTGGACCTGTTCCTGTGCTGAGGTCTCCAGAGCTGGATGCAGTACTCCAGGTGGGGTCTCACCAGAGTGGAGTAGGATCCAGCTCCAGTAAGGGAGCTAGATGTAAAAATTCTTGTCTATCAAGCTTGACTGTTAGGATTTTAATGTATTAACTGAGCTTTATATAAAAGTCTATATGGGTCTGGACATAAATTATATCTAACACTGAGCGACTATATATGCATCTTTCTCTTTGGGTATATCCCCTCGCTTTGATGTCAGCAGCAGGGAGTGTACAGAGTCCTAATGGCCATCAAATGACCTTCTGGTTTGACCCACTGGTGTCTAACTGGATACAGGCTGCTGGGAAGCATGCGGCAGAAGCATGCAACGCTGATGTTTTCCGAAGCCTCTTTGCTTGAACGTCTATTCCAAATGGCTGGTGCATGCAGGTGGGGGAGGCTGGAGACATGGGTCATTCCAGCTACTTATTCTCTCAAGATGAAAAGTAAGATCTGCTGCAACTAATTCTTGATGGAGCTCCTTACTTTGCGTAGACTTGCAGGCTTGTAGCATGGAGAGAGTTGCAGGGAAACAATACAGTCATATCCCCATGCCCTGTGTAGGCATAATATGGCTGAAAGCAAAGACTTTGGCTGATGGCATCCATTTTACTACTGGCCACAAACTGCAGTCTCAAAGACCATAGCTGAAAAGGGAAAGCTTTAATTCTGGATGTCAACGGTTGGCACTGTTAGTAAAAGCCAACTTGCCCAGCAGCAAATCAGCTAACAAGCATATACCTTCAAAAAGAGCAATGATATTCCACACGCCAAATTAAGTACTGACTATTGAAGTGTTTGTTTATGTCAGTGGGATCAGTCATCAGATTTTAAACTTTTTAACTTCTATCTTATGTGAATAAACAGAGGGTCTGACATTACACAACAGGCAGAGAGAGCTTGGTGAGATCCAGTTTGCAGTTACTTATAACCCTGTTAGATATTGACCCTTGAAGTGGCAATTTTCAGAAGATATGCCCAAGGTTTATCTGGCACAGTTAAGAAATCCAGCTAGTTCTGTGTTTTCTCTCTGCCAGTGGGAAATAATGGATGCTTAGGGAAGAACTCCAGAAGAGGATGTCTAGAGAGTGTTTCTTCCTTTGGCATCTCCTTCAAGCTTCTGGCAAGGAGCTGTCAATGGACTGCTTGAGTTGAGAGTGCATCTGGACTACTGATACAGTAACCATAGAAGTACTTTCCCTCCATGAATTTATTTACTCTCTTTTTAAACCCATTTGAACTTTTAGCCTCCAAAATATCCTGGGGCAACAAGATCAGAAATTTAATTAAGTTCTTTGTGAAAACTGTTTACTTAACCCAATACTGTTAGACAGCTATACAGAGCTATGACAATTAAGGAACATAAAATTTTTAGAATATAATAAATAGCTCTCAAGCCTTCCTCTGTCGCTTTCAAAGCTTTCTCTATCCTTGAGAAATAAGCTGTGACTATGGTCATGACATACCCAGGTGATAGAGGAAATTAGGAGTAAAGCAGGAGCGTGGCTCCAGATCCTGGTTCTGTCCTGCATCCGAGCATCCTTCTCTCTAAAAGGCAACTTACTGCTTTTCACATCTCTGTTTCCCACACTGTGGAGGCACATAGTATCTCCATAACTTCACCTCTGAGTGCATCCAAGAAAGCTTTGCCATTAAAAAGAGCAGCCCAGATCCTATGAGAAACTTTGAGTGTGAGTTACCAGGTTTCAACAGAAAAGAGAAATAATTAAAAAAATATTAAACCACTCAATTTTTCCATTTAAACAAATCCCTTGTAGAGTCCAAACATCAGTGTAAAGCAGATCTTGGGGACTATATATCATTTCCATCTTACTTCCAAGTACTAGAACCTTGTTCTGCATGGAAGAGAGTATCATGAATAGGCCAGGTTACATTAGTGAGTGGGTCCCATCTGTCCCCTGCTACAACTCAATTTGATTTCATTCATTCTCTTTTGTCTCTTTCACTTTGGAGCAGATTTTTAAGAATCTCACAACAGGCACCAGGGCAAATGATTAGTATTCAAAATTGCTATTAAGAAACCACAGAGATATCTCACAAACAATAGGACTGGCCACTTTCTCCAGATATCATTTCATCAGGCTCTTTAGAACCCCAAAATAGAAGGCAAAGACATTTCAAACAGTTATTTAGTGAGGTACTGTATCAGCTTTCATCTGGCCAGTGTCAATGGGATTGTAAGGGCTTCTTTGAGCTTTTACTTGTTCTTTTCTTGTGACAATAGCAAGAGGGTATAGATATAGAGGGAGCTATTCTGCCTTTGTTTAAATTTTAAATAGGCCATAGAAATGCTGCTCTGTAGAATTTGATTGAAATTGAACTGAATAAAAAGCTCCTTCCATTCTTACTCATGTAGACTGGCATTGCACACCATATAATAGAGGTATCATTAATGTAATACTCTACCTGTAATATGCATATTCAGAAATGTCGATTAAAAATCAGCTTTTCACTAGCACACTTTTAAAGTTCCAGCATCAACTCCCCTTTTCATGGGGATACCAACTCCAACTCCATTTCCCTGTACATTACCACCAGCAAGTAACATAGAAAGTTGATTCTTAATGTGGAGGACGCAAATTGCAAAGATCGAGGATAAAGTCATGCTCCTACTGAAATCCATGGCAAAATCCCCATAGATTTCAAGTAAGCCAATATTTTTCCATAAATACATCACTTTGGTACTCACAGTCCAAGCTTCTCAGTGGCCTTGCCTAAGCCAGGGAATGAACACCACATTGGCCATATCTTCTTCATCACTGCTGCAAGGAGGTACACAGTATAATTCATCCCTGCAAGGTCCATGTACACCATGGCAGCTTCTTCCCTGATGTTAAAACCTGTCCCAGGACCCCTCCATCTGCAGCCTTACTCCAGGCCATCTCTCACACTACCTCTTGGAGCTCTCTGAACTCATCAAGGACTTCTGCCTTGCTCATATACACTGGTACCATGGCCTAACATTACCCCGTCACACTTTCAACACCTGATTGAGGAGCTCCAGCTAGAAGCCGAGTCAGACCACGATCCCTCAGCTGGCAGTGGAAAAAGATGGGCCCATGACTTGGGTTTCTCCAGCCCAGCCAAAGTCTGAGACACCCTCAGAGAAACCTGTGTCATGCTGAAAACAAAGAGAGTCTGCTCTCCAACTAATTCCTGGACACCGCAAAGGGTAAAGCTGAGTGGGTCGATGTCCTCAGCTCTTGCACACCTCCAGCAGCAATGACTACAGCCCTCAGTTTCCCCCAGCTTCAAGTCATCTCAGGTGGGGAAACTCTCATATCCATTGTTGCCAGTTCTCTGAAGATTTGAGTTGTGTGTGATTCACCATTTTAATTTCTCCTCCCATCAACTCAGCAAAGTGACTTAAAAACCCCTGGAAGGGATCATGTGGAACAAGACAACAGTTTTGTTAAAATGGTCCATGGGACACATGGGAACATAGGGGCTGCACCATTCCCTGCAGCTGGGGTTTTGTGCTACTTTAGTCACATCTGGATTTTACCCAGCAAGATGCAGTTGTGCCCCCCCAGGGAGGAAATGATGAGTTTGTCCTTTCGCCAGTTGTCTGGTTGGATTTTGTTCCCCATGAAGTTTGCTGCTCTCCTTATTGCTGTTAATGGGAGGTGGATTCTAGTGATCTGCTTGGTGTCTTGCTCAAAAATGTAATCAGTACAAAACTCTAAGAAACACGGAGGTGAAAAAGCCCAGCTGCTGTGGCTACTAGATGTGAATGCAGGGAATACAACAAGAAAAGAACAGGACTGGTATTAAAGACTCCTGATTTGATGACGAATAAATGGCAGCTGTGTTCATGTGCAGTACACAATATCTAGGAAATGTGATTTGTTTTCCGTTAATCAGACTTGTTCCTGTACTGAAAAGCTACCTACAGACCTGCAAGGGTCCCATGGATACCTGGGGTTTAAAAAGGAAAGAAGGCACAACCGGCTTGAAAATGATGTGAAACCAAGTGGGAGATTGTCCCATGATTGCTCAGAAGCCCGTAGGGTGGCATACGTCTGACTGGATATCCCTGACTCATTAGCCCCAGTCAAAAGCACATTCCAAGTTTCAACTACCCACAGTTCTCCATGGTGTACACTTAATTTTAAAACAATTAAAACAGCTGGTTGGGAAGTTGAACAGCAGTAGAGGGCATAGAAGCCGCAAGATCATTATTTAATTTTAAGAAACTATCAGTCCTGTCAGAGGGAAGTTCTGCAACAGACTGGGCTGTTGTGATAAAAATGAGAACATATGGGAAGCCAATATTTTATGGTTTAACATCTTTGCCCTGTGGATGAGGCCCCATCCACTACAGTCCAGGAATAATAAATACCCAACGAGGCTTGCCTTGTTCTGCAGACCACAGGGATGGATTTACTGTATGGAATGTGTCCATATGGCTTGTAAACCTCTCCCCATCCCTGATGACTTCTTTGTCTGAGATGAGTGCTCCCCCGGTGATGTGCTGCAGAAAAGGCAAACCTCAGAAAAGGCAGCACCTCCCAACTCATACTGCAACTGTCTTGTCTTGGCATCACCCCGATGCAACTCCCTGTCTGGGCTCAAAGGCTCAGGTGGGCATCATAGAATCATAGAATGGTTTGGGTTGGAAGGGACCTTAAAGACCTAAAGTTCCAACCCCCCTGCCATAGGCAGGAACACCTCCCACTAGACCAGATTGCTCAAAGCCCCATCCAGCCTGGCCTTGAACACCTCCAGGGATGGGGCAGCCACAGCTTCTCTGGGTAACCCAGGCCAGTGTCTCACCACCTGTTACCCCTCATTCTATCGCTACACTCCCCAATCAAGAGTCCCTCCCCAGCTTTTCTGGAGCCCCTTTAGGGACTGGAAGGCTGTTATAAGGTCTCCCTGGAGCCTTCTCTTCTCCAGGCTGAACAGCCCCAACTCTCTCAGCCAGTCTTCATAGGAGAGGTGCTCCAGCCCTCTGAGCATCTTTGTGGCCTCCTCTGGACCCATTCCAAGAGGTCCATATCCTTCTTGTGCTTGCATATGTTGCATCTGCAATCTGATTTATCTTTTGGTTCCTGTAGGGCACCTGCCAGCATGAAGGCTAGACCAGCCAAGTGTCCCTCCTGCCCTTGTCACTGAGGGGAAAAGCTGAAGGCAAAAACCACTCACCAGCTCTTTACAGGAACGATATCACCCATTTTTCTTGAAAAGTTCAAACCTCTTCAATGTAGCTTCCCCAAAGATTCAAAAAAGCGTCTTCTGGCAGGGGATCTAGCTTGAGCTCCCTTTGATGTAGCCAGATGGTGCCCATCCACACTGCCGACTTCCAGACACTGAGGGTCACAAGTCATCTCCTTTGGTAAGTTTGGAAAGCTCTTCTCAGCTATGCCTGCTTTCTTGCTGGAGAAAATAAGGTACAAAGCTGACATGATTTTCCCTAAGTCAGTAGTAGGGCAGAGCAAGTTACAACACAGATTTGAGGCCAAAAGCACGGTTCTGGCTTGCAAAGCATCATCTCCCATCATCACTGTTTTGCCCCCTCAAATTTCCCTACTGGATATTTATAGCTTTACAGATGAACCCTGCCCTGAGCTTTACTCCTTCTTCCAGATTTAATCTTTTTTTTATTAAGACCGTTTAGCACTAATCTATGTATCAACCCTATAATACCCTGTTTACATGAAAAATGTTGACACATCAAGTTGAAGTTCTGGAGCCACCATTTTCCAGTGGCTTTTTGAAATGATAACAAGCGACAGTTATCATTTGCCATCCAATCTTGTGCAATAAGCAAAAAGCCGAGCAAACTGCTTTTCCTCTGCACAAAGCAGTAATTTGTGTGGCACAGTCAGACTGACTCGGGCTGCGTGGGGAATGAAGATCAAAGGGGAAATTCGCCTGCCTGTCTTGTTTGCTATTGATCTGAATCATTGCCGCTTTATCAGTAGCACTTTGCCATCATCCCTCAGAGATCAGATCCTCCTATATCTTCCCAGCTCTTTTATTCATAGAACCATTTAATAAATACATTTTCTTTCCCCAGTCTCCTTTTTTTTGGTGTGTTCTGTTTTGTTTGACCAGCAGAAACAAAGGGTTGCCCACAGTGTCAAGGAAAAAGAAGGGTATATGGCCCCAATTCAGCAAAGCATGTAAATATGTGCTCGGTTTTGAACAGGGCAGCAAACACATGCTCTTCCTCTTAGAGGCATGTAAATATGTGGGGTTTTGAAATACAGCTGTGTGACACAGAAGCAAACGCCACAGGGGGAAGAAACTGGTCAGCTGAATATTTGTTTTCCATCTTTGCTTCCTCCCTTCTCTTCTGGTTCATTACTGCTAATTACTGGGGTGATTGGGGCAGAGCAAACAACTGCCTGATAACAGCAGAGGAACTAAAGAACCCTAATGCTTTTTTGCATTATCCTTTTGAATGGTAAAAGGGATGAAGAAGGCTGTAAAAACAGGGAGGGAAAATGAAATCCCAAACCATGCAGCTAAGAAATGAATAAATGACTCTCCTCTTCACGCTGCCAGTGTTACAAAACCTGCCTGCATTGGATTGAGACCTACGTGATCCTCTTCTAATTGAAATCACTTTACCTTGACCTCCAACAGTAAACTGAAAGCTTGTTGCTCTTGCTGCCAGCAAAGCATCAGCGGTAGGTTGTAGGAAATCCCAGCTGGGGACATGAGATGCATTCACATGGCATTAATCTCGCACTAAGTGGCACTAAGTCAGGAGGTACCAGCAAGTCTATAAAACAGCCGTTGTGCCCATCGGATGCTGCTGGCTGCATGTCTGCCCAGGTTGATACCTCCCCTGGCTGCTGTCTTGTCTCTCCTGCTTGAAGTTATAGAAGTACAGCAAACAAGGCTGGAAGGAACCCTAGAAAATCATTTAATGCATGCCCTTGACCTAAGGTGAGATGAGCTAGACCTAAACCTGTGAGGTATTTGTTAACCAGTGTTGGAGATCCATCAGTTCTCTGGGCAACCTTCTCCAGAGCTTTGATAGTCTTTTCACTGGAGACCCTCCTCAGAGAGCCTGGGGATGGTGTGGGCACCTGATTGGTTCATCTGGATTTGCATGTGCGGTTCTGAATAAAGCTCACACAGTTTTCTGAAGGGCTTTTATGGTATTTTGACACTGCTGATGGGCAAATTCTGACCTATAGGGAAGAGCAGGGACAGAGTAGGTTATCTGTCATTCTATGATTCTATGATCTTAGGGGTTGCTGCCCATACATCACCAGCTCAGTGGAAGTGTTGCCCCATTCCTGGAAGTGTTCAAGACCAGGCTGGATGGGGCTTTGAGCAACCTGGTCTAGTGGGAGGTGTTCCTGCCTATGGCAGGGGGGTTGGAACTTTAGGTCTTTAAGGTCCCTTCCAATCTAAACCATTCTATGATTCTATGAAAACAGGTTATTTTAGTTTTAGTACTGTCAGCTCAGGTCCCCTCTCTGTGCATGGAGTTCTCTCTTTCCAAGGGCATTCCAAAAAAAGGGCTTGGGTTCCCCCTTGCTGAGTCTTTGACTACAGTAGCACGAGAGCTCCTGGCACAGCTGGCACTACCCTGGATGAGCGAGAGCTGAGAGCAGCCAGAGATGCCCCAAGTTCCAGGAGGTCCCTGAGTCCTTCCCTTCCCTTCCCTTCCCTTCCCTTCCCTTCCCTTCCCTTCCCTTCCCTTCCCTTCCCTTCCCTTCCCTTCCCCAACAACCAAATCAAAAGATGAATAAAATACTTTGGTATTTTTAATACTTGGGATTGTATTTTTCTAGCTGAGATTGTGCATCAGATTTGACAGAGATTTAAAGATGGATTTGTTCCAACCAAGAAGCCACGGGAGGAAGAGAATCACAGAATCACAGAATCACAGAATATTTTTGGTTGGATGGGACCTTTGAGATCATCGAGTCCAACCAACAAAAAAAAAAACAAAACAAAAAAACACACACACACAAAAAAAACCACCACCAAAAAATCCCAGAACACCAAACACCAAAACCAAACCAAAACAAACACCCACAACCACACCCCACCCCACCCACAACAGACACAAACCAACAATCTCGGGCACTAGAGCATGCCCTGAAGTGCCATGTCTACACGTTTCTTAAATACCTCCAGGGATGGTGACTCCACCACCTCCCTGGGCAGGCTGTTCCAGTGCCTGACCACTCTCTCAGTAAAGTAATTCTTCCTAATATCTAATCTAAACCTCCCCTGCCACAACTTCAGACCATTTCCTCTGGTCCTGCCATTATTCCCTTGGGAGAAGAGGCCAACACCCACCTCTCTACAACCTCCTTTCAGGTAGTTGTAGAGGGCAATGAGGTCCCCCCTCAGCCTCCTCTTCTCCAAACTAAACATGCCCAGTTCCCTCAGCCTCTCCTCATATGACTTGTTCTCTAGACCCCTCACGAGCTTGGTGGCTCTCCTCTGGACATGCTCCAGCACTTCAATGTCCTTCCTGTAGTGAGGGGCCCAGAACTGAACACAGTACTCGAGGTGAGGCCTCACCAGTGCCGAGTACAGAGGCATGATGACTTCCCTGCTCCTGCTGGCCACGCTATTCCTGATACAGGCCAGGATGCTATTGACCTTCTTGGCCACCTGGGCACACTGCTGGCTCCTGTTAAGCCAGCTGTCCACCAACACCCCCAGGTCCTTTTCTGCTGGGCAGCTTTCCAGCCACTCTTCCCCAAGCCTGTAGTGTTGCTTGGGGTTGTTGTGACCAAAATGCATGCACTTGGCCTTATTAAACCTCATCCCATTGGCCTTGGCCATTGATCCAACCTGTCCAGGTCCCTCTGGAGAGCCTTCCGACCCTCAAGCAGATCAACACTCCCACCTAGTTTGGTGTCATCTGCAAACTTCCTGAGGGTGCACTCAATCCCCTTATTTAGATCATCAATAAAGATATTAAACAAGACTGGCCCCAAAACTGAGCCCTGAGGGACACCACTGGTGACCGGCCGCCAACAAGATTTCACCCCATTAATCACAACTCTCTGGGCACGGCCACCCAGCCAGTTTTTTACCCAGTGAAGAGTACACTTGTCTATGCCATGATTTGCCAACTTCTCCAGGAGAACGCTGTGGGGGACGGTGTCAAAGGCCTTACCAAAGTATATGGGAGCACCCAGCCAAACCGGTTTCAGAGCACAATAGGTGAGATGCAGGGGGTTGTCATCCAACTCAGCTTCATCTCCGCCTTGCCTTGTCTATGCAGAGATAACTTGGGGGGAGCTGCAAAAACGGCTCAGCCCGGGGTTGTCTCAAGACTGCATCACAATAAGAACCGAAACTGAATGGAGCCTTAACTCCCTTAACAAATAAAATGCCCTGAGTCCCATCCCACCACTAGTCCCATGACTTTGAGTGCTAGACATCACAAAATTGGCAACAGAGACTTAGCCATCGCACCACCAGAGGTAAACATCCCAGATAGTGTAATCCACTCAGGCATAATCCTGCACCCCCACAGAATCAGGAAATATAAACCGCAAGGTTTGAGGAGGAAAATGAGGGGTAATCTTCCAACGATACAGCTGGCCTGTAGGAGATTCGTTCCCCCCCTTGTCCAGGACGCTGTACAGGGTAACTTCCCAGGGATTGAGCAACCTTACCTGAGAGAGAGGGTAAGTGATAAAGAAACATATGTATGGTATATGGCATGCCATTAAGATCGTGATTTGTGCACTCTTTTAAGGTATTAATATCTAGCGCGCTTGTGGTTTTTGTTGTTACTTTTCGGGATCGCTTGTAGGTTGCAATAGTGTATTCCGCGAATTGCTTTTAAATTGCAATAGTGTAATCACCATTGTACACATAGAACTCGCAATAGTGGCGTATTGGACCTGTGAGTGAAGTCCAAATAAATTGTTAATTTGAACCTCTCAGTGAAGTCCTTTTTCCCGTTTCGTCACAAAAATGGCACAGCGAGCAGGGTGTATAATGGACGAGCTATTGCAGAAACATGGTTGTAAACCCTCTCCCGCGGATAGGGAGAAGGCTAAGAGGTTGTGGAAAAGTGAGGGGAAAGTGGTGGAATGGGTAGAGCAGTGTAAGAAGGAACAAAAGAAAAAAGACGGAAAAGGTAAAGGTGTTCTGTGTACTGTTTTTGGAGCATGTTTAGTCTGTGCACAGGAGCAGGCACGGAAATCTGAGGCTGTTAAGAAAATGGTTGTAGCTAACTCGGAAGCAGACGCGCTGACTAATTGTAGTAAAAAGGTGTGTGAATTGCAAGCTGAAGTTGAGGCTACCAAAGCTGCTTTAGAGGAAGAACGAAAGACAAAAGAGGCCTTAAGGGCCCATGAAGGACAACTGGAAGTTGAAAACATGTTTTTGAAAGACGAATTAGCTGCTGAAAGGGAGAGGAATCGGAGGTTACAGGAAAAATTAGATCTTTTGTTGTCGAGTGCTCCGACCCCCTCTCCCACCCAAGTCAGGAACTTAATTATGTGTGCCGACCCTGATACTTGGGACGGGGACATCTGGGGTGACCCAGATGTGGAGCCCGAGGGGACAAGTAATATTGAAACTCGACCCCTCATTAAAACGGAGGTGCAGTCAAATGATAGAAATGATCGGAGATGTACTACAACACGTATCACCCCATGGTCCGGACCCGAGCTTGCCCGAATGCAAGAGCAATTTTCACGCAAGCCAGGGGAAAGTGCAACTGAATATTTATGGAATGTTTCGCTAAAAGGAGGCGATCGTATCTTGCTGAGTGAGGAGGAAGCAAGAGGTTACTGGGGTCCTGGCGTATTTCTGGATAGGGGTCCGGTAGGGGATCAACCCTTAACACTTAGAGTCGCCCACTGGGCAGGGGGGATAGATTCTAGAGAGCGGGGCGAGCCACTGGCTATTAAAACTGCTGGGCTGTCTGGGCTAGCTGAGTCTGTACAAAAGGCTGCCTGTATACAAGCCATGTATGAGCGTGGTGAGCAGGGCATTCCCCTTGCCGCTCCGGTAGATCCGGTCCACCTTAAACCATTGATTAGAGGTCTCCCTGATTCTGTGAAAATGTATGTGCAAAACCTAAAGGAAAAGATTGCACAGGCAATTAACCATAATACTCGCAACCCGCACCAGCGGCAGCAGCCTGTTTTGACTTGGGGGGAACTATTACAAGAAATGGTGATTTTTGGTAGAGACATGGGTTGGTTAGAGGAAGGCTCACATTTACAGCGCCGGGTCCGCCAGGCACGGTTTGTTGGGCATAATAATCCTCATCCTCCCCGACAAACTAATTCTCGCTTTGACCCCCAGTGTAAGGAATTGTGGAGAAAGGCTTTAGCATTAGGAATACCCTGATCAATGTTACATGGGCAGTCCACAGAGAATATTCGTATTATGGTAAACCTGGTGGAGCAGCCTATTAGCAAGACTACAGAACATACTGATACTGCTAAAACACAGAGAGATAAACCCTCTGCTCCTGCGAATCCTTTCTCAGATTTAAGGAAGGATTTAATAGATCTAAAAAACTAGAAAGCGCGGGGGGTATTTTAGGCCGACCCACCCGCGTAATATCTAACTTAGAATGGCCTAACCATTTAAGTGACCCACATATTACTTTAGCTACTGGCCCCAGACGAATACCTGTAAATTTTCTAATTGATACTGGAGCTCAAATAAGTGTCATCACTGAAAAAACAGCAAAAAAGTTAGGTTTAGTCCCCACCCGGAAGAAAATAAATGTAATAGGTGTAACTGGAGTCCCTGAAATCAGACCAATTGGTACGGTGTGTGTCTGGCTTCCAGGAGAAAACCGAATGACTAAGATAAAAGTAGTCATCGGTCCTTATTGTAATGACATTTTGGGATTTGATGTATTAGCAAACAAAGTCTGGAGATTGCCAGACGGGACAGTGTGGAGCTTTGGAGCCCCACCATGTGAAGTTCGGTTACTGGAGACAGCCACTAGACTGCCTCCTTCCCAGGTAACGAACGTTAATCAATATCCACTACCAGCCGCAGCCAAAACGGGGATCAGGGAAATTATTAAAGACCTGGAAGCCCGTGGCATTATAATTAGGACACACTCACCCTATAACTCCCCAGTATGGCCCGTACGTAAAGCGGACGGTAGATGGCGACTCACAGTTGACTACAGGAGGCTTAATAGCAATGCAATGCCCCTTACGGCTGCTGTTCCTGGCATTGCTGACTTGGTTACCCAGATTCAAGCTAACCACCACACATGGATGTGCACATTAGATGTTAAGGACATGTTTTTTATGATTCCTCTTCAGGAGGAAGATAAACCTCAATTTGCATTCACGTGGGAGGGAGTGCAATATACCTTTAATCGGCTCCCACAGGGATACAAACACTCTCCCACTATTGCCCATAATGCATTAGCAAAAATATTGAAGGAGATAAAAGTACCAGATAGGGTAAGCATGTACCAATACATTGATGACATCTTAATAGGTGGGGACAATGAAGAGGCAGTCAGAGAAGTGTCCAGTAAGGTCTGGGACACACTGACTTCATTGGGATTAGAAATCCCTCCTGCTAAATGTCAGGGACCAAGTCAAAGGTTAAGACCAAGGTTAAATTTTTAGGAGTTTGGTGGTCAGGAGGAGCTGTGGCTATACCAGCTGATATCCTGGAAAAAGTAGAAGCTGGTAAAGCTCCAGAAAACAAAAGGGGAAGGTATTGACTGGGTCTTCCATACCCCTTATTACCCCCAGGCAAATGGAATGGTAGAACGGATCAATGGATTAATTAAAAGATTTGCAAAGGTCCATGAATCAAATTGAAACCTGAGACTATCTGAAGCAGTATATACTGTTAATAACAGATGGGGTGAAAATGGAAATGCAAAAATAAAAGCGTTTTGTCCTACTAGAGAAATGATCTCCAAGGCACCACAAAAAATTGATGAAATCCCTGTACCATTGCATCCTGGTCAACCAGTAATGGTCAAAATACCTCAAACTGGAGTTATACCCCTGACATTGACCAATCCAAGGGGATCACATGCATGGGAAACAAAAGATAACTCTGACCGCATACGTCGAATAAGTAGTAGGTGGATCATACCAGATTTTAACTGACTCATTGTCAATCATATATACGGTCGAGCAGCACTTTTCCATTTGCTTGCAGGTGCACCTCAACAAAAGGAGGGACGAGGAGTACGACGGGGTGGAGACCTAAGATGCATCGACCCGAAGTATGAACTGTGCTTGCATGGAATGGACGAACTGTGCAGAACTTGAATGTGGACCAGAAGTTCTTGGTTGTTTTCTGAGTTGTTGTTTTTCTTTTTTCTGATCTTTGTATATTTGTTTTGATAAGAATAATTTTGGTTGTTTGTTAACCTAAGTTTTAATATTAGATGCTGTATCATGGCAGTGATTGTAAGGCCTTTTGTAATAACAGTCATTAGCTCCATAATAATCATAGGTATAAGTAGGCAATCTAGAATATGGAATAGACAGCCTCGGGCTTTTGAACAACATGTTGATGGATCCCCAATTATAAATCACGCTGAACCAGACAATGTGATCTATAAGATGATACAAGGCTTTGCCCACATGCTTAATTTTTCTCATGTAACTACCTGTCTGCCTCTACCACATACCCCCACTCAGGGGCTCCCCATAACAGCTCTCCCCGTGGATATGGGTAAAAATTTAGACTGGCTCTGGAATCAAAATAAGTCTATTATTTGGGGTGAATTTGAATGGAGGTGGCCATTTAACAATACACTAAATCGAACTTCTGTTTGGAGTTTAAACTGTTCCTATGCCCCTCTTTGTCTGGACAATAAGACTGTGGGATGTAGAGGTAAACAACCACAATTCTTCCAACAGCCATGCTCCAAACACCCTTGGGCAGATACACTTTATGGGGAGAAACCGTACACTGGGGAAAACGTTTAGTCCTGAGGTATGTGGAACCGGTAAACACCCAGTGGTGCTTTGAGTTTCCTTCAACACCCAGTAATTCATGGACACAGTTCAATGTAATGCAGGGGCCACCTGCTGATTGTTTATGGTCTCACGTCCATGAGGAGAAAAGAGATGACAGGAAGGATTGCTGTCCATGGAGGTCTCAACAAAAGACCTCAACACAACCCAGTGTAAAAAGCCCACTGTGGAATTGCACAAATATTATCAATTGTACCACTGGTGGGAATCTACAAAACAGTTGGGTGTGGTTAATCCCTTCATTATGGCATTTAATTAGTGTTGCCTGCTTGTGTCAAAATTGCACAAAGCCATATCCTCCAGCAATGGGGTGTAACACCAGCATAAGCTATAAGGACTTAAAATATTCAGAAAAATCCTCCTGTCGGATCCCTCGAACCATGGGCAATTGCGATGACTCACCTATATATGCTCCTCGCCAGTTAACTTGGATATGCTCAGATGGGACTATTACAGATATGTTAAACCCTATTCATCCTGGTCTGCAATGTACTTTGGGAGTACCATCATTATGTCCTTCTTACTACTCTGAAAAATTTATTTCTCAAGGACTGTGGCATCCCCATACCAAACGAAGTACAGATGGTACTGGTTGGACTGTATCCCAGAAATTAGCAGTATGGGCGGAAGGATTCTTTGGATTAGGAATAGGTCACCTTAGAACTAGAATTATGTTGTCCAGTTTAACTGCACAAGTAGAAACTTTAGCAAACCTTACTAATGACAACTTTGAATTGCTCAATGCCCAAGTGCAAGCTGTTTCGAAAGTCGCACTTCAAAACCGACTCGTGCTAGATATGCTACTACTCAAAGAACAAGGAGTGTGTGGATACCTAAAGGCAAACCATGAACAAGAAGAATGCTGTGTCACAATTCCTAATGTGTCACTACCTCTCCGGGAAAACCTCCAGAAGATGAAGAAGATAGCTGAAGTGACACATGAGCTGCAGGACCAAATGCAGGACACTTGGTTGGGAAATATTTTCGCTAAAATAGGATGGGTATTTACTGGATGGATTACTAACTTGTTGCAAACATTGTTTGTTATCATAATTTGCATTATTGTAGTATGCATTGCCGTTAGTTGTGTCAAAAGAATTATTGTAAAATCTCTCTCTCAGGTAAGGGTCGACCTGGAAATTGGGGAATACCTGGATCTACTTAAACACTCAGATGAAAATTATACAGACACATTGGGTGATGATGACATATCCGTGGTGGATCTGTGACTCAGGTCACGGGGTGGAATGTATGGGAGCACCCAGCCAAACCGGTTTCAGAGCACAATAGGTGAGATGCAGGGGGTTGTCATCCAACTCAGCTTCATCTCCGCCTTGCCTTGTCTATGCAGAGATAACTTGGGGGGAGCTGCAAAAACGGCTCAGCCCGGGGTTGTCTCAAGACTGCATCACAATAAGAACCGAAACTGAATGGAGCCTTAACTCCCTTAACAAATAAAATGCCCTGAGTCCCATCCCACCACTAGTCCCATGACTTTGAGTGCTAGACATCACAAAATTGGCAACAGAGACTTAGCCATCGCACCACCAGAGGTAAACATCCCAGATAGTGTAATCCACTCAGGCATAATCCTGCACCCCCACAGAATCAGGAAATATAAACCGCAAGGTTTGAGGAGGAAAATGAGGGGTAATCTTCCAACGATACAGCTGGCCTGTAGGAGATTCGTTCCCCCCCTTGTCCAGGACGCTGTACAGGGTAACTTCCCAGGGATTGAGCAACCTTACCTGAGAGAGAGGGTAAGTGATAAAGAAACATATGTATGGTATATGGCATGCCATTAAGATCGTGATTTGTGCACTCTTTTAAGGTATTAATATCTAGCGCGCTTGTGGTTTTTGTTGTTACTTTTCGGGATCGCTTGTAGGTTGCAATAGTGTATTCCGCAAATTGCTTTTAAATTGCAATAGTGTAATCGCCATTGTACACATAGAACTCGCAATAGTGGCGTATTGGACCTGTGAGTGAAGTCCAAATAAATTGTTAATTTGAACCTCTCAGTGAAGTCCTTTTTCCCGTTTCGTCACACAGGCCCAGTTAGTTCCCCATCCCCCCTCATATCTAGTTTAAAGCCCTACCAATGAGCCCTCCTAACTCCTGCCCCAAAAATTCTTTTCCCCCTCTGGGACAGGGGGATTTACCATTCCCTGGTGAAGTTCAGTCCTTCTTTACTAACTGGGATTATCTTCAAGCATTTGTTTTTATGAGGCAAGAATAACTTAAAATAAATATAGGTGAGTATTTAATGAAACTGCAATCCAGCCCTTCATAAACATGTGATTTACTTTAAGATGACTGGGTGGTATTTACTGGCTTTGGGGAGAACAAGTGCATTTCAAAGAGGTGACGTCAGCTCTATAAAATGAAAGCACAACAAACAAACGTAAGGAGAGCTCCACAGTATTTTGCTCAAAGTTCTTGGTGCTGCAGTGTAGGAGTTTTGAGGGTAATTCCTGAAGAAAATGCATTTTTTTTTTGCTGATCAGTTGCTTGGGTTACTCCTAGGGTATATGCTGTGGTCTATTGGACCAAATGGTTCAATTTGAAGTTAGAGGTGGAAATGGTCTATGGCCACAGGAGCGTGAACATTACTGGGGTGTCACTCCAGTCCTCACCTCTGTGTAGAGACACAGGCACAGAGTTGCGTGTCCCCTCTGCCAAGGAGAGCCAAGTGTCAGGGCTCTGCATCGCTCTGCGAGGCTCGTACTCCAGGTGAAGTAGGAGAAAACAGATAATGAGATGGATGAGCTGGGACTGAAGTTTCTTAGAAGATTAAGAGTTGGGGCCCATAGAAGTCAGTGGAGAAACTCCCAGTGGGTTTCTGACGGTGCCCTGGAGCGGGCGTAGGCTTATCAGAACCGTCAAACCTCTGCACTTTCCCCTGTCCTAATTACTTTATAGGGTATTATCATACTAATACGTGAGCATCAGATCTGTTTTTTTTTTAATCTAAACTTGTGAAAACAGTGCAGCATTAGGAGTGTGGTAATAAATGAAAAACATTAACACGCAATTCCCTTATGCTTTTGAAAAATTACTTCATAAATGCAAAGTAAAATATTTTCCTTTTTATTACCTGACAATTACATATTAAGAATTTCTTTTTATGTTTAAAAACATATGCAGTACAGGCACACAGGCTCCAAAATGTAATTGCTTTCTTTCTATAAGAATCAGATGCCATTTTCTCCAAACTAAACTCTGAAAAGAGATAGGGGAATACACTGTATACATTAAATTTTGAAACATCTGATAGCATTCCTCAATTAAACTATTTAAATGAAAAAAGATTGCTTTACAGCTCTATCATATCCACTGAATAAAACCTCTGTTGAGGCAAATTGGCAGTGACAGGTACCAAATGTATTGACCTTAATGAGACTGGACAACCTAATAGAGGTCATTGGTAATTGTTATATACAATATTGCACTGTCAAAAAAAAACCCCTTAGGCTACACACATTGCTCAAGACATCTGAGTTTCATTGCTGCAAAGGAAGGCTTTTATCTTCCTATGTAAAGCAATATGATTGTTGTTTTTCATCATGAATTACAGGCTACTCTCTAAAGATGTGATAGCAAAGGGAAACAGCGTTGGTCACCATTGCCATCTTGTGAAAGGCTTTCTAGAGGAGGTGGAAGCCCGCTTGGAACATTTTCCCATCAATTTCAGTGGGTTGGTGTGGTAATTATGTGTCCTTGCTCAAACCCTGTGGATCCACTGGAAAGAGTACTATCGACTGAGCTGTCCTGGGATCAAGCTCTGTTGGGTTTTCTTGATGTTCAGCCACTGCAGAAGCTGAAGGACCAGAATTTGCCCGTACGATGATGCTGATTCTCTGCCACTTGATAAAAATGACACCTCTTAAGATTTAATTTGTTGGAAGGATGAATTAACTCTTGTTGACTCCTTGGCCTGCTGTGCTAATATTAAAATGAGGTCTTGTAAAGAGGGGTCACACTCAACATTGCAGTTTTTCTGTTCCCAAGATCCTCCAGATTCCTACAAGTATTCCCATCTTTCCAACGGCTACTGGGCCAAATTTTCTGTGCTGTCAGGAGTTTATCCAAACACCATTGTGGATCCTCTCCTTCTGAATTTACAGTAAATATTATCAAGGGGTGCCTAAATGATTTTGGACTATTTCTAACAATCTCTGCAGCAGGGATTCACCAATAAGTGTTTGGGGGATTTCAGCCCTCTGGAGTGCAGGCTCACATATCTTTTCTAGCACATCCATGGCCATGTAATCACTTGGTATTTTGTCTCCCCAGCATCCCCTGTCGAGGTCCTGAGATCTCTCTCCACAGAGGGGATAGCTGGTGGCTTCACAAGTTGCTCTATGTGGCTGGACAGCGCGGAGTCTCCTGCCAGGTTTTGGGGGAGCATCCTTTTTGGGGTCTGTAATGCCAAAATGATAATATGGTTCACTGACAAACTGTTTTCTCCCGCTACAGTTAGTGTTCCTTGACAAAAAAAACCAAACAACCAACCTCTTGATTACTGGGAATATCCTACAGTTCGCAAAATCTTGATACGAGCCCCACTGTCTTTTAAATGCTGCACCAAAATAGCTAGTCTCTGCTGAGTATTTTACAAAGTACAAAATGTGTGTTCATCTAACCTAATAAAATATTAAATAACATTAAAGCTATGATATTTAGTTCTCCATTTTCCTGCAACTTATGTAGCCTTCTACACAGGGGCAAAGTGAGCAGAAGACATCGCCCTTCCTGATTTGGTACTGCTTTGTGCTCAGCTCTGCACTCAAGCGTGGAGATGCTCCAACAGTGTGGAATCAGGTTGTGCTTCCATAGCCAGCTGCCATCGGTCAGTGATGGCATCTTCCCTGGGACCAAATCCCTGCCCTTCCCAGCCCTACATGACTGCACCAGGCTCTTGTGATCCTCCAACCTGCTGCACACCCACATGGCTGGATAGGACCTTATGGAGGTACAAAAAAGGGTTGAAATTACATCACGGTTGTCAGTCTTCTTCTGAGGCTTTAATTCTCATGAGACAGATTTTTACTGTGTGTTTTAACCTTATTTTAGAGACTCGAGCTCCTTAGCTGAATGTTGTAAACCATTAAGGTCAGCACTGCAATATTTTAATGTTGTTATTTAACAGAAGCATTGAAAACTGCTGCAGGGAAAAGAAAATGCTATGCAGACACCTAGCAGACAATTGCGAGTAAAAATCAAAACTTTGGGTAAGAAAAATATCTTTATGCAATTAATGTGTTAGCTCATGCTGGCAGACTGATTGATATAAATAACTTCTTTCCTTTCAGTGTGGGGGATTTCCAGGGAAGGACAGTACAAAGGTCCTTTCTGTAGCTGAAAGAAACAGCATTATCTTACATTTTTTTCCATACCATGCATGCAGCTGATGCACAAAAAGGTGTACTTACAATCTGACATGGAAGTGATTGTCTGAGCCTGAAAATCAGTAATGTTAACTCTTCTCAAAATAAATTTCAATTTGATCCTGTGAATTTCACATTGAAATGAGTTTTTTCTTTAAAACCCTGGAGAAAACAGCCCTGTATGTGCGCATTAACAAATAGCTTCACAAATCTAGGCTAAAGTGAATATTCAATTTCAGGAGGTCAAATTGAGATTCACTCTCAACAATGAAATGATGAAGCCACATGAGCCAAAGTTAACTCTCTTGAAGACATGACAGAGATTTTACCTGTTACTAAGGTGGTCATTTGCCCCTATGCCTCCCCTTTACAGCCTCAGTGACATTTATACCCAAAATATCCATTTGCAGTTGGTTAAATACCTAACATCTCTGCAGTGAATATCCTGAAAAAGGTGGTTTTACAGTTTGCCTTCAAGACTTAGGGGAGACTTTTCATGTGGTTTCAGGATATCAACAAGAAGATTTAAGCTGTCTCTTGCTTTCCTACTGACTCCTCCATCCCTGTAGTTAAAGGCCCTGGAGCTGAAGAAGGAGGATTTCTTGGGGATACCCACTGGGTAGCAGAAACATCAATCTTACCCCCCCCCCCCCAACCTTAAAAAAGTCTCAACCCCCCATGGTCCACTTATTGGGACCGCTACTACAATTAAGCAGCATAGACAATCAGGCCAGTGCCTGAATCTTGTTTCCTTTATTAATGTATACCTAAGAGATGAACCCCCTCAGAGCCTCTCTCCTTAGACAGCAAAGTACATGCATGAGCTGAAAACCAACTCCTTACCTTTTTTAATCTTTGAGTCTCATTTTGGCACCAACGATCCCAGTTTCTGGGGTTTCTTGCTCAGCATTTGAAAATCTTCCAGGAAAGGGCAGCTGGGGAGACTACAAATTCTTCTGTCTTCTGGAGAGACTGCAAATTCTTCAGCATCTTAGCTGGGCCACAAGGAGAAACTTTAATGAAAACTCTATTCTCCTACAAGAAAAAAAAATAAATTAGGAATTTCTCATTCTTTTTCTTCACTTTCCCCAGGTCACAAAGAACAAATCCCATTCTGCAGCAGGGTCATTAGCATTAATGATGGATCATAGATGAGCACTACATTAATACCATGACTATCAGTGCACCTGATACGAAACCACAATAGCCACATGCTGCTACCAGTATCTACACAGTGGCCTTGAGCTTTGACTTGTGCTGTCTGGCTCTGCATGTAGCCTTCACTCAGTGGCACTTCTCAGTAGCCTTCTGCTGTCTTTGACTCTGTCTGCTTCCATGAGAGCCTACACTATGCCATTGCATGGTCTCTCTGCTCCAGCCCTGAGGAGGGGTAGGGCCATGGGCAGGGTCACTTTGAGGGTGGCAGTGTTTTCCCCTCTCTCCAGTAAAAAGGTACCCAAGAGCTGTCCACTGAAGCCACAACATCTATGCCATTGTGGATGGTGCAAGTCCTGTGGTATAATGATGCTTTTAGTGTTCAGATGGTGCAAGTGCTACAAGAACTTCTCTTCTTGTGGCAACTGACAGATACATTCAAAGAAGAAGGAAATTTGCTCTTCCCTTTCAACCTAAAAATTAATAACTTTTTTTTTCATGTATAAAGAAAGCAAAACTGGGACTTGAAACCTCAGCATATTAAATGAACTAGCAGAATAATCTACTACAAATGCTCTGAAAACAGAGGTAAGGATTAGTGGTTCACTGTGGACATACACCTCTGATGTGCTAATGGAGAAGATCTGGTCTTACGGAAAAAGTTTGAAGCTACAAATCTGTGTGCAAAATGTATGTGGCCTAATTAGCAGTATGACTTGTGCACTAGAGGGAGCATTGAAGGAGGATAGAATTTTTCACTTGAAGGGAAAGGGTTAACCAGTTCATTTTCTTCTAGGTGGATTTCTAGAGCCCTAACTTTAAATATTCATGAATTAAAAATTTGGCCTAAGTGATGGGGTGGAAGTTACATAATAAATTCATTTTTTTAAATTGCTGATAACAAAATTATATCTTGCAAATGATTTCCCCATGTTAAACGAGACCATAGCCATTTGGTAACTTCTCAATTGCACTTTGCCCTGTGCAGGGCAATGGAAACTCATGTCCACAGCTCTGTCCACATACAACCTTAGCTCATCAATGGCTTTGCTTTAGAAGGCATGAAATGCAGAGACCTTGACTATGTTGAAGGATTGATGGGGTCCCATGTCTACTCATGTATTGCCTCTTCCCCAGAAGACAAGGGTGCTATTGAGGGTTAATGATCGAAAACCCCCAATGGCTCAGGCTGCAGTTTTGCAACCCTCTTTGGCAAGCAGCCAGCAGGTCAGGGCTTACAGACCCCTTCCAAGAGCACAGAAGACTGGTCCTCTGAGAGCTCCTCCTGGACACAAGAGCCAGTGTAGTCACCATCCAACTCCTTCCAAGGGGATGAAGTACAGGACATCGGCCGATGGTGGCCTTTGGGTGTGGAGAGAAGCAAAGCAAGGTCAGCAGGAGCATGGTTGTGTTTTCACTGCCTCGTAGCATTGCCAGAAGCCATCTGTGCAAGGGAGGATGCAGCACGGTGTGCTCACCACTGTGACACAAGGTGAAAGCTGGAGCTGCTGTTTTTGACACTCACAGTACAAGTCAAAGTCCTTTACATACAATAATGAACCAAAGCCCCCGTGAGTGGACCGCGCTATGGTCCAGCAAACCAGACTACAAGATAAGTGTTCGATTTGGTTTTAAATGAATTTGCCGAATTGGCACCTCTGACATCAAGTGGAAGTGAATTCCACAAACCTCAATCTATTTTATAGGGAAGCAGTATTGATTTCTTTATCGTCTTCCTTTGTTTTTTCCAGCTTTCCCCTCTCAACTCCCACCTTCAGCGGGATTGAATGCTTTGATTTAAGAGAGGCTGTTTAGAGCAAGAGACCCTCTTGGTGGCGAATTAGAGGATGGCTTGCCCTGTGCATCCCAGCAGTCAGACTGCAGAGACATGCTTATCCATCACCCACATGCATGGTGTTTACAATACAATTATATCCTTCCAGCTGGTCGCTGGGGCTGCTGACAGCCCCCAATGCCACTCCAATGCCTGTTAATACGTGGATCTGGCCCCTAAGAAGCCAAATCCATCACTGCCACTGTGCATGCAGCGTGCCACCAAGGGAGCAGTGTGAGTGGTGCCTCAGCTTTGCTGCATTTCAGAGTGCTGTGATGAGATGAAATCACTGGGGTTTGAAGGGCAACATGACCCATGTTTCTTTTTGGCTATGGAACAGAATAGGGCTCTTCCTGAAGAAATAATTTGCAGTTTCTCTTAAAGCCTCCTCCAGCTACAGGAGAGTCACTTCTGACTGGGAAGTAGCATCTGCTCCTCTAACGTCCTTCCTCTCCTACAGCAAAAGGTAATTACTTTTATTCAGAAACATAAGGGTATCCTTGGTGCTCACCCTCACTCTGGTAGCTTAAGACAGGTTTTGGAGGCTCACAGTGACATCTTCTCTCCACTCCATGTCTTTCTCCAACACAACCCCACTCTCTTATGGAGTAGCCTGGCACCTGCAGGTGATCACACGTGTGTCACCATTTCCTGGCATAGTCTGTCCACCCCAGAAAATCACTTCTAGCATCTGACTGGATGCCAGATGGATATTAGGAAAAATTTCTTCACCGAAAGGGTTATCAAACATTGGAACAGGCTCCCCAGGGAAGTGGTTGAATCTTCATCCCTGGAGGTATTTTAAAGGTGGGCAGATGTGGTGCTGAGGGACATGGTTTAGTGGTGGACTTGGCAGTGTTAGGTTAATGGTTGGACTCGATGATCTGAAAGGTCCCTTCCAACCTAGACAATTCTATGCTTCTATGATTTTATCTGTCACTCTGGAGGAAGAGCCCTTTGCTTCTGTGGCTTCAGATAACAGTGTGGATAATGTCACTGTGCTCAGGCTCTGCATGCTTGGTGTCTGACTCCTCAAGCAACTTTGAGTTTCCAAGGGTCAATAGGTAACCAAGCAGTAGAAGACAACAGAGGTCTGCAAATGTGGTAGCTAAAGACACATGCCAAGAACAGAGGACTTAAAACAAATATGTATTGTTATAGAATTGCAGATCCATTTCCTAAAAGAAATGTAGCCTGTTGATCTCTTTGGTACTGGAAATTCCAATACACTCCTTTGAGATCCAATAAAAAATAAAAAAAGTTAAGCAATTCTCACCTTTATCACTCCTGGAACCAGCTGCCTTTTTAAAGCCTTCCTCTTGCTGAAGCTGCCAGAGAAATGAAGTTTCATCTTCTGGGACTAAAAAAATGAACCTTTGCTGCTTGGAAATAAGTCAAATTTATAGCTGGGATAGACATATTTGACAGAAAATAATTTTACTGAAGGGACAAAATTATTCATGATGTCAGGAAAAACTGCACTACACGTATAGACAAAGAAAAAAAACCAAACAATCTATTTGAAAAAACTATTTCATTTTTCCTTTTAAAATCACATTTTTAGTCACTTTCTTAACAAAACCCTGAAGATTTCATAAAGATTAAATAACTTCTGAAATAAACATCTAATTTTGTATTGACCAAAATATTCAGTCTTGACTTGACCTATAACATTTCTTTTCTTCCATTTAATCAAAATAATGGAAAAAATTTCCTTGAGTTTGACCTGAACAGAAGTTTCTCCAATATTTGTCCTAGCCAACAATCCTCAGCCCATTATTTGTTCAATTTTTTTCAACCAGCCAGGGAAGATACATGTATTCTGGACAGTGAGTCACCGTCTCTATTTAGCCATAGCAAGTTGAAGTCTGGGGCTGAAATCTTACCTCCTGGGAAGCTCCTGGAAAATTTGCCACTAACATCAGAGGAGTCAGAACATCATCACAGCCTCTAACCTTCCTCTTTGATGTACAAAAAGCTGTTTATACCATTCAAAGCAGTTAAGTTTTCCCCACGGATTCCCCAATGAGATGGGCCCTCCACTGAGTTGGGGGAGACCCTTAGCATCTCCCGTCCACCTTTTTATCTGTGTGACTTAATGAGGGCTCACTTCTGGAGAACTGTCTTCAAACTGGACTTTAAGTCAAAGCTAACGAAACATTTAATTGTTTCATGTGAGTCAAGTATCTGGAAAGCAGCACGGGTGTTATCACATGCACAGTTTGAGTTCCAGCAGTGGATAAGCAGAGATTTTTTTAGCTCTGGATACTCATCAGCATAATCCTAAATATAAGCTCTTCCAGTGCCTTTATTCTGAGCATCTCAGAGTTTACAAAAGGTGATAAATTAAGCCTCATATCTTCTGTATCCATAAATATTGTAGTTATTTGGTTGCCCAGTGCTTGTAACCTGGTCACTGGAAGCCTTGAGATAGCTCCAACCCAAATACTTTAAACAGAAGAGTGATTCTGGAATAATAGTAGCAAATCAAAAGTATAAAATGCCTTTAGTTTTTATGGTGGTGATCAGACTTAATGAAATTAATGTTTGTTAAAGCAGTGTGGACACAGAAAGCAAGTGTGCTGCAGGCTGACCAAACTCTGGGGTGCTCTTCCACAACCTGAGCTCTGCGTTACAGCCAGCCCAGGTCATGGACTCGGCCCAGACCTGTTGGCTTTCCTGCCTGAGACTCCATTAGAACTGCTCAGAGGATTGCTAGTGCTGTCTTTGCTACCACACTCTGCCTTTGCTTTTTGCTTTCTTGCCCACCATCATTTACCTTTAGAAATGTGTTTTATAAATCAGTGCATGTGAACGGCTTGTATTTGTGCTTGTGGAAACAGTGTTACCAAAGACAACATCTAACCCTAGTTTGATTCATTCCAGAATGGAATATCCTCCTCTACAAAATCAGTGATGTTATTAGTTTCTCTAATAACACCAACAGGGACCATCCAAGTTGTCCTCCTTGGTGACCTCGTGGGACATGCTGAGGGTGGGGTGCAGCCTGCGCACCCAACTCATCTAACGCAAGCTTCAATTTCAAGCACATCAGGGAGAAGCAAAGGTTTTGGTTTCCTGTCCATACCATGGAGGTAGGAGATGATGAGGAAAAATCAGCTTGCGACTCAGTCAAAATCTCCACCTCTGGACCTCAGGTATGTCCACCTGGCAGCCTGCAGGGGAGCGCAGAGACACACAAGCCAATATGAGGAAAAGTCTACTCAGACACCAAAAATGGTGTGGCTTTGGCAGCAGTGGACTTTGTTAGGACTGGCCTGGCTCACCCAAGGTGCTCATATTGGTTGCTGCAGGCTGCTAATAAATACTTTCAGATGAGGATGCCAAAGGCCCTTCCCTTTTCCCACCATCACTCTTGCTCTTCAGATATTCCTTTTTGAGCCCTGGACCCAGCTGCAGATCTGGAGTGTTGCAAGGCTGCAGATAGATAGAACCACAGTGATTTCCTTAAATTAACTGTAAAGGGATGAGGAACGACAGAAGAATTGAACCCAAAAGCTGATAGCCTTCAATGCAACTTCCTGAGAACTGCATCCTGGGGGACTTAGCCGCCAGCAAAGGTACGGTTTCAGGCACTACTGGATGCCAGGGAGCAGCTGGAAGGGCAGGAGACCAAGCCAGGAGTTTCCCAGATCAGTCCTTGTGCTCTAGTTCTGCACTGTTGTAGCTACTACAGGTTTTGCCAGTTATTTCACCAGGGAAAAGCATAGATCTTTTTGTTGGCTGACAGTAGTTACAAATTGTCTTCTGAAATAGCTGGAGAGGTGTAAAGGCTGAGGGACTTGGGTCTTTTTAGTCTGGAGAAGAGAAGACTGAGGGGGGATCTGATCAATGCTGTAGTGGTTTGGCCTCAGACAGCAACAAAGAACGATGTGGCAGCCGCTCGCTCAGACCGGAGCCCCCACCGCCACCACGGCCGTGAGGGGAGAATGGGAAGAAAAAGGCAAAACTCGTGGGTTGAGACAAAGGCAATTTAAGAGAACAGCAAAAGGAACAAGAAACAACAACAACAATAACACTGACAGAGGAATATGCAACCACGAGTACGATACCACCACTTGCCGACCGGACCCGGGACGCCCCAGCCCGCTCGGCTCCCCCATGGTGACTTCCTGTCCTTCCCCTTCCCCAGCTAGTTCCAGCTACCCCCTGGGCATGGCTCACATGGGATGGAATACCTGTGTCCCTGCTAGATCCTGGGGACAATTAACCCTATCCCCACCAGACCCAGGACAAACGCCTATAAATACTTAAAGGGTGGGTGTCAAGAGGATGGGGCCAGTCTTTTTTCAGTGGTGTCCAGTGACAGGACAAGAGGTAATGGGCACAAACTTGAACACAGGAAGTTCCATCTAAACATGAGGAGGAACTTCTTTGAGGATGGCAGAGCACTGGAACAGGCTGGCCAGAGAGGTGGCAGAGTGTCCTTCTCTGGAGACATTCAAAACCTGCCTGGACATGTTCCTGTGCAACCTGCTCTAGGTGGATCTTCTTTGGCAGGGGGGTTGGACTAGATGATCTCCAGAGGTCCCTTCCAACCCCATATCATTCTGTGATTCTGTGTAAGATCTCAGACATCAGCCGTTTGATGCTATTCCTTCAACTGAGATCCAGGACCTGCCCTTGGACCTCCCAGGCTGTTCCGGCACCGCATGGGTTTGCTCCAGCTCCTGCCTCAAGTGTCAGCTTTCCCCCTTCTAAAATCAGTTTCAAATTCTTCACTACCTCCTAGAGATCAAGCGGCACTTAATAATTAGTACTCTGAACGCTTTCAAATCAGCTGACAAAAGAGCCAGCACAAAATCAAACTGTTACGGTCATTGCCACTGTTTGGATTTTGAAGGATGGGTCCTGCCTGATGCAGATTTTCCAGAGCAGATTAGACTTGACACCTTTTTTTTTTTTTTTTTTGTATGAATAAGTCTTCTTGGCTGTGTGGAGCAAACCTTAAAAAATCATTATTTACTTTGTACAGTGTTGACATCACAACAGAGACCTGTACACGCAGTCTCAGTTGATGAAGAGCAGAAGAATAGCCTGCCTTGCATGATGAAGAAAAACCTCTGTAACCATCTGCATTTCCCCCAGTCCAGAAGGATGCGGCTCTTCAGTGACAGCCACGCTAACCCCATAATAGTGTGCGGGATGCTCTGAATTTATTCCTTTTTAATTTGTACTCAAGAAATAAATGCTGTCCCCCCAATTTGTCTCTGTCCTGTGAGATAAAGTTATCAGGAATAATCAGATCATAGAGTGGGGGGAGCTGGAGAGGAAATTGTCCATTAATACTAATGCATCTGGCATTGCAGGAGACACGAAGCCTGCTGTTCCCTCATTGGCCTGGGAATGTTTAACAAGCTCACTACATACCTTTGCTTTTCTTTGCAAAAGAATAAAACCCTGTATAGCTCCCCAAGCATCTGACAAGAATGCACAGACATCATAATTTCTTTGACCTCAGCCACATGAGTTTCTGAAAAGAACAAAACAACATCATTTCATAGCATTTAGAGTTTAAACCTTTCCTATTCATGTTTCTAACAAAAAAAGCCATCAGCCCATTCTGGTCATGATTAAAATTCATAGGCTTGCTGCAGAGAACAGATGCAGAAGCAATTTTAGGCCAGTCATATCCCAGCTCTGCAAAATTAATTTGACAGGTTTGCATTAAAGCACTGATCAATATCCACTTTAGAGCAGCAAAGGCTAACTGAGAAAAAATAAGTGACCGGAGTGCTACCAGATGAGAAAATATGAATCTTTGAGACTTTTTTCCCTCTAAGCTTGCACCTACATCAGAAGTCCTGACCTCAATCCATTGATTGGTTGCAGTTAACATGACAAAAGGCCTGGCAGATATACCAGAGCTATACCTACCAGGGAACAATCAACCTTGATACACTAAATGTTTGACAGAATGACTAGACTGCTGAATTAGTCTTTGCTTTCTGAGGTCTGGCAGGCAACCTTTCCATCCTGCAGTTTCCTAGATGCTTACAAAAGGGATTATATATAGACATGGTTTATAGAACTTCTCTTAAACTTTCTTAAAGAAGTGCCTCTTAGTATTTTAAGTTGAGACCAAGATAATAAAACTCCGCAGCCTTGTGCCATTCTGGTTCTGTCTCCAACGGGGGAAAGGCGTATTTCCATTTTCAACTTAATAAGGACAAACAGTTTCATTAAAGCCCTCCAGTGTTTCTTCATCTGCGGGAGAGCGAGGAAATAACACGAGGCACCAAACCTACCCTGAGCTTTGCTTAGGAGCGGGAGTGACACAATGCGTATGGAGGGGCTTGATTGCAGGAGAAACGGCTGCACATCTCCACCGTCCTGGGGTCTGCAGGTCAAGTCCAGCAAAGGAGAGCATTTACATACTCCCATACACAGGCAGGATGTATCAGCACATCACCAAAATAGTTATAACGGTCTTGGCACACATTACCTGTGGAAGGAAGGTGTGGCACTAAAGGCACATCTGCACATTTTACAAGATAGACTTTTTATCTCATAAGTGATCTTGCAGCCATCAGGAGTGGTAATAACTCACTAGGCATGGATCTATCTAACTGCAAATCTCTTCTGCTCCTGCGGGACACCGGCTATCCCTGGATGACACGGGAGTCTAATTACACCTACCGTACCACACACTGAGCAGATTGCACTGATTTTGCCCGGGGAAAGGGAAGAGGTGGTTTGAGGGTTTGCAGAGAAAAGTTGGTGTGTTTTCCAACCAGCCACTCCTGCACTGAATTTGTGTGCTACAACATAATGACTTGAAGCGACTGTTGAAAGAAGCCCAAGAAAATGGACAAAAGACTCTGATTACTGTCCATCACGATGTCAAAGAGATACACCGAGTGTTAGAAAGAGTCAAGAAAGATGGAGAACATGAATGGTGGGACAGTCTTTTTGGATAGTCGCCAACAACTACAGGAATCTTTAACAAGATGCTCCACCCTGTTGTTGTTTTGTTAATACTCACTGTATTGTGCTTTGCTTTAACAATCGCTTTGTATGTTAGACTTTGGATTATGATGAAGAACTTAACTCGCTTGATAGCTCCACAAGATATATTTGTACTTGACAACCCTCACCACAAGAGCATCTGTGATATTCCCAATCAGTTTTTAATATCATGGAGCTTGAGTGACTATAGTCATGGGGTGGATAATGTGGAATAATAATACCTAATAATAATAACCCTAAAATAATCTTATATTAAAAATATAGCATTGTCACACATTAAGGAAAGGTATAAAATCAAAACGTTTCCAGGGTGGAACACAGCGGCAGCTGGTATGTGAGGAATCCGCTACATCTATGACTCCCTGAACAATATTGCTTGCAAAAGCAACACGGAGGATGGAGTGGAGTGAAGATTCCATGGCCAAGGTCTGTGATTACACAGCAGATAGGGGAACAAGGTGATCCTATGGAACTGATAAGCTGCACATTTGCTACCCTGAGCCAACAGTCTGTCAAATTTTGATGAAATGCTGTCCTTTGTGCGAACTTTGCTCATTATAATGTCATTATAATACCAAAACACACCTCCAGCCCGAAGGCTACCCGCCTCCAAGGTGCGACCACTCCTCCTTGAGTCTGCGCCCTGAATTTTTCATAAACTATACCTTTAAATGAGAGGCAAGAGAATTTTACACCAGTCATAATAAAGGTATTTATGACTAGAGTCACTCAAACTCCACCTTGAAGGTAAAAAATAGTATAAAAATAGCCCAAGAAAGGGGGGATGCTAGGGAAGACACCATCGTGAACAAGTCAGGGAGGACCCCATCACGGACTGCCTCTGACTCCCGGGACCAGTCGACGGGCTGAGCCTTTCTTCCCCCCCATAGGGACACCTTTGGGTAAGACTTAGACTATACCGAGTGCTTCCTCGGGAAACTTAGAAATCTCTCTAGAGGGTTACCTGTTACATTTATAGCCAGGCTGTATTGTTTGTAACTTTGTCGCATGTTTTGTACCATTAACAATATTTTTACTTGCACATGCTTTGCAGACAGTGTATTTATCACCAGCAAAACATAAGAACCTTTATATCTGTTGCTTGAATAAACTGCACTACTTAAGTAGCTAGCCGTTTCGGTTTCTCATTGAACGCGACCAAACATTAGGGTGCGGCCGTGCTAGTTCGTGAGCATGACTAGACTGAAGGTGCAGTCCACTATTAGTGTATCCAGAATTGTGATAGTTTAATATATTAAATGCGACTGGACTGATAGTGGTGAATTGGGCATCACTCAGAATTTAAACCTAGCCACCCCTAGCCTCCCACCTCAGTGAGGAGTGTTAGAACGCAAGGGGGTTTATTTTCTGCCAAAACTATTTTGCCTCTTGACTCAACATGTTGCACTCACTTATAAAGATATTTAGTTTATTAGTGACAAGAAGATGGATCAGCCTTTTTTATTTCTATTTCTGATCATTTTAGGATTCCTATTTAGGGTCTTTAACCTAAGCACCATAATTTCCTGTTATAAACCTAACCGTAGTTCCACATTAATTACCTTTATCACATACTGATTATCTGACATCACTCCACATCAACTTGTCGGGCTTATGACCTACGTTTTGCCAGGAAAAATGTGAGGTGTTTACTGACCAACTGTGAAAGTTTGTGCCCAGTACCAGGCACCGGAGTAGGATACCTGCTCACTTCTGTTGATACTTAACATGCTCCAGTCCCCAAAAGGGGCTAAACCATCCTTATAAATCTCATAAAGATCTGTGGTTTACTCCTATACAGCACAATAGAGGAACAGGACAGCCTGTCCCATGGTTGAAGCACCTGCTTTGACTCTGCTTTGGCCCTGGGAAATACAAGTTCAGTTCCCTGCATTAATCCAGACCTCACTCAAGCCACCAAGGACCAGATTTCTTAAATCTGAGGTGCCTAATTACCTCTGAGTTCAATGGAAAACTAAGCTGGTCTCTTAAATACCATTTAAAAATCTGTCCTTAAACTACTTGGTTGCTTCCCTGTCAAATAACAGTCATTGCTTTCCCCAAATTGCCAAGGAGTAACATGAATAAATGTATCAGCAGCCCCCCTCTCCAGTGAAGGAGGGCATGAACAGCCCACAGAGGGACAGCTAAACCCCACTGCATTTAAAAAGTGATGAAAGTCTTTAATTATCATTTGCCATGTCTGTACTAAATATTTGTATGCACAAACAGATCTGGCAGGCACGTGGACTGGAGCGCTGCCTGGCAGAAAAGGACCTGGGGGTGTTGGTCGACTGTCGGCTGAACATGAGCCAGCAGTGTGCCCAGGTGGCCAAAAAGGCCAACAGCATCCTGGCCTGTATCAAGAACAGTGTGGTGAGTAGGACCCGAGAGGTGATCGTCCCCCTGTACTCGGCACTGGTGAGACCCCACCTCGAGTACTGCATCCAGTTTTGGGCCCCCTACCACAGGAAAGACATTGAGGTGCTGGAGCAGGTCCAGAGAAGGGCAACGAAGCTGGTGAGGGGTCTGGAGCACAAGTCTTACGAGGAGAGGCTGAGGGAGCTGGGGTTGTTCAGTCTGGGGAAGAGGAGACTGAGGGGAGACCTTATCGCTCTCTACAAGTACCTGAAAGGAGGCTGTAGAGAGGCGGGGGTCGGTCTCTTCTCCCAAGTTACAGATGATAGGACAAGAGGCAATGGCCTCAAGTTACGCCAGGGGAAGTTCAGGTTAGATATTAGGAAATATTTCTTTACTGAAAGGGTTATCAGGCATTGGAATGGGCTGCCCAGGGAGATGGTTGAGGCACCATCCCTGGAGGTATTCAAGAGAGGAGTTGACATGGTGCTCGGGGATATGGATTAGTGTTGGGTGGTGTGGTGGTGTGTGTGTGGGTTGTGTGTGGTGTGTTGTGTGTGTGGTTTTTTTTTTTTTTTTTCTTTTTCATTGGTTGGACTAGATGATCTTAAAGGGTCCCTTCCAACCTAGGTGATTCTGTGATTCTGTGATTCTGTGGACAGCAGGTGATACATCAAATTGGCTTGGCCCATGCCACGTCCAAGCATTTCTAGTGGCTTTCAAAGTGCCACAGTCACAGATCCTGAATTAACATGCACAAAATCCTGCTGTTCTGAGTATCAGAATCAGCCCTTTGATCCTGATACCTCCTTTGAACATATGAAAAGCTTACGTAGCCACGTGAAATTAAAGTACTTATTGGCAGACATGCTGATTTGTCCCGCATATGGAGGTTAGGATGCTGCAAGCCAAACTGTTGCACAGCCAGTGGTGAAACAGGACATGCTGTTTGCCATCAAGCTGGATTTCTCCTGGTTTATCATCCCAGTCTCTGGCTTAGATGCAGAACCACAAACAACACAATACCCATGATCCAAGGGGGTCCCCACACAGGGGGATGCAGGGAGTGACACGCCAGGTCTGATCGCCCTCACCTCCCTGGTCAGGCACTGAGCGCCTTGGCACTGCCTCTGCTAAAGATAAAAGGTCTCAGATATAACCAGTATTTTACCATGTTGTAAAACAAGGATCTATATTTCAGTGCAGCGTATACCCCTAAATGTATATTGTAGCACATCAATAAAATGGGCCAAAGTTTCACCTCATTTGGAGCTGTGCCTTTTCTTTATCTCTCTGCAATAAGTTAACCTTTTAAATATTACAACATGCTGCTCCTTATGTCTCTTAAATATTAATCAAGGGCTGCACAAAATAGATTCAAGAACACACAGTAATCAATAGCAATGATCACGAGGGCAGGAAAATGGAACTGTTTAAGGATTTGTAATCTAGTGAATAAACATGGCGCTTTCATTCAGAGAAAACAATTCAGCCCAAATCCAGATGAATCACGTACTCTCTAACAACACAGATTTCTCTCCTTTCTCCTGCTTGGCACAGCCCGCTTTTAAAAAAGCTTTGAGAAGTCACCCAGGAAAATTACCCACCAAAAATATCCCCGACCACAAAATATTTCACGTAGTCAATCTGTAAGTCTGTGCTTTGGAAACAGACTGAGGGATGTCTTCCATAAACCCCTGACATACATGCATTTCTCAAATCAGATGGGGGCTTCATTTTTTCAAAGCCCGTTTTTATTATACTAGCAATTGTCCTTCTTGTGTAACAGCTGAGATGCATTAATGTAGTTTTCATGTATATACAAAGAGGAGATCTTTAGAGTCTCATCTGATTCTGATACATATTTGCAAGTGAAATGTATATTTAGATACAGACATAACTGTAATATATATCTCTTATAAGGAAAATAAAGACATTCAGATTCAATTCAGATTGTAAACACCTTTTTGAAATGATCTGTAAGAGAACCACATAAGTCACGCATGCATCTATTAATAATAGAGGGTCCATGACATCATTTTACTAATTATCTGGTTTTAGTGCACTCCATGTAATGGTATTTGTTTTAATTTTCTAATAGTAGTCACTCTTCACTGAACAGTTCTTCTGGTTTTTACTCTCGTGGTGGTTAAAGAGAAGTGAAATGAAAGTGTGTCAATAAAGAGGTCATTACATCATTCTATTAACCTCCTGTTTAGAGAAGAGAGCAGCTGGGTGGCGTTGGAGGGGCCTGGGAGCCATCACATATGTAAAACCCTCTTTTTAAAGTCATTTTTGCAAACACAGGTTCACGTTATTCCATCATGTCGCACATCTGCCTCCCCCAGCATTACTGGGATAGCTGCTCCACAGCTTCCTTCAGCTTGGACACACAGAGAAATCCTTGTCTGGATCTGGTGGAGAGCAGACCAGAAGATCACCAGAGCGGGGTAAGCTTTTAATTCTGCGTTTGTACCACCCCCAGGGTCCCCTGAGTCCAGAAATGCCCGTTTCCACCAAATAACAGATTACAAAAGTAATCTGCCACCTTTTCTGGACTGTGACTTACCAAAATGGTTTGCATGGTGATAATCAATTTTACTGTGATAACTATTATTTCTTCACTTGTTTTGTAATTGTGAGCATGCTGATAAATGGATTGGACAGTTACTTAATTTCACATTGGGGCCCATAAATATCCCTTGCTGGAATGTTATTTGGCAGCTTTGGTAGCGACATTCAGTCACTGTCAACAGGTACCTCAAGCCCCTTGTCCACGTGTCAGAAAGCCCCAGCTGTGCTGGATGCTCACAACTGAGCAAGACCAACCAGGGAACTCAACCAAGGTCTTGTAACTCGAGAGACCTCTTTGCCCATGGAAAACCCAAGCACATCTCCATTATGGTTTGATCAAAACCTCTGTGAGTTGCTTGCCCTCCCCAAAGAGGATCACAGAATCATAGGGGTCCCACTAGACCAGGTTGCTCAAAGCCCCATCCGGCCTGGCCTTGAACACCTCCAGGGATAGGGCAGCCACAGCTTCTCTGGGCAACCACCCTCTCAGGAAAGAATTTCTTCCTAATATCTTATCTAAATCTTCCCTCTTTCAGTTTAAAACCATTCCCTCTCGTCCTATGGCTCCACTCCCAGATCAAGAAGAGTCCCTCCCCATCTCTCCTATAGGCCCCCTTTAAGTACTGAAAGGCCGCTATAAGGTCTCCCTGGAGCCTTCTCTTCTCCCAGCTGAACAACCCCAACTCTCTCAGCCTGTCTTCATAGGAGAGGTGCTCCAGCCCTCGGAGCATCGATGATGACATGGAGAAGAGGTTTTGCCCTAGAAAGGGAGAAGGTGGACCTGCATGGGGCTGGCTTGTAGTCTTGTTCACATGTCCTCCAGCGGAGAGGTTCACTACAGTCATGCTGTAACTTCAGGAGCAGGAGGCACCTGAGCAGTTACCATAAATTACCTTTAGTAAAGGGAAGGATGGGCACTTTACAGCTGTGATTCACTCCCCAAAGATCTTCAAGATAGGTCGAGTCATGCCCTGAGGGCCTCTTTTCACTGACTAAAAGGGTCAGCTCAGGGTAGGAAAATTTAGGTGAGGTGAGTTCCAGAAACAAGCCCTTTGAGCACTGTGATTAATGTTGACAGCTCCAGCCCATTCCTTATTTTGAGATCCATCCCTTCCTGCAGTAGCTGCTCGGGGCTGGGGACATGCTAGAAACCAGAGCTCAACCTTGACTTGTGCAGGTCCACTGCAGTGCTTGATCCTGAAACTACACAGTTGAGGATCTCTGCCCTCACCATGTGTTCACTGAAGATCTTCAGCTCTGGAAGGCCCAGGTGCATTCCCAGCATGCCAGAAAAGGGTACACATCCTCAGCAGCTCCTGGCAGCCACCACTAACCCTTGTTCATCTGCCCTCAGAGGAGGAACACACTTTATGGCTGGGGAAGACCATGCCATGGCCTGCTCTAGCTTCTTGCCTAATAAAAGCCCTTTTTTCGTGCATGTAGTCCACTCAATGATTCTCCCCCTGGAGTAACTTGTCGAATTGGGTCTAGCCCATATGTATCATTTTCCAGCCAAACCTTGTTTCTAATAATTTTGGGCAGCTGCTATCACCTTTGTTAATTGACAGTAGACACAGCAAAGTGGAGTTTATGTGCTTATTCTTTGACCGGTATGAGCTTATCCTTGTTTACTGCTTTTTTCCAGAAAATTAAACAAATTAAATAAGCTACCACTTGGGTTAGGGTTTGCTCCTTCACTTTTACCTAGGATGGCAGGTTTGATTTTCCAGGGTGCTACAAGTAAGAAAATTAATTGCAATACCAGTTTGTTTTTTTCTTTTTTTCTTTTACCACGACTCCTATTATTGTAAAGAAAGAGTCAGAGTTTCTATTCTTCTTGCTGAAATAAGGAAATACTCATTTCATTGCCAGAGGTGCCTTGTAATGTCTTTTTAGATGTCTTCAGCAAAAGTCTCCTTGGCTCGTGTAAGTTAAAGAAAATGTACAAGCTGCCACTTTTATGCTTTCTGGAAGAGAGGGCGGGATATTGATAGAGACTTTGCTATTAAATTCTGTCTGTCGCTGCCTTATGGGAACTTGAAGCATATTCACTGTAAAATGTGAGTTGATTTAGTACAATACTCCCACTGATGCTGCCTTCCCTCCCTCCTGTAAATAAAAAAAAAAGTAGAAAATCCAGTAACCCTGTCATAACCTAGCTCATACACAGTTAATTTGACTGTTGGCCAATAAATATATAAATATATCAACCCCCCTGAATGCAGAGGAGACCTGTCAAACTTCAGCTTTGTTGGCTAAACACCTGAAGGGGGGAAAATGACTTGAAATAACTTAATTCAAAAAATCCTTTAGGCCACACTGTTGCATCTTGCATGCCAGTAAAGATGCAGACAGCTATGAAGGGAAAGACATCAATAAATAATCAGGGGTCTTAGACTTTTAAATGGTAATCTGACCATTGCAACCCAAAGGTAAATTGAATCTTTTCCCCATCTTCCTAGCAGGTGCTCATGCCTGTGTAAGCTATAAAATTTTGCTCATTGTAAATGTAGCTTGCCCTTTTGACAGACATTTTTACATGGAAATGGAAAGTCTTAGCTTGAGACCGCTCAAAGGCATCTTTGCCTGCAGCAACTTCTGTTTTATATTTTGCAAAGGCTTTTTTTTTTTTCTTCTTCTTCACCTTTTCTTTTCCTTTCTCCCTTTGCCAAGGGATATCTGAATCCTACTTAAACATTTTTCCATGGTAAACAGCTTAAAAGAAGCGAGTTGTGCAACACGTATCCAGCCAGTGGGAAGGATCCTTGCCACAATGGCATTAAAGGTGAGACCAGCTAGAGAAACTGATGAGGAAATGGGTCTTATTTATTTTTCATTTCCTCTCCTTATAAAACTGCAGTGCACACTAAGCCTGTCCATAGATGCTTATCTGAAAGGTGTTTTAGGCCTATCTCATCAGTTAATTGGTGTTTATAAACCATTCAGATGCACCATTAGATAGTGCCCTGGGTAGGTAGCACATCTTTGGCTGTAAAATAGGACAGACATCCGTTCTCACTCATCCTCTTCCTCGACGGACTGTCAGGAGAGCCAGGCTGCTTTGCCCTTGATTTAAACATAACCAAAATATTATAGTTACAATATTATATACTATAATGAAACAATGCTCTTTTGGCTGCCAGTATTTGGAGGAGGTGCTTTTGTGAGCTCTGGTTGATGCATCTGGCTCATGATGCAGGTCAGACCTAAAACAGGTTGGGAGACAAGGCAGGACCCTCCCTTGTCCTAACCCCTCCAGTTCTGAAAAAGAGTCATCTGATACATACATGGCTCTGTTAAAATCCCAACTGAAGCTACAGCTATGAGGCAGTGTGGAAACTGCACCCCTCCCACCCCACATACCAGTTATCTCTGGTATGGGTTCTAATTGACAAGCGGGGTTCTAATTGACAAGCGGCTGAATATGAGCCAGCAGTGTGCCCAGGTGGCCAAGAAAGCCAACGGCATCCTGGCTTGTATTAGAAATAGCGTAACCAGCTGAAGTAGGGAGGTGATTGTGCCCCTGTACTCAGCACTGGTGAGGCCACACCTCGAGTATTGTGTCCAGTTTTGGGCACCTCAATACAAGAGAGATATCGAGGTGCTGGAGCGGGTACAGAGGAGGGCAACGAAGCTGGTGAAGGGCCTGGAAAACAAATCATATGAAGAGCGGTTGAAGGAGCTGGGACTGTTTAGTATGAGGAAGAGGAGGCTGAGGGGAGACCTCATCACTCTCTACAACTACTTGAAAGGACACTGTAGAGAGGTTGGTGCTGGTCTCTTCACATAGGTAATTAATGACAGAACAAGAGGGAATGGCTTCAAGCTCCAGCAGGGTAGGTTTAGACTGAACATTAGGAAAGAATTTTTCACAGAAAGAGTGGTCGGGCATTGGAATAGGCTGCCCAGGGAGGTGGTTGAGTCACCATCCCTGGATGTGTTTAAGAGCGGTTTAGATGTGGTGTTGGGGGATATGATATAGGGGAGAACTTTGTAGAGTAGGGCAGATGGTTGGACTCGATGATCCCAAGGGTCTCTTCCAACCTGGATGATTCTATGATTCTATGATTCTATGATCTCAACTGAGTGTTAATTCTGAAGCCTAATGATAGATTTCTGAGGAAGAACTCACTGTTTTGCAGAAAAAAGTTTTCCTGCTGTTTGGGTAGGCACTGAGATTAAGGGTAAGTCATAAACAATGCACAAAGTTATCTCATGTCAAGTCCCAATTTACAAGCCAAAACTTTGATTTTTTACAGTAAAAGGCTAAATATGACTTTTAAATAAGTGCGTTTCCCTACGCCACAGTGAGAGCTTGTAGCCTGTAATTATACGCTGTTATTCCTCTCATCTTTATTGCCAAGGAAATCTGCATTTATTCTGTGACTGCAGGGGTCTATCAGCTACTGCTGACTCTTCCTCACATGCTGACCTGATGAGAAAGAGGAGCACCAGTCCAGAAATACTACTGGAGGGCTGACTCTCCCTGACACCCACAGAAGGACTTTGTGTGTGGTGAGAGAAACCTGCCTTGTAAGATCAGTGAAGATGCTCTTCTCAAAGCCTTTACTAAGGTTCAAACACAAATCTGGACAAGGGGTGACTTGAGTTTGCTGTTGCAACTTATTTTGAGCTAGGTCTCACCCTGTTTAGACCAAAGCCCAATCCATAATTTTCCCAAGGTCAGAGTGATCTTAATCCTCTTCTAACATTGGATTTTTGAATTGTTTATGTGCCTTTTTTTCTGCTTTCAGCACCTGATAAGTCCGATATCCCTAATAAAGACCTTTCCTGGAGGAGAGAACTGGTTAAGAAGGAAAGAGGCCGCCTCCTCTGCCCACTTCTGCACTGTGAGCCCAAACATCCCACACAACTCCTCTGGGAAACTCCTTGATGCAGGCTGTTTTTTACAGTCCAAAAAGGTATTGCAGGAAAACATGAAATTAAAAATCCCTTATGGGCTCCTGCATGAAATTACTACTACCAGACATCAGCTCTGATTCAGAGAGACCCATGAGCTATTGAAGGCAGTGAAGGTAGGCTGAGTCGCACAACACACTTATCCTTTTCTTATATCATTTCCTGTGGGGCTGCTGCTAGCCACCATTGGAGGCAAGATTTTGGACCAAGAGGGGCTTTTGTATTGAGGGTGGCAGAGCACTGGAAGAGGCTGTCCAGAGAGGTTGTGGAGTCTCCTTCTATGGAGATTTTAAAAATCCACATAGATGCATTCCTGTCCAACTTGCTCTGGGTGACCCTGCTTTGGCAGGGGGGTTGGACTAGATGATCTCCAGAGGTCCCTTCCAACCCCTGCCAGTCTGTGATTCTGTGATTATGCTTGCATGTAGGTACCCACAGAAGTTCAAAGATTCAAGCTTGATAGACTCTTTCCTTGTCTACTTCTGATGTTACCACAACATAAGCTGCCTGAAGAGTCAGGAAACAAACCACAAACCCAGCCATTAGCTTCCTCCAGGTTCCCTCTTCCCATCCCTGACCTTCTCCTTTTTTTTGTAACAACCTACTCATCTTCCATACAGCCATGGCTTGGGACTCTGCAGGCGTTAAGTCTCCAAGCGAGCAACAAACAGCAGGAACAGATGAATGTTTAAAAAACAACTATCCTATTTCCATGCAAATGTCCTTAGCGATAACAAAGAAATGAAGAGCAATATCCAGTATATTGGAGGCACAAGCAGAACTGTTTCTAAGTAGATTGTTTTTCAAAGTTTTCCATTAGGAGCCTGCTCCTAAAATACTCTCTGTGCACAGAGCTCTTCCCCACCTGAGGAGGCAGCCTGATCCGTATGCATGATGGATCTCTAGCAAGAGATGCAATCTGCAGATCTGCATCTCATTTGCACTCGCTGTGGTCCGGCGAGCCCCAGCAAGGAGGCAGTGCTGGGCGAAAACATGCCACACATTGTTATTGAGCATCAAATGGAACAAAAACCTTTGGAATAAAGCAAGCCAGATTGAGAGCTGGCAAAACAAGGACAAAATTGAGGGCAAATGTGGTAGTTTGTCATTTCCTTCATCAGCCCATGAACCTTTGCAGAGCTAAGAGGGTTTTTTCCCCCTTTGCTTTGAGACTATTCCCCCTGGAAGAAGCTCCAAAAGCAGACATATACAGGAAAGATGAAGCCTCTGTTAGAATGCCCAAGACTGTGAAAGGAGTTTGTGCAGCTGAATCAGGTTGCCCAGAGAAGCTGTGGCTGCCCCATCCCTGGAGGTGTTCAAGGCCAGGCTGGATGGGCCTTTGAGCAACCTGGTCTAGTGGGAGGTGTCCCTGCCCAGGGCAGGGGGATTGGAACTGGATGATCTTTAAGGTCCCTTCGAACCTAAACCATTCTATGATTCTACAAACTACTGTGCAAGTGGCTAAATAGTTGTGGGTTGGCAACAGAGCAGGCTGTCAAAGCAGCTTTGTAAAGTCCTGGTCCATGCACATTGCCAAGCTCACTGTATCCCAGAAGGTTTTGGGCATTACAGGAGTCCTCATGTGGATGACTGTCTGGGGCCACGTTTGCAGAGACATATTGGTTCAGCCATTTCCTTTGTCATGGCAAGGGAAAAATCAGATTATTCCATATTCTTTCAATTGCTTTGGTCACTTGAAGTGCCTTGGTTTCATGGACTTGAAGCACCCACCATGTCACCTGAAAGGCTGCACACAGATGCAGCAATCACAGGTGTCCATGGGTCTTTGTGAAGCACCTCTGTCACTAACCAGTCCCTAACACAGGCAGCAGCTATGTCCTTGGAACTGGAGGAACTTGAACCACAAACCACTGTACATTTTTTTTGGCAGTGATAACAATAAAAAGGTCCTTCAATTTGGCATCAAAGTAGCTATTTGTGGGTTTTTGACCAGAAATTGCATTTATCACAAAGGTTTCACTGATGCATGATATTTATTTGCATCATTTGCAACCCACATCCTGAAGTCTCATCTCCTTCCCCAGGGGCAGGACAGCTGTAGTTCCCCACATTGGCCTTCTTTTGAGAGAAGACATTGCTGCCCTCATACCCTTTTTTTTTTTTCTTCCATTTTTTACATTTAAAAGACACTAACTTAGGAGTTTTGATGTCAATGTGATTGAAGTGACTGAGGACGTTGTCCTCATTTACACTCTTGGCACAGGAGGGTCAGAACATGGCACAGGGCAAAAAGAAACAGGGAGAAGGGACTTCTCTAGTCCATATAAATGTTTTTAATTGCCTCCTGAAAGCATCCCTGTCTGCTATTTGTGTCGGCAGCAAGCAAACATCTACATGAATGCAGCCAGCAGACCTGCATTTCTCAAAGGTATTGTCTCCCATAGGGGATTGCAGCTGGCCCTTGGGCCCCAGCAAATTGTGACCTCTTCAGAGAGAAAGCCTAAAGAGCTATTCACCTCCCCTTGAAATTTCTGTGGAGATGCTGTTTCAGAGCAGAATCACCACTCCATCTGCTCACACAGCTTCCCTAGTCTGCACTTCGCACAGCAAAAGGCAAGGACTATTTCCCAGTGCTGAGTGTGAAACCCTAGGGGCTATGAGATCATTTTCAATGTAAATGTGACCTCATCACGATTGCCCACATTAAGGAGCACTGTACTTTGCAAGTCATCCTAATAAATTCACTTATCTGCCTGAGGAGGAGAGAGTCATAGATCCTGAATTACAGCCACAAATCTGGTCTTTGACACCCACCTTTGCAGAATCCGGGAAAATCCTTCTACCCATCGTGCGTTCTCGGTCGGGGAACTCACTGTCATGAGAAAATTTTAGACAGAGACTATTAGAAGTAACTGAGGAACTAACCTACATGATTGGATATTAGGAAAAATTTCTACACTGAAAGGATTATCAAACACTGGAACAGACTGCCCAGGGAAGTGGTGGAACCGCCATCCCCTGAGGTATTTAAAAGACGGGCAGACATGGTGCTGAGGGACATGGTTTGGTGGTGGTTTTGTCAGTGTTAGATTGATAGTTGGACTCAACGGTCTGAAAGGTCCCTTCCAACCTAAGCGGTTCTATGATTCTATGAACTAAGTCATGTATCTTAAAGCGATGTCCAGATCAGGCTACAACCCCAAATGTCAGAAACCAGTTCTTGGAAGTAGCTGCTCCTTGATTTATGAGGACAGGAACGTATCTCTTGCCAACTGGAGTCTGATGGTGACTTCTCCCTTACTGTGGGAAATGGAGCTCTTTCCTAGTTCAGGTTCACATCCCTGGGATACTGCTGACCCACCAAAGGTCACTCTCCAATCTTGATTTCTGGCAACTGAAAAATTAAAAAGCAATTTATCTGCATTTTCAGGACTGTTCAGGGCAGTCACTCCACAATTATTTACAGCTTATATACTGTGGGGCAGACCCACTCCCTGTTCCACTTACTTGATTGATGAGTGTCCTGGGTCTGGCGGGGATAGGGTTAATTCCCCCCAGGACGTAGCAGGGACACAGGTATTCCATCCCATGTGAGCCATGCCCAGGGGGTAACAGGAGCTAGCCGGGGAAGGGGAGGGGCAGGAAGTCATCCCCCAGGGGAGCGGAGCGGTCGGGGGGCGTTCCGGGGTGCGATCGGCAAGCAGTGGTATCGTACTCGTGGCTGTGTATTCCTCTGTCGGTGTTATTATTGTTGTTGTTTCTTGCTCCCCTTGCTGTTCTGTTAAATTGCCTTTGTCTCAACCCACGAGTTTTTGCCTTTTTCTTCCGATTCTCCCCTCCCGGCCGCGCTGGCGGGGGAGGGCCCGATCTGAGCGAGCGGCTGCCACGTGGTCCTTTGTTGCCGTCTGAGGCTAAACCACGACAATGAGTCTCAAAATTTCAGAAGAATCATAAATTCCAGAGAAAAATAATCATGCATCAGAAAAAAAATAAAAATCAATGCAATCACTGCTTGTTATTTGCCATTCACTATTTTATCTAAGTTTGCTTTTACAGGCATCCAACCAGATTCCAGTTACACTACTGGATTTTGGGGACCAGTTATGGATTGTACAGAGGAAACAGCCAGTCTGAACAACTCATAACTGACTGACTGGAGGAAAATCTGTTTCCAGGCATTTCCAGGTGAAAATTTATCAGAGAAACCGAATCCTATGAATCAGCATTAAGTAATGAACAAGGAAAAAGGGCAAATATATCAGACCTGCTGTGAATGAAAGGTAATTGCCAACACCAGCACCAGCCAAGTTTTAACTAGTTTTTAGCTAGTTTTTTGATCCAGATCTTGGAGAAAATAACAGGATTCTTTCATTTGATCTCTCCATCCCTGGATCAGGCTCTTTTTACTGCAAAGTTTTCCTCTCCAGCACAACTTGGCATGCAGCGTATGTTCTCCACAAAGCGCTTAAAAGAGAAAGTAATTCAGCTGTTTTACTTTCCTGCCTAGTGGGAGCTCTGCTCAGCGCTCAGAAATGTATGTAAGTGTGTGTCTAATGTACAACAAAAAGACTCAGGATGGAGCCACTTTATTTGTTGTTTGTTATTGTTCTTCATTGCTCAGTGTTTTGTAAATCCCCCCAGTTATGGAGACATTTTTATTAGAGAATACATTTTTGAAAATGGGGTTCTGCAAAAATGAAATTTCAGAGGTGTGTGTCTCAGCATTGATTTTTCTATTTGTAATAACACACTATAGCATATCTTGTTTTATATCAAGAAGATAAAATGTCCCTAACACAGTGATCTCCATTCTGCAGTAATGGATAAAGCCTGTTTGAGATGTCATTTATTCCACAATAGACAGTAAATAAAAGACATTTCGAGCTTTGGTTAAATCAAAGCTTGTTCGGGATTTCAGCAGATTTGCAAATTACATTTGGGACCATTTTCAGTTTCAGTTGTTTTCCCACATGCTATTGACTATCCATGTTTTACTAGAAATACTACTTCTTGCTCGCTCACTCTCTGTCTCACACCAAACCCTTGGATTGTAGAGTGATTTGTAAAGATGAGCAGATAAAGTAAATACACAGTACTGTATTAAAATTTCTTTCCCGTCAATATAACAGAAATAAAACTACAAGCTTTGATAGCAGACTAAAAGCTAAAGAAGAGGACCCTGGACACAGATCTCTGGAAAGTCCAGAGATCTTTGTGAGTTCTTATAAAGGCACCAAAAGAGATATGGCAGAAACACAGGGTTTTGTCCAAAAAAAAGTCTAAAAATTGCCTCATATTAGCCACTTTGGCTTTGGGACTTACTACTGATACTGGACATAGTCATAAGAAGGTGCTGGGACCACACGTCCCTTTCTTGCTCTGCTTTGTAGATCACACAGAATCACAGAATCTCCATGGTTGGAAGGGACCTTTGAGATCATCAAGTCCAATCACAAAAAAAACCAAACCAAAACAAAACAAAACAACACCAAACAAACAGACACAAACCAACAATCTCAGGCACTAGAGCATGCCCTGAAGTGCCATGTCTACACATTTCTTAAATACCTCCAGGGATGGCGACTCTGCCACCTCCCTGGGCAGGCTGTTCCAGTGCCTGACCACTCTCTCAGTAAAGTAATTCTTCCTAATACCTAATCTAATCCTCCCCTGCCGCAACTTTAGACCATTAATGTAGATGTAAGAGTGAACATCAACATAAAAAGGTTGAAGGGTCCCTGGCCTCTGGACTCAGAAAGTACCTCACAAGCCTGAAGTCATCACAGAGGAAACCAGAATTTAATCAGAATATCACACATATGCTACTTTATAAACACCAAGACAAGGACAGCGTTTTAATATGCAGTAAAGCATTTTTTTTCATTTTTGGGGGGTTCTGCTTCCTTAAGAAAAAGGGTCTGCCTGTGAAGAAATGCAGCTTTGAGTCAACCAAAACCTTTTGGAAATTCAGAGTCAATGTAGTGCTTTCACCTAATTGGAAAGAATCAAAATGGTTCATACCACAGTGTTTGAAACACAAAGGCTTCATCTGTTCTCTGGTAGGATCACAGTGGGTATAAATGAGTATATAGGAGGACAGATGACTTACAGCTTGTTAGTTAAGGTATGGATCTCTTGGCTTCAGATGCCATCTCCACCTATATTTTTACTTTGCTTTTGTCAGAAAATCTTCCAAAGAGAGACATTTTGTTTGAATCTTTGAAATGTCCCATTTGCCCTAAAACCCTATCATTTCCAAGCCACTGAATACTCTGAAACATTCAGGATAGGATTTATACTCCCATAAATTAATCCTTTCCTTGTAATAGTTGAGTCAAAAATCAGTTATTCACAAAAAACATCTCTATGAATTATTTCGTTCCTTGAAGCTATTGTTAGTTATTCCTGCATTCGTTTTATGGTCACCTTTTAAAATTGTGGTGGCTGTCAGTAAAGGGACAAGTGACATTATTTTCAGGAGGTGAAAAGACCGAGCAAAAGTAGGTACCAGGCAAGGCCTATTTAAGACCTCAGTTGGACAGTGGCACTGATGTCAGCTCTGCCCACTTCCAGCTGCTGAGATTTGGAGCTATGGTCCACAGACAATAGAAGCCTCTGAGGTGGTCTTCAAAGGTGCCCACCTTTGAACAGCTTTGAATTTTAGTCCAAACACGTTGGAATTGCATTCAGAGGGTCAAACCTATTTTCACCTCTGTAACCACTAGAGAAACCATATTGCCACAGGAAAGCAAGCCAGATTCCCTTCTAGCTCATATTCTACTGAGAAAGTCACATAAAACCATTGACTCAAGTAGCTCAGCCTTGGAGAGAAAACTCAGACCCACCAATCTATATGCAATAATGTGAATGTCATGTTGTGGTTGAGGAAAGCAAGAAAAAGGAGCTCCCATCCTCCCTGTAGGACACTGAATTGCAGGATCAGCAATTAGACAGCCAGTTTAAATGCCTGTAAATGGATTGGTATTTTTAAAAGTGGCCCTGCATTGTCCTAACAGTTGTCCTTTGTGTCTTGGGTGCCTTTAATCCAGAAACTCCAAAAGGGAAGAACTGAATTGATCACCACAAAAGAGGTTAACAAGGTCTTTAGGCTACTTAGAATCACATTTCAAAGCATTTTCCCAGTTTCTGGATTTGAAGAAGCATGGTGCTCTCTCCTTTAACTGGACTTTAACCAAAATTCATGGGGAAGAGGCAGGAAAATTGATTTCAATGGTCTGCCTTTGACAATACTCAGGAAGAGTCTATGATTCTATAAGAGTCTTTGAAATCCTCATGATGATCCATGCTTATACTGTAGACTCTGAAACACAGTAGTAAACTGGTAGGGAACCAGGCAGGTTTCCAGTGGAAAACCTTCTTGTGTTTCAGGGAATTTCTCTGAAAATGAATTTGTTTTCTGAGAAATATTTGCTCAGAAAAATCAGGGATTTTTTTAAAATTTTTGCTGGGAAATTTCCAGACTCCTCCTGATGGGTGATAGCTTTCAACAGAATCATTCTTATAGTCCTCAAACAGGTGCTTTTTGAGAGATTTCAAATTTTCACCAGAATCCTAATTTTCATTCTCTTTCCAAACAAACCCACTTTGAAGTGCCATAACATCCCAGGTGATGGAAAGGGTAAGGCTCACACAGCTCCAACAGTCAATGTCATTTGAAACATCTATGTACTTGTGCAGCCTTTAATGCACAAGTGGCCTCCATGGGACTACTGATGATCTCAAAATTATATCACTTACCTGTTTTTCTGGAGTAGGACCCAGGTCAGGGTCTTTCTGCCTCAAAGGAGTCATGTGTTTCCAGTAGACGCCAGATATTCATGGAAATGTTTGTAGTTTTCCCCAAGAACGTTGCAGCAAATGGTTGCTCTACCTAATGTTGGGACAAGAACAATAGTTTTGACTATTGGTTACTCTTTCTAATATTTTAATGATGTCAGTTGTCCAGTCAGGGAGCAAATGTGACACAGAGCTATTATTTCATAGAGAACTCCTTTAAAAAAATCGATCATTTGTTCTCTTAATATTTCTAACAAAAGGGTTTATATCACAGAATTTCATGAGGTACAGCAGATATCTACATTCTGCATTACATGAGGATTAACACTAACTCTCAGTGTTGCTCTGATACAGAGAAGCACTCTAGAGAAAAATTTAAAAAAGCAATTCTGGATATGGCACCAGCATACTGAATGTAGGACTCTAATTTCTACAGTTTTGCCTGAAAGTACCGTTACAGTTAAACTTGTGTCAGCACTCTTATTAGAAACCCAGTTTTGATTCATAACATTGGCTGCAAAAAATTTGCTGCTGGCTGAAATTCAGTGTAAGGTCTCTGGCCAGGGGAAGCGTTTTAAACATTTTTTTGAAAGCTTGTTTGAAACAAGTTCTATTATACCAACATTACACAGAAGCTTTCCTTAGATTTTACTAGGTAAAACTAGGATTATTTTTTTTAAATTAACAGAAAAAATGGGTTATTTTGAGAGATCACCTTATTTTTTAAGTTATATCTTTAGACATTTTAAAATATTCTCTTAGAAATTTGTTTTTTCTACCAGAAACCCCAGGACCTACATTAAAAAGTACCACCAAAACTAACCAACATTTAAAGAATATTGTCAGCAAAGACACGTTTTGATGTAAGCGTTCCCAGCCCATTACACCACACTCTGTTAGGTTAATGTGTATTTAAAGCACTTTATGAAACTGTGCTCAGCAACTCTGCTATTCCTATTTTATTAGTCGGGCATTAGCAAACCTTAGCAGCATCCACGGTACACACTGTTGTTTAGATTAATTTAGTGCTGGTGAGTGGTGTCAGGCTGACAGTGGCAGCAATGAGAGACTATTCATCACCTGGACGGTTATGAGGCAGCAGCTCCCTCTTCCCACAGCTGCTGCCTGGAGGCACCATTCTGAGCAACAAGAGCGGAACTCAACCCATCCAGCCACCAGCCCCTCGGGGAGTGATACCGGCGTGGACAGCAATTAAACTATTCCTGCTGCAGATGGTCACCAGAAACCCCTCCAAAAATGACCACTGGGAAGTCCTGCAGGCTTCCAATAGAACAGTGGCAGGGCCAGCGTTGACCCTGAAGTGGAAGTTACCGTAACCTACTGCATCTTTGGAGTCCTCAGCACAAGAAGGACATGGACGTGCTGGAGAGGGTCCAGATGAAGGCCACAGAAATGATTCAGAAGGCTGGAGCATCTCTCTTATGAAGACAGGCTGAGTTGGGGGTGTTCAACCTGGAGAAGAGAAGGCTCCAGGGAGACCTTATAATGTCCTTCCAGTACCTGAAGGGGCTCCAGGAAAGCTGGGGAAGGACTCTTCTTGATCAGGGAGTGGAACCATAGGACGAGGGGGAATGGTACTAAACTGAAAGAGAGGAGATTTAGATGAGATATTAAGAAGAAATTCTTTCCTGTGAGGGTGTTGAGACACTGGAACAGGTTGCCCAGAGAAGCTGTGGCTGCCCCATCCCTGGAGGTGTTCAAGGCCAGGCTGGATGGGGCTTTGAGCAACCTGGTCTAGTGGGAGGTGTCCCTGCCCATGGCAGGAGGGTTGGAACTAGATGGTCTTTAAGGTCCCTTCCAACCCAAACCATTCTGTGATTCTGTGATCTGCTATCGATCCATGCAATTACTGCTGGTGGGGGTCTGGTACTAGGAATATCCCGCTGCTTATGGAATTATTTAAGTTACGCTCTGGCATTGTTTTCTTACCAGAAGGGGTTCGTCTATATTTCAGATGCCTTCTTTCCAAAACATCATTCATCTAGGTGACCTAATGGTGTGTACAACAGAAGCTGTAGAGGACCTGTGAAGTTTTGGGATAAAGTCTGTTTCTTCCCTCTTCATCCAGTCATTTTCCCCCCATCCCTCCAAAGCAATGAAAGCATCATCTAGCACAAACAGAAATCTTGTGTTTGGTGCACACCCATATGATTGTATTTGGAAATTTAGTGATAAATATTACATGGCAAATTAAAGAGGAGGGACATCCCCAGACATGGAAACTTGCCCACTACACTTCAGACTGTCAGAACCAACCTTAGCCCTCTTTTGGCCAAGCAAGCAAGTCCTCAGCCAATTTCCAGGCATGACTTGAGACTTAGGGTGATCCAGAGATCCCTCCAAGCAAGTATTTTGGGTAGGGAAACCCTGCTTTGGATGATGAGATCAAGAGCATGGATGGAGACCATACTGTGCCAGCTGACTATAGTGCCAGTGGGCAGCCCTGAAGTTGTTTAACTTATTATATGGTCATTTATTGAGCACTGGGGGACTCTGGATTAAGAAATATGAGCATGCCGCCATGTCCACCAGATTCTGGCACCTGCTGTCTTGACACACCGCAGAAGAAGATGAATCCACCCTGGGGCCAATAGCTTCATGTGATTATCTAGACAGTGCGATTTTTGGGACAGGTACTATATCTTACAGGGAGTATATACTGCATCTGTCACAAGGGTACACGAATCTCAGCTGGAATCTAGAGATGTCATAATAGCAAATTAGAAGAATAGTAAATTAGCAGAATCTGTTAAAATATTTTTGACAAAAGCTACAGAATAAATACTCTTGAAGATGCAATGACAACTTTACTGTCCTGTCTACCAATGCTCCCCACTCAAGCCAAGGTGTAGAAAATGAGTACGAATTTGGAGGAGAAGATAAAGAGGTAAATTTGAGCCCACCACCCTCAGGATGTCTGGGGGTCCCAGGGGGGCAGAGAAGGTGCCAGGAGCCCCGGGGCAGCTCTGGGTACCCCACAGAGGGTGAGCTGATCCTGCCAAGGCTGAGGGCTCTGGGACCAAGGCTCAGGGTGAGGATAATGAAGCTGCAGCTTCATAAGGTGTGGGGAGACAGCAATCATCTACTATTCCCTGTACACTGCCCATTCCCATATTCAGGCACAACTGAGGGGTCCGGCACTGCGTCAGGCCACAAACGGGCAAAAAAAAGACATCTGACTTCCCCAGCACAGCTCAACTATCAGGGCCTGTTTTAATGCCACAGCTCATGTAAATAAAATCCTTTGACTGTGAATCTTAATTAAGGGAATGATTGTTTCTGGCCATCGCTTGAAAGGCAAATGTTTTAATTGGCTCTGGTGTCTTTTCCTTTTTTTTCCCAGAAGCCATATATCCCAGGGAGATTGCTTTCCCTTGCTGCCTGTCCTGCAAGGGTCCAGCAGCGGCGGGGAGAGGAGTCAGTTTAAGGGGCTATCAAGTGAAGTGCACACATGAGTTAAAGAGCAGGAGCCGTTTAAGATCCCGAAGTGTCATTAGCAGTAACATGTCACATAAAATGAGATGCAGATTTCCATTTTCATTTGAACTTCAGGTGTTTAGTAATCCAGAAGCTTTATTTAAGGACTGACCTTTAACCTGGGCTGTCATTCCAATTGCAAGGAGTTGATGGCCACTGGGAATCAATGGGCAGCATGAAGGTCACTTCCTAGAAAAACTGTGGCTATCAATATCTCAGTTCCAATGAAGCATTATAACAAAGCAGGCGGAGAGCCTATCTGGGTCTACAAGGCACCAGCTCGCTCTCAGGCTGCCTCTCTCCCCGTCTTCAGCTATTTTGTAAAGATTAACAGAAATAAGCTGCTATTTAATGATACGTGTTTCTGAAGGCATGTGGCGTTTTCAGTTCTGCGGGTGGCACAAGGAGGGGTGGTGAGAAATCCAACACTCCCTGATCTGGATGCCAGCAGAAATCCCCCTATTCCTCCACGCTGAGATTGGAGACACCAAGTGCTGCAGCAGAGGCCATCAAAGAGATGCTGGTCCATTGAGACCTGGGCAACCCCTTCTGGCATGGCCATGCAATGCCATGGCCATGCAACGGTTTCCTTCTTGGTGGCATCCAGGCTTGAACTCAAATTCCCAGGCAGGATCTGCTGTTTGCAGCATCTCCAAGGTGGACATGAAGACCATCCTTGTGGATGAGGAGAGGAAGGAGAGATGCTGGGGGAGCACACGTGCACATGGGAACAGGACAGGAGGAGCAGCGTGTTGGGATGATGCTCAAGTCCCACTGAGCTCAGCACGCTTCCCTGGGCATGAAGAGGAAAAAAGCACATCAAAGTCGTGGTCAGCCTGAGCTGATAACACTGCTGTGATTAAAACGCGCATTTACTGAACCAAGGATTTGCTTTGGAGGTTGGCACAGAGGTTCACATTTGTGTCCTGTAGTGTCTGTGCAGTTAATCCTGTTTGTAATCATGTAAAAACTGGGTTATTTTGATTTCTACTGAAATCTAAGAAATTTAAGTATTTAGGAGCAGATCTTTAGGGGCCTCTCCACCTGCTGACTGCTCCTGGACAGGTGAAGGCTTTGACTTGTCAAGGATGAGCATCAGCATTAGTCAAAATCTCTCAAAAGTCTGCAACCTCTTTGTGCTGGGTTTTCAGCTTGCAGCTCCCTTCAGCAATCTGTCTCTGGGGTTTGGGAAATTCTCCTATAGGAAAATTCCTTGAAAAGTCTTTTGAAAGACCTTTATAATTGTTAAGAATTACAGTAATTTATTATCAGCCTTTTTGTATTCTTACAAAGCTCCCCGTCAATTTGTAACAGTTCTGAGGGATGAACCCATTCCCTGGAAATCCTGTAGAAAATAATTTTAATTTAAATCTCTTTTCCGGTCATAGGAGCTGGAAAGAAAACATCTTTTTTATTGTTGCTCTTAGTGTTTGTATATTAAATAGCGGTTTAGATCACTGAGCATGCAGACCCTCTGTGCAAAATGAATATGAAGTCTATACCTGTCTGCCACATGGATACAAACCCCTCTGTAAAAGGTCAACTTAACAGAAATTAATGAATCACTGAGCAAATTCAAAGTTTCAATTTTGAATTAAAAACAGAGAAACATGACAAAAAAGTACAACCAAAGGTTTGGATTTCATGTAGCAATATATAGATATAAATTGGAACAGGATCAGAGAAAGACTGTTAGAGCATTTCCTCCCTGAAGAGAATAAACCCTGTGCAAAAGTGAAAACCATAAAATACGCTAATGTTGTAAAGAGGCAGCACAGTTTGCTAAAAATGTGGTTGATATAAGGCATTGGTGTCCAGTTTAAACACACAGATAAACTGGAGTTCAAATACACATGGAGTCCACTTAGCCATGATTTTGGGCCCAATCCCGCACTCCATCAGCCTCTAAGTATTTCAGTCATTGAAGAAAGGAACAGAGTCTCTTTAGGAATTTAAATAGGTGAGTCAGATCATGTATGGAAATAATTTGCCAGGATTTTATTTATAATTCACAACACTTCCTTTTTAACTCCTTTATTTCCTCTTATTTCCATTCTTTGTATCCTGCTATTAAAGAAAAGAAAAAGTATTTGTCATACAAAGGGGCTGTTCTACACATATCTATCTGACTGCCAGTTATAAATGATTGTGTTTAATTTTATTAAATGGATTTAAAAATGTATTTATTCCCATGCCGTGTCCCTCACTTGCAGATTGAAATATTGGATACTAAACACAAAGGTGAACATATCCTTTTTGCAAACAAACAAACAAAAAAAGCACAATTCCTATCCCTGGTACCAAAATCAAGCAAAATTCAGATTTTGGCGATCCCAAAATAGATCAAGATTAGCATCTCAGTTTTAGTGGAATTGCATGGAGTGGGGCATGTTCCATGAGAGGTCCTGTGCATTTATTTAATTTGTCTTGTTTTTCAAGCTCTCATCATATTAAAGGGTCTTCACCTTAGATGTACTTTGTCTAATTTACACAGTGACAGTTTCCCCTGTGCACACAACAATAAGAAAACCACTAACTATAGAGCAAATAAACCATTTGGGAGGGGAAAGTCCTGCACGCTGAGGATGCTGTTACATCAAGGAATCGAGATGATCTGGGCTGGTTATTGTTATGCTGCTTTTTTTTTTTTTTTTTCCTTTCGAAGCTGGAGATCCTCTAGCAAAGACCTGGAAGCAGCCTGAGTTTCCATGCAATAAAGCAGCAGTGAGAAAAACTCAGAGTAATTAAGTGACTGACTCACAGAAGAAGCCGTTACAAAGATTTGACTAAATTGCCCATTCATTAGTAGCATGGCATGGAAGGAGAATTACAAATAGACAATAGAGCCTGCAGTAATTCAATCTAACCTTGTATTTACAGAAAACAATGAGATAATGAACAGAAAAATTACCAGGCACATATTGCATTTTGTTGAAGGGAAGAAAAGGGGGGGTGGGGGTGGATCGGATTGGGATTGAGGGGATGGAGGGATGGAAGTGGGGGGTGCTGGCGAGAGCAGCCTGGCACATGTAACACTAATGGCATCGCTCAAGCTGAGCAAATGTTTCTTCAACACAATCATAGTTTTCAGTCGAAGGGCCTCTGGGGAGCTGAGATGAGGCTAGATCATGAACAAAACCATGTAATTTTAAGGCGTCTGTGGACTGGAATTTATCATCAGATCCACTCGCTGCCACTCAATTGATATGTAGTTGATTTCAAAAAGCACCCCCCAGGCGCCCACAGGGAACATTTTTTAGATTTTACGCTTGGATATATCTATTTAACTCACCATTTACCAAAACAATGGCTGATGACAGCACAAACAAGTCACTCTGGAAAAAAAAACAACAAATGCACATACACACACCCTCGCATGCTCCCCTCGACAGTACTAAATCGTGAGCGTTGGGGCTTTGCTGGGGTTATGGGGAGGGAAAAAGCAGAGGCAGAAGCTGAGTTTGGGGTGCATTTTGCAGGGAAGACATGAATGAACCATCCACTCAGTTTTTAAGCCCTCGTTGGAGCTCCTTGCTGGTCTTTTTTGCATTTGCTTCCCAAGGCGAGCATGGTGTGGGGCCTGTCCCCTGGAGAAGAATTCAGGGCTGGTGGCTCTAGGAGGGGGCTGTGGGGTGAGATGACCCCAGGGTGGGGGTTCAGTGCAACGAGAGGTTTGCAAAGCACAGCAAAGGGTGCATATAGTGCCCCTTGCCTCGAGGGCCAGATGTCCCAGTGTCACGGACCTGTTCATTCCTGAGGTATTCCCGAGGTATTCCCGAGGTTCTCCTGGCACCAGGGAGAGGAACTGGGGTGCACTGGTGGGGGCATGGAGAAGAAAAGTTATCATCCCTGTATTTCGGTGCCACCAGAGGATTCAAAAACAGCATCCTCATTGTATAAGGGATCTCATTGCTGGAGTTAATAAAGTGCTGCTACTTCCCATCTTGCAAGATAACTTGTGAAATTCCCACAGATGAAATTTTACTATGAATAACAAGAAATCTCCCCTGACTGAGGTGGTTCATATAATAAGTTTCTGTTGCATTTACTCTCCAGGGGAGGAAAAACAATGCTGACCTTAAAGTATTTCTTGCAATTCCCTCCCAGCATTGCTTGGAAGCCCCAGACTCGAGCCCTCTGTGGTGTCAGGTGCTGTACAGACACACAGCCTGGAGGTGACCTGGCCCCACAGAGCTCGCAGGGAAAGCAAAAAAAGGAATTTTAAGAAAAGTAGGTTTTTTGGAGGTGTCAGTGAAAGTTATGTTGTGCCACACCACAAGAAGTTCACAACAATATGCCAGGGTGCTCATTAACTGATACTCAAAATAAGTACCTCAATAAAGTAAGGAACTGGTGTCAACTGGAGATGGCATTTGGCTGCTCTACTGGGATAACTACTGAGCATGGAAGAGCCTCTCCAGGGGCCACAGGCCACGTGAATTAAACAGCTGAGGTGTTATTGCTGTTATGGGGCAGGTCTCCCCACTGATGTCCTGTTCTTGTACACCGCCAACACAGAGCAAACCCGTGTCACCAGTGGAGAGGTTTTAGGGGTGTCCCAGTGACAACCAGGAACTGCTGCCTGGTAAGGGATGGTGCAAGGGCTGGATGCCAGGGGTGAGGAGTGTTTGGGAGGAACTGGAGGTGATGCAGGGCAGGAAGGAGCTGGGGTGGGAAGTTGTGGGACCTGGTGGGGACAGATCCACCAACTGTCCAACATGGACTCACCTATAGCACAGGAGCAGATCCACCAAGTATCTCAGCAATGCCTGGCCACCAGTCAGTCCATCTGTGAGGCATCTCCCAAGTGCAGTAAAAACAAAGATCATTAAACTTCATGACACCAGTTGGCTTCAAGAGGACTCTGCCATTTTCACCAGGCTGTGAATTAGCCCCTCTTTCTAGGTGGAAAATGGGTCTTCCTGTTCCATGTAAAGGAAGGACCATGTTGGATCAACCGCAAAAACTCTTTCAAATAATCAAACCCAAGAATTAGCAATTCTTGCTAATGGCTCCTTATTACATGTTGTAAATGGCAGCAATTTCATCTAAGCGCTTTCTCACCTAAAACATTTCCTCCGTACTCCTCAAAATGTATTTTACAAAATACTTTCTGACTTATATAAAATCTTTCCATCCATACTGGGAAGCCTGCAAAAGGGAAATCACAGAATCTTCATGGTTGGAAGGGACCTTTGAGATCATCAAGTCCAACCACAAAAAAACCCCCAAAAAACCCCAACAAAAACCCACAAAACACCACACACCACACCCACCCACAAACAGACACAAACCAACAATCTCGGGCACTAGAGCATGCCCTGAAGTGCCATGTCTACACGTTTCTTAAATACCTCCAGGGACGGCGACTCCACCACCTCCCTGGGCAGGCTGTTCCAGTGCCTGACCACTCTCTCAGTAAAGTAATTCTTCCTAATATCTAATCTAATCCTCCCCTGCCGCAACTTCAGACCATTTCTTCTGGTCCTGTCATTATTCCCTTGGGAGAAGAGGCCAACACCCACCTCTCTACAACCTCCTTTCAGGTAGTTGTAGAGGGCAATGAGGGCAATGCCGACGTATGCAGCGCAAGAGCCCTCTACAACCGATGGCTGTGGAGGCAATCAGTATTCTCTCACTACACAAAGGATTTCTAATACTAAAGACAACAAATGATTGCACAGGATCCAAAGGATTGTGGCTAGAGCTGCACAAAATGGTTCGGAATAAACATTACCCATGGCAAATATCGTGTAATTTAATGAGCCAGACATGAGTTTTCAGTAGGAAAAGCAAAAAAACCCAACATACCAAGCTTAGAACTGCTGCCTTGGGTTTGCTTTGGTTTTTGCCTCCCTTCAAAGCGATACATTTGCAAGTGATGTTTGTTATAGGTTTTGTTGTGCTCTAAACGAAGGTAGGTTCATGGCTGGATTTGTGGCCGAATGGTCTGTCCTGTGTCTTGAGCTGGAGGTTGGAGGATTTAGTGAAGTTTGTCATCTCAAGTCACTGGGTGTGAACATTGGGGAAGTCTGGATTGCTGCCCCCAGATAAATGTACACAACACACCCAGCCCAAACTCCCTCCTCAAAGGCATGGTAGGGTATGGCGTCAAAATGTCACTTCTGGGTTTAGCTTCAGAGCCCAAGACCAACGCTAGCTCTTAGTTTATGCAATACAAAGTGCATGGTTTAGTGTAAAAATGGATTTACACCCAGTGAATTTACCCAGTAAATAGATTTGTACTATACATAATTTCCAGAGAAACTTTATAGTAGTATTACTTCTATGTTGTCACAGTCTAACCTGATTTCTTCAAGAAGCCTGTTACCCTACTGTACATGCATGTGTCTCCATCTGAGTGTTTCCCTGATACATTTCTTATTGTATTTCTTTGTTTCATCCAAAATTGATAATAAGATAGAAATCTCCAAGATTGACCAGTCTTTACAAATTACATGAGCACAAGCAGGCAGAGACCTTCTGAATATGGGAAGGCTGAAATTCATATCTTAGAGGACCTCAAGAGAGCCAACATGAGAGACTTCACAAATTCCTCCAAACACAGAAAACCTCACAGCTGAGTTCACTCCCTCTTCGATACCAAAGACTGTCAATCACAGGACACAAATCCACAAACCACCACATTTCTGATGACAATGAGATAGCTACTGTTCATCACCTTCAGAAGACACAGGAGAAGAGCAACTTGACTCTAACCAGGGAGAGTTCAGATCAAAAGATGAGGAAAGCTCAAACTCACCGGTGATGAAGAAGCAGTTGTTACAGTTTCAAATGTTCACTTTTAATGTGCTGAAAGCTTTGCACTAAAATTGTAGTCCCCAAACCCACAAAAAAACACTTTGGACAGTGCAAGGTAACCATCTGCAAATACACATTGCTAGAGCTTGCAAGCTAATGTGGGGCGTTGGGGTACCTCTGTTGCATCTCTTACTGCTGATGGGACACAAGCAGATCTAGCAGGACATGTACACTCTTGCTTTTGTTCTCACTAATGACTTGCAGTGATTTTTTTTTGGCAGCAGGCCCGAAAAGAAACTTAGCCCTTGCCTTACAACCAAAATCAGATCTGAACGTGGCCCAAGTCTACTAACCTTTATCAGAGTATGTCCTGTGGTGCCCACCACCACTGCTTGTGATGCACAGGCAGGACCAGACCCTTTCACCACCAAATTCCAACTGTGGGATCATCAGAGTGGACATGGTTTAGTGGTGGACTTGGCTGTGTCAGGTTTATGGTTGGACATGATGATCCTGAGGGTCTTTTCCAACCTAAATGACTCTATGATTCTATGACTTCAGCAAATCTTTTAGTGTGTGGTATAATGCCTTTGCTACCAACATCACCTGAGTTGGGGTTCAGATCCCCTCTCTCCACTGACCCTGATCTGGAGTTAGGAGATAAAATGGCTTTTGTTATGACTGTCCCCTCTAAGTGAAGTAAATGGAAGCACAGCGTTACGTCAGCCACAGCCTGCCAGCAGTGCAACTATTTTCACCATGGCAAAATGCCTTTTTTCTTTCCTCCTGGATTGCACAGTTCCTTTGACAAGGAAGGGTAAAGACCCTCCAGGGTTCTCAGAGAACATCAATATGTTTTGTATTTAATGTGCTGGCTCGGTTACAGCAAATTAAGGAGAGTGGGCCTGGTACAAGATAATGCAGCCTGCAGTTCCTCACTCCCTAGCTGAGTGGTATGCACTGAAAATGATACTCCAGTGTGGAGAAATACTGCACATTACATCCCCCTGAAGTAACAGAAGAGACATTAGGCAAAGCCCTGACTCTTAATGGTACACATCAGGAAAACATCTGAGCTTGGGCCTTCAATCACAAACGCTGCAGGATTTAAAAATGAATAAACTTCACATTGTGATTTTCTTATTTATCCTTTATGCAAATTGTCCCTGGGAGGACATATTATGTTCGCTGCATGGCATGGCGCAGACCCACATTAAAGTGTGGAGGGCCACTCTTATGCAATGTGCAATCCTCCTGGCCCCTTCGTGCGGTTTGTGGTGCAAAGAGAAGCAAACACAGAAACAAAAACCCAGCCTCAACCCCCAAACCTAGAAATATATTCCCCATTGACTGCTGAAAATATCCCAATATTAAGCAAAGAAGCAGCGCAGAAACATCCCTGCTCTCTTTTCCTGGTTATCGGTCTGTGACAGAAGGAGATGGCAAGACTGGAAAAATCTCTTTGTAAATTAAATAATATATAAATAGGAAAAGCAAATATTCTAAAACCCTACATCTCCACAAGGTAGCTGAGAAGTTTGCTTAGACAAATACAATACATTAATTCACATGGCCACAACCCCTTAAAGCCAGCCAGTTAGCTAATCTTTCTGTTATTAGCTCCCTCTTTTCAATGGGACAGAGACACAATAGAGCTGATCGACATTATTTTTCCTGGGCAAAATCTCTTGCCCCCTTCAAGCTTTTCATTATTAGCACAAATCTTCCGCGGTGTCCTTGAACAAGCATTCACAATGATGACTGGATGGCAGAGAAGCAAACAGCCCTACACATGAAAAAGGAACGGGAAGAGAGTTCAGGGACTTGGCCACAAAATTAACTGCTTCAAAAGACACAGGGAAGACCTGTTAAGTAGAGCTCCAAGGGCAGACTACCAGGTGGGTCAAAACACCATAATCACAAATCCATCCTCTTTAACATTATCTGAGCCATTTCCTAATGTGCCTCCTGCCTACCCAGGCTACAGCAGAGCAAGGGAGGGGTCCCACGTTTAAAGTCATCTCTGTGCTCTGTAATTATGGCTGGCAAATAATCCAGGCTGAACAAACCTGTCATGTCGATGAGAATATACACCGGCTATGATCCACGCCTCTGTAAGAGCATCTTCTGAATGCAGGATCTAATTCAATCCTTTCTTCTCCATCCAAGTCACACCCCAAGTAGATGCTTTGGGGGAAAGGATGCATGATGTAGATAGCAAGCAATGGGCATGAGTAGTTACAGGTTGCCCAGGGAAATTGTGGCTGCCCCATCCCTGGAGGTGTTCAAGGCCAGGCTGGATGGGGCTTTGAGCAACCTGGTCTAGTGGGAGGTGTCCCTGCCCATGGCAGGGGGGTTGGAACTTTAGGTCTTTAAGGTCCCTTCCAACCCAAACCATTCTATGATTCTATGCTTGTGTCCCACCTCAGAGCATGGGGACTTTTGCTGTTGGTCAGACTGTAGGGAATGTGTATCTCTTGGACACACTCTTCCTCTTGTCCTCAGCCTCTTTCGTCATGGCTCCAGTAGTAAAAACTGGTATCAAAGGCCAAATCGCTGCACCCTGTAAGATAAATGAGAGTGAACAGCAGAAGTGGTGGGGGCCTCCTCCCGACTTGTCCCTGTACCCCCATTTTGATCTTCCTTCATTACTAACAGCAAGAGCTGCCAACTGTGTGGGCATGAAGCCAGTTCCCAGTTATGCATATGCTTCCCTGAAATCACTGCCCTCCGTCATTTCATCAGCTTTACAGGTCCACCAGCATTTCTCAGAAGTGAAAGCTTTTTCTGCAACCCTTCACTGCAAACTTAGAAAGAAGACATTTGTCATTTATTTAGTGGAAAATAGGATATTTATGTTTGGACAACTAGGGATCTGGATAGTGAAAAATCAGGCAAGTATGGAGATGTGGTGGTTCAACATGTGGTTTTATAGAAACGGTGTTCCACAAAAACCCCTTCTGCTCTTCGATGAGACTGGTGAAGGTAATTGCAGAGATTAGCTGAGAGTTTAGCAAAATATTTGACTTTTCAGTACAACACTGATTAAACAAGCTGTGCCATTAGCAGCCTGGAAACCCATTTGTGGGATTAGGATATTTCTAATTTTGCTCTTCTGCCCAGATTCTTTGGAGCATTTTTCAGCTCAACCTGAATATTTTAACAAATCTTGTAGGAATCAGTGGTTGAATTGCTGTTGTGAAGAGAAAGGTGGTCAGAAACAAAAATGGCTAAAGAGAAAAGTAAGGATAAATTACCAGGGAAAATATAGAAGAACAGACACCAGACTATATCTTTGGCAACCATTACCTGCCATCGGATTAAAGAAAAAAATATGCCATGCTTTCATAGTAATATTTTTAACTATGTTGCTTAAGGAAATGAGGCCGATAACTTCTGAAGCTGTTAAACATTTTCAACCAAATATGACAGAAGTTTAACAATCACAAATATATCAAATATATTAAGTTCTTGTAAATTTTCTTGGAGAAAAAAAAAAAGATAGCCAGTTAAAAATATAGAAGGGCACCAAATTATGTTCTTGTTCTCCTGGAAGAAAGGCCCAAGATGAGCTTGACCATATTATTAGACACAGAAGGGAAACGTTAGGAATGCAAGTTTTGGGAAAACAGGTTTCAGAAGTCCTGCTGCTCAAGAACCAGGGTAAGTGCAACCCAAGAAATCACAAATAGAAATGGAAATTTTTCATCAAACATTGTTTCTAACAACATGGAACTTACACAGCTCGAGAGATATTCACGTAGGATATAAACACCAGCAATATGTCATAGAAGACAAGGGGCTGGTTTTCAAAATTCACTAAATGGAGGCAGATCTCAAAAAAAAAATGCTTCATGGCATTTTTAATTTTTGGATGCTACTCAGATGTCTGAAGTGACTTAAATCAAAGCGGTGGGTAGCAGTGCAGCAACTCCCCAGCAAGGGCTGGATTCCCTGAACTTGGGCTGTATCACATACCTGTCCAGCGTGATGCAAATTTTGGAAGTGCAAAGGAGCTGAGTGGTTCCTCAGGCACGACAAATTTTGCGCTCTTCTTCCTGCTTACAAAGTGTTCCTAGGTTACAAGTTTCTCCAGTGTATTTGTGAATCAGAATTAGCCACTGATGTGTTTTGCACTTTATAATTTAAAAAAAAATAAATCCAACTTGTCCTTATTTGTCATTCCTGGCTTCCTTAAATCACACTGGATGCTCCAAGTCTGCCTGAGCTCAAGGGGAGACAGATGAGCTCATGGAAGGGAGGTAATTTGCACAGAGCAACCACATTTAGCTCAGGTTGCACAAAAAAAATGGAAATTTTAGGGAGCTGGGAAAGAGTTCAGAGGAAGCATCACATATTCTGAATTAGCTTTAATATGCATTGATATTTTAAAGATGAAAGGTGGACTTAAACCCATTGACCTTTGAGTTTCCATAGCTCTCTGCTGTGGTGGGAAGTGGTGCAGGCAGACATCAGCACCACCAGTTTGGATCTGGCAGACTTGCCCTCCCTCTGCTGGTGGACATTTTTGCTTCACCCAGCTCTCCTGAGCAAAAATAGCAGCTGCCTTTCCTTCATGGGACTTTTTATAATTTCTTTAGTCATGTTAATCCCATTTTGAATGCTTTTTATGCCATCCTTTGTTATAGCCTCTTCCCTAGAAAAACAAACAAACAAACAAACAAACAAGCATTTTCCATGCTATGGGAGATTTGGTTTTGTCTTAAAAGAGGCAGAAGGAAAAACAAGCCTTCACAACTGAATCCCCCAAACATTTCCAATTCCCATGAGACTTCTGACATACACTAGCAAGAAACCATAGCTAGGAAATATCATCAATGCTCACTTTTCTGCTGAACAGACTCCAAACAGCCCAATTCCATAGCATAGCTCCAGGGCAGCACCTTCTCCTCCAAGGCTACCCTTCTGCTGCTGATACGGACCTGCCTGGGGTCAGGAAGAGCATCTGAGGTGCTGGGAGGGTCCCATGAGATGGTTCAAGCACCTGAAGATCTGGTGGCATTTCTGCCCCGACCCACAGGGAGGGTCTTGCCCTGCAAGACATGGAAGAGACCAGTTGCTGTACAGGGATAAATTCCATCTCCAAGGTTAGGGTGACTCTGCAACCCAATTATCATTGTGTAATCCAGAGTAATTGTCTCCCACACCTGAAGGGCACCACCATACACCCCATCAACACATGCCTTCCCAAAGGACAAGCCTCTCACTTGGCAACCACAGGTGACAAATCCCTCCTTTAGGGTCTTCTCCAGTCCTTCTCTGGGAATACACAACACAGCATTAGCCATCATCTCCCTTTCCTCCACACAACCTGCTGGAGATGTGCCCTTTCTAGCTTTTCCCCCATTTCCCTGAAAGCTTTCCAGTAATATGCAGGATGAGATTAACAAAGAAAACCCACAAGTATTTTTTTTTCCCAATTGGAAGTTTTAAAAGGTATGTCTTTTCCAAGATTATGGGGGAAAAAAATGAGGCTGGGAAAACACAGTGATAAGAATATAGCCAGAAAGCAAAAATACCATGAAAATTTTAAACAGTAATTGTTCTGCAAGAAAAAAATCTTATTTTTAAAAAAAATATTTTGGACAAATTTCCAGAGGTCCTTTAACTTAGGAGAAAAGTATGATACATCAGCCAGCACCTCCTAAACAAGTAATGACACTAATCAACCCACAGACATCTTTCCCCCATGGCCAGAAAGCTCTCGAGAGCCTCCAGCCAGAAGGAGATGCAGAAGCAGCCTTGATAGCAGCCCAATGCCAAGCTGCACCCATAAGAACTTTTATCTTACTCCTGAACGACTTCATGGGCAATACAGTTGCTTGTTCCCAAGTAGATAATGGGAGTAATTTAGCTTGCAGTTAATCCAGTAAAAATTTCCTTAAAAACATCTGGGGAGAAAAGAAAACCTCATTCATTTTTAAGTGAAACCTAAAATAACCATTTTTTCCCCCTTTTATATTTAATTTCACAAAACGATGTCTTCTTTTTGGTTTTGCATCTAGAGTGGCAGTGTCTTTCTGCAGTGTCCTCACAAGGATTAGCAAGACAATCTTCTGTCTGCTCCTGGTGGCTTTGCACGTTTGGAAGGCTCTGAGTTATCTGTAATTAAATTATGTCTATGAGTGAAGTCTTGAGTGCTGGGGAGAAGGTTCAAATGTCATCTGGGTAATGCTGGACCTGAGCCCTGGTGTTTGCAGGGAGGATGATTGAACCTGTGGTGGGCTATACCCATCCTACTCATTTCTATGACTAGTAAATGTAATTTTGGAGGAATATTGTGCACATCCTCGTTGATCCCTTTCTGAACACCATCAGGTTCCTGCCAAGCCAACAGGAACTCATCCCCTTTGCCCTGCTCATGGCCAGGAGTTTGTAGAGTCAGTAATGAGGAGGAAATCCTGGCCTGGTGACGCCAATGAGACAGGCTGTTTGTGGGTCTCTTGGAGCCGACATGGTGCCGCGTTTTTTGCGAGCAATGCTTTTAGTAGTCAAACATTATGGAGGTCTCTCTGGCCAGCTTTTGATTCCCATTTAAGAACAAGCCACTCTGGCAAATGGTCCTATTTACCCATCCGAATGTTTCACTTTTAATCCACCCTGCTTAGATAAAGTCCTAGAAATGTTCTGTGAAATAATACTTGCATGGTAAATATTTAACAAAGACAATGCCTCCGCCCTTCTGTGCACTCTCCAGATATTCAAGATGACTGCGATGCTTTATTTTAGGAATGGAAAGTCTGTTCTTCTGCCCATCTCCTTTCCCCATTTCAAACTCCTGTTATGAACTAGCTTGCCCTTCTTATGGGACCATTAATGATTTACTATTGCAGACTTCTGAGTCAAAGCTGGTACATTGAAGGCTCTAGACGTGAAGGCCAGTCATGCAATTTAGCTATCACCTTTTAGCTAAATGGAGCCTTGTTCTCTTAACAAACTAATTCACAAATGAAGAAGCTGATGCTGCTCCAGTAAAACCATTTCCCATCCTTTTCAGTTTTGCTCGTTTTATTTTAGTGGAGTAAGAGTGAGCCAGTGGTGCTGGATTCAAGTTTTCTTCAGACTTGATTCTGAAATGCGGTTGTCACTCACAGCTGAGGTGCAATTTTTGTGGAATACAACCAGAAACTCTGAACCAGAGCGAAGCATGTGTGTGGACAAGACACTCAATGGGAGATGCTTTAGCAAAGTTATCCAGGAGTAGATACAGGCTGAGAGGAACCAGCTGAGCTGCAATAAGTCAGGGTACAAATATAAATCCCTCACTGGTGAGATGTGCTAAGCAGGCAAGCGGCAATTCTCTGTACCTTAATGCGAAGGATGCCAAGAAGTCCCCATGTTCCAGAGCTGACCTAAGGTCAGCTTGCAGCAAATGTTTATTTGTTCCAGGTTTCAGCTGATAAAACAATCGGTCAGTAAAAAGACTCCATTGGTCCAAAGGAGTGAGTAAAACAGGAATTCAGAGGGTGTCATTTTGTTCCATTACCCATAGGCTGTCTCCAAGCAGCCTGAACTATGAGATAGGTCCTGAGCAAGTGCTGAATGACATAGCATCATAGAATGGTCAGAGTTGGAAGAAACCTTAAAGATCATCGAGTTCCAACACCCCTGCAGGGACACCTCCTGCTAGACCAGATTGCTCAAAGCCCCATCCAGCCTGGCCTTGAACACCTCCAGGGATGGGGCAGCCACAGCTGGGCAACCTGGGCCAGTGTCTCAACACCCTCACAGGAAAGAATTTCTTCCTGAGATCTCATCTAAATCTCCCCTCTTTCAGTTTAAAACCATTACCCCTCGTCCTATGGCTCCACTCCCTGATAAAGAGCCCCTCCCCATCTCTCCTGTAGGCCCCCTTCAGGTATTGGAAGGACGTTATAAGGTCTCCCTGGAGCCTTCTCTTCTCCAGGCTGAACAGCCCCAACTCTCTCAGCCTGTCTTCAAAGGAGAGGTGCTCCAGCCCTCTGATCATTTTCGTGGCCCTCCGCTGGACCCGTTCCAACAGGTCCATGTCCTTCCTGTGTTGAGGACTCCAGAGCTGGACACAGTACTCCAGGTGGGGTCTCACGAGAGCAGAGTAGAGGGGTAGAATCACCTCCCGCGACCTGCTGGCCACGCTTCTTTTGATGCAGCCCAGAATGAGGTTGGATTTCTGGTCTGCCAGCGTGCATTGCCGGCTCATGTTGAGCTACTCATCCACGAGCACTCCCAAGTCCTTCTCCTCAGGGCTGCTCTCCAGCCATTCTCTGCCCAACCTGTATTTGTGCCTGGGATTGCCATGTCCCAGGGGCAGGACCCTGCACTTGGCCTGGTTGAACTTCATGCGATTTGCACGAGCCCACCTCTCAAGCCTGTCCAGGTCCCTCTGGATGGCATCCCTTCCCTCCAGCGTGTTGACCGTGCCACACAGCTTGGTGTCATCAGCAAACTTGCTGAGGGTGCACTCTATCCCACTGTCCATGTCTGCGACAAAGATGTTAAACAGCACTGGTCCCAGTACCGACCCCTGAGGAATACCACTCGTCACTGATTTCCACTTGGACATTGAGCCGTTGACCGCAACCCTTTGAGTGCGGCCATCCAGCCTGTTCCTTATCCACCGACTGGTTCATCCATCAAATCCATGACTTTCCAATTTTGAGACCAGGATGTTGTGTGGGACAGTGTCAAACGCTTTGCATAAGACCAGGTAAATGATAGCTGTTGCTCTGCCCTTGTCTACCAATGCTGTGGTAAAAGGCCACCAAATTTGTCAGGCATGACTTGCCCTTGTTGAAGCCATGTTGGCTGTCACCAATCACCTCCTTATTTTCCACGTGCCTTAGCAGAGATTCCAGGAGGATCTGCTCCATGAGCTTGGCAGGCACAGAGGTGAGACTGACTGGCCTATAGTTCCCCGGGTCTTCCTTTTTTCCCTTTTTGAAAATGGGCATGGGAGTTATGTTTCCCCTTTTCCAGTCAGCAGGAACTTCACCAGACTGCCACGACTTCTCAAATATAATGGAAAGTGGCTTAGCAACTTCATCTGCCATCTCCCTCAGGACCCGTGGATGGATTTCATCAGGTCCCATGGACTTATGCACCTTCATGTTCTTTAGATGGTCTCGAACCTGATCTCCTACAGTGGGCAGTTCTTCATTCTCATAGCCCCTGTTTTTGCCTTCTGCAACTTGGGCTGTGTGGTTAGAGCCCTTGCCGGTGAAGACCGAGGCAAAAAAGTCATTCAGTACCTCAGCCTTCTCCATATCCTGGGTGACCAGGTCACCTGTTTCCTTCTGGAGAGGGCCCACATCTTCCCTAGTCGTGCCTTGATCCCTGACATACCTATAGAAGTTTTTCTTGTTATCCTTGATCTCCCTGGCCAGATTTAATTCTGTCTAGGCTTTAGCTTGCCTAATATGGTTCCTGGCCACTTGGACAGTTTCTCTATATTCCACCCAGTCTACCCGTCCTTGCTTCCACCCTCTATAGGCCTCCTTTTTGTTTTTGAGCTTATCTAGGAGCTCCTTGTTTATCCATGCAGGCCTCCTGGATTTTTTGCCTGACTTCTTCATTGTTGGGATGTACTGCTCCTGAGCTTGGAGGAGGTGATCCTTGAATACTAACCAGCTTGCTTAGGCCCCTCTCCCCTCCAGTACTTTTTCCCATGGTACCCTTTCAAGCAGGTACCTCAAGAGGCCAGTCTGCTCTCCTGAAGTCCAGGGTAGTGAGCTTGCTGCTTACCCTCCTTGCTGCCCTAAGGATCTTGAATTCTACCATCTCGTGATCACTGCAGCCAAGGCTACCCTTGAGTTTGACATTCCCCAGCAGCCCCTCCTTATTGGTAAGGACGAGGTCCAGCATGGCTCTTTTCCTTGTTGGCTCTTCTACCATTTGAAGAAGAAAGTTGTCATTGACACATTCCAAGAACTTCCTGGATTTCTTGTGCCCTGCTGTGTTGTCCCTCCAACAGATATTGGGGTGGTTGAAGTCCCCCATGAGGACCATCTCTTACCCTGGAAAATGGTCCCCTTCTGCTTTGGGTCCCTGCTAAGTAATGTCTCTGTGGCTATGCTGCTAAGGGCATAAAGCAGCAGAAAGCAAGAAGAGAGATGGATGGTTGAGAAGCATTCAGGAATCAGACTTGTCTGGTCAAACACCCACTCTGACACTTGGACCAGTACTTTAATTTGGAGAGAGCATCTGGACCGCAAGCAGAGCCCCAACAGCCAGGAAGCCGCACTACACAGAATGCCTCATTCTCCAAAAGCATTTATCCCACTCCACTCACCATTAGCCAGAGAAGATAGGTTCCATCTACGTGGTTGACTTGCTAAAGTACCCATTGTGCCTAAACCTTCCAGGTTCCGTGATGTACGACTCACGGACAAGTATACAAACAGAGAGAGACCTGCTCCTCGTAGCAAAAAGCTGCTAAGACAAGGTGGATGCTCAGCAGAGCATAGGATGCTCCAGCCATGGCACCATCAACAAAAGGGGGTTATTGCCTAACCCCTCCCAGCTCCAACCAACATTGTCAGGCCGCAGCCCCAGCCCTCATTTGTTTCAGGCGGGTGGTTGAGTTGGAAAGCTTTTGATTCGATTTCTCCAGCCAGCCCAGCGCTCTTATGGGAAACAGTGGGAGATCATTCCATGCATGGGAAAGTGTCTTTGCTCAGGGCAAAATGTGCTGTTTGGTGAACCAAGCTGCATTGCCTTTGTGTCAAGATGATTTGAGGGCAATGTTGAAGCTTTAACAATGCAGAAAATAAATTCATATCTCTCTGTGCGTCTTCCCGTGCACACACTTGTGAAAGGGGGAACTGCCAAACTTGGAACACAGAGGAGCAGGGGGGAGGTTTTATATAAAACTTCTGTCTGGGTGGAGAAGTGCGATTGCTCTAATCCTCAGAGATGAGGCAGAGAGAATAGGGGATCCTGGCACCAGAGGCCACCATGCACCAGTAGTTTTAACCAAAATGGAAAAAAAATAATAATCACTTCTTTGTTGGCAGGGAGCAAAAATGCACAGCCCGAGCCCTTTCTCAGCAGGGGCAAGGGAGGGAGGAGAGCAGCCCTTTGCAAACAGCACAGAAATAATGACAGGACCAGCCCTCCCCATCCACTGCAAGAGCATCACCAGGCACTATAGTCCCTCAGCTTGGTGGTGTGGTGAGGACCAGCCTTGAGGTGGTCAGCCAGGACCCTGCAAGATCTCCCAGTGACTGCTTTTAGGAAACTGCTGTGACTCCTTCATCCACATCCTCAGCATCATCAGGACCACAATGCAGCCTGCAGACATTTGGGGGGGGGGGGTGACAGAAATGGGATTAAACCCTTGTTGGTGACTTTCAGTGACCAAAACAGGGCCAGGAAGCAAGGTACAGAGCTCACTCTCCTGTGAGGAGACTGGGGAGGGAAAAGGCCATTGGTGTGGACGCAAGCCATACCACAACACTTGCCCTCCGTTTTGGGGAGTGAGTCTGACCCACCTTACTTATTGGTAAAGACATGGCAATAAATCTCAGTGATGCTAAAATGACTTACATCCTCTGTCTATGTGACCTCTAGCCCTGAGCTCCTGAGCTATAAGAAGAATCTCCTGAGGTACATGGTCAAGTTTTCCTTCTTTTTTTTTTATTTTTTTAAATTTTTTTTTAAACCCAAAGTGAATATCCTCTGTAATGATTTTTTTTTTTTTTAATAACCTAGTTGAGTGGTACAGGGAGAATCAGGGGAAGGGGTGCCTGTGTTTTTCTTTCAGCATGAGCTCCTAATTCCCATCCATGCTAATGGGACTGGCACGCATGCTTTAAGGGGAGAAGAGACCCCTGAGGGTTCACAAAATATGCAGATGACTGGTTTTTAATGAATGCAAAATGTAAAACAAAAGAAGTATCACAGTCAAGCTGCTCATGCATAATAAAGTCACAGTGAAAAGGGAGCAAATAAATAGAAAAGTCTTCTTGGCTATAACCATCCTTAATATGCAAAGGACAATTGGGAACAGCAGGCCTTCCGAAGCCCACATCATCAAATAGCAAATACATTTTGGCAACATGAAACCATCTAAGGCAGCGTTTCTCAAGCTCCATCCCACCAAGTTATGGGAAAAATATTCAGGCCTCTCCCGATGTATATTTTTTAAGGGAAGCAGGGAGGTTTCCCCGAGGAGGCTGGAAAGCTCTGAAGCTCTGAGAGGATATTACAGCGGGGTGGTGGAGTCAAAGCCTGCAGAGAGGGGTGGATGCTCATTTCTTCTTGTTTTGTGAGGGGTTTCTTGGGAGTTCAGCGAGGCAGGACCATAGACAGAGCAGTCATGCTGCAGGGCAGGATGAAGCAAGGGAGTCATCCCACCAAAGTCAATGCAATTTGTTTGCTTGCTAATTTGATGACATTCTGGGCAGCAGACTTAATTAGACATAATTTGAGAAGTCCAGCATGGGAAGCTGGTCAGAAGGATGCTGCTCCCTCCTCCTCCTCCTCCCCCGAACAAGCACATCCCCTCCTTCGCACAAAGCCCATTCTGAAGCGGGACTTCATGTCACTGTAGCACCTAAACACACACATGGAGATGCTAGCAGTGTTATTCAGCCAGGTCCAGAAATCCAGTTCATGCCTACCCCTCTTTTTGTGCCAGCCTCCAGTCATTAAATCCTTATTTCTCAATTTCTCTATTGGTACAACCCCCAAATACAAAGACCTGCTCAACCTGAACCAAGCTGGGACAACTCACTCTTCAGTCTGCTTATAGCACCTGTATCCAAGCATGGGAACATCCTAGTCCTTGGGCTTAGCTTTGGATTTTTAGAGCAATATGATTTTTTTTAAATCCAGGTCCTGACTCAGATGAGCTCAGAAGCTCAACATGAGCCGGCAATGTGTGCGGGCAGCCCAGAAAGCCACCCACACCCTGGGCTGCATCCCCAACAGCGTGGCCAGCAGGGCGAGGGAGGGGATTCTGCCCCTCTGCTCCGCTCTGGGGAGACCCCCCTGCAGTGCTGCCTCCAGCTCTGGGGCCACCAACATCAGAAGGACATGGACCTGCTGGAGCAGGTCCAGAGGAGGCCACGAAGATGCTCTGAGGGCTGGAGCCCCTCTGCTGTGAGGACAGACTGAGAGAGTTGGGGCTGTTCAGCCTGGAGAAGAGAAGGCTCCGGGGAGATCTTAGAGCCCCTTCCAGTCCCTAAAGGGTCTCCAGGAAAGCTGGGGAGGGACTCTTGATCAGGGAGTGGAGCCATAGGATGAGGGGGAACAGTTTTAAACTGAAAGAGAGGAGATTTAGATGAGAAATTAGGGAGAAATTCTTTCCTGTGAGGATGGTGAGACACTGGCCCAGGTTGCCCAGAGAAGCTGTGGATACTCCATCCCTGGAGGTGTTCAAGGCCAGGCTGGATGGGGCTTTGAGCAACCTGGTCTAGTGGGAGGTGTCCCTGTCCATGGCCAGGGGATTGGAATGAGATGATCTTTAAGGTCCCTTCCAACCCAAACCATTCTAAGATTCTATGATTCTATGTGACTGCTAGAGGTTCAATATGTGTTCAGGTTCTGTGTTCTGTGCCTTGCCCCTAACTTGAGGGAGTGTCTGGCCACCAAAAAAAAACCTTTTCTCGAGAGCTTCCTAGGGAGCGTAAAATGCTCAGATGGAGGATAACATGACCAAACCCCCTTACAGTAACAGCATGTATCACATAATGAAACTATTGGTGAAAAGACAAGGCAGGAATACCACAAAAAAAATATGGTACTGCAGAGCTGTACTTAGTAAACCTCAAAATAAAAAATGAAACCTTAAAATAAAATCCCTAATAAAACAGTTTTCAGCACTTCAAAAAATCAGAGAAATTATAATATCTGTGCTCTGTACCAGGCAACTAAGGGAGATATTAAAGAGAACACATGTATAAATGTCATTAGCATGCTAGCAGTGATATAAAAAACCCTCCAACTTTTAAAATAAATGAGCTGCTACAAAATAAACTACCTTATGACAAAATGTACATAGGGAATATACAAAGTAAATTAAAAAACAGATTAAAGCAACATCTGTATATTAACATCATCATAAAACAGCATAGTAGTAATAACAGTGGCATGCAAAGGTATTATAAAATTATAATCTATCCAAGATGTTATGTCATCTTAATGAAACTGTACAGCAAATAAATCTCAAGTATTATTCCTTTATGGTTCAAAAACATCCCTTGCTGGAGCTATGCAGAATCAGGCCAATCTTGGTCCTGGTGCAAGGAACATGCCTGCTCATGGGCCTGAACAAGTGATACCCGACGGTCAGCACAGGCCACAAGTGCAGTGATTTGCCTTCGACACACTTTTTTGCCTTCACAAATCCCATTTTTCCCTTTTATTTTGCTCCTAATTTGGGAGACAGAGCATGAAAACATCTATTTGTCTCTGGGTTTGCATCAGGACTTGCCCCCCGTACATGCAGGACAGCAGCAAAGTCCCGCTCTTCTGGAGAGGAACTGGGCACGGTTTCTATCTCCTGGTAGAAATGTTTTTTTCACCATTTCATGTTCTGACATACCCTCCCACTGATGTCAGTGATCTGAAGACTTGTGTCCATTGGTGAAAACTTACGGCTGGCAGCCGTTTCTGTCCCTTTCCTTGCCTCTCCCTGTTCTCTCTGTAAAGACCTGCAGAGTCACGGTTTTTTTGCTTTACAAAATTTTCACCACCACTTGTTGGTAAAGTCTGTTTCTCAGAATTTCTGTGACATTCAAATGAATGCTCAGCGATCTTGTGAAATCATCTTTCCCCCCAAAACTGCATAGATTTTGAAAGAATTGTGCCACTTTCTCAGTGGGATATTCTATCCCAGGTTTCTCATCATTTCACTGAAAAACTAAGCAGACCCCTGCAGCATTGAGATGAGGGTTGCCTGGGGCAAGGGGGCTGAAAGTTTTGCCATTCACCTGATTCTCCTCAAACCTTGGTGTTGCATGAAGAGGCAAAATAGTTTTGGCAGAAAATAAACCCCCTTGCATTCTAACACTCCTCACCGAGGTGGGAGGCTAGGGGCAGCTGGGTTTAAATTCTGAATGATGCCCAATTCACCACTATCAGTCCAGTTGCATTTAATATATTAAACTATCACGATTCTGGAAACACTGACAGTGGACTGCACCTTCAGTCTAGTCATGCTCACGAACTAGCACGGCCGCACTTCAGTGTCTGGTCGCGTTCAGTGAAAAACCGAAACGGCTAGCTACTTAAACAGTGTAGTTTATTTAAGCAACAGATATAAAGGTTCTTTTGGTTTGCCGGTGATAAGTACAGTCTGCAAAGCACGTGCAAGTAAAAAAAAAAAAAAAAAAAGTTAATGGTACAAAGCGCGCGACAAAGTTACAAACAATACAGCCTGGCTATAAATGTAACAGGTAACTCTCTAGAGAGATTTCTAAGTTTCCCGAGGAAGCACTCAGTATAGTCTAAGTCTTACCCAAAGGTGTCCCTATGGGGGGGAAGAAAGGCTCAGCCCGTCGACTGGTCCCGGGAGTCAGAGGCAGTCTGTGATGGGGTCCTCCCTGACTTGTTCACGATGGTGTCTTCCCTAGCATCCCCCCTTTCTCGGGTTATTTTTATATTATTTTTTACCTTCAAGGTGGAGTTTAAGTGACTTTAGTCATAAATACCTTTATTATGATTGGTGTAAAATTCTCTCGCCTCGCATTTAAAGGTATAGTTTATGAAAAATTCAGGGCGCAGACTCAAGGAGGAGTGGTCGCACCTTGGAGGCGGGTAGCCTTCAGGCTGGAGGTGTGTTTTGGTATTATAATGACATTATAATGAGCAAAGTTCGCACAAAGGACAGCATTTCATCAAAATTTGACAGACTGTTGGCTCAGGGTAGCAAATGTGCAGCTTATCAGTTCCATAGGATCACCTTGTTCCCATTCTGCTGTGTAATCACAGAGCTTGGCCATGGAATCTTCACTCCACTCCATCTTCCGTGTTGCTTTTGCAAGCAATATTGTTCAGGGAGTCATAGATGTAGCGGATTCCTTGCATACCAGCTGCCGCTGTGTTCCACCCTGGAAACGTTTCGATTTTATACCTTTCCTTAATGTGTGAACAATGCTATATATTTCTAATAAAAATTATATTTTAGGAATTATTCCACACTTGGTCCTTACGCAAGGTCCATGTCAGATCGAGGAGGCCTTCACCTTTGCTTGCTTCCCTGCTTAGAGTTTGGCACACTAAAAATCTTGGACTTCCCATTTTGAGGGGAGGTCCCCATAGGAAGAGGAGGTGGAAGACAGAGTGTGGCATAAATGGGAATCCCTGACTGCCAAGGAGGAACCATGGGCAGACTGAGCCCATCTGCACATGACTGACTTGGTCCCTGTATAGAAAACATCTTTGCCTGGATTCAGCCCACCTAAAAGGAGGTGCTTACAGGAGACAGCTCGCTTTGGAGTATGGCTGCTCCATCTCCATATCTCCTTGATAGAGACAGACCTCCAGAGAGCAACCCAGCCTTCCCAAGCTCAGTGTTGCCCTCAAGTCTTTCACCAAGTGCCTATTGGCACAGATTTATGAATACACCTACAAACCTCAGCATTCCCTGGAAGTGTTCAAGACCAGGCTGGATGGGGCTTTGAGCAACCTGGTCTAGTGGGAGGTATCCCTGCCCATGGCAGGGGGGTTGGAACTAGATGTTCTTTAAGGTCCCTTCCAACCCAAACCATTCTATGATTCTGATTCCCATTTACTTAACATTTATCACCAGCTTAAATCCACCTACAACTTGCCATGGAAGAGATATGGACAGTTGCTACCTGTTTCTGTTATTTACCAGCTGAGGCATTGAAATAGAATTTTATGTGAGCTTAAAAGAGCCCAGAAAAATTTACAGAAGAAAAATACACCAAGACCTATTGAATACACAGGCTGGACCTGCGGCAAGGGAGGTCCCAGAGCCAAAGGGTTTTGGAGGCTGGTAGAGGAACGTCTGCCTGCTCACCTTGTTCCTGTGTCCTCCCCAAGGCACTGAGTGTTGGTCACTGTTGGATAGTGGTGTGGATTAATCTTTAGTCTGTGCTCTTTTGTTCTTGTGCTACACCCTTACAAGTAGCCCGGCTAGCTAGAAAGACAACAAAACATTCTCATTCTGCACTTGCAACTTGCAATTTTCCATTACACGATGCTATGGCAGTAGAGGGCTAAAAACATCTCGCTGGATTAGGGCTAAAATCTCATAGACGTTGTTAGCATCACATAGCACAAGAGTCTACATTTGCCGCTATCACTAACTTAGCACATTAATGACATGTAGCAAGGCTAATGCTATAAGAATTATGCAATATATATCATAATTGCTGAAGCAACTGTGCAATGCTAATGAGAAAGGGGAGAGCCTGCCTATGTGATACGAGGATGGAAAATCCTGATACCGTGTGCCTTACGTGCCTTGTTTCCTTTCTAGGTGCCGCCTTCTCTTGCTCCCAGAAAAAGGGCTAGAGGAAGGGGAGTGAGCAAAAAAGACAGTAGATGGGAGAAAGGGGTTGTATATCTGCTGGAAATGTGCTTCTGCATGGGTCTCACTTGCAGCTAATTCTCCCTAAGATGATTCTGCAAAAGTAGGCAGAGGTGGGAGAAATGAGCCATCTTTGAGGAAATGGCTCCATCTTTGAGGCTAGCCAGAGAGGGTGTGGAGTCTCCTTCTTTGGAGATACTCAAAACCCGCCTGGACACATTCCTGTCTAACCTGCTCTGGGTGACCCTGCTTTGGCAGGGGCGTTGGACTAAATGATCTCTACAGGTCCCTTTCAATCCCTGCCATTCTGCGATTCTGTGAAATGTGGTTTGATTTCATCTGTTGCCCTATGGTCCTATGTTGTCTTTGGGAAGCTCCTTTTGAACTGCATTTGGCTCAGCAACCAGATAGAGCATCTCGGGTGGACACAGGAGGGTTGGAGAGGGATAACAGTCCCATGAGGCTCTCCAAAAACCATGAGTAATGGGGCAGGACTTATGTCCAGGTCATCCATGGGGTTTAGCTGCTAAAGCTGCTTTTGCTTGTGACAATGTATTGAACTCACCTGGATGCCATGGCTGCAAACCTTGACAAGGAGCAGGGTTGTGGCAATCCATACCAACAACAGGAAGACCCTCACCACAGCAGGTTTCTCAGGCCTGGGCAGATGTTTGTCTTTGGCAGCTGAACAGACAGTTTTGGGAAGGCTGCTATTTGCATTAGGTATGGAAAGTTGGAAAAGCTAAGTGCTACTCACTTACCAAAAGGATTTGAATCCAGAATGTCTCCTATTCACTCTGGTGAACCTTGCAGATGGCTGCAACTTGGCTCACCTCCATTCTGCCTTTGGTGGTGCCTGCTAAAAAAGTACATTTCCAAAGCCTCAACAGTGTGACATAGCTCCCTGCTGATCAAAGGACATATTGAAAGCTCACCCAGCCCAGCTCCGCCTTTAACTGCTAAGCTATGTCCTGTTCATACTCCATCCACCATGGACTTTGTGACAGTCTCTGGAGCAAATCTCTCTGCTGGTCTCCTTGTTTTGTTGGTGTTTTGGTTGTTTGTTTTTATTTTGATGCAGTACCTCAAGCGAAATGTGCAAGTTTTAATAAGAGAGGAACAATCATTCAGTGGATTTCACTGCAGTGGGAAGAAACCAAAAAGGAGGGGTAAAAAATGGGAATATTAGCATCTTATGGCAAGGGAAATGAAATATTTAATAAGCAAAATGCTGTATGTGCAAGGAGGGCTCCCCCAGCCCCCCGCTTTCTTCCTTGGCAGAAATTAAACAACTTTTACACACCACATAGTCTTCAGTACAGTATGCTAATGATGTCCCTGATGCCCTCTTCATCTGATCAAACTTAATTGTCTATGTCAGGCTGCCAGTTAACAAAAGGATCTCCTAGAGTACCAACTTCCAGAGCTACCTTAAAGGTTAATTGAATCATGCAAGCCTCAACTTCAGGATCCTATTCTAACCAGGGGTCTGTAGGGGTAACAAGTAAAGGAAAAGTTTAATTGCTAAAGCAGCCAAATCTAACAGTTGCATTAGGAAAGAAATGATCGTTCACAGCTCTCCCTCCCCCCCTTTTTTTTTTTTCCAAAGATTTGAAATAATCTTGGGCTTTTTATATACATGAGGCAGTTTCTGGATTTCACTAGCAGGTGGTAAATAGGAAGAACCAAATTTTGCTCTTCAATGCATATGAAAACTGGGTCAAAGAAGATACTCAGGTAAACCCAAAAGTGCGATTTACTCTTTTATTCACCCACTACTTTCTGAAATGTTTCCCTACCAAATGCAAAGCAGCAGTGGGTGGAGGGTCACAGCACGAGCTGTGGGGATATGGAAGCAACAAGCATTGCCATCACTCAAGGCATCAAAAGCCAACTAAAGGGTATCCCTGTTTCCTCTCCATCTGCCTCATTCTCCAAGATACAGATTATTACTCATTCTGATGGTTTCCCACTTTTTTTATAAACACATTTATAAGTGCCTGTCTTACCACAAAAGACTGTTATGGCTGTTTCAAAGAGGGTGAACTGGAAAACAGTGCTCTTAGGAAGTATTCAATAAAAATATCAATACTATGACTAGGATATAGCCTGGGTTGGGAGTAGGGACCCTGAAGTCACAGGCTGGAGATGAGGGTCCCCCATTCTTTTGGGAACATTTACTTTTGGGAGGAATCCTGCCATGTTTGTACCAAGTGTGGTATCACCCCTCTTTGCCTTGGTAAACGCAGAGCTGGTGTTTGCGCTGGGCATCATGTCTTATTTGTCTAGTCCCAAAACCAATATGGAGCCCTTTTGGGCCTAAAAGTGTACAAAATGATGAAAGAAGTGGTGAGAAATAAAGAAAATCCTAATATTTTGAAGGGTCTGAAGGCGGTTGATTACAAGGAAATACAAAAAAATTAAAACAGGCTGGTGAAGCAGTGGCCAAAGTGCAGTACCATGGATGAGACAACCAGGAGGTTGGTCAAGGGGATATGTAAATTCAAATTAATTCCACGAGCATGTGAACAGTCTGAGGACCAAGCAGAAAAAGGCATCGCTAAAGGGATAAGAAATAATATGATAAAAAATGTCAAATAACAAACAAAAATACCTTGCCAGCAGGATTTTATGTAGGCATCTGATGACAGTGCTTGGCAGAGTTGGCTTTCCTGGTGTCCTGCTAACCCGCTGGGTCTCCGCATGCTTCTCCCATCTTCAGCCCAGAAATGGAGGAAAGTGGCTGGTACCCTTTTCCCATGGCCAAAAAAACAAAGAGCAGAAGACAGCAGTGCCAGGGGCAGGAGAGGTGTGATGGGACAGGGAGCCATGCCCTTGCCTGCCGTCCCTCCACCCATCTCACAAAAGGGCCTGGTTTCATCACTTCCCATGTTGAGGGGTGACCTGGGAAGGGATGCAAGGATGCTCATGGACCACGCTGCTCAACAAGGAGGGGTTTCCTACAACTGCTCTGGGGCAATTCCCCCATTTGTCCAAAACCAGCTGAGCAGGTCAACATGTATTGGCCATGCCCCAGATGTGCCAAGTGTCCCTTCATGTCCTGAACCACGGGTGAGTTCAGTCAAGTAAAACCCACTGCATCCACCAGAAAAAAAAGTGGGCTGCTCAGGAGGAACAGACAAAATACCACAGCCAAGAGCTTAGGAATGCATTTTATACTGCAAAGTCTAGGAAAAAAAGGGCTGTAAAGTTAACAGAGCTAAGCCATGTTATACCCATGGATGATATGATCCCGGAGGTATTTATCCAGAATTTATGCCCAAACTTCTTTTATTTGCAATTTGACCTCTCCATCTATTTTTCATTTAAATATATATCACTTTAATAGCCTAGGCTTGGTAAAAGTTTCCCTTGCTTAAATATTATGCTCTTCTCAGGGTAACACTGCCTTTTTGCTCTCCAAAAAAAAAAATAATATTAAAAATCACTGTGTCATTTTTCTGTTTTGTCTTTTCCAAGGGTACTCCGGCAGCTCTTGCACTCTCTTGCAAGAGCCCTCTCCCCTCCCACGGCTCCCGCGACTCGTGATGATGTTGGTGGTTTGCACTTAACTGACGTCATTGTCTGCGTGTGAGCAAACAGCAGCAGACATGACCGCCCCTCTAAAAAACTCCTACAAACTGATCTGTTATCAACAGCAGGGGCCTGCTGTATCGCTGGCAGGCACAGTAATTAATTTCCATGCATATCATTGCGAGGATTGCTTACTGATCCAGGGAGCAAGATCAGAGATGTCACACCATAAATTGAGTCAGAGCCTTCACCTCTGTGTTCAGTGTGCAATTTTACACGTGCTTGACAAAGTAACAAACGGGGTAAAAAAGGCAGCAGTTCCCCAGGGTGATGGATGGGGGAATTGGCCCAATTAATTGTTCCTTGTAAAAAGCAATGTTTTCCTCATTAAAAGGCAGTGAATTCTCTATTGCTTTTCATTAGTTGTGGCCTTGCTAGACATGAGGTTTAATTGGCAGTGTGTTTACAGGATGCCGGCCCCAGAGGTGAAGGAGACAAAGAGGCTGAAAAGAGATTCTTATTTATTAAGGAGAGGTGACAGGCAGCCACTTAATAAGTTTTTGTGTGGGTCCTGGAAAAAGTTGCACCAGGAAGAATGGCTGTGCAGGTGTAACCCCTTCTGTGCCATTGCTTCGTCTATTTTTACCATCAGAATTTAAAGTTTCCATCCTTCCCCTTCTTGCAAGGACATAAAATACATAATAAAATTTAAAAAATAATAATAAAAAAAAGTAAAATTGGTTTCAAAGGCCCTGGCTGACCACTGTGCTCTCAGATTCATTTAAAATATTGAAGCATCCTCCCTACTGCTTGGTGTTTGTATTGGGATCACCCCACTGCTGCTTATTCACAGGAGGTTGCAGGTGCAGGATCAGTCCCTCCACACCCCAGTAAAGCAGGAAAAGCCCAGGGAGGCTGAAAAATATCTGTGTGCAGAAGGAAAGGCCTTTTGCCGCTGTCCTTTCCGGGCAGCAGCATCTGCAGAAAGACCCTCAGCACCCAGCAGTGGCACAAAACCAGCAATATTAAAAAAAAAAAAAAAAAAAAGTAATTCACTTATAAGAGTACAAGGATTAAATTAACTCAAATAGAAAATGGAAAAAGTGAGGTTCTCTCTAAGAGGAGAAGAGAGGCACGAAGAGGAGAGAAGAGGTTCTCCCCATTGATGTCTGGCAGAACTGGTTTTACCTACAGATCTGAGCTGAATGGAAGAAAAAAGGCTATGACTTGGCAAGCAACATTATCTGTGACACTTTTCCCACCAAAAAGATACATCCATCCTTGAAAATTATACATAAAGCATAACAAAATCACCTTTTTGGCAAATTCTGGATGTCTGCCTACCTATAAAAATACAATGCTGGAATGTTGAAGTGATTAAACACGACAAAGGAAAAAAATATTAAAGTGCCAGAAGTTCTTGGAAAAAATAGAAGATCAGGGCATCTTTCTGTCTAAAGGAGCTTGAATGTTACAGTTCATCCCAATTTAGCAGAGAAACCTCTATATTTAACATAAAGTGTGTTTTGAAACCCATCATCTGTCACCTAAGATGTTTTTGTCCTACCTCCTAACAAGCATATGTAGAAGTGCATCTCTTCAGCACGTCTTCTTCCATGCTTTGAACTATCTCCCCCAAAGAAAAGGATTTATCAGGGTCTGCCTGAAAGCTCGTAGATGAAGAGCATCACATAAATAGTTTCACTCTGTTAACAAGGGTCTTTCCTTCTGATCATTGGACAGGACATGAAACAAGGTGGATGGGACATGAAATGAGGTGGATGGGCTGGAGCAGCAGCACAGACTCTGCTGTGCTGGCAAATCCAGCTTGTGGAACAATTTGGGGTCCCCTTCCTGGGGTAACAAATGGAGAGGCTCCATTTCTGGGTGCTACCTAGGGGTTGTACATCTTTTTGTAACTTAAGGAAGGAAACTGCAAATATCTGCTCCAAACAATATTGCAAATCAATGCTCTAACACTTATCCCCATTTTATATTTGTTTCTAATCAACATATTTAAGAGCAATGTGGCCATCCTGGCACTCCGCAGCTTGTTGTGCTTACAAGAAATACTGGTGGAATGGGAGCCTTAAAATTAAGTAGCATGGAGTGTCCAGTAATTCATTTAATTTTTACATCCATTCTTTATTTAATGTAACTTTAAAACTATGTTAGAAGCTGGAAATGAGCAGCGTAGCATGAAAATGAACTGGCCAAGTTCCAAGAGAGGCAGGGATTAGCATAATGTAAAAAGTTGAGGATTGTCCTCATCATCGAGCTTGGGAGGGGGGATCCGATGGAGGGAGGGACCATCCATGTGCCTATCACTGTACACCGAGAGACCAAAGCACAGGGCTGTGTTGTGCAAAAAGACCATCTCTGCTCTAATCTCAACAGAAGAGAGGGGAGAGGAGGAGGAAAGACCAGGGCCTTGACCGGAGCTTGGGAGGAGACTGGTGTCTGGATGGAAAGGCTGTAGCACTGAGTTTGGGTTCTGCTCTGGGGACCATCACACCTGCACTTTGCTCTTCATGATTCACGTTGCATTTGTGCCTCCATGAATTGCTGGAATGGTCCCATTCTCCAGGACCAAATTGTCTAAACTATATTTGAGGGGATTCCTATAGGAGCTGCAATGAATCATTTCCTCCTCTAATCCCCATAGTCACAGTCTTTCCCAGCTCTCCATCTGCTGCATTCAGGTGAGCTGACCAGATAGCAACATCGCTCCTGTGGCTCCCATCATCTTGCAGCTGTTTTGGCAGTACAACTTTTTCATGCTGAAGTTTGGGAGTTGAGGGTTTTCTATGGGGCAATGCCAAAAAATCCAGAAAATCTGGACCTTCAGAATAATTTTAAATCCACAGAAATGCAGGCTAAGTAACAGCCAAATATTTCTTACCTTTCATGCTTATCTCTATCAGCCTACCTACCAGTTCCTTAGACAGTCTTTGGAACTTCACCACCACTTAAGAGTATCTGGATGAAGTTCTGTAATGGTGAATAAAATGTATTTTTTCCACTCAGTTCAGTGGGGTGGCTGCCATCTTTCCAAGCTCAAACGATGTCTGGCACAACTTATTTTGCCAGTCTTCTCCATTTCTCTTTCAAGGAAGTGCAGTGAGAGAAGACTAAGTGATGGGAAAACTCAGTCTGGGTCTTGGTGGAAAATATATACAATTGGAACTGTTTTACTTGGGTAAAGCAGGCTAAGGAAATCTGACAAAATCATGTAACTTCAGTAGTGACTGGCAGATTGGACAAAGCAAACCCAAGCATTTTTTGAGGAACACACTTCTGCTGTCTCTAGGAAAAAAAAATTAAATTGGGATGCATTTCAGTCCCTAAACAGAGCTTCGGGTCTTTAAGGAAATAAAAAAACCACCCTGCTCTACAGTAACTGAGCAAGGAATCACTCAAATTCAAACCCAAGGGAGTTTTGCCAAATGATGCCATCAGGTTATCCTGATTTGGTGGCAATAAAAGCAACAGCTGGGACCAGGGCTAGATCTGTGCAAAACTAGCCTTGGGCGTTATCGCCCAGAGCCTTTCAAACCATTGGTCCCAGCCTTGATTCAATGACTGGAAAGAGATGCAGCTCTCCAGCTCCAGGAACAAAAATGTTTAACATTCACAGATATCATCCAAGAAGGACATGATGGCTCATACTCACGTGCAGGCTCAGGAGCTGGAAGGTTTGTGGATGCCTGTGCTCAAGCCTCCACCCCAACAGTGTAGAAGACTAATATTTCTGCAAGAAAAACAAGAGTTACAACAATAAGATAATGTTTTAGTGATTTCCCTTAGAGTTTGTGTTGGTTCTTTAAGGTAATTGCATATGATTAGTCCCAGTTCCCTGTTACCTTGTGTCCCTGCTCTGCAGTGTCTTGGGGTATCATCTTCTCCATTTCTTACCAGATGTGAATGTCTTTTGGGCAGGATTTGGTCCGGTCACTGCTGCTGCTGTTTGCTGGTAAAGCACCTGGTCCTGAGAAGCTGGGTGCTGTCAGGTTTGGAGCCAAGGAGGCACTGGTGTTCATGCACCACTCCTGGATACTCTCTGATGTGTTGGTTCATGGACAGCCCCAGTTTCAGGCTCTGGTCCCTCTACCTTGGGGTTACCTATGCATAGCAGACAGTCACCAGCCTGTCAATGGGCTACCCTCTGCCTGCCTGGGCTAGCTGGCACTTGGGACTGTGCCTGTCCAGCACTGATGCCTCTGCCATAGCCAAACCCAAGACTCAAGGATGAAGGAACATCATTTAAAAAGCGTTGTCCCCAAAACATAAGGCAGTAGCACTACAATTGCACTTGGGGTGAGGTTGCCTTGGCTTGCTCATTTGCCCCATGCCTCGTGGCTGGCCTGGCAGGTCTGAGTGCTGTGTTTCCCTCTCCTCTTGCTGAGTACCACTTCCAGAGCTGCCCCGGGCTGCTCCCCAGCACAGATATCCTGCCTTACTCGCTTGCCCCTAAGGAAACCTTGCTTCTGTATTTCTTGTGATCAATCACAGGGACTACACAGCTCTGTAGTAACATCCTCTCCCTCTTGTCCCACCTTCCTTCATTGCTTCTTCACTCCTTGATAACATTAAATTCCTGGTCTTAAATTTCAGACTTTCAGCTGCTTTTGTTCTTTTAAGGCACAGCAGTGTAACATGAGCAGACTTAATGGCACAAACTCTTGTGAAGATGTTCCTACGTATGGCTTTACAAAAAGACCATGCATTGAGGCCCAGCTCAGCAAAGAGATGACCTGTGGATGAGAAAGCCATGAATAGGACCTAACCGTGTGGAGTCCAGTTGTGTACTGGTGACCTCTAGCACAAGTACGTATGTACTGTCCACATGTCTATGATGGTCCACCACAAGCCCAGCCTGACCCCCATGATTACAGCCCCATCGCCAACCCTGCTCACGCTGAAGCCAACAGCAGCTCATCTCTGCTCCTTGGTTCCAGCTGTTGGGTTTCCATTTGTAAGAATAAAACATTAAGGTATTGAGTCCATAAAAACAGGCCTCACAACCCATTACTGCCACAGGCCCAACTTTTATGCAGGCTTTTTCCATAGCTCGTATGCATAATGAAGGGCCATTAATGTTAATGGCTATGAGACTCCAAGAGCAAAGGCCCCAAGGAACAGCAACCTGTTTGGCAGCAAGAAGAGGCTCTAATAAAAGTAGATGATCCCCTCCCACCCTGTCACCAGGCAGAGAGAGGGGACTTAATAGAAAGGGGGGAATGGAGGCTGGTCCTTCCTCAGAGAGGCAAGCGGAATCCCCAACAGCCTCCCTCATCTTCCCAGTTACATCTGCATAATAGGTTTGGAGTTCTGGATTTTGGGGACGAGGTAAATGAGAACGAAGAGGACGATCTACCCAGTGAGGCACCCAGGACTAGTCACCCACCCCCATGCCTCAGGACCTCATCAACTAAGAAAAAAAGAAAGGTGATTGTAATAGGTGACTCCCTTCTGAGTGGAACAGAGGGCCCAATCTGTAGACCAGACCCGTCCCACAGGGAAGTCACCTGCCTCCCTGGGGCCAGGATTAAGAATATACAGAGGGAAATTCACTCCCTGGTTCAGCCCTCAGATTATTACCCACTACTGATATTTCAAGTGGGCAATGATGAGGTAGCCACCAGAAGCCTAAAGGCAATGAAAAGGGACTTCAGAGTGCTGGGATGACTGGTCAAGGGATCAGGAGCACAAGTGGTGTTCTCTTCTATCCCACCAGTCACAGGGATGGATGGGGGGATAAATAGGAAGAATCAAAAGATCAACTCATGGCTGAAAGACTGGTGTAAACGGCAGGACATTGGATTCTTTGATCACAGGCAGATCTACAGGTCACCAGGCATGCTGGCAGCAGGTGGGGGAAGCCTAACCCAAAGGGGAAAAAGGATATTGGGACAAGAATTAGCAGGGCTCATTGAGAGAGCTTTAAACTAGTTTTGAAGGGGGACGGGGTCGGAACCAGGGTTACTAAAGTGGTGCCCGGGAGTAGCGTGCCAGTGCTAGTAGGTAAAGGTGCCAGCAAGGCCTTGCAGCCTGTTGCGGCAGTTGATGAGGGAGAGAAGGACACATGTGGCAGTGAAGACATGAGTAGTGATAAGATGGTAACTGCAGAAATGTCTGCACATGGACAGATGGGAATTAGTGCTTGCCTTCCCAGAAAAATAGTGGGACGATTAGCCCAGCTGAAGTGTATCTACATGAATGCACGCAGCATGGGTAACAAACAGGAGGAGCTGGAGGCCATCGTACAGCAAGAAAACTATGATGTAGTTGCCATCACAGAAACGTGGTGGGAGGACTCGCATAACTGGAGTGCTGTGATTGATGGTTACCAACTTTTCAGAAGGGACAGGCAAGGAAAGAGAGGTGGTGGGGTGGCCCTTTATGTTAAGAGCAGTATTGTATGCCTCGAACTTAGCAATACGCACGATGACAGCACTGAGTGTCTATGGATAAGAATCAAGGGGAAGACCAATAAGGCAGACATCGTGGTGGGAGTTTGTTATAGACCCCCAAACCAGGATATAAAGGCTGATGAAATATTCTATAAGCAGCTGGCAGAGGCCTCACGATCACTCCCCCTTGTACTCATGGGGGACTTCAACTTCCCAGATATCTGCTGGAAATATAACACAGCAGAGAGGCAACAGTCCTGGAGATTCTTGGAGTGCATGGAAGACAACTTCCTAACACAGCTGGTGAGAGAACCGACTAGGGAAAGTGCCTTACTGGACCTGCTGATAGTTAACTCAGAAGGTCTTGTGGGGGATGTAAACGTTGGAGGTCGTCTTGGACAGAGTGATCACGAAATGATACAATTTTCAATTCTTGCTGAAGCAAGGAGGGGGGCCAGCAAAACTGCCACGTTGGACTTCCGAAGGGCAGACTTTGGCCTCTTCAGGAGCATGGTTGAAAGTGTCCCTTGGGAGACAGTCCTGAAGGGCAAAGGTGCCCAGGAAGGCTGGTCGTACTTCAAGGAGGCACTCTTAAAAGCGCAGGAAAGAGCCATACCCAAGTCCCAAAAAACAAGCAGGAAGGGAAGAAGACCAGCCTGGCTAAATAGAGAGCTTTGGCTGGAGCTCGGGAACAAAAAGAAGGTTTATGATCTTTGGAAAAGGGGCCTGGCAGGCAAGAAGAAATACCAGGAAGTGGTGAAGATATGCAGGGGGAAAATTAGAAGGGCCAAGGCTCAAGCTGAACTCATCTTGGCCACTACAGTTAAGAAAAACAAAAAGGTTTTTTTCGGTATGTAAACAGTAAAAGGAAGATTAGGGATAATGTGGGCCCACTGAGGAATGAGATGGGCACCCTAGTGGTGGAAGACACGGAGAAGGCAGAGTTGCTGAATGCCTTCTTTTCTTCAGTCTTCACTGCTAAGGCTGTCCCTCATGAATCTCTGGCCTTGGAGGCAAGGGGGAGGGTATGGAGAGAGGAAGTTTTTTCTTCAGTAGAAGAGGACCAGGTTCGGGACCACTTGGCCAAACTGGACATTCATAAGTCCATGGGCCCAGATGGGATGCACCCGCGAGTGCTGAGAGAGCTGGCAGATGTTATCGCTGGGCCACTCTCCATCATCTTTGAAAGGTCATGGAGAACAGGAGAGGTGCCTGAGGACTGGAGGAAGGCCGGTATCACTCCAGTCTTCAAAAAGGGCAAGAAGGAGGACCCAGGGAACTGCAGGCCGGTTAGTCTCACCTCCATCCCTGGGAAGGTAACGGAGAGACTCATTCTAGATGTCATCTCCAAACAAGTTGAAGAGCAGGGGGTTATTGGAAGTGGGCAACATGGGTTTACCAAGGGTAAATCATGTTTGACCAATCTGATAGCTTTCTATGATGCCATAACTGGTTGGTTGGATGAGGGGAGGGCAGCAGATGTCATCTACCTTGACTTCAGCAAGGCTTTTGATGCTGTCTCCCATAACATCCTCATTGGGAAACTAAGGAAGTGTGGGCTGGATGAGGGGACAGTGAGGTGGATTGAGAACTGGCTGTGTGACAGGACCCAAAGGGTAATGATTAATGGAGCAGGTTCAAGCTGGAGGCCTGTAACCAGTGGTGTCCCCCAGGGGTCAATACTTGGTCCAGTCCTGTTCAACATATTCATCAGCGACCTGGACGAGGGGACCGAGTGTATCCTTAGCAAGTTTGCTGATGATACCAAACTGGGAGGGGTGGCTGACACCCCGGAGGGCCGTGCTGCCATCCAGCGAGACCTGGACATGCTGGAGAGCTGGGCAAGGAAGAACCTCATGAGGTTCAACAGGGAAAAGTGTAAGGTGCTACACCTGGGCAAGAAGAATGTCAGGCACCAATACAGGTTAGTTGTGGACCTGCTGGAGTCAAGTTCTGAAGAGAAAGATCTGGGGGTCCTGGTAGACAGCAAAATGACAATGAGCAAGCAGTGTGCTCTTGTGGCCAGGAAGGAATCCTGGGCTGCATAGGGAAGAGTGTGGCTAGTAGGTCGAGGGAAGTCATTCTCCCCCTCTACTCTGCACTGGTGAGGCCACAACTGGAATACTGCATCCAGTTCTGGGCTCCCCAATTCAAGAGGGATAGGGAACTACTGGAAAGAGTCCAGTGAAGGGCAACGAAGATGATTCAAGGATTGGAGCATCTCCCTTATGAAGAAAGGCTGAGAGAGCTGGGACTCTGTAGTCTGGAGAAGAGAAGGCTGAGGGGAGACCTTATCAATGCTTACAAGCATCTAAAGGGTGGGTTGAAGGAGGAGGGAGCCAGACTCTTTTCAGTGGTTGCCAGTGAGAGGACGAGGGGCAACGGGCACAAGCTGGAACATAGGAGGTGCCACTCAAATATGAGAAGAAACTTCTTTACGGTGAGGGTGACAGAGCCCTGGAACAGGCTGCCCAGGGAGGTTGTGGAGTCCCCTTCTTTGGAGATTTTCAAGACCCGCCTGGATGCAGTCCTGAGTAACATGCTCTGACATGCTCTGGGCAATCCTGCTTCAGCAGGGGAGTTGGACTAGATGATCTCTATGGTCCCTTCCAACTCTAAAAAATTCAGTGAAATTCAGTGACATTGTGTGGACCTTTCTTTTGGACACTTGGATGGACATATTGTGGACCTTTCTTCTGGACACCTTGAGACCTACTTAAAAAGAGACTTTCATGAGCTGCTTGAATAACGAGAGTGTTTTCTCCCAGCAGCAGCCCAGTTGCTTATTGTTGGCTGATGCATGGGAGCCAAATTAAATACATGACAGCCCCAGTGCTGGGTGCGTGTGGCAGAGGTGACAGCATATAAAATGATTTTCCAAGTTATTTCTCCCAACACAAGGGGCTGGTTATTTTCACTCCACTCTTGGCCGCTGCCTGGTGTTTGTTGCTCCGCTTGGGTGATCTGTTATCCAGATCTTCACACTGATTTTAGGTTTGACCTAATGAAGTGATAGAGGAGAGTGGGACTGCTCCTGGACCTGCAATTGAGCCCCTTCATCAGTGCCTTTGCAAAATGTTGACCCTGGGGCAGAGCCTCAGAGCAGCTTTCCAGCAAAACGTGGCTCCACAGTATACCCAGGCATCACCTCACAAACCAGCCGAGGGCTGCACCCAGTCTGAATGAATGAAAGCCCACCAGCATCACAGAGATCCTCCACTGCCCCTTTTATTCACATTTATTTGTGGGATGCTCATTAATTGAATTAGAAGCAAATGCAAATGCTGCCTGTGCACAGCCCTACCTGCCCATTGGTGTACATCAGTCTTTTCCTTGGGAGAGCTTAATAATCCAAAGGGAAATCTGTATTTCCCAGGTGGGGAAAAGGGAATCACTGTCATCCCCCATGACGACCCAGCACAGCCAGGACCCATCTGATGAGAAATTGCTGCTGCCTCCAAGCTTGGCTGTGCCCATGGGTGGCAAAGGAATACAGAAAGTCCCACCACAGGACCGAGAGGAAAATAAACAGGTCCTTTTTATAGCACTTACTGAAATACCCCAAGTGTCAGCCAAAGGGGCTCCAGCAAGGATGGCCTGGATCTGGTGCAGTGGGATGGGACAAGGGAGGTTGGGGATCACCACAGGTTCCATCCCGGGGCTTCGCCGAGGGCATCTTCTTTGTGGCTAATCCTGGGTGAATGGAGTTAAAACTTCTCCATGTCAAAAGGAGAATATCCTGTGCTTAATACTAAGATGCCGAGGGATTCCTTGGCATCCAGGAAAATGCCTATTTTTTAAATTTATTTTATTTCTAAACCAAGAGAGAGAAATCTCTGTTCTCTCTTTTTTTTTTTTTTTCCTCTGCGTATACCCATTAAAATTTAAGGAGATTTAAAAAAAAAAAAAAAGTTTTAACACAACAAGCAGTAGGATGGCTCTACACTGCCATCAGTAATGAAAGTCAGGCTTGCCAGCCGCGAAGGCGGTTTAACCCCTTGGTCACACCTTGCCTTTTAATTCCCTTTGAATAGGCCTGATACAGTTTTGATGGAAAACTCGCCCGGTGCATGGTTCAGAAGGCTACAGAATTGAGAGCTATTAAATACTAAAAAGACAAGGTGGGAAAAAATTTGCAAAGTCTCCTCTTTTTATAGACTACAGCTATTGAGAAAAATTGAGTAAATTCCCCAGCTACCAAGACTGCAGTCTGTTTCAAGATTCCATCAATTTTTTATGGTACAATCAATATTTATGAAACCCCAAAGAAATGTTGCAAAGAGAAACACGGTGAAACATTTTCCATGCAGTTGCAAAGATGTAACATGGGGACCTAAATAACTTTTAAAATAATCTCAATGACAATCAAAGTGCCTTACATAGCCAATATGGTTTAATGTCAGTGTTTATATTAGCTCTGTTCTAAAGAATAGATGGAAAAGGGAAAAAAAAGTAAGAAAAATGTTTGCAGTTTAATCTCTCCTAAAGAAGACATTTTGCTATAAGAAGTATTCTGTAATTTGGTGCTTAAAAATTCAAAGGAAGTATTATATTGAAAATTCTTTGATTTTTTATCCATTAAAAATATTCACCATCATGTAAGCAATGGATTTTTCAGTCAGCTGAAAAAAAAAAAAAGATTTCTATAAAAACTAGGCAAACAAATCCACATTCCTTTAATGGCTACTTTAGGTTTAATATCTAAACTTATTTAAATAACTCTGAACCCTCCTGCTGAGAAATATTGAAAGTAATGGATTCCTTTGTGTGCAATCTCCATTTACATGTAGAGTTTAATTTCCCTCTGGGCTGAACCTGTGTAAAACTTGCCTTGAAATGTCCCTCTGTAAAAACACAATTTTTAGGGGGATGCCTTTTATTTTATTTAAAATTTATTTTGCGCATTAAAAAGCAAACAGCCAACTCACCTACGAGCTGCTAAAAAATGGTGATTGTGGTATGAAGTTGAAAATCAACAATCATGGGAAAGGTCACTCTGCACTCCAGATGTCCCAAAATCCTCCCAAAAGCAAGCTGAGCCCTGCCATGCTAATCACACCAGTGAGACAGGTCTCTCTGGTGATGCTGGTACCCGCAAACCCCTGTGTAGTGGAATCAGGAGGGACAGTTTTGCTATGACTTTTCTCCAAGGAAGTCAGACAGAGTTTGCTTTTTGGGTGGAGTGATTATAAAATTTAAGCTTTTCCCTTGATATTTAGATATCCTTTGGCTCCTTCCCTCATCTCAGTCCTGTCTCACCTGGTGCCATGCGAATTTTATCTGCAAATAGTTTATCTTGCACATTTTTATTTGATTGCCATCATCGCTTTTTTTTCTTTTTCTTTTTTTTAAATCAGAGGAGACAATTGTAGGAGAGATCCCTGTTAATGAACCAGTAACTCAAAGCACTTAATTACCTAAACCAAAGTCTTAGCTTTGATGCTAATATTTTATTTTTAAACATTAGTGAGGGCTACAGAAGTAAGGGAATCTGAGGAATTTGCAAAACATTTTTAGTGAGCCTTATTTCCCCAAATTAATCAGGCAAGTTGCAGTCCCAGCTATTTACGTCTAGTTAAGGGTTGCTCCCTTGCGAGGTGTCCTTTTTTTTTCCCCTCTCCTCCTATATTTACTAAGGTATCTCAGTAATTCAGACTCTTACCTAGATATCATCCAGGAGAATCTCAGTGGGAAGATCTGATATCTGATCTGTTTCTATATGTAATGGCAAATTTATTCTTTTATTGAACCATCTCTCCTGAAATTGTTTATTGTTTTGGTTTTTTTTTTTTTTTTACAGTGAGCTACATTCAAAATAGCAATATATTAAAACATGGTTTTTGCTGGAAAGCAAGAAAAAAAAATTTCTCTTCTTCTCCCAGGAGGATTAAGCAGGATCTGCCATAGGGAGAGGGTGGGGCAGCAGGAAAAGGGGCTTGTCCTCAGAAAACTTTGGAATGTTATTCAATTTTAAAAAAAAACAAAACACCCAACCTCTTGAAATTAAGGTACCTGAGGATGGGGATGATGATGGGAAACATCCACAGCAGGATGACCTGTGGGTGCTGCAACACGATGGAGAGGGGACACCTTCAGCCGTCCGCACCCTCTTCTGATAAACCCCAGAAAGAGTTAAAAGATCAAACACTCCTCAACCACACACAGCTTTCCAGTTTATAAAATATATATTTTTTAAAATGCTGTCCCTGCTGGGACAAAAAAAATTAACAGTAATGCTGCAGAATGGTTTTGTGATAGAAGCCCCCCTCTCCACCCGGGCAGCCAGGGACGACTTGGTCAACGTTTGAGTTTACAATGTTATGTATCTCTTTATCTTTTAATCCATTTAATCAACAAAATTTCAAACAACAACAAAAAAACCAATGCCCCCAATTTGTGTTTTGTTTGACTGCGAGTAATATTCATGTCTGCATGAGGATGGCATGTAATTAACGTCATAATCAAAATTACTGTTTGACACATTATAATCACTGCATGGAGATTATAGCATAGCCGCAGGCGATCTGCACAGCCTTTCTTAATATCATTTGCATAATGAAAGCATGGTGGCAGTAATAGCTTTTTTCTCTTGTTATCATAATTTCACCCAGGGCTGCAAAGGGCTTTGGTACTGTCAGATGTTGCCTGTTAAAAATCATTGTGAGTTGAAGACTGCGGTCGAAGTCACCTAAGTATTTCCATGTGAGCAATTGCCACGTGGCTGCAGGAAAATACAACGAGATGGGTTTTTTTCCTGTGTTTTCACAGAAAAATGTGTGTGCGCCTTCATTTTGGGCTCCTGATGGAGGACTTTCTTACCTGGGAGGTTCCTGCACGACTGGACCGCATTTTCTGAGCCACACCCAAATGTCCCATGCATTGGGAATAACAGGGCGCACTGACACACCACCTTCCCCAAAACATCTATTGAGAGTACCTGGGATGGTAATGCTCCACCAGCCTGGCCCCAGCACCCCCGTGGAGGATGCTGGTGATGATGCTCTGCTCTTACCCACCTGCCTGGAGTAGAAGGACCACGTCTGAGCAGCTCATCTGGCTCAGGCCACCGATCATGGCTCTCAAAAGCAATCCTGGGCTGGAAGGTGATCGTTCACCCTGAATGGAGAATGGCACATGCTCTGGTGACCTGCATGGTGAACTGGTGGTCACTGCTGTGGTCTCCTTAGCTGGTTCCTATCCAATGATGAGCACTGCTTGCTAAATCAAAGAAATGTCTGCAAACCCTGGGGAAAAAAAGAAGAAAAAGAGGGAGGCTGAGAATTGACACCAGGTCTTGCAGAGCAGCTCAGGTTGATGCCCCACGTCCCCCGTGGTGAAAGAAGAGCCACGTGGTGTGAAGGGCTGACAAGGAGCAACCCGCTGTCCCTTTGCACACAAAATGGGTGGCCCAGTGCAGAGGGCTGTTCTTTAAAGTGCAGTACCACTTTTGATTCAAGAAGGCTGAAGACCACACCCTGGCACCTCAAAGGGTCCCATCGTGGGAAGGGTCCCAGCAGCTCCCAAACTTTGTCCATCCCCCAGAATCATAGAATGGTTTGGGTTGGAAAGGACCTTTAAAGGCCTGACCCCCCCTGCCATGGGCAGTGACATCTTCAACTAGACCAGGTTGTTCAGAGCCCCATCCAACCTGATCTTGAATGTTTCCAGGAATGGGGCATCTACCACCTCTCTGGGCAACTAGACCCAGGTGATGGCCACAATGCCTCTTCTGCCCAGCCAAACCAAACTCCTAAGGACAAATACCCAATACAGGGAAGTATTTGAGTTGGACTTTGGTCTGGATATGAACCTCGTGCTTCCAGGTTTACCTTTGCTCTAAGTAACACTTGCAGAGTTTGGTATTTTTCCAGGAGCTCACTTGTACCAATAATTCCATATTTTGTAACTCACAGTATCAGGCTTTTCTGTCATTTCTATATTGTTCCAGCCAGTATACAGTCCAATCACATTAACACACAATAATCCTCCTGCAGACGTAACAGCATTAGGAATTACAAATTTATCTTACAGTAAAGAGCGTTGCAGTAGCATGTGTAACATAAACCTATATAATCCTCCCAGATACACTCAGGAAAGTTCCCGGAGAATTTGGAAAAGACCAGAGCCGATGAACTAAGTTATTTGCACAGTGTCCTAGCAGCTGGGTAAAATAGTGTCATATATACAGAATTATCTAAAATTATTTTAGCATGGTGTGCTAAAATGCTTATGTTAAATTAGGTTTTGGTAATAGACTCAAGTTGTTTGCTGGGATCCTAGCAGAGATATTCTGTTGACTCTTTTTATTTAAGTAGATTTTTATCATATCCACATACAAAGAACAAATGTGCTTTAAGAGGTAATTTTTAAATTGGAATAGTATCAGTTAAAAGATCAGCAGTTTTCCCTAATCTGAAATTACCCAAACAGATGTACAGGTTTGTACGTACTAAACCCATTTGTCCTTTAAAATACCAGCCTTGAGTATTCACCCAGCTAAAAAGACAGGACATGCAACATATTTCCTAAATACTGAGAGGAATGACATAATTTCAGAGCCAAAGTGAATTACAAAATAAAATATCCTTCATGGGAAAATCTGCCAACAGCTCCTTTTCCAGTATCTGCCCCATGTGATCAGTTCAGGCTGGTTGCCACCTTCCACTTCTCATATCAGAGGTTGCAGCATTGCCCCATGCTTTCTGATGCCTGTTGAGGTGTCCGAGGGCTCTGTAGGTTCATGTTGAAGTGGTAGGACCCAGGATGAAGCCCCATTTTTCTGTGCAAGTCACAGAGCTGCCTGCAGTGGCTGCCATGGGACAATAGTGAGAAGCACTGAGGGATGCAGCACAAGAGCTGCTGCCTGTCCCCAGAATTGCAGCCCCTTGATGCCTGCAAGGGATATATATTTCCTTGTGGCCGAGTGTCCACATGGCAGCATCCCAGATCATAAGGTGGGCACCACAAACTAGAGTTTTCCCAGCTGACAAACCATGAACATAATGGCCTTCAAGAGTGAATAATGCATCTTCTAGTGCAACATGGGTCCTTCCAGGATAGGCTCAATGGGAAGCTTGGTGATACACCTGTGGGACTTCAGGCTACTATAACCCAAAACTGCTCCTGCTCCAGTTGTGGCCAACTCACAGAGACTTCACAGAATGGTTTGGGTTGGAAGGGACCTTAAAGATCATCAAGTTCCAGCCCCCCTGCCATGGGCAGGAACACCTCCCACTAGACCAGGTTGCTCAAAGCCCCATCCAACCTGGTCTTGAACACCTCCAGGGATGGGGCATCCACAGTTTCCCTGGGCAACCTGTTCCAGTGCCTCACCACCAGAACATAACTAGTTGCTAAAGAGTAAAGACCCTCAAAATGGTCCCCCGTCTCATGGACCCCCACATCAAACCTGCACTGTCCCACAAAGACCCATTCATCTCTATCTAGCCACTGCTTTTTCCAAATAAAGCATCTTTTGAATGACAGATACAAATTCTCACATCAATCACATTTGTCAGAGACATCTAACACAGAGAAATGCCAGCCTGTGTCTAGCATACTGGTAATTTCTATGCTACTTACAGCATATTTCTGTCCTGCTGATGTCTGGGACCTTTACGCATAGATTATAAAATATTCATCTTCTCCCATAAAGGGACCAAGGAGCTGTTTACAGCCTAATTCAGAATCTCTTCTTGTGACTCAGTGACTGCCCCAACAGATATTATTTATATGACAAAAGGACCTGGAGATCCTGACTGAATTGCATTCAGTTCTCAAATCCTGGCTCATAAGAGGGAATTCATGCTCTAGAAAACTGGTATTTTAAACCAACAAAGCCCTGAGATGGAAAGCAGCTGAGCCAAGCCCATAGGCTGGCATTAGAGCACGTACCAGGACCTGGACAGGTCAGGATGCTACCAGACACCCTGGGCCATACTCTACCCTTGTCAGCCAGACATCATCTCATAGAAAGGGTCAGTGGAAAGTGCCACGTTGCCTCTGCAATTAGAATCATAGAATTGTCCAGGTTGGAAGGGACCTTTCAGATCATTGAGTCCAACCATCAACCTAATGCTGCCAAAACCACCACTAAACCGTGTCCCTCAGCACCACGTCTGCCCATTTTTTAAATACCTCCAGGGATGACGATTCCACCACTGCCCTGGGTAGCCTGTTCCAATGTTTGATAACCCTTTTGGTGAAGAAATTTTTCCTAATATCCATCCTAAACCTCCCCTGGCACAACTTGAGGCTGTTTCCTCTTGTCCTATTGCCTGTTCCTTGGGAGAAGAGACCGACACACCACCCCCGGCTACACCCTCCTTTCCGGGAGTTGTAGAGAGCGAGAAGGTCTCCCCTCAGCCTCCTTTTCTCCAGGCTGAACAACTCCAGCTCCCTCAGCTGCTCCTCATAAGACTTGTGCTCCAGACCCCTCACCAGCTTCATTGCCCTTCTCTGGACATGCTCTAGCACCTCAATGTCTTTCTTGCAGTGAGGGGCCCAAAACTGAAGACAGTATATTAGGATTTGGACTCGATGATCCCAAGGGTCTTTTCCAACCTAGATGATTCTATGATTCTATGATTATCCCAGTCTTCTGCTGAAAATACCATGCTGTTTTTCCATCTGGGTCGTGCTGTTTCCATACCCCATTAACAGCAGTTGGCTATCAAGGACCAGTGCCTTGCAATGCGCATCCCATGCTGAGCGCACCAGGGTTTCACCGAGGAGGATGCTTTGACTCTGAAAACTCCTCGTAGGGCTGAGACACGGTGAATGAGGGTCTCATCACCAGTTTGGCTTCTTGTGACAGAAACAGGGATGTGCTGTGCCCCTATCGCTACAATGGCTTCTTAAATTCCCATTCTTAAGTTGGACTAAAGTCAAAGCCCTTCTTGCTGTCATAATTCCAGTAGTTCATGTGTCTTCTAATCACATGTTTTATGGTTAGCAAAAATGCCCCATGGGAGCTGATTGAAGGTTTATGAGAACCAAGAAAATCTGATAGGATTTGGTTTGAATCTGACCAGGTTTTTTAAGTTTCCTATCCATAAGCTTTTAAGTACTTACAAGTCATTATTTCTGTCTGTGATGCAATAGGGTGATTGTTTTTCTTTTTTTTTTCAGGGGAGGGGGGGAAAAAGCAACATAAATCTCAGAGCAGAGATTTTAAAAAATGATTATCAGATTTGGGTAAGATTTATCTTCCTCTTTAAAAAAAGCTTTTCACAATCACGATATAAATGCATTAGCACAAAAGCAGTCTAAACTCACGTTCAGAAAGATGGGGCTTCTTTAGCGGAAAGTACCTGGGAACATGAAAGCAGCTTAACTCTTTGCTTCCTGGGTCTTCACCCAGACCTTGCCTTGGTTATAGCCAGAGATATCACAGGAATGTTATCTTTCAAGCCCTATGAAGTTGCCTCAGAGGAAGGTCCTTACTTGGTTATACCAAGGGTTTGCAATGCAGCAGTTGCACCAGTTGCTGGTGCACCTGAAGTTTGGGATGTCTTCCAAACCAGTTTCTTCTTTCCAGTAATATGGCACAAAGCTTTTCTTGGCTTTTGGTGGGAAAATTGGAAACATCACCGTTTCAGCCTGTCACTGCAGCTGGGCAGTGCAACTAGCTCTCGATCAAAGATGGTTGGAGAACATTGATTCAAAGACATTGGCCCTCCACCAAACTCTTTTATCGCTTTCTTCTTTCTTTCCCTCTCTCAGTAGACCTTCATATAATCTATGGGTCTTGCTCTACATGACGGTACTTATTTTCCTTGACTGCCTTGGGTGCTTCCCTTCTCATAGCAATGAAACACATTTTGTTCCTTCCAACCAAAATTATGATGTAATATTAAAGCAGTCTACAGGAGACAGACTGGATGACCCAGGAGTTGGATAGCTGATCAGTTCACAGCAGTAATGTGGGGGTCAGGATGCCTTGGTTCTGCCCCCAACCTCTTCCCTGAGAAGTTTGTTTTATTTCACCTCATTTTTTCACCTACAGAGGAAGGGGAAAGAGTGCTTGATTAGGAATACTGGTGCATAAAAAGATTACAGCTGCTGAAGTGGCAGAATCCAAATCCACCTGTAGTATACCTATTTTATGTTTTTCAGTGCATGGTAGGTATAAAGGCTTGCTGGCTAGTTCTGCTCTCACTCACTTCAGTTGCAATGAAGAGCACCTTCATGCTGCTCAGCATTGGAAGAAGCCACATAAAAAAACAGGCACCAAAAGTATCAACTGAAAATTGTTTTGACAAAAAAAATAGATGGACGTGGGAGCAACATCCAAAACTAAGAACATGAAGAACAAACACACACCTGCATAAATACTCAAAAGCCTTTCTCAGGCTCTGCAATACTCCCCCCTCCATTAGGAGCTATTAAATTTGATGTGAGTTATCAACAGCCAGATTTCTAGTGGGAATTGAGCAGGTCTTTGTGAAGAACAGCAATCCCTGGTTCCATAAATTCCTTTTTTCCCCATAAAATCAGGACTCCCATCCCGATAAGCCTGCAGCACAGTCTGCAGACTTCCACTTGTGCTGCTGCAGAGGAGGGCCACAACACTGCCTAGATGTTCTCCTTCCCCCTCCATCAGTGTTGGAGGGAAGGTTTAAAACATATAACAAAAAAAACCCCCAGAGATGGAAATTATTTCCTCACTGGACTGGTGCACTTATTTGCCAAAAAACCCTTAATCCAACATCAAAAAAAAGTGCTTAAAAAAATAAATAAGACAATAGTCTCACAGGTGTACCTGGAAACATGCTTATCTACAAAACGTGGTCTTGGTGTGTACCACTGCTGCCAGGCTCCTGTTGGTGTGTAGGGACATTTTGGGAATGGCAGCACCAAAGGAAGAGGCTGGGTTCAATCCACGTCATTTCCAGCATCAAAGATACAGAAGCATTTAAGCTGACGCATGCTCCATCCTGGCGTTCAACAGAGAGCGATGCTAACTTCTGGAAAATAGAAGAGCCCCAGGGCAGGCTAATAACAGCACTACTTAAGAACGTAAGGCAATTATTACCTCCAACTGTGAAGGAGTCTGAGTAATTAAAAAGGGTTCTTTATTTTGATTAAAAAAAGATTCCTTTCAGTCTGTTTGAATCTTTAGTAAAAGCCCTGAACGATATTTTTAGATGCCAGAAAAGAGACTCTGCAATTGATGCAAGATGCATAACAAACTCATTTGGAAAATTCTCCTATTATCATCATATTGTCCAAAATCAATTAATTTCTCATTCTTTGACCCACATCACTTCCTGGAGATAATGCAGGTCTAACCCAAAGCTTCCGAAACCTTCTTTGGATTAACAGAAACCCAAAATTAATTGGGTTTAATTACTATAAATTTCCTTCCCAATAAAATCTCAAGAATTTCCAATCATGCTGATTTATTTGAGTAATTAGAAAGCCATTCCCAGATGTCACACTGTTAGGTAGTGTGGATAATGCAGGGTTTGCTTAACTGGATCCTGAGACCACAGCGCTGTGAAGAATGATGACTAAAAACACTCCAATAAAAAGCGGGAGATTAAGGGAAGGCGAATGACACAACCTCAGGCTGTGCAGGCAATGCCAGCAGCTTCCCACGGAAAACTCCCATCCCTCCGCTGTGCTTCCCTGTATCTGCTGCTCCAAAAGAACTTGCTCTGGTCCTTGCATTTTGCACCAGTAGGTCTTGAGGGACTTTGCAGCCATCCCCATTTTACAGAGAAGGAACTCAAGGCTCCTACAGATGAGGCATCTAAACTAGGGTTGCCCCGAAGGATGGTGTCAATGGTAAAAGAAGAGATGCCCTGAAGGTTTCAAAGTTCTCAGGAGTCGGTGGTGCAAACCCAGCAGACCACACGCACCCATGGGCTCATTATCTTGTGAAACTGTAGGACAAATGGGATTGTGTTTTCTTGAAAAGGTATTTTCCAAAGTAGCTGATCTGTGTGGGCCAAAGGTGGGAATCATCCCATGTACCTTCAGACACCAATGACTGTGTTGCTGAGAACTGGACTGATCGCGCTGCCCATTTGGTGGAGAAAAACAGATTCATAGGGGTGACTCTTTTGACCTCATACCAGTCCTCCCTCTTCCTGTGGAAAGGCTGAAGGATGAGGATGAGTCTTGGAATAGACCCTTAATTTGGTTTTTCTTCCCACCTCTTCTCAGCAAAGCAAACCCTCTGCTCAGCTGGCAGCCAGGCTCTCCCTTGGGAGACAAAAGTCTTTGGGTTTTCTTGACTGTCCTTTGTAAGAGTCCTGGAAGTTTCAGGAATTTAAAAACTTGGGGAGAATAACATAGATTTCAGGTTCTCTTTCCCTCCAAGTGAAGGGGCAGATTTAACACACCCTCCGACAAATGGAACACACTTGATTTAATTAGAAAGGTCATTTGCTGATTAGTAAATTAAAAGAAAGCATGTCAGGGTCACAAAACTTGAGAGGAAAGATTTAATTTGGTGCCGTAAATATAAATAGCAGTTTATAAGAGGGGAAGAGCATATTTTTAAAGACTCAGCTGTGAGCTGAATCTAAGAACTTAAATCTGAGCCTTGACAGTGAAATCCCCCCTTCCCAATCCCCCTCCAAATTATCTTGGGTTTATACATGCCAGTATTTGACTAATAACATAATATTTAAATACCACAGTAATCTTAGCATCATAATCCTGACACTCACAGGTTATCTTAAATAAGGGTCAGCTGAAGAACATAGTGTTGTCCAACCCCCCGTGGCTGTCAGACATAAGAAATCATCTTTACTTTTGGCCTGAGCTTTTAATGGCTCTGAAAGCTGCTGCTTTTGTCTAAATACATACATCGTGCAGCAGTTTAGGAAATAGGTGAAAAGGCTTTAATGGAGAGATTAGCGCTAGACATTGTGAAGCTGCAACTAGGTCATAAGAGATTTCAGAGGTCATAAAATTTTACAGGGCTTAAGTGTTTTGTAATGTAGTTTAGTTTGCCCCTGGACCAGGACATAATGGATGCTTCAAAACTTGATTTGCATTGATTAAAAATAACTAGGCTGCTACTCTGGGCTGAGAGTCGCTTGACAAACTCCAGCATGTACCAGCAACTGCTCTGGTTTCTGCAATCATTTTAAAGGGTTGGGTGTCAGGTGGGGCAGAAAAGGCATTTCTTGCCTAATAAAAGCCACCAGAGTCAACGAATCAGAAAATCAGATAGTTAACAAAACCAGAAGCTTTTTGTCCCTCTTGTACAGTCATAGTCTTCCTAGTCTTTGATCGGATGGATTAGGGAACATCTCATTAAAAAATTATATACCAACCTTTTAAATAAGGTATTCATGGGGAAAGGAGGGGCTTAAGTGCAGAATGAGCCTTCCGTGTAAAATCAATGCTGTTAAACTCCATTACACTAGCTTTCTTCCATGCCTAAGTAAATCACCTTTCTGATACCCACCAGAGTACAAACAGTAACCTCAACGGGCACCAGCCAGGAAAAGAGAGAAGTCATCTTTCATATAAAGCATTCTTGGAGGGTTATTTAAAAATGAATACCTCAAAGACATAAGGTCTTTGTCCCCTGCACTGAGAGCTGCTCTTTAACCTACTCAGCCCAATTTGCCTATTTCCTACTCTCCCACATTTTATAATTCAGCAGAGACTTGAGGGAAGGGAACAGAGATGCACCAATATGGGTGAACATTAAATCATTGAATGTTGGGTCAGTGATTGACCAAAGTCAATCAATACCACAGATGCTGACAGCTCTGCGCATCTTCACCCCTACTTACGTGTCTGAAATGACAGCCTGGTGCAAATTTATTTGGGTATATAGAGTACGTGGATCATCAATAATCCATGCTCATTGCCTGAGAAAAGTTATTCTGAATTTTGGGGGGAAACAATAATAATAGCACCTCTCCAAGTCCCATTCACGTCCAAAGTTGGGTATCACTTCAGAGAAGTTTCTCAATAATTTCTCTATGAAAAAAATATGGATTTGATAAAATAAAGATAATCCTTTACAATCAAAACTTGTAATGAGTCATGGTCACTCTGGAGGAAGACTCAATAATGAAAAAGCAGCCTCAAGGCTCTCAGAGGAATGTATTTCATGCCACAAGGAGAGACTGATCTGGAGTAATGAGTACATCCCCAGTTCTAAAATAGATGAGATGCAAAAATTGACTGAGATACAAAAAAGTGCTATAGACAATTTGTGACTGGGGGAAACTTTGGACGGAAAGCAAGAGCTCCATGCATTTAGCATATCAAAAGAAAGAGATGAATTATTACCCTCCATCACGAGACCAAGAACCTGCCCTTCCTAGGGAGAAAGTACGAAGTACTAGACAAAATCTGCAAATCTACGAGGACAGGCACAATAAAACCCCATGGCTGGAAGCGAAAGCCAGGAAACTCATAGCATGGCATTAGAAATCCTTGGTAATTCTACAATTAATTAACCATGCATCAAGCAATAGCAGGGGGATATGGTGGATTCCCCATTGATTGATGTCTTCCAGCCAAAAGCATGGTTGCTTCCCTGGAAGATATACTTCAGGCAGACACAAGTTCTTGGCTCAATCAAGGGGGTCACTGGACCGAGATACAGAGCAAGCCAGACTGGCTGATCCATTCTGGCCTTCATAAATCTCTGAAATCCTTCCACAGGGACTTGTCCTGGGATCCAAAAGATACATAGACTAAGGTCAAAGCGTTGGGTCAGCCATGTACATCTTTGTCCAAGACTTCTCTCCCTCCTCCCAGCTGAGTGAAAGCAATGGAAGCTGTAGCCATCAAGCTGAGGGACAGTTTGGTTAAAAACACTGATAATGCACTTCCAGTTCTTTCTTCAGAAGATCATGCAGTTTCGCAACGTGTGAGGCCAAAAAAGATGTGTGGCCCAGTGCACTCTTGACAAAAGCATAGATTCACTGAAGCTTACAATTAATATTTAATACCAACAAGTCTTCTGTGATGCTGTGCAAATGTAAATAAGTGGAGAGAACATGATATTTACCCCACTATAAAACATTCATGAGAGCTAAGCTATTTACAAAAGCTAAATACGATGCTGTATTTACTGTAGGTCAACTCCTAGGGTTAGAGATGAAAAGTTTTTGGTCTAATGGAAAGTAACATAATACACCATAATAACACAACCACTGTCTCGTCTGCAAAGAAATATCTCCCAGCTCCTTCTTTCTACTGCAATTACAGGTGGGTAAAGCCACTATAGGGGAAAAAATAATATTAATAAAAAGAAAAAAAAAAGGAAAGGGTGCTTTAAGGAGACCTGATACCTTGGGTTTGTTTTACTGTGTGCTCTCCATACTCATTGTCGAACATTGTCATGTTCATGCAGGAACTCAGGTCAGTAGACAGGTACGTGGGATGACTTCACTTTAATTGAAGTTACACTATCCCAGGACTGCCAATTCAATATCAAAGTGCGTTGAAGCGATCTGGGGCTTTCCTTCTACTCCAATGTAATTCAAATTCCTCCTGAAAAGATTCCTTTGTATGTACCCAAACGTGCAATCAATATAGATGGCTAAATGGGATCATCAAAATTTAAAATGCCAATATGCTGGGAGTGAACTCACTGATGCAAGATTCATGGCATTAGGCTGAGGATTTATAGATCAGAATAGTTAGGAATTTGTTTCCGCAAACACACCCACAGCAGACCCCCCCACCAGGCAGCTGCATTATTCGCTATAAGTCTCAGAAATCACCAAAGAATTGTCAAAGCCAAATCAGAATTCTGATTTAGGAAGCATTTGGGTGAAGTCCTATTATAAAGACTAACAAAATAATTGCTTAAAAAGACACATTTATCTCAGAAGTCTGGCTTTTTGTTTGGTTTGACATCCAAAAGCAAGCTGAAAAATGATGTGAGTAATTTCTAAGGTGATAGGCACTTTTGGTGGAGTAGCAATAAATGGAAAAAGACAAGAAAGCTCCAGTCTTTGGTGCATATGGAAAAAGAATATGTGATATTGTGAGAAAATAAAAAATGGGTCAGTATCACCAACCTCAGTTTTCCCCTTACTCACTGAGTATTTTCCATTTGGTGACTTACAGTCAGTGCTTTGAATTTTGTCCCAGGAAGGAAAAATTCAGATGGCTAGATGGGTTGTTTGTTTACCCTGAATTTAACATATATGAAAATGATAGATAGGGTAAAGTCTAAAAATAATAAAATAGTTCAGTTGGAAGGGACCTACAATGATCATCTAGTCCAACTGCATACCTAATCACACAGAATCACAGAATTGTAGGGCTTGGAAGGGACCTCTGGAGATCATCTAGTCCAACACCCCTGCCAAAGCAGGGTCACCCAGAGTAGGTTGGACAGGAACGCATCCAGGCGGGGATTGAACGTCTCCAGAGACGGAGACTCCACACCCTCTCTGGGCAGCCTCTTCCAGGGCTCTGGCATCCTCAAAGTAAAGAAGTTATCCCTCATGTTCAGATGGAATTTCCCGTGTTCTAGTTTGTGCCCATTACCTCTTGTCCTGTCACTGGGCACCACTAAAAAAAGACTGGTCCCATCCTCCTGACACCCACCCTTTAAATATTTATAAGCATTGATCAGATCCCCCCTCAGTCTTCTCTTCTCCAGACTAAAAAGACCCAAGTCCCTCAGCCTTTCCTCATAAGAGAGATGTTCTAGTCCCCTAATCATCTTTGTAGCCCTTTGCTGTACCCTCTCCAGCAGTTCCCTGTCCTTCTTGAACTGGGGGGCCCAGAACTGGACACAGTACTCCAGATGCAGCCTCGCCAGGGCCTCATCAAGTTAGGACAGCAAAGATGACTGCCTTGTGCATTAGAGAGGATTTTGAGAAAACATTCATTAAAAATGGAAGTAGTAGCAAACATCTCCCCTCCTCTTTACCTGCAGGAAAGCTCCAAGTAAAATGGGACCCCAGCATATATTTGCCAACTTCCTTTCCCTACAAATCCCTTCCCAACAGCTGCCCCAAGGCACGTTGCTCCAATGGACAGCAGAATTCCAATGTTGCTCTAGATACCACCAAGGGACACCTTCTCTTACCACTTCTGTAGCCTTTCCACCTTCTCCATCTACAGTGGACTGAACCTCAGGAGCTGAAAGGGGAGCACACATTGACTCTGAAGTGACATGAGCAAAGGGTCCTCATCCTCAAAAAGAACCCCCACAATCTCCATCCACATCAACAAGTTTGAAGTGCTAATGTATTTTTGGTGATCTAGGAGCAAGTGACTTGCCCAAGGTGGCTCCACCTAGTCAGTGACAGAACCTCAGAGCACTCTCCTTCTCCAGTTATTAAGCTCTGCTCCCAATACAACCATCTAGAGATCAACGCTGGAACCAGTGACAAGGTAATGAATAGAGACAGTGGTCTTTAACTAAGGCCTAAGATCTATCTCTGGGGGCTGCTCTTGGGAATAACTCTTACTACTGATATGCTCAGTGTGCATACTTCAGGGTAGATGATCTGTCGCCATGCCATGCAAACCCTTTGTGATATCTACTTACTGAATTCCCACAGAGACCAATGAAGCTTCAGTGAGACTGATGAAAGAGAATCAGTAAAAATAGGGAGGCCTGTGCAGTTTCAGAATTATTTAAGAAAAGATAGCTTACCCCATCCCCTCAAAATTTTCCACAAAGACTGGAAGATTACCCATCATACCTGGCATTTGGTGCTTCTCAAACCATGGTCAGAGGGAGACACTGTGCTGAGAGACCAACAGGAGAGCCTCCACTACTAACCTCCTTTGCAGCCCAAAGGTGGTGTGATTTTTGACTCGGCTTTAAGTTTTGTGACATTTGGGCCTATTGGCAACATGGCACAGGAGCTTTAGGTAGCCTTGATGCTTAGACATCTCATCACCCACAATGATGTAGGTCAGCTGAATGGAGTCTCAATGCATCCTCCAGCCAGATGTTGGACAACCTCTCTTGGCCAAACTGCAAAGGGGGTGGGAATGAAGTTCCCAAACACAGGTACCCAGTACCAGATGCCTTAAGACTATCCAAAACATCTCTAAGGGGATGGCAGATTGAAGTCATAACCTCCAGGAGACACATCTTGCACAGCAGCTTGTGATCACATTGGGTGCATTGAGGCACTAATCTAATGCTAAGCACACATCTAATGCTAAGCCAGGGAGTTTCTTTAATTAAAAATTTCTCTGTCGGCCACAGAAAAGTGACGCTTCTCATTTGTGAGAGGTGAATTTAATAGGATCTTGGTGAGTTTTTGCTCAGCATCTGCTCCAGTAGTGGACACCCTTCACCTGGGAGCAGCCCCTAAGCTGGGATTTCTGCAAATGAACCCTGGTCAAGCTATGGAGACACATGAACATGGTGGTGAAGAGATGATGATAAATGCACAAAAATTGGACACAGAGTGAGAAGGTGGATGAAATGCTCCACAGCCCAGAAGACCAGCCCATGAGCTGGGGCTCTCCTGCCACATGCAGCCTGCAGAAATGACGTACAGGATTTACTCTCACTGCTTTTCTCTTCTGCATCTTAACACTGCTCTGCAACACACACCAATGCTCTGCCACATCCCATGGGAGGAAAGATTCTTCTATTTACCCTGTCCATCATCACCGCTAGATTCACGACTATCAAGTTTCTCATGCAATGAAATGTCATCAGAGGAGACCAGATGGAAGCAAAGATGCCTCAAATTCTAGTTCCACCTCCAAGATATGGAGAAACCTTATTTTTATCTTTTCATTCCCATCTTCCTTGGTTTACTACCCTGTACAAAGATGAAAAGGAAAGCCACCGCCTAACAACTAGAGCTATGATATTATGAAATTGATAATGCAAAAAATGTTTAAATATCCTCCCTGCAGAGCTGTGCTGAGTAAGTCAGGTAATCACTAATGGGTGCACAACCATTTTATGGGTCATCAAGTGATAAAGCTAATATACTGCTTAAACTCCTTGGGAGAGAGGTCTCATTTGGTTGCATCAGGCCATTACACAGGGCTGTAAAAAATGCAATTGTTTGATTTGCCTAAATACAGGTGAGATGTAATAAACCCCCTTATTTTCCATCCCTTGCTGTGTTATGGCAATCTCAAGCCTTTTTATTTGTCTATGAAGCACTATTCTTACCTATAGTACCGTAGAAATAAAACTTAAGTATGTGTATGCATACATATAATCTATTAACGCTATGGTGGGAGGGGGGAAAAAAAGCAAGAGGTCATGATGATTGGGAAACGTGATTTCCGTGAGTTCACACCAATATCTTCAGGCTTGGGGGAAGGGAGAAAAGAGGACAGGGGAGAGCAGCATGCTCTTGGTTAAAAGGGGAGCAGATCCAAGCATCCCCAATGCTGGAGCAAAAAGATCAGAGTGAGAAATAAAAGCATTCACCAGTGCGGTGGGGGAGAAAAAGAGAAGGACACCAAGAGCATTACATCTTGATCAAGGAATGACTGATAATACTCCAGCACACCATCTTTCAGGCCCCTCGTTTGATGACAAAGCATGGCCAACATCCCACATCCGTTATCTGCTTCCCTCCCTGAGGCGAGCGCATCAATAACACTCCCTCTGCTTCTCGGTGCTGCGTCCCCCTGTCTACGCCACGGCTGATGCCGAGAGCTGGTGGGCATTTCCATACAGCCCATGCACATCATTACAGCCCACCAATCTTTCACCGTTCGCCCAGCAGATCCTGCTACTACAAAGGAGCTGTGGTTTTAACCAGTTCCTCTCCTTCGGGGATGCTCCATCTGTCCCAGAAGGGTTGCAGGAAAAGCGCGGGGGCTGCTCTTTTATCATGTGAGGTCCATCTCTCCTCCCTTTACACCTGATTATGGGTGGTGAAAAAACCTCCTGGTGTTTAGGCACAACCACCATTTTTTTAGTTTTGTTTTGTTTTTACTTCTCCCCACCTTTTAATTAACAAACACCCTCATCCTGCCTAGTTCATTCAAGAAGACAAACAGTTTGAATTTGAAAGCGAACATCTTCAAACATCTGTTGACATAATTTGGCTGGATAAATGGTCTAGTTTGTTCAACCATCTGCTGCTCTCCAAGAGGAGAGAGTTGGTTCCTGGCACACGTGGTCCCATCAGCCTGCTAGCCTGCAGCCAGGTTGGGATGGCCTCGTCCATGCTTCGGTTTCCTCCCAAAAACCAGCAATGGGCCCCAAGACCCTCAGAAATCAGGGGCAGGTCTGAACTCCTCATCTACCAGCTCCGGGTGAAGACATAATGGTTCGGCTTGGGAAGGAGATGAGTTGGACACAACACTTGGAGCCTGGTATGGATCTTCTTGACAGCCTTTTGGAGGGGTACTTGAGCCTACAATCACCAACGGTGGGAATTATTTCAAATAATTGACTATGGACTTCCCTGAAGCTGCAGATGGAGAGAGCTGCAACTGAGGTATTGTCGATGTGATGGACATGAGGAAGGCACCAAGCGAAGGGAACAGATTTGGAAGATGTGTTGGTCAAATCTGTGACTAGCACAAGGTTTAAAAAGATCTGAAGCAGACTCGGCTGGCTTCTCAGCAGCTTCGAGTGACTCCTGGCAGTTGCTTCTGCATCTGTATTTTGCATTTATTCAAGCCAAAAAGGTGCCACTTCAGGTGTGGTGAACATCAATATGGAGACAGGAGCCACCTGGCTGGAGTTGCAACAGAGGCAGCGCTTCCATCTCCACTATGCCCAGTCCAAAACCAATTTGCTCCTATAGACTGGAGCTGGGAGCAATTCCCTTTCTCCCTCTGCTGAAGTCAACCACTGCCTGACCTCTCCACCTGTTCATCATGGGTGACCTAACAAGATGGTGGAAAGCTCCTAAGAAAAGCAGCAGAGAACTTTTCTTCAAATTACTGGTTCAAATCCCAGCAGGATCAGTGGTGGGTTTGAAACTAGAACAGGTAAGTTCCAGGCAGCTTCCTGAGCTGCAGGAAAGGCTCACTTAGTTCAAGTCCTTTGAAAATGAAATCTCAGCAAATCAGGAATTTTTCTGTCTGTTAACAGAGTCCCCTGTTCGCTCCCGGGATAAATGGGAGCAATTCCAGGCAAATCAGCTGGTAACATCTGTAATGAAGCTTTGACAGTGTTACGAAATAAATAGGGATTTTTAGAGGTGAAGCATCCATTGTAATGAGAGAAAGAAAAAAAAAAATTCCTAAAAACAGCTCAGACCCACCAGGGTATTTTTGCTCTTGAAGGAGCAAAGAGGAGCCCAGCCCATTCCTTCTGCCCTCCCAATCACAGGTTTTCACTGCCTACATACCATGAATAGAGCCAGGACTCGGCCATCACATCATCAGCTCTACAGACACCAAATCTCTCTCTTCTGGCAGGAAAAAAAAAAAAAGATACATGGGATCAAAACCTGGGCTTAGCACGGAAGGGTGAGGGCCAGGCAGCCTCCAACCTGTCGCCTGCTCTAGGACAGGCTGGGAGGGAAAGGTCAGCTCCATCAAAGCAGCCAGCAAAGTAAGCCAGTTAATAGAAAACCTGTTTCTAATTGCTTGCTGTATTATAGCTACACCTTCAACCACCTTCAACCACCAGGAACCCATTCAAAGCCTTGCTTCCTAGCTTACACGTAAGCCTTTCATGTTTTATTATAACCCTGCCAATTTTTGCTTTTGTTTATGTGTGGGGAAAAAAAAATGGCTGCTTTGCTGGCCTCAACACACAAGGGGACTTTTTTCAGTCTTATTTCCACATACATTGCTTCCAGAAACCCCCAGCAGATCCCCTCCAGATTCCTGCAGTCCGATGCTCAGTGGACCAACGGCCGCATGCAACACACCAGCAGCACCCTTGGGAGCAGGTTTTTCATCCTTTCTTGGTCCATGTTCACGTGGGAGATGAAACCACACCAGTGCTCTTCACATTTCGGTTGTGCTATTTTTAAGTGTGGTCTATTAAAATCCCCTACCTTTGTGACTGCGGCAGCTACCAAGGCATGGAGGAGGTCCTCTGAGGAGCTCCCCATACTGGCAGCTCTTACTGTGGCCTCTCACTCATGCTCAAATCCACACAGCCTCGTATAACGTCACGTGTGTGTTCTCTCCACTCCATCCCATCCTCATTCAGGTCCCCCATGACATGAGTCAAGCAATGGGTCAGGAAAGGGTTGGGATGCAAAGCATGGGGAGCAACCAGAGCCAACCCCAGTGTTCCTGTCCTGACTCAACCCCAAGACATTTCAGCTCTTGTCCATCAGAGTATGACCTTGGGATTTTAACTCCTGTGGGCAGCACCATGAGCTGGCTGTGCTCTCCTCCACTCCTCCAGCATCCCAACATCTGGGCTACCCAAAAGCCCCTTATCTCTTTGGTGGGATGGCAGGTCCTGGCTGGGCACAGGAGGGAATTGCATCCCCTCCCTGAGCCAGGTCTCTGGTGCTGAGCACCTCTCCCCTGCCTGATTCACCTTTCCCTTGACAGCCTACACCTCTGACAGTTAATTCCTCATCACCAACTATTAATATTTCATAGCGGCAGCCAGCACCAGGACACCACCGCCGCGGCTGCTTCAGAAACGCAGGTGAACTGATTCGGAGAATAAATAGTTAAACGTTGTTAGCGCAATTTAGCACAGCACAGCAAACGTCAAAGCCCAGAACTAAAGCTTAGCCAAGATAAAGAATTATCCTTGAGTTGTAAAGCACAATGTACAAGATAACAGGAACAGCCTGCATGCAAAGAAGGAACTTGATTATCTTTGTGAAGCAACCATCTAGTTGAATCAGTTCCGTGGTTTGGAGTCCAGCCAACTCAGCATTTTATACCAAAGGTGAAGAGCACACGGTGAAGAAGACTATGAGCCTTCCTCCAGAAGACCCCGGCCCATGACCACCAGATGGCAGTGCACATGCAGCAAGAGGAGGAGATTTATGATAATGAGTTCCCAGAAATAATTACAATAGTTATGCCTACTCTTAGAACTAATTGTAATAACCCAGCTGCCGCGGACGGAGTGATTAACTTCACTAGTTAGAGTGAAGTAGTGAAATATTTATTAAGGTGAAACAGTGATTTAACAAAATCAGTAGTAAGTGCGATAAAACCAGTAGTAAATGCGATAGTGTTTTACGAGATTCGATGGCAAGGTACACTCTATTATTTACTGCATAGAGGACAGGTCAAACAAGCTGTCAGGGAGACCCTCCCGTTGAGTCATGAGGTTCAGAAAGGACCCACTTGCTTTCTAAACTCCTTCTCAGAGAGGAGTCTGGGTGTGGCTGGATCCAATCCTAGTCCCAGACTTGGTCAACGGTTTATGTCTAAAGAATTATATATGCGCAATCAATCCTTTACATTACTTAGCTAAGATTTCAAAGTTTAGCATGCTATTAGTCACTTACCGAGAATCTGTTGCGGCAAGGAATCTCTCAACCTCGAGGAGTAGAACCTTAAGCGAGCGTCCTCACAAAAGGGGAGATCCTGGCTTGCAGCCTGCTGCCATACAGGAGAGCTCCAAGGGCTCTTGGGCTGTCCACTATTTATACAGTAAGATAATTGACCTATAGTCATATTCTCATGGGAACAAAATATCTAGGTCCCCACTCCAGACAGTGTTTTGACTATGTTGCCAGCCATCCCCCAAAGTCCAGGTGCAAGTTATCGCAACTGATGTTGAGATGGCCATGGTGGCCAAGGCCCGAGCAGGAGCCGGGTGGGGGGGGGAAGCAAAACAGGGAGAGCACACCACCACACCAGCCCATACTAATGAATATGTATGCTTTTGTATTCTAAATAGACACTTGTTTTATGGCAGGACGTGCAAGTTTGGAGGAGCGATCCCCCTTGCACCCAGCACTGCAATAAACATGCCTGCTTTGTAACTCTCCATGAGTTGTAAAGTTTGTTCCGTGCGTCAGGACCATCCAGATAACCTGATCTGGATTAGGGTCACTCCGGCATCGAGGGGCATTTTTTCAGCATGGCTCAAGGTTACAGCAAGGGGCACCCACCAGCAGCAGCTCCTTGCCCTGAGTTTTCAGGCAGATGTAGTGGGAATGCACCAAATTACAGCCAAACCCAGCCACACTTAGCACTTAATCCTGGCTCAGCAGAGCCCCAGACACCTTGTCTCTGCTTTTTTTCTTTTTTCCCTGTTATTTAAATTATTTTGAGCAAGAAAGTAGGCCATGAAAAAGGGGGTAGCATTGTTTTAATAATTAGCAATTATGATCGCTGCAATATTAATTGCATATTTCCATAGCAAACACCCCCCTGGAGAGGAGAAGTGAGCGGTGGTTAGAGACCGCCGAAGCCTAAAACTGGAATTCCTGGGAACAGGGAGGGGAAAAAAAGGGAGAGAGAGAATGAACTTCTTACATTCAAGTAAATTACTACAGGGATTCCTTAGAAACCTTTAATTAGCCCTGCTCTGCTGTCGCATTGATTGGTCTGAAACTCATCAATTATTCAATGGCAGCGACTCTTTCTTTCTCTTTTTTTTTCCCCCTTCGTTTCATCCTTTAGGTGGAAGAGCCTGTTCTTAACCTGCTGGGGCGTTTCTGTTTCCATGCCATTGAGCCATGGGCCAGGAAACTCAGCTCGATTGCCAACCTCAAGCCCAAACTCTACAGGGAACCAGTCTGATCTCCACACCGGAGGATCGAGACCTCATACCCTTGCCTTGCTAGGGTTGTCTCTCCCCAGTGTGGCTGGTACGGTCCAGAGGTGGTCCATGCTGCTTTTTAGGGATCCCTCACCAACCCTGGCTTCTTTCCAGCTTGGGTAATTGCACACCAGCCTCCAAAAGTGGGGTTTTCCAGAGGCCAAGGCGCTCCTCATGCCTGGCATCCCTGCGGGGTGGCTGTCACCAGAGGGAAAGAAGATGTCACGGCTCCTCCTGAGTGAGGGATGCATTTCCATGTGGGGGAAAGCAAGAAAAGGAGATCCAGCAAACAGCCCTCATCAACTCTGGCAAGAAGATGGGGCTGACCTGGATTTGCAGTTGGCGTGGGAAGTTCCCAAATTTGGCGTGGGAAGTTCAGTCTCCTGTGTGCAGGGCACTATTTGCAAGTTATTATTTCACCTCCATGAGCTGGCTTGTGACTGGGAAATCAGTGATATCCATCTCAAATTGGCCGCTTTCTCCAAAAAGCCACAGTTTCTACCTTTTCATTTTCCAAATGAGGCACGGCCCTCGTTAGCTGTCCCAGCACTGCCTTGCTGGGCTGATTTCCCACGAACCCAGTAGCAAATCCCTCCTTGGTACCTGTTTGGCCTTCGAACTCACCCTGGACCTGGTCCTCCTGGCAGCGGTGGTGGTTCAGCCGTGACGCCGGAGCATCATGAATGAAGATGAACTGCAACGATCAAAACTCATCTCCGACTGCCTTTTGCTATTTAAACCATTAGGAGAACAGCTTTGCTCCCCATGTGTGTACACATATTAGCCCGTGTATTTTTCAATCCCACTTATTCCTGGGAATTTGCTCTAAAGTTGGCTTTTGGAGACCCCTACTTCGAATTGAACTGTTCTCCCTTATTTTCTAGCCCCTGCAAAATTTTGGAGAAAAAAAGGCTTGTACATGAGCAAAGTTCTTTAATTTTTTCTCTTAAAGTTAAGAACATTTATTTTAGATTAAAGGAATGTTTAATTTGACCCTAATTGTTGTACTCAAATTCATCTTTTTCCAAGACAGCAGTAGGGGCAAGGGCTTCATGTTTTCAAATTAATTTTGGATAGTTTCAAAATACAAAATTTAAAAATGTAAATATCCCATTCAGACTAACTTATAATGATGCTTTACTTCTAAATTTTTGGGCCACTTTCCTCCTCTCCCCCAACCCCCGACAAAATGTGTTTAATTTGATGCCATTTTGTGAATGGTTTTGTTCATTCCAAGTCCACCTTTTGACATGGTGACATTTGTCTTCTCCCCCCACCTCCAGCTTTCATTCACCTCTAATACCCTCCATAGTTTCCTTTCAGTTAAGCTTGGTTTAAAATTTGCTGTTTAAAACAAAGAGAGGAAAGAGTAATTCACATTGGCAACAAAAATAACCCAAACAAAATATTAAAATTTATGACATTATCCAAAAATAGGACTTTGGTCAGAGGAGGAGCCCATACCCAAGTGGTGTGGACATGCCCAGAGACCCTGGGAAGGTTGGGATGGTCCCACTGGGCACCCCAAAGTCCTCCCAGTCCTACTCTCACATTCAGGGGTAGCTGCAGAGAAGTCAATGCTGCATACAGGCAAAAAAAAAGAAATAAAAATCCAAACCAAACAAAACCTGAACCCCTTGCCCCAAGAGGGGGATAAGAAATGATCTATTGACTATGAATTTCATTTATCTTACCACCTTCCTCCATCTGAGCAGTTGCAACAGCGTCACTTGCAATGCGTGTACACATATTAGCCTGTGTATTTCCCATCCTACTTATCCCTGGGAATTTATTCTAAAGCTCGCTTTTGGAAACCCGTAAGTAGGACATAATTCGGAGGATTTGATGTTCTGGTCAATGTTTTGTCAAGTAGTTATTCTGCAAATCCTGATACTGTGAAGAAAAATGTCCTTAATTTTATTTTTTTATATTTTCAGATATAATATTTATATAAAATCTTACATATTTTTCAAATTTTATTTCCCTTTTTAATTTCTAATACAGGTGGAAAGCGCTGCTGTTTTTTGTGGCTAAAGAGGAGAGTGCTCGATTTCTATTAAAGTCATGACACTACTTGAGAAATGACCAAAGAGAATTGATCAAAAAAATTAGTCAAAATCATACTTTCCCCTTGATAAAAAAATCCCCAAACCTCTGAGGTGTCTTAAGAACAAGTTGTTTTTTCAGGGAAAGTATATAATTGTATTTTTCTATAAAAATATATTGAAAGACATTTGTTCCAAATGCAGTTTTATCTTTGCTGTTATAAATTAAATTTCCTCGCTTAAAAAATAAGAAAAAAGTCACAATTTTGCATTTTCTCTCCCTTTTTGCTTTGCAGTACAAGGTAATTTTTAGAAAGTTGTACTTTCAATGTAATCTTTTTTGCTATTCCTCTATGAAATATATTCTGGGGGTTGCCAGGGTGAAGCTGGGGGGAAAAAAATGGGGTATCACAAGCCTGCCTGCTGGGATACCCCAGGGAGACACAACCTCTTGCTTTGCTGGATCTTGTCCTCAATACAAACCCAAAGCCATGCTCTCGCTGCAGGTCAGCTAATCCTGGGTAAAAAAAGACTCCAAATTTATACACAGGGACAGCTGTGGGGTAGAAATTAACCACTGGTAAATTAAAATTTCATGTACTGGGGAAGGTAAATGCAAGCTCTTTAAATCTTTATCCCACACCAGAGAAGAGGGTAAGGATTTAATTGTTGCTAATTTTATTGCTAGGGTGGGTATTTTTATTTATTGCTAAATTTTTTTAATCCCCTGATCAAGCCACCATTAATCCCAACACTTTCCATCAGCATCACTAAACATAAACCCCTCCCAGGAATACAAGTTTACACCCCAACTGCACCAAGGAAGGATTGCATGGGCTAAGGGCCCATGAAACTTGCTCAAAGGCACTTTGGAAGGTGGGAAAAGGGCCGAGAGTGAAAAATCATCATCTCAGCCCCAGGAAACCTCTTTCCCCTCGGGATCAGCCTTGATGCTGCAACCTTGTGCAGCAACACAAGAGGGCAGGGACCGAAACTCCACCTACCTCGCAATTTTTTTCCCTTCAGCTGGTGGAATTAAGGCTGAATCTCTACAGTATATGAGAAAAAGATTTTTTTTGTTGATTTTTTTTTTTTTTCACTTCCCTCCCTATCCCTAAACCAAACCCATGTACGCATACCCCTGCCTTTAAGAGAGTGCTGGTTTCTTCACCCCTCTCCTCCCCACCCCCCCCAAATTTCAAGGAGAACACGCAGCTCATGAAAATTTAATGCCATATGTAAAAAAAGCAAAGTGAATAGTTAATTGGGGCTTTTATGTGAAACCAGATAACAAAAACAGTTACACATGGGAAAAAAAAAAGAATAAATAAAATTAAGCCATTAAGCCCCTCTAATGTTTGATAAAAACTGGTACTGAAGCAGTTAAGCTACTGGCAACAAGCAGCTCCTAATAAACTCAGCTAATTCTGTAGGAAAAGCACTAATTAGAAAAGCAATAATAATCGGTCTAATTGCTCTAAATTACCCTCTCACAGAGAAGTGTGTTTGGATACTGAAGCGCAGCTGCTCCTGGCTCCATCCAGGTGCCCACAGACAGGGATGCTCTGCTTTTTCTCTGTTGCTCTCTCCAGGTCCAAGAAGGTGGAAGAGCTGTCATCTCCCACATCCCAGGGAAAAGCAGGGGGAAATCCCCCACCCTGGGCACCCTTGGGTGTCCCAACCTGCCTGGGCTCAGCCTGGGATCCTTGGTAGCATCACCTGGTCGTCGCTGGCTCCAGAAAACACAACATTGGGCTCCAGAGCTGGGATTGGGGTGGTTGAGGAGATGCGAGGAGGGTTGATAGGTCCCTCTGGACATCCAGCTGCTTATTTATCTGCCCAAATAGAAATAATAGAGCTTAGTGGTTTGGACAATTATACAGTTGCTTATAGCATTGTAAGTCCACACACCAAAACACTCCAAGGGCTTGGAGCAAGAGCTGGAGAGCAGCATTGCTCCTTGGGGCTTGCCACCCTCTCCCCACATCTCCTCAACGAGGGGACCCATGGACATGCAGAAGCGCAGAAGGGATGAAAACCACAGATTTCATAGAAAAACACAACAGAGAGCCCAGAGCTCAGCTCTCAATATAAAAACGGGAATATTGAATCCTCTCCAATGCATGGGGGTGCCTGGAGCAGAGGTGTATGAAGACCTCATGTCCTCATGGTGCATGCAGCAGGCATGGGAGGACTGAAACAGCCCTCCCTCTCCAAGGGATTCCCAGCGTTTTATTTTAAAACTCATGGTTAGGAAGATGAAGACACTGAAGATGCTGTGTTTTTCAAGGTTGAGACTACAGTTAGATTTTGGACATTAGAAGCCCCCAAATGCTCCCCCATGTTGTACGCAGAGCACTGAAATTATTAGTGCAACGATGCTCTCTTGTGCAGTGTTGTTTATTATTGGCAAATTTGTTTAGGCTAACTTGAGTAATAATGAACAGAATAACAAATTTTCATTGACTGTGTATCTGTACCAGCCAGTGAGGCTGCACCAGGGTTAATAACCAACATTTTCAGAGCAGTAAATTACCTCTCCATACAGTAAGAAGTTCAAGGACAAGCTCAGAGTGTCCAGAGAAGGCCACCAGTTTCCCCCAGCTGTGAAGCTGAGCTCTTCCTTCACCAAAAAAAAGTTAATTAACTGCAGACCAAGCAGCCCTGCAATTAGTTACCAACATACACACCTGCACAAGTCAAAACCATCCTTACATGGGTGCTTTGAAGACAAATAATCCCATCAGCATCTTATGGTGCCTCCTCCTGGTCTCACCTGCTTTAGCAGCATGAATTAATTTAATCCAACAATACTTAAACTGCAACTCAGTGACATGCAACTATTTGCTGATAAAATAGAAATATTCACCTCTTTGAGCATTTGAGGTTCTTCGCTTAGGAGCTTTGCCTTTCTCGGTGCCGGGTCAGTGACTGCAAAATCAGGATACCCCATCCCAGGGTGACCACGGTGCAGCTGCCAAGTAGGGTTGGCCAAAACCAGCCCAACGTCAAACCCTTGCTCGGGGATGCCAGGCTGGCCAGCACCTGGGAAAACAGTTCTGACAATTTATCCTCTACTGGTTGTGGTCTGAATATAAATTTTACACTGCAAAGGCCACACACCATGCCGTGCCCCCATGCATGCTTTGCTCATATTGCATTGCCCTTCTCGGCAGCAGAATTTGGCTTTTATTGTACAAAGTTAATTTTTTAACACTGCATTATTTTATGGTTTGAGCAGCTTTCCCAAAGAAATCTGCATTGGCTCTCATGATGCAAAGTCCTCAATCAATAAAAAGTTGGGTGGATGTCCTTGGGGTTAGGGCTGTCCAGGCTGGTGGCAGGGATCATAGAATGGTCTGGGTTGGAAGGGACCTTAAAGATCATCTTGTTCCAACCCCCCTGCCATGGGCAGGGACACCTCCCACTGCAGCAAAGCCCTGGGCAGGTCAGCTAAAGTGGTTATTGAGTTCCCCTTTGGAGTCTGAATCTATGGATGGCAGACACACAAGGACAACTCAAAAATGTTCTTCAAAACCAGCCCCAAATGACGTGATATCTTGATTCATTTCACTTCCAGCAGCTCCCATGGCTGTAGAAGAGATGGCTTGGGTTGGGGTTTTTTAATTTATTTATTTAATTTCATTGATCTTGATGGAATCATTACAGAGAAAATTATTCCAGGAATAAAGTAAGATGGTTAGAGCCTGTCCCCAAATTTTCCCTCTAAGCAGAAAAGAAATGCAGAAACCTAAAGCAGTGCCTCAGAGAGTCAAACCCCTCCCGAGCTTGGTTTAATTCCCTCACTTTGGTGACGCTATTCAAGCTGCACTGCAGCCTCAGAAAGCAGACAGTCACACTCCGAGTTTCCCTGTGTAATTATGTTTAAATCCTCGTTGCTTCCATGCATGCTTCAGTGTTACTTATATTGGTTTAATGATCCATTAAACAAATATTGTACTTTGGGAAGTGCTACTTTGCTTGTGAACAATTACAGTTACTCCAGCATTCCACAAGCAAGAGGACTACGGTGCAGAGCTGGCTTGGAGCTTTTGGGGGCATGGGGAAGGGCTTTTACCAATATTAACATAACCCTTTCCGGGTTTATGCATTTAAAAAAATATTTTGATGACATTCAGAAGGTTTTTTTGTTTGTTCTAAAAAGACCTTTCTGTAGGAACCCAAATAAATTACAACCTGATCACGCTCAAGAGGGGATTCCTACCTGGTAGGATTTATTCAACTGGAGCCCAATCCTGAAAACACTTCCAGGATTTTGGTGCTGTGGACAGGTTCCAGGCAGTGAAGAACATCCCATGGTTAGAGCCTGTCCCCAAATTTTCCCTCTAAGCAGAAAAGAAATGCAGAAACCTAAAGCAGTAGCCGACCTCACCTTATTCATCGCAGCCACTGCACGTCCAGCCATGCATATTGAAGCACATCCCATGATGACCATGTGTTTGGCCAAGAAGAGGAGACACGGCCCTGGCCCCTGTGGCAAGTAGCCCTTTTCTCAGCTGTTTTCAGACCTGGGATGGCCATGGGGTGGAAAGGAGCCCACAAATGCCCTCCCAGAAAAGTGGAGCTGCGCCGGGACCTTGGGAACGGGGAACGACAGGTTTACCCAAAGAGGGTTTTGCAGGCAAGAAGCACAAAGAAGGAAATCCCAGTGCAAGGAAAGAGTTGGGATTTGGGCCACTACCCTTCAAAGGCACATTTCAGCTAGATCAGCAATGAAATGTAATGGGCACGGTGGTGCTTTGCAAGCCCATCGCTTCTGTCCACGATTAACTGAAAAAATATATATGTATTTTTTAATTTTAAACAGTCTTCAGTTGGGCAGTTGAGCTTATTTTATCCTTCCAGTTTGCTGCACGCATTAGGTGAGCCCCAGCACAAGGCATCACCTTTCCCAAAGGGGGAGAACAACATAACTCACCTGTATCCAACATCTGACACTGCTGGAGTCAAGAGCACAGAAACAAAGGATCCCCAATTGCTTATTGTTTTGGCTCAAAGGTCGAGAGTCGTTTATGACAAAGCTCTAATTAATAGTTTATTACCCATAACTGACCATAGTCTCTTTTGTTAGCATTTAATATTATTAGCTAAAGGTTTGCTTTGAATGCAGAATGAGGTTATCTTTGAAATCAGCTTGTTTGGGTCTCCTTGGTCTTCAAACAAGGCTGCCCTACGGCCTGTTGCTGACGCGTTCCCTGAGCATAGGCCTATTGGTGTCAGCAGCTCTTCACCTGACACCAAATCATTGATGTGCTGTTGCTCTGATTACTTGGTCACTGAAAGGTCACATGGCTATAAATACTATTTTCCAATTATTCAGATAAATGAGCCAGTAATCATGCAAAGACCAGCCAGCTCTTTAAAGCTAATGACTGCAGTGATCACTGTCCAAATTTAGTTTTTCAATTTCATACAACATCTCTGTTACTCTGCCAGTGTGCAATACTTTTCAAAATATTACGTTGGGGTTTTTTCCTTCATATTTTTTTTTTCCTTTGGTCCTTTGAAAGGCACCAAAAGGACAGCCCAGACATTGGGGTGTGGACGCAGCACTTGCCTTTGGGATCACAACAAGCCTTCACCCCATGGTTGGTTTTGGAAGGGGCTTTGGCTGGAAGGGGCATCCCTTTTTCATGGCACTAGCCCAAAGCATCTTCTTTCCTGGCTGGTGACCTGAGCTGATAACAACAGTGAGGACATCCAAAGGGGATTTGGGGAGAAAGGGGGCAGGAGGGGCTTTGCACTGAGCAGTGTGGCACCCAATGGGTGCTTTTTACTGTCTTTATATCTCTGCACAGTCATTTAAGAGTTTAAGGCACTTACAGATGAGCATCATATATAGCAAGTTGGTGGAGATGCTGCCAATTCCCATTTGAGATCTCCTGCTGTCGTCTCAGGATGTTGTGCGAGAAGTCGGGTGGGAAGGGGCCAGACAGAGCAGGCTTGGGGGGCAGCCCCTGCCCCAGAGACCTTTCCTGTGCTAGAAAAGGCTCCGACCTCCCCGTTGCTGCCTTGATGCCATTCCTACACGTGGGATCTGCACAGGGCAAGAGAAGAGAAAAGTTATTTTATTTTAAACAAAACAACAACAAAATCATTATATGCTCCTCCCACCTCTCCTTTTTCATGCATCTTCATCTCCTCACTTGCCACAATATCTATTTTCTTAGTGTTGAATATGTCATGAATCCCAGTGACAACACTGATAACTGCAGAGGCACAGCAGATTTTTCCATTCATTGGAAATTTTAAAAAAAACCAAACATTTAAAAAATAATAACATAACTGGGGGTATAAAAAGTATAAGTAAGTTCAAGAGTTAAATTGCGGGTCAAACCTTTTTTTCAACTGGAGCATTTAAAAGTAGATTTTTCCCCAATAGAATCAAATTAAAAATAAAACATATTTTGAATAGAAAGAGTTCTTTTGCTTTGAGAGTGTTCCTTTGAGATACTCCTTAAAGCTTTTCTTAAATCCCCTCCCTCCTGTGACCCAAGCAGTTTGGCAGAACAGACACTAAAAGAATGAAAGAATTGGGGTTACTCATCAACAGGAATTTCAGTTAAGAAAGTTACCCCAGGTTTCCTTTAATGAAATGTGTCATGGATGGCTGCAACTCCATGGCACATGGGAAGACCCACGTTCTTGCCTGTTCCAGCAAGCCCTGGGAAGATGATGGTGGTACAGACAGAAAATGCCATTTGCACTCTGCAGAAAGGTGCTTGTTCTGAATTGTGGTCACCGGTGGGTTTTACCCCTTTCCCTGAGATGCGCTTTGGTACCAAGCCTTTTCCTGCTATTGAGTACTCCTGTCCCTTGTAAAACAGCTCCCCAGTTTTGCTTCAGGAGCTCTCCCACTTGAACACACCATGGTAAGCTCCCAAATTCCCTCATTACATCCATCCATGTCCCATTCTCACTCTCCTCCTGACACCTCCAGCCACCACAAGTAGTGCCTGTGGCTGAAGGGACCATGGCCAGATCCAGCACAGGGGCAACCACGGACACCCAGCCTGTAGCCATACCCATCACAGCCCTCACCACCTGGTTTTTTGGAGATGCTGATGCTTGGCAGGAGCGCGCCAGGGACTTCACACTGCTCATCACATCATGGCATCCCCAAAAGTGGTACCCAAACCCTGAGTGGTCTTTTCCTCTCCAGGAGGGCACAGAGATGCTGTTGGTGAGCTCTCCCCAGGACAGGGGACATCAGCTTTTGCCATGGGAAGGCCACATCACCGAATCACGCTCAGTATTTCAGAAGTCCTCGGTGCACATTCAGAACTGGACGGACAGCCTGACTGGCCACTACTCAGCCATTCCCCGTTCTCTGCTGCCATCAGGTGGATGTTTGATTTTATTCAGGATAAAGCTGAAAAATCCCAGCATGTTTCCCCATCCTGGCCACAGGCAGTAGATTTCCTGGCCTTTGGTCATGCAAGCAAAGCCATGGGAGTCTGGAGACATGGAAAGACCCCTGATATTTCCCCCCTTCCCAGGAACAAGCTGATTTTGGGCACCACAGAGAGCTGGCAAGACCCAACAGGCAGCATTGTTGGGTCTTGTCTTTAAGTCAGTGGTCATGATCCAACCCCACTTGGTTGACTGGCATTATTTATTGCTCCCCTTAGCCATACTGTCAGCATCTCCCTTGCAAATCCCACCCCAGGAGAGGCAAGATTCTAAGCAGCAGCAGGATTTAGCACTAGCACCCACCTTGGAATGACCCCAGGGCCAGTAGCTTTCCTGCACCCGCTTGTTCAGGAGTCAGCAGTCAAGACAACACAGGACAAGGATTCCTGTGGAGCAGGGCACCACGGTCTTTTGGAGACCTTCTGAATGCAATGGAAGCGAAGCTACTGGCAGAGAAAGAAAAGCAATGCACATCTTAATTTCCCAGCCAGCTTTTCTGAGATAATCATCCAACAGCCAAAACCTGCCCCAGACAAGGTCTGCTCCTATCTAATACCACAAGTGCACCTTCTTCATAACATGCCATGTGACTTCTGAGAATTGCTTCAAACTGCAGCATTTATAAAGCTTTTGGGCATTGTTTTGCACTTACCATGGAAAGCAGTAGCTGATTTAAAACATGTAAATCACTACTTTCCATGCCACAGCAGCAATGCTGAAAGCCCAGACAATTATCTCAGTACTGAAACTTGGACAGATAACATGCTTGTGCAGAGAATCCTTGGTAGTTTGATGGAGAAGTCAACCAACCCGATCCTGCTGAGCCCCAGGATGCTGCAGGATGTTTGGGGCTGATGCAATGTGACGTGAAGTGTCACCTATAACCTGGACCAATGTGTTATTTTTGTACAGCAGTCAGCGACAACAATGACTTAATATACAAAACAAGTGCTAGATATGCTGCTTCCCCATGATCACTGAGCGTCTACCTCTGGTGCTTTATTCCTGGATCTTCCGTTGCATTTCAACCCCTTCCACCACAGAGGAAGTCCCCAGGGAGAGTTTTCCCACTGATCGCATCTCCTCTTGCCAGGCTGCACCCTCACTCCCTGGCTGGCCAGTAGATACTGGTTCACAAGTGGTGGACCAAACAGAAGAGAAATATCAAGAAACATCCTGCAGCATGATAGTGGTGTGGATTTTCATAGAATCATTTTGGTTGGATGAGACCTTTAAGATCATCAAGTCCAACCGTTAACCCAGCACTGTCAAGTTACCACTGAATCGTGTCCCTCAGCACCACATCTTCTTTCTAGGTGGCCCTAGAAGATGCTACGAGACTGAGCATCCTCTGTTAAGTATGACCTAACCTGGTGAGTAGGTTCAAAAGGCCACGGGAGGGGAGAGCCTGGACTGACAACAGCACAGACACAACCGTGCAAACTGAAAATCACAGGAGACATTTTCAAGTTGGGCAGAAAGAGCACAAAGCAGCAAATCAAGACACTGAAGAAGGTATCTTAATTTTTCCCAGTAAATTTTGATCATCTACGAGTAGTGAAGCACTTCCCATCTCGATGGAAAGAGGAGCTAGGAAAGCCAGGAGCAGGAGCCAGCACCACTTCTGGAAGCACCAGCATCTGCTGAGCCCCAAGCAGAGCATGGCAAAGGCAACAGGAACAAGAAAGAGAGAAGCAGCCACAGAAACTGGCTCCCGCTACTGGCATACAAAGTGCTCATGGCCTGAAAGTCCTCTGCCACGCTCCTATTTTTCCTCTGCCCCTAAAGTAAATCGGATGCTCGGGCATTGACAAAAAACTATCAGCAGAAAGCAAGGTTAAAAAAGCAATAATTCAGCCAGTTAACCGCCATCATAGTTCCTTCCTATCTCTGCATTCTTGATAAACAAATTCATAACAAGATTTTACTGCTCCGTTCCCTGGAGCAGTCTATTAGTCTGTCGTTCAACATGCACTACCAGTCAAAGCCAAGCTCCCACAATACAACATCCCTTAAGATGATCTCCTTTGCATTTGCTATGATGTAACTATGCTAATTATCCAGCCGGCTTTAATATCCTCATATTTTCCAGGAGGTTTATGATCAAACCTGTTCCTTTAATTTACTTTCCCTGCCATCGGAGCTGGGGCATTTGGATGCACTCTGCCACACATACGCTTCTCTGTGGGCTGTTACGGCTTGTCAAGGCCATGGGGAGCTTAGACATAACTTTGTCCCAACTGACAAGAATTTTAAAAATTACTTCTCCTAACTAGCATTTATCCAATGTTTGATGGCGTCTCCTATCTATAACATTATGCCGATAATGCCTGTCCATTTCAAGGTTTCATCTTTCTTTCTTTTTTTTTTTTGTGGTTTCCCGGGAAACCTTCACATATTTACCCTTCCACTTGCAATGAAAGCCTTGCCTGTTAGATTAACATTTATCTGTGAAAAAAACCAAACCAAAACCTAGAAATTTTGGAGGCCAGATCCTCACAGCTAGTATAAAACCGATGCAGCAACCAAGGAGCTGGCCTTTCCATGTCTGGAATGAATTGCTTTAAGTAATACATATGAAAAATATCATTTGACATAAAAATCTCATTAACTTCCTGACTGCCTGAAATATAGCGTGGTTCAAACCCTACCGGAGCAGATGAGAGAAAGTCCTTCTCACTCAATGAGTATTAGCTTACTTAGGAATATTTTCTTTCATGTTTATAAAGTTTCAGTGCAAGTGCTCTGCAGGATATGGGTTTCATTAGCTTTTTCATTCCCAGTTTTGCTGTGTGCTTTCTTTTTTAAAAAATTAAATAAAAATCTGAATTTTCATGGCTTGGGGCTACCACAAATTTTTCTCCCCAGTAAATGCAATTTTAATACCAAGAACCATTGGCCGTAATCATAATAAAATAACCAAATGTGACCCAGATCCCTTTTATTAGAGGGTTTTTTAGTGCGCATCATTTCCATAAGTTCCTGGTGTGTGTGGTGGCCTTTAGAACTTTGCAATTTGAAAGCATTTTCAGACTATTTCCTATTTTTTCCTCCCCATCTGTTACTGTTGAGTTGCCTCATGTTGTTACGTGAGAAAAAATGATGTGTTTGGTAATATTTTATAGATTCATTCATGGGCTGTGCAAAGGGTTCGCATCACAAGCTCTGCGTCTCCTTGCAACAGCCCCAGTGCAGCTCTGGAGACGTGGAAATGGTGTGGTGACTTCTGCAGAGCCTGGACCAGCACCAGAGCTACCCTCATCTCAGTGTGTGGATGGATGAAGGTCCATCACACTTCTTTCATTTTCCTCTCTTCTATGGAAATACAACTCCAGATGACTCCGTGCAAGCAGGTGGGAAGAAGGTAACCAGAAAGCACGTTCCCTACATACAGTTATTTCACCCACACTGGATCTTACCTTCAAGTGACAAACCCCACCTAATCCCAGACATTTCCCTACACCTTTAATTCAAAGGGCAGAGGGTCAGTCCTCCAGGCAACCACAAAGTTGCTCAACCCAACGTTATATCTGCCCTCAAGGCTTCAGAGACAGGATGCTACTTGGAGAAGATATGGAAGATGACCCATGATGCATCCAGGAGCACCTCAGCTCCTTCAACTTGAACCAGAGGACCTGGCAGCTGAGCCTGGTGGTGGAGGCACCTCGGCAATATGGCAACAAGCCTCACAATGCACCCTCCTCGCCTTCGCTTGGAATTGCCAAATTCTTACCTTGTAGAAACAGTTGCCAACGACCCACCAGAAAGACCTTCAAATGGGAGAACTTCCCTGACATGAAGGGTGTGAAAGAGAACGCCTTAGAGGTGTGAGGCTTGGGGAAGGAAGCAAGATTAATCTCTTGGCTGAATTAGACACAGTCTTAAAGAAAAATGCGGATAGACTCTGAAGGAACGCTCTTTCCCTTGAGAGCTAAGCTGTGTCAGCCACGAGGGAGTCAGGTTTCTCCTGTCCTCCCACCACAGGCTAAGAAAGCACATGAAGGAAATGGATGCCCAACCCACAACCAGGCAACGGAGACAAGATCAGTCTTAACAGAGCCAATGGAGAAACCCAGGCTGCTGGCTCCACCGGGTATCCCAAAATAGTCAGGAGCTGTAACAGAAAGAGAGGAAAGCTGCTTCTAGGAGACCTTCCTTCCCAATCTCTGACCTTTGGTACTACAGGGGAAGAGGAGTTAGCAAGCAAGGAGACACCTGTAGGACATCCCAGCCGTGAGGAGCCATGTTTTAGGCTCAGGATGAATCAAGTGGGCAAATCTCTGACTCAGGAAGTCAGGGAATATCCAGATGGATTTCAGGGACCTTCAACAGTCATTACCAGACTGTGATATGAAGACTGTCTCCAACTTGCTTCACTGCCCAGAATGATCAGAGCATCATCTGGGCTTCTTAGAATCATAGAATGGTTCGGGTTGGAAGAGACCTTAAAGACCATCCACTTCCAACCCCCCTGCCCTGGGCAGGGACACCTCCCACTAGACCAGGTTGCTCAAAGCCCTGTCCAACCTGGCCTTGAACACCTCCAGGTGTTCTTCCTAATATCTAATCTAAATCTCCCCTCTTCCAATTTAAAACCATTACCCCTTGTCCTATGGCTCCACTCCCTGATCAAGAGTCCCTCCCCATCTCTCCTGGAGCCCCTTTAGGGACTGGAAGGGAAGGGGCTCGAAGGTCTCCCTGGAGCCTTCTCTTCTCCAGGCTGAACACCCCCAACTCTCTCAGCCTTTCCTCACAGCAGAGGTGCTCCAGCCCTCTGGTCATCTTTGTGGCCTCTTCTGGACCTGTTCCAACAGGTCCATGTCCTTCCTGTGCTGAGGGCTCCAGAGCTGGAGGCAGCACTGCAGGGGGGTCTCCCCAGAGCAGAGCAGAGGGGCAGAATCCCCTCCCTCACCCTGCTGGCCATGCTTCTTTTGATGCAGCCCAAGGTACGGTTGGCTTTCTGGGCTGCCAGTGCACACTGCCAGCTCATGTTGAGCTTCTCATCCACCAACACCCCCAAGTCCTTCTCCTCAGGGCTGCTCTCCAGCCATTCTCCGCCCAACTTGTATTTGTGCCTGGGATTGCTGTGACCCAGGTGCAGGACCTTGCACTTGGCCTGGTTGAACTTAATGGGGTTCACATGGACCCACCTCTCCAGCCTGTCTAGGTCCCTCTGGATGGCATCCCTTCCCTCCAGCGTGTCGACCACGCCACCCAGCTTGGTGTCATCAGCAAACTTGCTTCCTTGTCTTGCAAACTTGTCTTCCAAAAATTGTCTGTGCTATGCTATTATTTTACTCTCCAGTCTCATCTTACAATTTGGGGAAGCAATCTTTTGATGTGTCATTGAGAGGTGTCACTTTCCCCTCTCAAGACGGTTTGTGCAAAACCTTGTATCTCACAAAGGCTAGGACATCCAGAATTTGGAAAAAAGCCACAAAAAACTGTTTCAAAGACATCCTACAGTGGTTGCAGGTAAGACCTTGTGGTCTCTGGTAGGTGCCAAGCTTGATTAGAATCGTGTATTATTGTGAGCATGGAGTTTGTTAAGGCATCTTGTGACTCCCTGGTGAGGCAACCTTGACTTCCTATGGGCAAGGTTTCCACTACACTAAACTTGATTTCTGCAGTTGATGTCCCAGCCAACCACCATGGTCAGATGGTGTCTATCACTCTTGGGCACGTGGTCTTTGTTCTTTGCATGAGGTTTCATATATAAGCTTCACTTCGGGTGTTCTCAGATGGAGCTGCACTCTCCTTACTCTCCTGCTAGACTTTCCCACAACAACCTGGTCACCGTTCCTGCTGGCAGGACTCGTTCAGTGGCTCTTCCCCAGGCTAGTTTTAGCAAACGCCATCTTTTCTGGTTGGAGGCAACTTCAGTAGTCTTGGTGTAGTCCCAGTAGACGCAGAAATTTCACATTCATGCCCTAAAGCCCTGGGCTGTTTGAAAAGGCGTTTCATGCAAAGCTTTCTGGTCTGTCAACCACTCTTTGCTATATTAAAAAGATTACCTTTTCCTCTCTCAGCCATCCCAATTTCCCTGTGGGTTTGGTGTAAAGACAACAGGATTTGCTTGTCTCAGCAGTTCCCGTCCTGCTCGTCCTTGAACGCTCTAGGAGATTAATTGAATGGATTTTTGCTTCCCCCCCTTGGCAGGTAGGAGATCTATTTTGAAATTATTTTAGGGGCATGTGATGTGGGGTTAGCCCAATGTAAATAAACCCAGCATTGCTCATTTCCCATGTGACCAGGAAACGCTGGGACCAGTGCTATTTAACATCTTTGTCGCAGACATGGACAGTGGGATAGAATGCACCCTCAGCAAGTTTGCTGATGACACCAAGCTGTGTGGTGTGGTCGACACGCTGGAGGGAAGGGATGCCATCCAGAGGGACCTGGACAGGCTGGAGAGGTGGGCTCGTGCAAACCACATGAAGTTCAACCAGGCCAAGTGCAGGGTTCTGCACCTGGGACATGGCAATCCCAGGCACAAATACAAGTTGGGCGGAGAATGGCTGGAGAGCAGCCCTGAGGAGAAGGACTTGGGGGTGTTGGTGGATGAGAAGCTCAACATGAGCCAGCAGTATGCACTGGCAGCCCAGAAAGCCAACTGAATTCTGGGCTGCATCAAGAGAAGTGTGGCCAGCAGGTCAAGGGAGGTGATTCTACCCCTCTACTCTGCGCTTGTGAGACCCCACCTGGAGTACTGGGCCCAGCTCCGGAGTCCTCAACATAGAAAGGACATGGACCTGTTTGAACAGGTCCAGCGGAGGGCCACGAAGATGATCAGAGGGATGGAGCACCTCTCCTATGAGGACAGGCTGAGAGAGCTGGGGTTGTTGAGCCTGGAGAAGAGAAGGCTCCGGGGAGACCTCATAGCAGCCTTCCAATATCTGAAGGGAGCCTACAGGAGAGCCGGACAGGGACTCTTTGTCAGGAAGTGTAGTGACAGGACAAGGGGTAATGGTTTTAAATTGGAAGAGGGGAGATTTAGATTAGATATTAGGAGGAAATTCTTTACTGTGAGGGTGGTGAAGCACTGGAACAGGTTGCCCAGGGAGGTTGTGGATGCCCCATCCCTGGAGGTGTTTAAGGCCAGGCTGGATGGGTGTTTGAGCAACCTGCTCTAGTGGAGGTGTCCCTGCCCATGGCAGGAGGGTTGGAACTGGATGATCTTTAAGGTCCCTTCCAACTCTAACCATTCTATGATTCTGCTTTTGAGTAGGTTCATGCCCAGAGTCTTTCTGAGATGTTACAGATTGCATGGCTGAACTGTCCTGGAGTTCATCTATGTATTTGTGAATCTCGGAAGATAGGCTGAAAGAGTTGGGGGTTTTCAGTCTGGAGAAGAGAAGGCTCCGGGGAGACCTTAGAGCCCCTTCCAGTCCCTAAAGGGGCTCCAGGAGAGCTGGGGAGGGGCTCTTGATCAGGGAGTGGAGCCATAGGACCAAGGGGTAACAGTATTAAACTGAAAGAGGGGAGATTTAGACTAGATATTAGGAAGAAATTCTTTCCTGTGAGGGTGTTGAGACACTGGAACAGGTTGCCCAGAGAAGCTGTGGCTGCCCCATCCCTGGAGGTGTTCAAGGCCAGGCTGGATGGGGCTTTGACCAACCTGGTCTAGTGGGAGGTATCTACTTATTTCCAGATCCTCCTCTACCAAAGTCAATGCTCTTTGCAATTCAGCAGAGTGCCTTCAAAAATACATGGCAACTAATTCTCAAGTCCTTTCCCTGCTATTAGGCAGCAGTCTGGGTAGTGACCATTCATTCAACCCTCAAGTGGACCCCATTGTGGCCTTGACAGCTACTTGTTGCCCTTGTGGCCAAGGTGGCCAATGGTCTCCTGGGGTGCATGAAAAAGAGCATGGCCAGCAGGTCGAGGGAGGTCATACTCCCCCTCTGCTCTGCCCTGGTGAGGCCACAGCTGGAGTACTGTGTCCAGTGCTGGGCTCCCCAGTTCAAGAAGGACAGGGAACTACTGGAGAGAGTCCAGCGGAGGCTACAAAGATGATCAAGGGACTGGAGCAACTCTCCGATGAGGAAAGGCTGAGAAACCTGGGTCTGTTCAGCCTGGAGAAGAGAAGACTGAGAGGGGACCTCATCAATGCTAATCAATATCTAAAGAGAATGGGGCCACACTCTTCTCAGTGGTGCCTGGTGACAGGACAAGGGGCAACAGGCACAAACCGGGACACAGGAAATTCCATCTGAACATGAGGGAAAACTTCTTTCCTTTGAGGGTGCCAGAGCCCTAGAAGAGGCTGCCCAGAGAGGTTGTGGAGTCTCCTTCTATGGAGATATTCATAGATGAATGGATGGCCGTGCCCAGCGAGTTGTGATTAATGGAGCAAAATCTGGTTGGCGGCCGGTCATCAGTGGTGTCCCTCAGGGCTCAGTTTTGGGGCCAGTCTTGTTCAATATCTTCATTGATGATCTAGACAAGGGGATTGAATGCACCCTCAGTAAGTTTGCGGATGACACCAAGCTAGGTGGGAGTGTTGATCTGCTTGAGGGTCGGAAGGCTTTACAGAGGGATCTGGACAGGTTGGATCAATGGGCCAAGGCCAATGGGATGAGGTTTAATAAGGCCAAGTGCCGGGTCCTGCATTTTGGTCACAACAACCCCAAGCAACGCTACAGGCTTGGGGCTGAGTGGCTGGAAAGCTGCCCGGCAGAAAAGGACCTGGGGGTGTTAGTGGACAGCCGGCTTAACAGGAGCCAGCAGTGTGCCCAGGTGGCCAAGAAGGCCAACGGCATCCTGGCCTGTATCAGGAATAGCGTGGCCAGAAGGAGCAGGGAAGTGATCGTGCCTCTGTACTCGGCACTGGTGAGGCCTCACCTCGAGTACTGTGTTCAGTTTTGGGCCCCTCACTACAGGAAAGACATTGAAGTGCTGGAGCGTGTCCAGAGGAGAGCCACCAAGCTGGTGAGGAGTCTGGAGAACAAGTCCTATGAGGAGAGGCTGAGGGAACTGGGCATGTTTAGTTTGGAGAAGAGGAGGCTGAGGGGAGACCTCATTGCCCTCTACAACTACCTGAAAGGAAACTGTAGAGAGGCAGGGGTTGGCCTCTTCTCCCAAGGGAATAATGACAGGACCAGAGGAAATGGTCTGAAGCTGCGGCAAGGGAGGTTTAGATTAGATATTAGGAAGAATTACTTTACTGAAAGAGTGGTCAAGCACTGGAACGGCCTGCCCAGGGAGGTGGTGGAGTCACCATCCCTGGAGGTATTTAAGAAACGTGTAGACATGGCTCTTCAGGGCATGCTCTAGTGCCCGGGATTGTTGGTTTGTGGTGGGGTGTTGTCTGTGAGATTATGGGTGTGGGGTTTAGTTGGTGGGTGCTGCTTTTTTTTTTTTTTTTTTTTTGGTGTGGGTTTTTTTTTGTTGTTGTTGGGTTTTTTTTTTGTTTTGTTTTTGTGTGGGTTTGTGTGTGTGTGTTTTTTTTGTTTTTTTTTTATGTGGTTGGACTCGATGATCTCAAAGGTCCCTTCCAACCACTAAGATTCTGTGATTCTGTGATATTCAAATCCTGCCTGAATGTGTTCCTTTGCAACCTGCTCTGGGTGACCCTGCTTTGGCAGGGGACTGGACTAGATGATCTCCAGAGGTCACTTCCAACCATTCTGTGATTCTATTGAGCTTTTACCCATCTACGCTGGCAGCAGAGACAAGCCCAAGCTTCACCTGCCTTGCTCGCTTTGGAACCAAGTATGTGAGGAAGCACAGCACAGACACACAGCACAACTTGCCTCAGGTCCATAAGAAGCTTCACTAGGACTTTTACCTGAGCTAACATGCCCCTGGAGAAGCACACAGTCCTTCTCCACATGGTGTAACTCAGATTTCCACCAGCTCAGAAATCTCAGCACTGCCTGCCGCTGTTTCATGGCAAATTTTGCTCTTCTCGGAGCTTCAGTAGGATCAATCCTTGCTCCTCTCCTGAGGAGACTGCCTCAGGCTCTTTTTTAAACCACAGGCTCCATCAGCAATTCCACAGGAAAAAAATAATAATCCACCAACACCTAGCTGCAAAAGCCCTGGGGAGCCCATGCTGAATAACCCCCACCCAAATCTTAACAGCTCAAGTACATCTTTTTTCTCAGCTTCACTTTGTGAATCCTACAGATCAGCTCTTGAAGGACATGCAACATCAACGGAAGAGACAGGACTTCTGAAGTGTTTCTAAACTCATTATGTACCAGTTTTATTTCAAAATAATTTACGGATCTAGACAACCTAAGCTTATCTCTGTACTATTCCCCATCCAACTGTTTCATATCTCTGTGGAGTTTGGAGCATATGACAATTAACCCTTGGGAATCTGCAATTCCCTGGTCTGGAGTATGGTTCATAGAATGGTTTGGGTTGGAAGGGACCTTAAAGACCATCAAGTTCCAACCCTCCTGCCATGGGCAGGGACACCTCCCACTAGACCAGGTTGGTCAAAGCCCCATCCAGCCTGGCCTTGAACACCTCCAGGGATGGGGAAGCCACAGCTTCTCTGGGCAACCTGTTCCAGTGTCTCACCACCCTTCACAGGAAAGAATTTCTTCCTAATATCTAGTCTAAGTCTCCTCTCTTTCAGTTAAAAAATGTTCTACAGCTTGACCTGCCTCTGCTCCAGCTTCCAAATAAACTTGAGGCTCCAGCCTCCTTCTCTTCTTACTCCTTGATCAAAGGTGACCAACCTCCGAGACAACTCCTGTCAAAGATTAAATAAGAACTGACGGGCAGCACCCATCCCTTCATCTGAAGACAAACCGCAACTCCTGGCAACCTAATTTTAATAATTTTTTCTATGCTTGGTGCCACAACAGTTGTTCTTGGAATTATACTTCCAAATGAGAAGGCAAGTAAGCAAGACTTTAAAGAAAAAAAAAAAAAAAACAAACCAAACAGAATTTGCAGCCTCAGGGACACATTGCTCATAAGTTCAATTAATTCATGAGGCATACATACACTTTTTATGATACCTTACTATGGCTTTAGATGAGCAAATAGCTAGATGCTGTTAACAGAAAAATCAAGAATGACAGATGCTTTGTTTCAACTTTCAGTGTTGCAAATTAAAAGAAATTAGGACTGGAGCACGTATGTCCATTGCCACTTTGGATCCCGTTCCAAAAGGAACGGGACAAGCAACTGGGCTTTACTGAACCCATTCTGACTCAATTTTCCGCACAGGGGAAAAGGATCGAGACATCTTTACATATCCATTATTTATCATCCATTTTTTCTCTTGCCAAGTAACTAGATTTAATCCTGATTAATGAAACAGCAGCTAATGTAACATCAAAGACTGTTCTCGGCTTTGAAGCTGTGATTCTAGTTTTCGGAGCTGTGACAATCCAGTACAAGAAACTTACTCCATAAACTGTGCTTTCCCAAGGAATAAACAGTGATCTTTTACAGAAGAGATATGGAAAAGAGGACCACCAAAACTGAAGGTTATTTTTAAATGGCCTCCTTTAATCCAGTTTATGATGGTTATGTACTAGCCAAGCTTTAAGTGCTCAGGAAAAAACACATTTCATTATTATTTTCTTAATAGAAATAAACTTTCAGACCAGCTGCAATTTAATTCCCCAAGCAGGTCCTTCTAGAAGCACTTTCCAATACAGCTGGGCATGTTATTTGCAATATGTTTAATTCTTTTAATGAAGATAGTACCGCACTGACTGTTCAGAGCTGGTATTGAAGCTTCAGTGTCCCCAAAATTAGGTTACAGTTGAATTTGTTTTGGTAAAAGGAACACTGCTTCATACTCAAGTAAAACACCATGTGGGTGGAATATAGTGAAATCTTGTATTTCACAATATTTTAACTCAAAACCCAGCTGCAGCAAAATTTCAGTTTGCAGCGCTAAAAAAAGCTGTAACCACAAAGTACGACAAGTTTGAAGGTTAAAACAAAAAACACACTTCACTGTGCAAACAATTCAGAGCTGCAGATGATTATCAACCCTTCCCCAATGTCACACCCTCCCACTGCAACATGAAACGTCGAGTGAGACACGTGAAAATAAAGAGCTTAGTGAAGTACAGTAGTTGTGATTTCTAGTTCTTACTGTGTAAATGAGTTTAAAGCTATTATTCCTAAGCATCTGACTGCTTTGATAGCACCCAAGAACTTTTAAGGCAGATATGTGTACTTATTTTCTGCACTTATATCAGGCAGATCAGCCAATTCAGAGCCCCAAATTCAGCCTTTACCCCTCCCCGCTGATCATACAAGGAGTCTGAAGTTAAAACTATGTACACTCTTTGCCTGCAATCGGTCTCAAGGAGATTAAGTTCCGATTAAGCACAACATCCTGAATAAGACCAAGAAAAAAACCCCACAGCTCTCACCATATTCTAGGTTTGTATCACAGCACCTGGAAGCCAAAGGACGCCATCAAAGATGCTCAAGTAACAGCAGAGAACTCCTGTTGCAGAGAACTTACCCACCTGGATAGGAAACATGCACAAAAGGAAGGGGGAAACACACAGAGATTATGCTCTAATATCAATTCTCAGTTTAAAGATGCAAGAATCCAAGTATTTGACATTGTTCTCGAAGCCCAGCCACTGGAAGAACTTCTAAATGAAGCTGTTTTTTTCTTTGGAGAGGGGAGGGTTCTGAAATTCAGTTCAGAGAATCCAAGCTGCTAAAAGGCAGCTTTTTAGGCTCAGGTGTTTATATTAATAACCTGGTTTTTGATGACTTGGCTGTGGCAGTACTATGAAAATGACATTCAGACAGGGCTAGTGACGAGAGAGATCAGAAACCCAGGCACACAGAATCCCAGTCCAAATTAAAGGCAACAGTTACACACAGTTTTTCCAGCTCCACGATACAGATAAGCAGCTGCCTACCCATGCTTATAGCATCTCCCTACTTGGTAAGTATTTTATTTACCAAAACGGCCTCATCGAAAAAAAATAATTCACTTTTCAGTTGTACTTTGGACATCAGTACTTTGATGGGTGGAAGAGGGATGAAGTCACATTTCTTACGTACCACAGGCATTCCGCACCAAGATGTCGGAGCAGGCACTGGTCAGCCTTTGAGGAAGAGCAGAACAGCAGTGGGATAAGTCAGAAAGGCACTGGATCAAGAAACAGGAGTAGGTTAAAGTTACTCGAAAACTGCCAAAAGGGATTTAAATGAAATACAGTCAAGCAAACATTTTGAATGCAGGTAAATTCCCTTGTTCCACTAAGCTGTGGCCAAAACAGCAATAGCAGGAAAGAATATTTTAAGTGGCACTAAAAATGTTTAAAAAAAAGTGACTTTTACACAGACCAAGATGGCCTTGCGCACAGGCAGCACCGCAGGTCCACAGATAACAGCTGCAGCGTCCTTGTGCGCTACTTGGAAGCACGCACCAAAAAAAAAAAAAAAAGGGTACAGTCAAGGTTATTCCAACATTCAAGGCAAAGTGAGAAGTATCGCCGTAACCCAAAGAACAGAAATCCAGCAGCAAGGCAGCTATGGAATCAGGTCACCCAACCCCATTCAAGCTGCAACCTGCTTGTAAGTGCAACAGAGTCTCACACCCAGACAAGTCGCTTTTATCTGTTTCACAGGTGAAAGTAAACAGAAGTAAAACCAGAAGTAAACAGAAAGTAAACATCTTGGGGAAGAGTGGCTGGAAAGCTGCCCAGCAGAAAAGGACCTGGGGGTGTTGGTGGACAGCCGGCTTAACAGGAGCCAGCAGTGTGCCCAGGTGGCCAAGAAGGCCAACGGCATCCTGGCCTGTATCAGGAATAGCGTGGCCAGCAGGAGCAGGGCAGTGATGGTGCCTCTGTACTCGGCACTGGTGAGGCCTCACCTCGAGTGCTGTGTTCAGTTCTGGGCCCCTCACTACAGGAAGGACATTGAAGTGCTGGAGCGTGTCCAGAGGAGAGCTGGACTGCACTGGAACGGCCTGCCCAGGGAGGTGGTGGAGTCGCCATCCCTGGAGGTATTTAAGAAACGTGTAGACATGGCACTTCAGGGCATGCTCTAGTGCCCGGGATTGTTGGTTTGTGTCTGTTTGTGGTTTCTGGTTGGTTTTTTTTTTGTAGTTGGACTCGATGATCTCAAAGATCCGTTCCAACCATGAAGATCCTGTGATCTGAGCTGGCAGGATGTGATTTGGTTGTGACAGAAAAAAAACAGCTGCTTTAATAAACTTGGGAGTAGAAGCCTGTGTCATTAAACACACACAGACCCAGAACCTCCACGACAGCTGTAGAAGTAGTGATTTCAACATCTAAACTATACCTTTACAGCCACAACACGCAGGACATTTGTGCCATTTATTTGGGCGAGTTAGAACGATTCCTAACCTTCAACAGAAAATATATACAGCAATTAATAATAAAAAAAATAAAACAACCATCATGAGAATTAAAACTTTTATTAGTGTATTCACATATTAGGCAAATGCAACACGTGTGAAGCTTATTTCTTAGGTTCACAAGTTCTACCAATACATTAGTCTACTGGTAAAACTAGCACAAACTGGTAACTGCTTTGCCAGTTTTTATTTTTATTTTGAAGGTGTCTGGCCCGCTTTTTCAAGACTTGATTTTTGGTATTGCTTCTATGCCCTAGTCATTATGGCATAAAAATATCCATCACTATCATCGATTCAGTCAACTGATTAAAAGCTGTAACACTGGCCACATTTTTTTGTTCTCAAAGCTAAAGTTATCACTAGTCATACTTACAAAGTACAGTACTAGTGTAATGGATGAAAATATGGGGAAAAAAAAAGACAAAAGGCAATCCTGCTACTGCCACAATAACAAAAGAATGACAGACAGCTAGATCACAAGATTGTTAGTAAGATGTATATTTTTCAAGTCAGAATAACCCTTCTATACAGTTTCCCAATGCTTCCCCAACCCAGACTTATTTGTAGAATATATTTCAGAATTTATTTTTTTTTAAATATGGTGCAGCTGTAGTGTCCAAGGGTTCACAATAACACACACTGTCATGAAGAACCTAGAAGTCCTCCTTCGCTGGTCATACCTCAGCAACCACTGTCCTAGACGTTTTGCAGAAGCAACTACTTTTAATAACAAGGCCCATTATGACATAATGAATGCGTATGATCTGGTATGTAAGCAAGCTATACAAAGCCACTCAGATCAGAAATTTAAATTCTATTACTGAAATATGTTAAGAAGCTGCATCTATTTAAAAACCTATACGAAAGAGTCTAGTTTACCCTGTGAAAGGATTTTTCAAGGTATTTGGCTCCAAAAACTAAACCCCATTATTTTTAGTGACATCTGTTTAATGAAAAAAAAAAAAAAAAAAAAAGGCAAACAGATGTAAGGGCTAAGCCAAGAACCTTGCGTACTTAATCCTGTATCCAATGCTACGGTAAATTCTCATTCCATGAGAAAAAACACTGATTTCAATAATTCAATGTACAAAAAAAGGCCCAAATTACATCAGTGCCAGCAATACTGCTGGCAACAGATGCATCAACTCAGATGGGTAGGGAAAAGTAGACTCCTAGTGTGATGGAGACTCGGAATTTATAATATGAATTGATTTTAGGCCCCATTAAGCATATAAAGTGTCTTAAGATTTCACAGATGAATCTCAAGACATTTCTTTCCCTTCCAATGGAGGGATTTTCTTTTTCTTTAAGAAGGCAGCAAAAAGTTAAGTTTTTCTAAAAGGAAAGTCTGCTTTTTATGTTCAGAACAACTTGAAAACCTGCTTATATAAAAAAATATAAAAGAATAAAGGAATAGAGTCTTGGAATTTTGAGAGATTTGCCCCAATCAAAAAAACAAATGACTATTTATGGGAACTAAAACGTAGAACAGCACAATACTGTGATATTTGAGATCATGATACATTACCTGTACATATACTTAGCTATTCATGTTATTGATAAACCATTAGGACACTCAATTATATACCCAATATAAACACCATCAGGAGTCTTTAGAACTGTCCCTTCTTCTTTCTGAAGAAGGTATTTCTATAAACTAAATTTTCATCTAGTATCAGAGTACAGGAAACAATCCACAAGGTGCTTTAATTGATGAGACCTCAAGTGCTGTTTTTCTTTTTTTTTTTTTTTTTTTTTTTTTTTTTTTTTTTAAAAACCTTTTTGGATAGTAAACAGTTCATGGGGACCACACACAAATACTACAACAGATGAGCTGTTATATTAAGTCTGTTGACTGGACTTGATATTTAGCCCACTGGTAATGGAGGAAGGAGTTTTACGACATGCTGGAGCAGCGTACTGAAGGGGAGCCCATCTGAGTTAATACTTTGTCCAACCATTGTAGAGGTCCATTCAGATGAAGTTCAATCCAGCAAGGAGTGCTTGTTACCGTTTGCCGCCTAGAAAATAAAAGAATAATAAAGAAAGTCAGAAAGCAGCTTTGGCTGCCATAAAATTCTCAATCATATGATCAAATATCATGAAAAAATAAAAATCTGTAACCATTTCCATAACTGTTACTAAGGTTTTTCAGACAGCCTTTGGAGAAAACCCACCCAAAACACTCCACATCTATAAGATGCATCAATAATTACATGCCTGCCCATAATACATTGAGAATATTCTGCTCTGGAGAATAAAATAATAACTGGAGCATTGGCTTCAAGTGCCACACCAAGAAAATAAAGTTCTACACTTCTAAAAAGAAATTCAAACCTGAAGACTGTCCAACCAATGTGGTGTTCACATCACACATAGTTGCGTGCAGCTGTATCTCAACCTTCAAAGGGTCTGTCTGCGTAATTGGGTTTGAATTTTGTAGAGAAATACGGAATAGAAACACTTGGCTCTGCACTGTCAGCACAGCCAAACAGCACAATAATATGGTGATCATAAAGTCTGGCTTTTTGGAGCAACTGAGAAGATAAACGTATAAAGGAAATTGCTAGATGTTGTCAGAAACACTACGTCAAAACACAACACGTGGCTATACTGTGCTAACTGATGCTATCTCAAAGGAACACCAAACTTTATCTCTGATTTCCTGTAATCTTACACTTCTACATATGTTTTGTACTGTAACATCCTCGCACAGTTTAAGTAAAAATTGAAATTGTGTTTCCCTTGTCTTCTATATAAACTTGTCTATAATTTTCCACAACAGAAGCCCTCAATTAAACACCATATAGAAAGCCTCAGTAAAGCTGAAAAGCTGAAGGGTTGACAACCATAAAAGCTTCATCCACTCTCCCATATATCCTTGTTTTAGAGACCTGTTATTCAAAAAAAAGAAAAAAATAAAAAAAATCTTCCTTCTCATCTCCAAAGTAAAAAAATCAGTATTGGACATGCTCTGCCTGAGAAATCCTGTTATTTCACTGTACCCACACCAGGCATGGGAGTTTTCCCAAAGGAGACTGGCAAGACTACTGTTGCTAAGCCAGTTTTTCCTAGTAATTCCAGCTATCCCAAAGTCAAAGCAAGGAGGCATTAAGATTCAAAAGGCAGCAGATTAGGCAGACACAAACCCAGCCCCTTTGTTTTTACTATAAGCCTGCAACCCTGGGCTTTAAAGAAATCTGTTTACATAAACAGAGGAACTGAAAAGGCAGGAAGATGAAGCCAGTCAGAGGATGGATTTCAAAAAGTTGTCTGTGGTTTCACATTTTCCAGGAGAAGAAAGCAGCGGGAGCTGTGCTCTCTCAGCACTCTAAAAACGTTATCTTAGCCCCGAATACCTAGGCCAAAACAAAGTGATCCAATAAAAGAACAATCTAAACCACAGGAAATATAATTCCGTTTAGTCTCGAATCCTCTCCCAAAGAAGGAAGTTCATTATTCTACCGTTGTCAACTCCCCTACAATGTGTTCCACAACACACGTCCTCAAAAATTTATAACTGGTTCTGTTCAACAGCCCTGATTTTCTTTGCACTACGTGGGCAAAAGTTGATAAAACAACGACAATCACTTTGCAGTCGTCTCAAAGCAAAAACTCAGTCTCTTCTGACTTGGAACACTGTCCAGTTCTGGGCTCCCCAGTTCAAGAAGGACAGGGAACTACTGGAGAGAGTCCAGCGGAGGCTACAAAGATGATCAAGGGACTGGAGCGACTCTCCGATGAGGAAAGGCTGAGAGACCTGGGTCTGTTCAGCCTGGAGAAGACTGAGAGGGGACCTCATCAATGCTAATATCTAAAAGGTGGGTGTCAGGAGGATGGGGCCAGACTCTTCTCAGTGGTGCCTGGTGACAGGACAAGGGGCAATGGACACAAACTGGAACACGGGCAATTCTGTCTGAACATGAGGGAAAACTTCTTTCCTTTGAGGGTGCTAGAGAGCCCTAGAAGAGGCTGCCCAGAGAGGTTGTGGAGTCTCCTTCTATGGAGATATTCCAAACCCGCCTGGATTGGTTCCTGTCCAGCCTGCTCTGGGTGACCCTGCTTTGGCAGGGGACTGGACTAGATGATCTCCAGAGGTCACTTCCAACCCCTATCATTCTGTGATTCTACCCATGGATTTCCAGTTCACGTATCACTAAGTTGCTTTGCTGTGATTACCTCTACTTTCTTCTGAAGATAATCCTAGACCTGGATAGTTCCTGTGCCAACATGAACACTTGACTGTCGATCTGAACTTCCACCACCATCCTCAACTCAAGCCAACACATATCGAGCAAAAAGCTATAAGCTATTTTGTCTACCAAGCTTATAAAATCTACTACCTTGCACGTTTATGCACATATGCCTAAAATTAAGTAACGCTTTGGCTTTGCCAAAGCTTGTTCTATGAGAAACATTTTTGACATTATAATGAAGCATGAAAGTTTAACAAGAATGATGGATTTTTCCAGTGGCTTCCTGGTCTATTTTGACAATTCAGACTATGCTCATTTAAATTCAGGGTTGTGTTTGCAGGAGCAATCTCGTCTTGATCTAATCACAACTGCAGCATAAATTACAAGTTTTGGGCATCAATAATTTATTAACACCGTCTTAAAGAGAGAGGCAAAGAAACTAGTTCATCATTATGTCAGTAATCAGTTCCTGTGCTCTTCTGGCCGTGTTTCCACTGGAGCTTTTTCAACACTATGATCTCTGAAGGGTTTATAAGTAACAACCAACATTCTCCCTCCTTAAAAATAACTTTACCAAAAGCCTCCCCACTGTTTTAACCCAGCACTTATGCTCCATCCACTTCAAGTTGTCTCCAGATAATCTGACTGATTAAGCCTTTCTTTTGTTCTGATTTGAATGTTGTATTTAATTATGCGTAAGTGTACACATATTCCTTTTGAGCCAAATCCAACAGTTCTTTAAACTTGAGCCAGATTCTTTCTTGCGTACCTCTTGCTAACAAAGAGGTACCAATTTATTCCATTACTCAAATTTCTCATTTCACCTAATTAGGCTTTTACAAAATTGGCTTCATTTAGCCAAGAAGCCCCCCCCCAAGTACTGGCACTGCTATTTACATGTATATATTTCAAGAGCAGATAAAAGAATCAAAACCCCAGGATTCAGAGTGGAATCTACATGCGATTACTCAACTTCAGAAAAGATATAGATTTAAAAAAATCATTATATATTGCGATAGGGTATTGATATGTCAGACTTCATTCTTTCAGCGGACAATTTCTAGAGAGATTTAAAGGATTTGTTTAAAACCACATCTCTAGCTCTCAAAAATAATGAAATCTTTAATACTGCTCAGTTAGAAGTCAATTCCTTTTCTTCCAAAATTCCCATACTACATTAAAACCAGGCAATGTCCTCAACTATAGCTCTTAGTTTGTGCTAGTAGAGAATACAATTGGAATCTATTCAAAAGCAGATAAAAGACTATTTTTTCCACTCAAAAAACTGTTTTTAGCAGTTTTATTACATAAACAGAGTCATCTTACTCCTGCAAAGTTTGTTCCACTACAAGTTCCAAAATATTTGCCATCCCTTAAGTGTGTGTTCTCCAGCTGTTTTATTCTGCAGAATGCGCTCCAAGTGACTCCAATTCTTTCCATCAGGTACTACCAACAACAAACCAACAAACTCATTATATTCTGTATAGAAGAGGACAGAGACCAAAATTACTGAAGTCTAACAAACATCAAATAATCCCATAGTACAAACTGCGAAACTTCTAGAAGTTGTCAGTGATTTCACCACAATAAGCAAGCAGGACCGAGGGAGCAAACGGAACTTTGATGACATTCCTTGCTCAACAGCTGACTTGAATGCAATACTAAAATCAGTTTAAGTTTATTGGTCTTTATGACAGAAGCTCCACAGCTGAGGGGGGAGAAAAAGGAAAATATGGGTTTAACTTGCAGACAGCATTATCTACAATAGCAGTAAGAAGCCTGTACATATGGCTTTCAAGCCAGACAGTAGTGTATTAGTGAAAGAGAACTGATTAACTCTAAATTTAAAAGCAAAATTTTTTTTCTTACCTGTATTCAGCTCCCCATCCTTTAACAAAACTCATTCTTATGGTACACATTCTAGTAAGCTGATAAACTGCCTCAAAACCCTGATTCACAGATTGAGCCAGAAGAGCAGCAAATTCTTGATTATTAAAGATTTTTAGATTGCATCCTATAAAGAAAAAAAAAAAAGTAAAAAGGGTAGAATCAATGAATACTTGTGTTTGCTACATAGAAGCCCGAAACTATGAAGAAACTATCAAAAGGAAAGCAAAGGTCTGGGTATTTTTGCAGGAGACCTTTGGTCAGCCACTAACCTGGTGGGATTTTGCAGACGGTTGCAGGATGCCAGCCATATCTTTGATTACAGTTAGGGCTCTGAACAAAAATCGCACTATCGCTTAGGCACTCGGCAAAAACTTCTCCACCGATGTAATAGAGACGTACTCCCCTTCCTGTAGCAAAATTCAAAGGAACTCTAGTTATGATATGATGCAAGCAGATTAACAAACAAGAAAGTATTTTGTTTCAAAAAAGGCCAAGGTTTTTCTTTACAACAAAGAAATCAATTATCTGCAGAACCACACTGCTGGGCTGACAGCTGTAGCAGGAGCAGAACACAATTAACTTGCATTTTTCTCCCACGAACGCACAATATTTGATGGAGAAGCAGAATAATTTTTGGTCAAGAGCGAGACAGAATTTTCTAGCCATGTAATGGCTTGTAACCAAATCCAAGTACGGAAGCTGTGTTCATTACCAAATAACATTTTTTCACTTAAAGAAATGCCAAAATGGAAATAAAAAGATTAGATGCAACAGAATTAAAACCTGTGCTAATATTAAAGTGGTTTATGTGAAATGGCACAGGCCACTATGACAAAAAAGGAGAACACAAGGACACAACTTCAACACTTTCCGCTTACATGCACCCACACTATTTCACAACCCACTGCATACCCCTTCTCTGTACTACTTGGACAAAACCATCAAGACTTCATTTAGCCCTATTAAAAAAAAATACCCGTAATAAATCCTATTGTTCACTTTTAAATTGTGATCTTGTTCTCCAAGTGGAAAAAAAGAAAATAATATTTGTTTGGATTATTTCTAGCACAAATAAGAGAAATAATGTACAATTGATCTCCCAAAGAAAACTATTTACAATTAACAGATCCTTTAAAGGTCATAGTTTCTCTTCCCCACTTTCTTCAAAGCTATTTCTCAAAGAAAATGCGAGGTGCTCTATAAAAAAAACCTGAGAGCTCCGTACATTTTTGCTTTTCCTCATCATTGACCATTTTGATCAGTCAGCACAGGCATTAGCACATTTAAAATTTTATTAGACAAGCATTTGGATTTGGCATAGAGTGAGTCAGAAGGTTCTACTAAAGAGGTTGAACTTTTTTTACTAAAAGTAAAAACAAAAAAATAATCTCGTGAGTGTTGCTAAACAAAAGAATTCAGATTTAAGAAAAAAAAGTAGTTTAATGAAGAACTTAAAGCCAAGATGCTGCCTTGTGAAAAACAATATTCTTTACTAACAATTACAAAGAAAATCTTGATCATGTCAAAATACTGTGTTATCTCAATGGCAGCTTTTCCCATTTCAGAAAAGAATTCAAGAAGTACAACCAATGTCCATTCTGCATTTTATAAATTAGTTTAAATTAGTTTTAAATTAGTAATTAATTACTAAGCAACACATTAATATTTTGTAATTAAAGCTTAAATTTCCATTATAAGCAGCTCTGAATATAAACGCTAACCAGTGGTCCAAGGAGGAGCCTGAAAGCCAAAAACCTGCCCCCTCGGGATACTTTGGTGCATCGTCTTTTTTCCAGAAGGCAGACAATAGCAACATGAGGAAGAGAAATCCCCAACAGTTGAGTGGCTTCCTCCTGTGTCACTCAGCCTGACAGCCGTGTGACTGCTGCTGCCACCGACTTAGTGACTACGGATCAAGGAAAGGCAGCTCCTTTCAGCTCCAGCCATCGCTATGTCTCTTCCCAGTCGCAACTGGCCGCGGTAGCAAAAACTGCTACATTTCTCCCTGATTTCCGAAGCGGTGACCTCCATGACTTTCCACTTCTGTCCTCAGCAAGAGAGACCAAGGTCTCCTTGGCAAGCCGAGAGGGAGAAGTACGATGGCTGCCCACACAAGGGTGAAAGGATCCCAACACACAGATCTGCCCAGCCTACCTGGATTATTCCACAGAATTTAACAGCTAAAATAAAATTAAAAGGTTAAAAAAAATCATAGGTTTTTTTTTACCTATGTGTCGCCTTGTCATTTCCACTGTAGCATTTCTGTTTACGTTGGAAAGCAGACCTAGACAAAATCGTTCTGAATTTGATGGATCTGTAAAGCCATCTACGGTCAGGGAAGGCTGTGATGCGTGGAAAGTTTCTCCCACTCTTTGATTCAATTCATAATATGCTATTGAACACCAAAACGCAGGCTCCGAGTAAGTAACTGGTTGCAAGTCTAAAAAAAAAATGTCAAAAAAATAAGCTTAAGATTTCTTTTCAGCCTCAAATTCTGTTTATCTGCCATGCTATTCGTCTCTTCCAGAAATGACAGTCTCCTCAAACTACTATTTTGCTTACTGTCATTTTCACCTACCCCAGTAAACAGAATGGAATTCAATATTCCACACAAGGGAAGGAGGAGTGAAAGAAGGGGTGATCTAATCTGTTCATTAGTTGCATTTTGCTCAGTAAAATGATTAAGCTGATGCTGCTGTTAAGTGCCAGATGCTGAGACATTTCTGTTGCTTTTCTGTAACTTGCAGACATTTTGGCAACTTTAAAGAAAAGATTAAACTACCAAACACTGAACCACAAAAGGAATAAAATATTAATATGATTTTCCCTTGTATTACACTGTATCTTTTACTGTCTCTTTATCTAAAAGCAGTTCTAAGCTCCTTTTACTCTCCATTATTAGAGCTCAGTATCTTCCCTGTGCATCTTCAGGTTTTCCTGTGCTGCTTCCCCTTTTTACCTACCCTAATTTACTTAGTGTTCTGAACAGCATTTTCCTGTCACCATTCCTCAAACAAATCCCAGGGAATCTGATCTTCCTGAGGCATTGATCAGACACACTGATCAAAGCAAGTGGGCAACTCATGTGGGAGCAACAATTGTTGTGGTCACAGGTGACAGAGTAGATGAGAAGAGGAGCAGAACACACACATAAGGGAGACAGCAAGTCTGGGCAGCACTATGGATAGGCCAACGTCCTCTAAGCTATTTATTTTTTAAATGCTATTCCTGCACATGCAACCATATTGTTCTTTCTCTTTGCTAGAAGCTCAACAGTTACAGAAATAGTCATTAACAAGTGGGAGTGGAGCGATAGGACGAGGGGTAACGGTTTTAAACCGAAAGAGGGGAGATTTAGATGAGATATCAGGAAGAAATTCTTTCCTGTGAGGGTGGTGAGACACTGGCTGATGTTGCCCAGAGAAGCTGTGGCTGCCCCATCCCTGGAGGTGTTCAAGGCCAGGCTGGATGGGGCTTTGAGCAACCTGGTCTAGTGGGAGGTGTCCCTGCCCATGGCAGGGGGGGTGGAAGTGGACGGTCTTTAAGGTCCCTTCCAAGCTGAACCATTCCATGAAGTTATTAACCCAGCCCTATTATGTTTATCATCGTGAAGCCAACCCAATAGTCTCCTCCTAATAGAGCTTTTATTTTCTTAAAGTATATTTTCATTTTAAATGTAATTATATAAAGAAGAGTCATCACACACAGAGAAACAGAAGTATTTCCAGCTTACCCAGGCTATGATTAACTGGGGAAAGAGTACTAGGAGACAGCTCTGCTGGAGATCCTGTTGAAGCAATACAGATTGTTTCATAGCAAATTATTCTCGTTATTTCAGATGTGTAGGTATAACCATCATCTAGATACAATTTTACATTAAAATCCTTTGGAATAAGAAACCTCAGAAATCCTACAACCGCTTTTCCAGCATGTCACATGCTTATTCTGAATTAAGACTGCATTTAATTTTCCAGACTCCTGGGAGCCTACCCCTTCCTCGTAAAGACTCGATTAACATCTTACTGTTGCATTTGGCAGAGCTCTCACTTTGTGCACACTCTTTATTTATGCACTTCTCCAGTGAGAAGGTAGTGATTTCTTCCCAAATTCAGTGGAAAAAAGCTAAGAAAAAGTAGACGAGACAATGAAGATATTACCTCTCTATTCTCAAAGGAGAGGTTTTATCTCTAGAAAAGAACAAGCTGGATTTGAGGAAATTTGAGGAAATTATTCTTTCCTGGAAAGAGGAACCAAAACACTCAGAAAAACATGAACTCTCCAACACAATTTGTGCACTCGTAGGGCAAAATATAGAGAGGCTTTGCACAGAAACATCCCTACAATGACTGCTGATGTCAGGCTTTTTTAATTAAGGTACCAATTGTCACATAGCAGGGAAAACATTGAAGTTCTTACAAAAACTAGTGCAGTTGATTCCAATTAACTGAAAAAGGTTGCTAACATTAGCTAACCAAACACACTCAAAGTCTGCCAGCACATAGCAGGAGGTTCTTATCCAGCACATTAATTGTGCTTTGTCCAAGTTTAAGGCCAACCAGATTATCTAGAAACCCTTTCATAGAAACGCACAAATGCTTCATGTTTCTACTACTCTGTCAATAGAGCCTTCCATACAAGAATTTATTTGAAACATGGCAGAAGTGATAACAATGTCAGAGTTAAGAGATAGGTTCTCAAAATGCAGCATTTCTGTAACTTGTTTAAGCCAACAGATGTTTCGCTTCAATGAACCCGTTGTTTCCAGAAGGTAAAGTTAGGGATAAGCTGAAACCAATCAACTATTAAAATCTATTTTAAGGCTTTCTGATGAAGACTTAATTAAAAGCATTCCCCTAGCAAAAAAAATGTTTTGTTCGCAAAAGACTGCAAGTGATATTTTAAACAAAAACCACCAGGTTGTACAGAGGGCTCCTGCCATCATCATTCAGGCTGAATTGATGCCACTACGCAGAGGGATCACGACTTGTCATCCCAAGTCTTGAAAACAGTGAAAAATAAATATTACCTGTATCCATGCTTTGGTTCAACTGCTGGTCACTCGTTTCTCCATCTTCACTAATATATCCTGGAGGTGGTGTTTCTGTCAAAAAACCCCCACAAACATATATATAAAATCCACCTATTGGTTCAATGACTGGGGAAATCTGCAAGATTTAACATTTGGGATTTTTGTCCTCAAGTCTTCATGAGCTCCATATGATACCTCAATATTGAATTAGAATTTCATTTTGCTGTCCCTTATCTATGTAAAATGTATCATCTCTTGTATACACTGGTCAATTGCTCAAATATGTTAATTATATAATTAACAGATAATCCTTGTTTGTTCCATTTAATACAAGATACTTTCACTACAATGAGTAACAATTTGGCAACTGTGATCAACAGCTTTCACATTTAATAAAATTACAAATGAAAAAAAACATCTGGTGACCTAAAAAAGAAGTGAGCTGTCTTTATGGAGTGTAACCATCAGATCAGATGCCCTCCCACACCTTACAGAAGTTGCTACATTTAAAGGTTATTTTGCAGTTCAGTCCCCAGATCCAATACCCAATAGTTGATTTCACTCATTGATGATAACTATATTATCTAATTAGTTACACTGCACAAGCTCAATCATCATTGTTTTAATAGAGCTTGGAGGTAATAATCATTTATTCTTTTAACTAGTTTTCTTTAAAGATGGAGTTTCACAGACCAAAGTACACTCAGTAACAAGTTTCAAGCATTCTGATACTAGAAACTGTGTCTAATTCCACAGAAATATCTTCAAAACCCAGGAGAATATGGTTGTTCCTTTTCTCCATTCAAAATGTACTTTGTAATCCAGATAATGAGTTAACCAACTGCCTTTCAGGAAATAATTTTCTTTGAACCGGGCAAATGTCTTTTCCTATATAGTAAAGACAAAACCTGAATTTCTTTAGTGAAAGCGTCTGAATCTAACTCACTCTCCAATCACCTTCCAATTGTCTCCGAGACATCTGAGAGATTAAACATATTTAATTACATTATTACCAAACAGCAGAAATTTAAAGATAAAGCCTTTTGCTTAAGAATTAAAATCGAATTATATCAAATATCATGTCTGAGATTTACAGTGATATAGTAAGATCAGAAGGAAGTCAGCGAGAGGAAACTGGAGTCAGTTGATTAAATAAAAATGATCCAAAAGAATTATATCTTTGGTTCATTCTGTAAAATTAGTGTGCTAAATGTAGACGTGACAAAAATTCAAGTGAGAATTTAACAGGAAGATTAAGGGAATTCTTTACTAGCAAAGTAAAGATGACAAAAATCGTACTTGTTTTGAACATTTTTATAGAATTCACTATGATAAAGTGGACTCTACCCATCTCCAAATCATTTGTTATAGATAAACCCACAGCCACGGTAAAAGGTCAATAACCATTACCAGTCCAACCCACACCTCCCATTTCCAGTTGCTAATCTGGGCTCTTTGGCACAGATTATTTTCCATATCTAGTCTCTGACTGAACAGAGAAGATTTCCTCCACCTAGTACTGTTAATACTGATTTAGGGTCAGAGGTTGAGCACCACCACAGCTGGAAATAAATGCTCAAAATTCTTTGCAGAGCTTGAATGCTGACAGAAGTTTGGACAATGCAGCTCAGAGCATCCGTAACCTGAAAGGGAACGTACAGCCCCAAAGGCCATCCTGCACCTTCACGATCAGCTTCTTCCCTCAAATACTGTGTCCAGTTTTGGGCCCCTCACTACAAAAAAGACATTGAGGTGCTAAAGCATGTCCAGAGAAGGGCAATGGAGCTGGTGAGGGGTCTGGAGCACAAGTCTCGTGAGGAACAGCTGAGGGAGCTGGGGTTGTTCAGCCTGGAGAAAAGGAGGCTGAGGGGAGACCTTCTCACTCTCTACAACTCCCTGAAAGGAGGGTGTAGCAAGGGGGAGGTCAGTCTCTTCTCCCAAGTAACAAGCAATAGGACAAGAGGAAATGGCTTCAAGTTGCACCAGGGGAGGTTCAGATTGGATATTAGGAAAAATTTCTTCACCAAAAGGGTTATCAAGCATTGGAACAGGCTGCCCAGGCAAGTGGTGGATTCACCATCCCTGGAGGTATTTAAAAGATGGGCAGATGTGGTGCTGAGGGACATGGTTTAGTGGTGGCTTTTGTCAGTGTTAGGTTGATGATTGGACTCGATCTGAAAGGTCCCTTCCAACCTAGACAATTCTATGATTCCCAGCTGTAGGTGAAACCAACGCCTCTGTAGACCAAGTACCGAGACACCATTGCGGTGCGGAACTACCATGGTTGTTAGTCTGGTTTACCGTGAAATAAAACTGTTCTCCGAAGCAGGCTCTCAAAACTTATCAGAACCTTGCTAAGTATTCAAGATTAAGTTAGCAAGGTCAAGTAAAGTAAGATGCCATGATATGAAGACAACAGGAGGGTGTTGGTGACAAAGAGAAGGCGGCAAAGTGTGGTTTAGCTGTATAAACATTTTTGTATCACATGAATACCCACAATCACCTTGAATAAATTTCTTACAAAGAACTATCTAGAGTTGCTTTAGCTCATTTCCATAGCACTGGATTTTCAAACGGTGACTTTTACAGTAAGTTGTTTGCAAATACTATCAAAAGCCCTCAGATTGAGTCAAAAAAGTATACAGAAATTAAGAAAGCAACACCAACTTCTAGCACCTTAAATTGCTCTTTAAAGATCTGTTGTCCCAAGGTGGCAACAAATGTGGCACAAATTAAACAGACAAAATCAAATTAATTGAAATTTTTTGGTGCCATTTCAATTCTTGGGTACATTTAAACCAGGATGTTGCTTGTGTTTTCTTAAGACACGTAGATACAATTTGTACATTGCACATATTTGAGTTCCAAGGTAGTCATCTTATTCTTCAAGGGAATCCAGATGTGAATTTTCAGCTTGTTCATAATGTAGCTGCATTAAACATTTATGAAAAAACTTCAGCTTTGCTTGGTTTTACACTCCAGGCAACTTCCTGAAGATAGGAAACAGGAAGTTGGGGCAGGAAACAAAGGTCACTGATTTCAATGTTTCAATAAGGGTACAGGCTTTTGGGTGCACTCTAACAGATCAGTCTTGGTATTTCTTTTTTTAGGGTGGGGAAGAGGCAAAGAGGAAGAGGAGGAATTCTTTAAGAGTTCAATATTGTTAGGTTGTTCTTTCATACCAAAAAGACAAAACTGTACACACGCAACAGTAACAAATACACAAAGCAGACCTTGATCGATTGCGAACTACAAATCAAAAGACTTTTTAAGTCACTGTTTTGCTATGTAGTTTTCTCCACATACTTCACATGGTGAGACTGAGAAGCAGTTTACTCCTCAATCTCCAATAAACAGCATTTGGCAACACCTATATGTTTGTAAAACAGGCTTAAAGCATAAGGTGAAGGTCTACTTTGTACTTGTTAGCATTCTGAATCTTAAATAAGCTATTAAAATCAAGTAAGCTATTGTGAAACCACAGCAATGTGGTTTCACACAGGATAGTGTTCTGCAAACAACAGCGTTCAGGTATTTTCTCTGGAATTAATACATGACATCAACTAGATTTAATTTATTGGTGCATCTTTCAATTACATTTGGTCACTTAGCAGGATGAAATTACCATCTTTGTTCCTGTGGCACAATGTTAAGTGTACTGTTTACAGTGGGATTTCAGAAAATACCTGGTATGTAATTGCTCTGTGGTTCAATTCCAGCTGGAAAGTTAGTGTTTTCAGGAATGGAATGGGTATAGTCATCGAGAGGCGGAAGCTCCGTTAGAATCTCAGTGTGCCGTGGCACTAGTACGGGAGGCAAGACTGGAAAAACAAAATTCAAAATTAGTAAGACCCTCAAAATACACACTTCTGCGAGCTAAAAGGAAAAAAATAATCTAAACCATCTAACAATTTTATAATGTTTTGAAGTTTTCTGACTCTTCAGTACTGCTAATATTGCAATTGTACTGCTATTTACCAGAGGAATCAGATTCCTGAGGTATCTCTTGAGTAAGACTATTCCACATTAGCAAAGATAAGTCATCTCTATTCTCCTTTTCAGTCTAGACTGTTTAGCTTCCAGCCAACTGGAAACTGCTAGCAATACTGGAAGTGTTTACCAGGGGTATTTAACACATTTGTAAAGATTTTCCAGTATATTTACTATTAAAAACTTCCAGGGGATGGTATTCTCAAAAGCTATACCTAAGAATCTTGTACTTCTGGCAAGAGAAAGCATCATCTTTCTCTCTTTTTCATTTAAAATATTATGCTGAACAAGTACCTACAGATGCTGCTATAGAAAAGTCAGAAGGAGTCTTCCTACCTGGTGTCTCCACTCTCTGGTAGTGGTAAGGGTTTACACATACTTCATCCTTTTTAAGATTAAAAGCATATTCACAGTTTTCGATTGCTTTAAGTTCATGGTGACTGTGAAGATCTGGCCAGCGCCACAAACGACAGTAAATAACATGCGGTAATCCTTTACGGTGAGATACCTGTAGACGGCCATCGAGAGATCTATACAGGAGAGATGTGGAGAAGTATTTAAAGACTGCATACTGTCTCGTAATCACTTAAGCAACAGTGTACACACATGGGATGGGTAGTTCTCACAATTCAGTGGACTGACACTGTTAGTGACATTTATACTCTTGTTAAAAGGCTTCAAATGTGCTAAAAATGAGGGTGTATCAAGCAGTGTCTTAACTTAGTTTTGAGCTGCTCAAATTATTGCCAGTGAATTTAGAGTTCGTTAAAAGCCACTTTACCTCCAACCAAGTATTTAGGATGATTGCTTCATATATATTTTTTTAAATGCAGAAGACAGTTGTTAAAAAAATAAAAATAATCGCACACTTAATAGTCCCTTCCACTGCTAAACCTCAAGGCTTTGCTGTGCCATGGATGCTTTATGGCTTTAAAGCATAAGAATTCCAAAAGGACTGCAAATAATCCTATAAGCAGTCAGCTGCCCGAGTGATCCACATAGCAGTGTAATGGTAATACAAAAAACATGAATTCACATCTTGTAAGGGCTGTACAGTTTATCTTCTCACCTTCATCTGCCTCACTACCAGCTGAAACCGTTTTGCTAGTTTTAAGACAAGACTGCATATGCTTACACAAAGGCAGATGTTTATGATTGTTATGGGATGGGAGACAAACCTCAATACATAAATCAAGTAATGTGACATGAAAAAAATAAAGACCCTGTTTAGAGAATTTGCCCACCATTAACTACTGAAGAATTTGCAAACAATTCTTTAGTAGCTCGTATCTGAGCCAATTAGCAAGATTTAATGCAAAGCTTGTGGCATACAAAGCAGTTTAAACACTTTGTAAGATTAGGTCTAAAGAATTAAGTATCCCAACTTTGTTAATATAAATACCAAATCACATTAGAGCTTGCATTTAACAAATCTTCCTATTCTTTCAGTGGCACTGGCGTGAAAAAGGAATATTCCAGAATTAGAGTTTCATTGGTCAAAACATCAGCTGAGAACACTCGGATTTCTACACTGGCAAGCAAATATTTTTAAATGCTGTACCATGAGAGGCCTAGGAAGCATTTGAGTCTATTTTTACAGCTAAAGCATCCCATTACAGACCCTCCAAAGCCAATCCCTCCCACAAGACTTCTATGATGCGAGAGAGGGCAGAATATTCACCTGGTTTGTTCAGAGAAGCTGTAAAGGCCTGTTGTATCCCACTGATCTATCATGTTTGGTGTACTCAGTCCCCAAATTTCAGAGAAAGTGCTGTGCATAAATGGAAAACAAAAACAAAAAAAATTGATATGAATATGGAACATGGTTATTCAAAACACCATGATGTCAAACATGGAAAAATGTACAGAATACTTCCTTTCACATAGAAGATAGAGCATTGTTAGACTTGCATTTAAACTGAGATCTCATGCTATATTTTCTATATGAAGGAGGCTATCAAAATGGAACACGTGATTCAAGGTAAATGATAATGTTTTTAAAAGGTGAACAAGTTCTCTGGTTTTAAGTAGTCAATACAGTGGTAATGTTCCTTAAAACAGGCAAAACTTCCTCAGCCTAGCTCTTAATAAAACTCAATTTTAAAGGGTAGTTTCTGGGTTGGGTTTTTTGGTTTTGTTTGGTTTTAAACATAAGCTTCCCTAAGACTTCAAACAAAGGCCACGTGTATCCGAAACTGAACATCACAATCTAACTTTCAGGTACCACCACTTAAGCATTAATCTCATTTTCCATGCACATACTAACTTGCTGCTTTTCCCAAAACAAGTAAAATTCAGACTCCAAAGAAAAGCACATTGTAGCCGACACTTCTGTTTTCTGTACTCTCGTTAATTAAAGAACTAAAAATTCTTTTTCACTATATACATAACACAGAATGTTAAACTCAGTTTGACAGCACAGTATTTTAAGACTTAACTACAGAATAACAAAACTTTAATTGCTAAATCAAGCAGGAGGAAAGGAGAGACGACTAATTCTTTACGAAACCGGGTCAATAACAAGATCACAATATTTAAGAAAAAAGGAGCCTCCAGTGGTAGACAAACTAGAAGCAGCAGCAAATTTAAGTAAAGCAAGAAAACAGCTTGTGAACAGGCAGCACATTTTCAGAAGCATAAATCAAGCTCTATCATAGACTTGTTCTGTCACCACTGAAGACCAACAGTTTATTTTACATAAGTAACACACAACTAGTCTTTGCACCTCAGAAATGAAGATAATGTGGTTGACGAGCAACTTAAAACTCCACACTAATTATGAAGCCTCAAGTTTGACTGGCTGCTCCATTACCTTTAAAGTTAATAGCCTCTGAAAAGTTGCAACAAAAAGAAAAGAATCCAAGTTCACCAAACTCCTGGCTTTAAATAGAGGCATTGCTATTTAAATTTAAGCTCCCAAGCTTAGCTGGTACACTCACAAGTTTGGATTGAGTGTTCAAGGGAAGAAAAGTGAAGCAGGTATTTTTATTTCTCGCCCCTACTCAGAGAAAAGTCATTAGTGTCATGAAACAAAAGCGTAGTCAACACAGTACTGTACTTAAAATCACTTCCAGGCCTGACAACCACCTAAATTTCATGGTGACTTTAATAAAATACGTGTGGGCTACTGACAAAGGGAATGAACAGTCCTTGTCCCCTTCTTGCCTGTCCCACACACCTCATTTCTGATGCCATCCCAAGGAGGCTGAAGCGTCCATGCAATTGAGTAGCAACCCAAATCAATGAATTAGCTATGCGACCATAGAACATGTGGCTGAAAATTAATGTTTTCAGAGTTACTTTTCAGCCAGATCAGTTCTTCTCTTCGCTGTGGGGCTACTCAAGCACTACAAAGGAGGACTGAGAGTGCAATTTTTGGCAGCATTTACCACAAATAAAAACATTAAAACTATGACCTTTGACATTTTACAGATTATGGACACAAGTAAAATTTTGTACTAGATGACTTTTTGTCTAGGAGAGAGCAGCAGAGCCACACGTGAAGGCCCCTTCTCTGACATACCCAGCTCTTCAAAAGAGCCAACTGTACTGAACATCCATAGAATCCATCCAGTTCCAATTCCCCTGCCATGGGCAGGGACACCTCCCACTAAGACCAGGTTGCTCAAAGCCTTGTCCAACCTGGCCTCTCCATTCATCCACCCCGGACACAGGCAGCACTGTAGCTCTCCAGAAGAAGTGGGCAGAAGAGGGATACTGACCGTCACTGCATCAGTAGAGCCTACAACTTCTCTTTCTCATATTCCTAAGATGCCTCCAGGATGGTGGGCTGCCAGAAGTTGTGCAAGGACTGAAATAGTTGCCCTGAAGACACACAGGCAGCCTTGTGGGACACCAGAGAGCTTCCCTGTACTGTGTCCTTAAATATGCACCACTACTGTAAGACAGATCATTATGCACATTAAATTAGAAGAACAATCAGCAGACACAAAGCCTGCTGCATATTAATTGACACAGTCAGCTCTGACAGCTTAGTACCTTTGAGCAATGGATCCTTTATACAAAGCAGTACTCCAAAACTACTGTCACACGGATTGCACATTCCCAAAATCGTGGGGTGCGTAACTGGTATAAGCTTGACGGACCACACATTTACTTCACAAGACTTAAGACAACACATGCAAAAGTAAAGTTTCATAGCCTCAATGAACAGGAACGGTATTTTATATTGCTAAACTCTTCTCTCTATAAATATTCAAACTATCAAAGCTGACAGCATATTCCATAACCTACGGAAAGACAAACAGTATCCTGAAGTGACTGTATGACCGAGCCGTAGCTTGCAATGAAACTCGGGCACCATGGAGGAAGGGCAGGCCAGAAGGTACAGAAAAAGTCATCAGTTAGAGCAAAACTGCTTCAATATTCAGCAGCTTATGTGATATGCTGTCTTCCAGGATGGATGTCAGCTTAGAGCTAGGATTAATATCAATGTTTTACTGGCTCATCTACACTAGGACTATACTCAAATTCCAATAATCCACAATCAAACACTGAAGAGTCTGCAGGAAACCATCCTGTATGATCAATAAAGTCAGCCCAACACAGCTTTTACTGTTCACTAGAAGAAACATCTGAGGAAATAAAGTGGTCTCACCACTCTCCTGCTCACATAGAAGACCCACTACCTAAAAGATGCAAGACCAGCCCCCCACCACTTCACCCAGTCAGCAAACTGGGGCTCTTAATATTCACACACACACACACACCCCCCCCAATCATAATGAAATTCCTCACAACCACAAAAAGCACAATTTGTACACAGCACTTCCATGAAAGGTCACAGTATGTTCATTCATACGCAAGGAATAGCCTGATGGAGGGCAGACACCTCCACTCCACCAGTGGTAATGGCTGGAAAGAAGGTGACTGCATTCTGAAAGATATTTAAACAACCAGTAAAACCATCTAAAAAGGAGACTGGAGGCACAGACTTTTTAATAGTACAGAATTACTGCCCCAAAATAAATAGGATTCTCTCCTAAACCTACCTTTCTGAAGCATCCTAAACCCTTCAACATGTGAAAAGTCCTTCTATGCCTTAGTCCGTAAAGAATTTGGAAGAATCAAGGACTAACATCTGTACTCCTAAGTTAAGTCTTGTCTGGAAACATTCCCAGGCCCTGGAACATGATCATGTATACTAGAAAGCAGCTAGGACATTCCCCAGCACTGGGCCGTGCCAATTAGCTCTCTCCCACACAATTCCCAGGTTTGGGAGTCAGCAAACCATCAGGGACCACTTGCACTGGGCAGTTCGGATGCAGCCACCCTGCCCTGGTAACTAAAAGTATGGACAAGGTAGTCCTGAGCCAGTTGGCCACGGTGCCTGGGAACATTCCCAGGCATGATTTAATTTATTAGGAGGGAAACAGCCAAGATGTATCAGCATTTCACCTTTAGAAAGCAGACTGCCCTCAAACCGCAGTCTAGAAGCACAATTCAAGCTTCATGTTTTACCAAACGGGGGTTGTGGTTTTGAACCTGTCGTACACCCCAGTAAACCATTGTTTCCAAAATATAATCTGGCTCCTGCATCCAAGCTGTACTTAAATCTTTCCTGTGTAGACAGCACTTAAACATACTCCAAAATACAAGCTTAAAGCTAATACACTTGCTCCCACCAGAGCAGACACTTTTGATTCCAAGGTGCATTTTTCATTGCTGTTCTCAAAACAATGTCTGTTGACAGAAACAAGGTCAACTACACAAAAGCTAATAATTTTATCTTTTCAACACTAGTTTAGATTAGTGAATCACCATGTTCCGTGGCCTCTAGCACTTCCAGAGCAAGCTCGCTTGCATACTGGGATTGCTGCTTTTGCAGACCCAACAAAATAAGTGAATTTATTATAAAGGGACTTCAGGGATATAAAGCATCACATGAGCTGTTTTCCCAAGTGTTTTGAAGGTCTAATGAAAGGAAACTATGAGAAATGCTCAAAGGATACTTGCAAGGAATAACAACTAGTCTTTGAGACACAGGGATTTTTATTTTTTTTTTAGAGAAAAGTCAAAGTCTTGCAGACATCTGGTTAAGCTGCTACACACTAAACCTGGGACAACTCAGTCTTGCAATTCCTATCTCAGGATTGACCAGAAGAGTGATGTGGTGAAGAAAGGGTGAGACAAGATATTACTGGGTGGAATTGAAGCTACCTTCATCAATGCCAAGGGTTGCAAGAGTTGTCGTTTCAGCCTTTCTTTTCATCTGCTTATAAGGAGCAGCAACCTCAGATGATATTGTACAATTCTGGCAAACAATCTTTAATGTGGCTACCAGCATGCAACAGCACATGCTATGCCTTCACTTCTTACGTTTCATCATTTCCTTTAACAGGGAAATCTGAGTTCCAAAAAAAACCTACTCTGGGCAAGAAATTACCTAAACAGCAAAGAGCTATAGCAATGCTTCACAATTCTGAGACAAAGTGCCAAAACTGCCTTTCTTTAATAAGACAGAGAATACTGACACACACAAGAAAAATGTGGACACTGGAAAAACCTAAGTATCAAAGATAATCAAAAAGTATTTGCATTGCCTAGTCTACATATCATGGATGATGTTCCCAATCAGCATCAACAGTGCAAACTATTTTAGTGGAATAATAGTATCTATAAGTCTAGCACAAAAGTGGACTATCAAGTCCCGGTTCAAATACAGATGAATTATTGATCTACCATGAAGACTGAACATGGACAAGAATGGTTTGTGCTACACATAAGTAAGCAATATGACTGCTTGCTTTAATGTATTATATCCCTATTGAAGGAATCAAATTCCTTATTAAAATCCATAATAACCAGATATAAACTACCTGGGATGAAACAGTCTAAAGCAATACACTAGAGTCACATTCAAGAGTCCAAAAATACAGATGGACATCATCTCAACTGGAACACACTGCACAAAAAGAGATTCTTTTATTTGCAATATGATTACATGGCAAAGGATGCTGACCCATCTTGGTGAAAACAGGAACAGAATAAGGCTGTTGGATAGATGACAATTATCAACCAGCATATTAACATTATTCTGTGAAAGTAAGACCTCATCTTAGTGAATACAGAAAGCCGTTCACATCCTGGCTTGCTGTGGCAGTAATTCTGAATTAGAAGCTTCAGTAGTTGAAGGTGCAGTCACACAGAACAACCCAGAATCCCCTCACTGATATCCAGATGCCAACTAATCAAGCCACCTCAGGTTGGTAATCAACCTAGGCTGCTTAATTAGGTTCAGTTTCTCAGCACAGTTAAAAGCCAGATGTACTGATTTACAGATCCAAGCAAGTGTGTGCAAGTACTGCCCAAATAGTCATGACCAAGACAGACATTGAGGGGCTGGAGCGTGTCCAGAGAAGGGCAATGAAGCTGATGAGGGGTCTGGAGCACAAGCCTTGTGAGGAACAGCTGAGGGAGCTGGGGTTGTTCAGCCTGGAGAAAAGGAGGCTGAGGGGAGACCTTCTCACTCTCTACAACTACCTGAAAGGAGGGTGTAGCAAGGGAGAGGTCAGTCTCTTCTCCCAAGTAACAAGTGATAGGACAAGAGGAAATGGCTTCAAGTTGCACCAGGGGAGGTTTAGGGTGGATATTAGGAAAAATTTTTACACTGAAAGGGTTATTAAGCACTGGAACAGGCTGCCCAGGCAAGTGGTGGAGTCACCATCCCTGGAGGTATTTAAAAGACAGTTAGACATAGTGCTTAGTGACATGGTTTAGTGATAGTTTTTGTCAGTGTTAGGTTGATTGTTAGACTCACTGATCTGAAAGGTCCCTTCCAACCTAGGCAATTCTATGATTCTATAAAGGTGGTAGGTCTCAACAATAATACTCTGTTATTTGAGGCTATAGCTGAAAGAACCCGAAGCCAGTATAAACAGTACTCTGTATGCACCAGAACTGTTACACACATGCTTAGGCTAGTGTCTGTATATTACAGGCTGTTGCTACTTTGAATTTATTACCAGTATTTAGAGAGACAGAATGCACAAAGCAACTATCCTACCACTAACACTATTTACAGTATTGGCAATGCCACATGCTCCAGGTACTTTTTGTACTAAATTAAGTACTCGCAACAAGTATGACATCAGATGAAATTTGGCAGAACCACTTCAAAGATATTTACATACAAAGTACCAGAAACTCTATACAGAAGTTGTTAAATACTGTCACAATTCATACATAACTACAATTCCACTTTCCTTCTTCAAAGTCTTGCAAAGAAGTGGAACAGCTCTAAAGGAGCTAAGAGGCACTGAGTTCAGTTGACAGTCTCCTCTTTACCTGAAATAGTAGCACTAGAAAAGTGACAAATAAAACCTGAAATGCAAATTGCATCATGCTAGTCAAAGCCCATATTATACAGGAATCATTATAGAATTGTCTTGGACACTTAATTTGCTTATTTGTGAAGTATTACACCAAAACCCGAACATTTTTCCTGAATCTTTCGTATCTTTCAGAATCCATAGCCACTAGCAAGTTTGCAAGTCCACGTTCAAAGCAATTTTCTCCATTTGTCTTTCTTATGCATCTTATAATCACAAGCCTTTCACTCAAGCACATTTCCACTCAAAAACTAAACAAGAAAAATGCAACAACAACAGAAAAGATCAGGTTTTCACTTGAACTAGAGAAGTTACTTCACACAGGCACACGAACACCTTTATACCAGCCTAACATTTACAGGACTTAGTACCTTGACTAATATCTTGTCAAGGAGGCAGAAAAGAGGTGCAGGATTTGCATCAAGAGCTACACCAAGCTATCCAAAATGGAGTTACAGCAGTAAAAAACAGTCACTAGATTTATGGAATCCCATCTTCTCATAACAAAATGGGCAAACATCATTGCTTTAACATTGCTCATGTAAAATTTGCCTGAGAAAACAGGTTCTAGTCTATAGAGACTGAAGATCTGTACCTTGCGTATTAACTTTTTTTTTTTAGGTTTTTTTTTTTTGTTTTGTTTGGTCTTTTTAAAATCTTGCTATACAAGATTTTAGATCCTAGACTTTATACAGCAACATACTGAGCAGGAAACCAAGGCAGGAATGCTGCTATATTGACTTAGGCTCTGGTTCATCACTGGTGTAGCTGGATTGAAGCTGCACTCGTATGAGGACACTGTCCATTACACTCCACTGATACCAACTTTGAGAAGATCAATTGATGGATGAAAGAATAGAAACCTTCCTCTCATACCAGTTTTCTTCTTCCTGATGCAACTGGGGTTCAAGAACCCATAAAGATGGGAGGGAGACCAAACCTTTGGAATTAGCTCAGAGAAGGTCTTGAGAACAGGAGTAACAGGAAAGACTGATTTGAAAGACTTAGGTATAATATAGATGAATCAAAGTCAGCAATTAAAACAGTTCATTGGCCTACATATAGTACTGTATTCAGCACAGACAACAGTTCCTACCAAATCTGCCTGGTCATGGTTTCCTTAATTCTGAGTTTCAAATGAAAAATGTGTGTAGCTGCTTTTATATTCTGACCTGACTGTCCTTTCTATAGACAGGCAATTAGCATTTTTCCCTATTATAGCCCAAAATGTCTATGTACCAGGCAGTAACAATGCTAATTATATTACCTGTCTTTGCAAAATAGCTGCATAGCCAGTTGTCTGAACAAAAGCTTACTGTAAAAAAAAAGAAAACCACACCACAAAAAAAACACACACAACATAGTTTCACCAGCCTAAGTGTCTCAACTACTGAAATTTATGCTGCTCATGGTTTCTTTTCCCCATGCTGGGGGTGGCAGGGAAAAGGTTATTTGCCCTCTGCTCACTTAGAAAACATTCGAGAGATCTGCAATAACAATGCAAATGTTGTTACTTTCATGAGATGCTTCTCCTATTCTTCTTTGAATCTGACATCATTCTGCATCCCTGCAGAACTGACCAATCTTTTTACTTGCATCTCCATCATCCCATATTACAGTGACAAAATGTCATTGAGTCACTTAAATGTACATAACCAGGCATGTAACCAGGCATCAACTGGCATGACTCAAAGCTCCAGCAGTTCATTCCTACTTGTGAATGATATGAAGCAACACAGAGGTCCTGATCTCATTTTCTTGCAACAGAAAATGTAAAGATTCAGTATTTCATTACTGATTTTTTTTTCTTCTAGGCACTTGGCTAGAAGGATGAGCTAATATCTTGACCAATGCCAAATATGAAGCACAAGCATGAATTCTTAAAAAACTATTTACACAGATCATAGTAGCAATCATCCTTAAGAGGAGCTGGACAACATTCTTCCATGGAGACAGTTCTGATAGACACTGGGGTAGAAAAGCAGACCCCTAGGGAAGTTCTGTTAAAGGGTAGTATTAGTAACCAGAGAAAAATGGGTATTTAAATGATATTAAGTGCAGGTGGGCAGCTAGTTTGCTAACAGATTCTCCCATTCTTCAAAGGAGAAACAGAACCCATTAAGTCTAGGAAAAGAATATTAAGTCATGTTTAAAAGAGCCCTGGACTCCAGAAAAGAAAGCTCTTACAGAACTGAAAGCACAGGCTTCTCTCTTGATACAAGCTCAACAAGAGTAAAACTGGCAGCTGGGGGACTCAGCTCCCACTATTATGATGCCTTCCCCAAGTGTCTCCAACCCCTTAGATTTACTTTTAAGCAATTGGTCTATGTCTACATTAAAAAAAGCTTAGTTTTTCCCCCTCCCCCAAAGTCCAAAAGCAGATATTTTTTTTTTTCCTTTGAGCATATGCAACAGAAAAATTACTTGCTTGAAACAGTAACTACTTTCTCTCCCTGCCTCCCTTATCCCTGCACACACATTCAGGCCACACTACATCCAAGAAAGAAATGTTTATGTATGTGCATATTTAGTGGAATATAAACCAGGAACCATTACACAATTTCTCATGATCAGAACCCTTTCACGAATAAAGTTTACATAGAATTTTTATACAATACATTCAGAATCATTACATCAAATAGTAAATGCAGCATCTGAACCAAAGAAAATCATAAGTAACCTTCCTTATAAATGGATGTATGCTAAAAAATTTACACATCAAGATAGCCAGAAAAGCAGGAGGCACAGGATACAATTAACCTCTCTAACACTGTGGGAAAAGAAAAAAAGTCATTGAACAACTCCCATTTACTTCAGCCTAAACTTTAAGGATGTCCACAAGGGACACAGAAGTGGAACGTGAGGTACAAAAGATACTATGTTATAGCCTAACATCTGAGCTGCCCATTGCTCATTTCAGGGCTAGTAGCTGGTTTCTTCCAGTTTTGCAGCGTGCCAGGCCAACAAGTCATCTTGATGAACAGTATATGCTTCTGTTGCCTTTTCTAAAGGCACACTTCTTCCTGGTCACATGCGCAACAAAACTACCTACAAAGACAAAAACACAGATATAAGGCAGGCTTCTTCAAAGCACTTCATCCTCCTCCATTCTCCCAAATCCTGACATGCCAGCCCAGCGCTGTCAGACACAAATCAAGTAGCCAACAACAATCAGTATCACCTTTATTTTCCTCTCCATGTGAAGAGATGCCAGAAGGATAGCACCTCAAAGTTCAAGAGCAATTTTTCCAGGATACCATGGAAACCAAGCAGAAGTAAAATATTTATTTCTTTTCTTGTTGTCCATATGGTCTGTTCAGCTGCAGATCCTATCAAGGAGCCTTTACTCTCTATTTAAAGTCAGGTGGGAAACAGCTTGCAAACTTGTGAGCTTCTAAATGGCAAGGTCAAGCAGCACAGAGATGGTGTTCAGAATGGAGAAGCAAAAGGCATAAAATACAGCTCGGCCTCACTCAAAAATTACAGAATTATAGGGGTTGGAAGGGACCTTTGGAGATCATCTAGTCCAATCCCCTGCCAAAGCAGGGTCACCCAGAGCAGGCTGGACAGGAACCAATCCAGAGAAGGAGACTCCACACCCTCTCTGGGCAGCCTCTTCCAGGGCTCTGGCACCCTCAAAGAAGTTTTTCTGCATGTTCAGATGGAATTTCCCGTGTTCTAGTTTGTGCCTGTTGCCCCTTGTCCTATCACCAGGCACCACTGAGAAGAGTCTGGCCCCATCCTCTTCCTACCCGCCCTTTAGATATTGATAAGCATTGATGAGGTCCCCTCTCAGTCTTCTCTTCTCCAGGCTGAACAGACCCAGGTTTCTCAGCCTTTCCTCATCGGAGAGTCGCTCCAGTCCCTTAATCATCTTTGTAGCCTCTGCTGGACTCTCTCCAGCAGTTCCCTGTCCTTCTTGAACTGGGGAGCCCAGCACTGGACACAGTACTCCAAGCTGTGGCCTCACCAGGGCAGACTAGGGAGGGAGGATGACCTCCCTCGACCTGCTGGCCATGCTCTTTTTAATGTGTCCCAGAGTCAGCAGGGACCTGGCCACAAGTCTTATGCTAAGAAGTTTGAAGACAATGAGCACACAAAAGCAGCCTATGGAAATCACGAGCTTTTGATGGGAAACTTGCCCTGAAGTTCCCAACACAAACTGCAGCTGCTGAAAGCTGTGGTGTGATCTCTCAGAAACTCTGAAGCAATCTTACTGGAGATAAGATGCACCACAACACAGATTTACTCCCCTCAATCACATGTTCAAAAAAAAAAAAAAGCCATCAAAATCAGTGACTTCTAGATGACCTGTGAGGGTGACAAGTGTTCAACAGCATTCACAATGGCAGCTCCTCAGAGACTAACCAGGCTGAGGGGAAATCCACAAAAAACCATGGGTGTTTGTACTTTAACACAGCATTCTTGAAATGATAACTGGGAATTCCTACACTGCCTTCATTTGTTACACTACTCTAACCAATAAAGGTTTTCTGATTGCTGTATTATCTTGCACTATATCACAGTACCTTCAAAAACATAAATACAGTGCTTCAACAGGGATAGAAAATTGCAAATTTAACATTCCCATAGCTGAAAGTACCTGTTCATTATGTGTCTGAGTGAGCTAATGTTGAAGATAACTTATCTGTATTTCATCTGAGAACATCACACCTGAAAAGGTCTTCAGACTTTCTGAGAAAAGCTTTCCAGAGAACACAGGAACACCACCTCCTGAATAAAATAAAGAATCAAAACTCTATTATTGGAGTAAAGGAAGCATAACCAGGAACACACACTCCAAAAATGTCCATTTAGGGAAAGAATCAGAGCTCCAGGTAGCTAATGAGATGTTGCACCACATCATGTAGCAGGTAGATATGAAGGAAGTACGTTCAGCAACTCAGTCTAGCTGATAAATCACCCTCTGTCCTCCACTCTCATTATACCGTGCCTATGAGAAAAATATTAGAAAGAAATTGCTTGATCAACTCTAAGTTACCACTGAAATGCTCCAACTAAAGAGATGCCTACACGGCCTACCAGACCAGGAGCCATATCAAGCTGTTAAATACCTTCCTTTTACTTACCAGTTACATAAGGAATGAACAAACTAATATATTCATCTCAATTTCATTTCACTTCACACCACATGTGGTTACTTTTTCTTTTTTCTGGTTTGTATTAGTAAGCAATATCACACCATGGGTTAAGATGACACCTGACGCAGTTTGACAGATTAACATTCTGTATCATCCTTAAAAGACCTAAACAGAAGTATCAAAGAATAAAGTATCTTTCCATAAAGACATATCCATCACAACACTGGCTAATCTATCCACAACCAATTGGTTTGATAACAGAAGACAGCAATCTCACAGAAGATCATACTTTCAAAAAGACATAAACAGAGCTTGTCATACACATTTCAGGCCTAGTGCCAGACAGACATTAAAAAAAATGACCTCTATCTCAAGTTCTGTAACCACTATTAGTCACAATAGGTACGGTGAAAGCCTTTCCCCCCACAATCTAACAGGTACAGCTACCAAGGGTTAAGTCAAATAATTTTCCTCAAGTAGTCTGTCATCCTCCAAGTGGGTGAGCAGCTGATGCTACCACATGAGTGGGCTGGTTTGCAACTGATGGACAGCTGAAAAAAAGATGGGACATTTTGATTAACCTTCTCAAACTAGTGGGTATTTGGGGTGGTGAAGGGGAGGTACTAGCTCTGCAAGACATTTATCTAGTCTGTGTTCCTTGAAAAATAACTTGGCAAAAAGATCACTCTTAGAACAACAGTTACAGGATCTTTTAATAGCTCATTTCAAACAGAAGCTACCTCTGGACAGGGGCAAAACAGGTACATGGGACATAAGAGGGGAGATTTAAATGAGAGATTAGGAGGAAATTCTTTCCTGTGAGGGTGGTGAGACACTAGCCCAGGTTGCCCAGAGAAGCTGTGGCTGCCCCTTCCCTGGAAGCGTTCAAGGCCAGGCTGGATGGGGCTTTGAGCAACCTGGTCTGGTGGGAGGTGTCCCTGCCCATGGCAGGGGGGTTGGAACTGGATGATCTTTAAGGTCCCTTCCAACCCAAACGATGCTATGATTCGGTTGGTTTATCTAGAATTACAGGTAAGGACTAAATGAAAACTTTCAATTGAATCTTGCTCATACATTTCAGAATAAAAAGCCACAATTTGGGGGACCTTTTCTGAACAAACACTGAAGTCAGATAACCAGTTGCAGCACTCGGCCAAGGGGATTTCCCCAATCTCATTGTTCTTCTGCTAATTTTGAAGCATATGCAGCGAGATGTGAACTTACTCCGGCTCCCAATTGTTCTCTGGTATCCTGCCAGTCTGCTTCAAACAATACAGCACTACAGAAGCCAACAAAAGCTGTTCGTGATGAGACTACGGCATTGGATACAGTGAATTTTAGAAGTTTTCCAGCAATCATCACTGCAACCAAGTCAAAGCGAACAGAAACAAGTAGTACACAAGACACAGGATATTCCTTTTATTAAATTTGCAAGTGTAGATTACAAGAAGGATTAAATCAGTAGGGAACCTGTTAAATAGCTATTTGTTATCAAAGGTGTAGCAGTAAAAGAACTGCAGTGTGTTGTTTACCCTATAAATTCTACCTAGACTAAAAGCCTGAGCTCCACAATTAGGAAGTTTTTTTCCTGTAAAATTGCTCTCGTTGTCATAAAACACTCACACTAGTAACAGCAGCGCTCAGGTGTTTTGTTACAGTACCAAGAAAACTAAATTGGCTGATTTCTACAAAAGAAGATTATAACAAGGAAGAGGAATCTTCACCACACTGATGTAAAGACACTAATTACCACAGTAAACCAGAGAATAGTTTAGCATTGACTTTGGGCTGACTAAAGCCCCGATTCCTTTATTAGAGAAAAACAAGTACTATTTACGAGATAATTTGGGGCTCAATATTGACAATAAAGCACAGTCAACATTTTTCTTGAGCGACCAACACGTCTTCTTAATGGTAGCATGACATGTCAGATATAGATATTATTTCTCCTAGTTAGAGCTTTGTACCAAGATCCTCTGAGCAGGTAATTCGCTAAAGTAATCATAAGTAACTATTTTTCATTTGCTTAAAATTCAACAGCCCCAGCATCAGTTGTTAACTTGCCAAACAATTAATGGCATATAAAAATCAAGCAAGTTTTAACACTTATTTTTGATTCTGACTCTTCCTGCTTCTTACCATTAAGGCAATCCTGATGAGAAGCAACAGTAACTTGAAGTTAAAGACTTTCCACAAATTTCAACAACTATTCACCCCTAAATTTGCTTTCCCTATCACTGATACTCCATTGAGAACTATGCCTTAAACTTACACTCTCTAACCAAATAATTCAGCTTTTACCAGGGAGGTGAAGAGGTGGCATTATCATGCACCTTATAAAAATTTATCTCAATTTATAGACTGAGAAAAATGACAGCCAATTAAAAACTTAAATGTTACCTTGGTAAAAGCAGCAGAACCAAGGCCAGAATCCACATCCCCCAAGCCTTTATCCAGTGCACCAGTTAGTATATAATATAGTCCCCAAAATTCAACAATTTTTCCTCCTGACTGAAGAGACAAGCTCCTTTGAACTATGCAGCATTTTGCTATTGGCTAATTATCTTGCACATTTATGTTTTCACACATTGACCTACCTCAAATGACATGCCAATACTTTCTGCTTGGCACACCAACTCTGTAACAAATTCTGTGGGTAAGTCACGTGGCTTCCTGAATTGCACAAGCTAAAAAAACAGCAGCCCTAAGTTTCTTTATTTAATACTCTAAGACTTCCTTCTTCAGGATGACATCAATATTTTAAGATGCTGCAGCCTGAATTATGTCTACACTAAAGCTTAACCTTAGTTACGGCAATTCAGTCCTTGACATCAGCCACAGCTGTGCAAAAAACCAAGTTAATAATTATGTTTTAGTATTTCTAATAAAACCTCAATCAATTACACTTGGATTCAGTCACCACTCTAATTTCAATTGACACTGCATTAGAAGGCTTAAAAATTTAAGTTATCAGATTTATCTTCTAAAGAATGACTGACTTGCGCTACAGCAAGGCCCTGACTGCTGGAATACGCAGTGCCCTACTGATGCATACAGACAGCAAGAATAAGGTCTTGCTGCTAAGTGGCTATTCAAGTACGAGTATTGGTAGAGGAAAAATATGCTATTAGAAAAAAAAGCATTATCATAGGCTCATATTAATCCTGCATCCTACCCTACATATCAAATACATTAATGCTATGAAACAAACAGAAGAAAGCAAGCAAAATTTAACTCGAGGCTATAATTTTTTAGGATAGTTTCATAGTTAAAGGAAATCATAGGATTGGAAGGGACCTTTAAAGGTCATCCAGTCCAACACCCCCTGTCAACGAGCAGGGACATCTTCAACTAGATCAGAAATGCATAAGAGTACATTTCAGACAGATGAAGGTGGTGTCACCAATACTGTCTTACTGATTGCTTACCTCAAGCTTAGAAATTAAATTTCATAGAGACTGGAAGTCAAACTTGACATGAATTTTTATTGCACATTATATGTTAATGCAGCATCTACAGGTGTTCCGCAACCTAGAATTTAAGCATGTCACTTTACATATATGAAATCAGGGCCAGCATCCATCTGTCTACAATGACACCACCCTGAACATTTGGAGACTATGGTGTGGGCCCATTTATTTTGGGGCAGAAGATGGTCTTGGAAAACCAGGTGCCAGTTTCTGCTACCCCAGCTCTGAGAAAGAGCTCCAAGGAAGTTGGTGCAATATCTCACAGCACTCTTTTGTTCTCTCTCTGCACTATACAGCACTACAGAACACAGACCAGTTGAGAGCTGTCATAAAATTGAAAGAAACTCTCACCACAGATTAAAAGACACTGCAAAGCATTAGAAAAACATCCCCAAAGTCAGCTGCTTTGAACTTGCCACTTTCAGCAACAAAAGACTGTTTCTCTTGCAGGATCATCCTTTCACATTTTATGCTCAGGTAGACTCCATTCACCTGCAAGCAGCTGCCTGACATTGGGACTGTACAACAACATTTACTAAGAGCAAGTCAGGAAGCTACACAGCAAGGTGCCAGAGGAGGACGTATGCACGAGGGCCAGCTCCGAGACAAAGAGATGTCACGTACAACAGGAAGCCACAGCAAAGCACACCAGCATCCTGTCCTCGCTGCCCTGCAGAGGCCAGAGCCTGGTGCCACACACTTAGAAAGTACCAAGAACTTCCTTTAGTCTTTTACAGAGAATGTAGAGACAACATTCAAGTCCCACCATAATTACAGGACTGAGAAGAGCAAGGGCAATTTGATCCGCCTGCTACACCTTTCCAGTGAACACATCCAAAGTCTTCACAGCACCAGTTATCACAAGGAGGATCGAGGTATTTGGAAGCTAATCTCAGCCAATGCTCCCCAAAGTCTCAGCCGTCTCTTGCCAGGAAAGATCTCTTTGGCTGTGTTCTAAAGCATTATTTTTACTGAAATTCCAACAAGAGAAAAGCAGAGGGGGCTCTGCTTCATCCTCAATAATCCTGTCATGAGGAAAAGGAGTCAGCTTATCAACAAACAATTTACAAGCACAATTTTCCTGTAATCTCAGCAATAAAAACGGTGCTTTAGTGTATTCTGATGTACTGTCTTAAGCTTTCTAAAATAAGTATAGATATTTAAGATGTTCAGCTATAGTCTTCAAACATTTATAGAACCAATTTACATCTACGTGAATGCATCCAGACTGAAATACAGTATATGGTCTGAGGACGTTCTTTATACATAACAGTTCTTAACTCATGAGCTATTATTAAGAACCCACGTCCATCCCCAACTTAGATAGTGAATTATCCCAGCTCTGCTACAAACTAACAGACAGCGCCAAGTTCTGTTTCTGGGAAAACAAGACTTCACTTCTGTCTGGACAGAAATGTTATTTTAGGATCTATTGTGCCAATCCAACTGCCTGCTGTTGTCCTCTGAGCTACCTCGTTCATAGCTTAGCAGATGTTGGGAACTCTCCTAAACCAGTTTCCAGAGGAACCTTCCCCCTGCAGCGTAATTGTTGAAATCACCCATCTCCTACTGCATTAACCTGAGAAGGAAACAAAGGGATTTCTGTGTTACTGTCCTCTGAAGTAACCTATTTTAGGGAAAGATCTTAAAGCTTGAAAACAATCTATTCTAGAAGTCACATTAGCTTGACAACTCTGCTCTAGGGGTGATCAAAAGCATCCCTAAAACTAGGTTACTGCATGCAGCTATGTGATCACTTTCCTGACAAATATTCCCAAAGAATTCAAAAAAGCGTGCTGACATAGCACAGGTTATATTCAAGAAAAACTGTGCCCTTTAGATCTAAAGTAGAAATTACTTTTTACTCAGTTGTATGAAGAAAAAGGCATCAAGATGTCATCATTTTAAAAGATTTGTTTATTCTCAAACAGCAGATCCAAGCCAGTTGTCCCATCTTTAAACAGGTCTTTCCTTTGCCCAGTTTACTTCTGCTGTTCACTGGCAGGACAAGCAAGTGAAGGAATAACGCTAGCATAATAAAGAAATTCATAGTTTCTTTAGAAACTTTTAATTATGTCAAATGGTCTCGCCTTCACGTTTGATGAGCTTTCACTAGATTCTGCAGTTTTAAGCATCTGAATCCTTTCAGGATACATGGGAAATAAATCCAGCACATCTTAATTTTGTTGTATTTCCTGCAGATTGTAAGTACTTATAAGAAAAGAAATCAAGTGTCAATAGCATCAGTCACTTTACCATCAAGAGCAGTCTTAATATCAAACTCCTGGATATGTAGATTTTTGCTTCACAAGAAAATCCCCCTTCAGAAGCAGTCAATAAATACTACTACATTTTCCACACTTTTAAGGAAAAAAAATATTAAAAAGGTATTTCGAACGCAATGCTTAAATACCACCACCATGTTATTTCCTCAGGAGAATCAGACTGCGATTGGTTCCATGAGAGCAGTTTAAAGAGATACCAGCCTTCACTATTGGCTGACGTGAAAGACATGAAACAGGTATGGCTTCCAAATACTACTATTTCATCATAAAAACCTCAAAGAAGTGCCAGTTTTTATTAAGTTGGTCAGTAAGAAACTCCTAATTTCAAATGTCAACCAACCACTTCAAGTTGCCTGCTTCGCATTCCCAACACTCCCTCACAATCTTCCATATTCCTTAGAAACCCATTGTAGTGTTTCTGCTTTGCCTCTGCATGGTAAAAAAAAAAAAAAGCAGAATTCATCTCATATTTGAAACAGAAGCCAGGTGCTTCAGAAGTCTAATTGCTGACTGCAAATTCCACAAATCAGCTACATTCTTCATAAAACAGCATGATTTGAGCCCCTCTTGCTATGTGTCTCGCTTGAATCAGAACTGGGAAGCTGCTGAAAACAAAGCAGAAATAAGCTTCCGAAAACCAGGAAGCACAGCACGGGGATGCTATGCTCATTTTAAGCAAAAAAGGCAGAGGGCACAGATAAGACTACATTTTCTACATACATATTGAACTGTTTAGCAAGAAAAAAAAAAAAAACAAAAACATTTTTCAGATAGTACCTTCTAAAATTCCAACGCCACAGCAGGCTGAAAAGGAAGGGTTTGACAGGAGCATTAGCCTTCTCTCTGCACTGGAAGCAACTGTTGCATTTCACCTAAGACTGTAAAGCACTTGCATGGTACTAGCAATCCCACAATGGATCTCCAAATTGGGATTTAAGGAAGTTGGTCTTAAAACCTTACTTCAACCAGTAAATCTGCCAGATCACTTTTCACAGAATCATAGAATGGTTAGAGTTGGAAGGGACCTTAAAGATCATCCAGTTCCAACCCTCCTGCCATGGGCAGGGACACCTCCCACTAGACCAGGTTGCTCAAAGCCCCATCCAGCCTGGCCTTGAACACCTCCAGGGATGGGGCAACCACAGCTTCTCTGGGCAACCTGGGCTAGTGTCTCACCACCCTCACAGGAAAGAATTTCCTCCTAATATCTAATCTAAATCTCCCCTCTTCCAATTTAAAACCATTACCCCTTGTCCTGTCACTACACTTCCTGACAAAGAGTCCCTCTCCAGCTCTCCTGTAGGCTCCCTTCAGATATTGGAAGGCTGCTATGAGGTCTACCTGGAGCCTTCTCTTCTCCAGGCTGAACAACACCCCAGCTCTCTCAGCCTGTCCTCATAGGAGAGGTGCTCCATCCCTCTGATCATCTTCGTGACCCTCCGCTGGACCTGTTCCAACAGGTCCATGTCCTTTCTATGTTGAGGACTCCGGAGCTGGGCCCAGTACTCCAGGTGGGGTCTCACAAGTGCAGAGTAGAGGGGTAGAATCACCTCCCACGACCTGCTGGCTGACCGCACCACCGAACTTGGTGTTGTCAGCAAACCTGCTGAGGGTGCCCTCTATCCCACTGTCCATGTCTGCGACAAAGATGTTAAACAGCACTGGTCCCATTACTGACCCCTGAAGAACACCACTCATCACTGGCCACCACTTGGACATTGACCGCAACCCTTTGAGTGCGGCCATTCAGCCAGTTCCTGATCCACCGAGTGGTCCATCCATCAAATCCATAAGTTTCCAATTTTGAGACCAGGATGTCATGTGGGACAGTGTCAAGCGCTTTGCATAAGACCAGGTAGATGACATCTGTTGCTCTGCCCTTGTCTACCAATGCTGTGGCAGTATCGTAAAAGGCCACCAAATTTGTCAGGCATGATTTGCCTTTGGTGAAGCCATGTTGGCTGTCACCAATCACCTTATTTTCCACATGCCTTAGCAGAGATTCCAGGAGGATCCTGGAATGGTCACGGTAAAGACTTGCTAAATACATACAGTCATCTCATGTCAAGTCAAGAAATATTTATCCCTACAGGTTCCAATCTGAAATACACGAAGACAAGAAAGCTCTAATATTTTATTTCTGATTGTTTTCCACCTGGCAAAAGGAAGAAAGCAGAAGGGAAACCAAGAGAATTTGGGGACTGCTCTAAGGAAAAAAATACAAGCAGAGGGCAGCATTAGAAACAAAATGTGAATAGAAAAGAGAGAACAAAGTTAAAGTAGTCATTCATTCAGAGCATACTCATGATTTTCCTAGAAAGCTGTGTCAAATCTAAAAGAGAATGCTAAAACCATTATCAAATAACAACTGTAACACATTCAATATATGGAAATCATTACTGACACCAGTCAAATCTAGTTTGCACTATGATTAATACAAAGCTTAAAAGTAGCTGGGATGAATGCGCTAATACAGAAATTAAGGTCATAAACCAGATGTAGTTTCTCTCCCCGAGAAGTTATTTTAAGTGTCAAGAGGCTAAGTGTCCAGAATATTCCTCTATCACCAGATCTTAACTTTTTCATAGAAAAACATACCTGTGATGCAATTCGATACTTATGTCTCACATAACGAGCTTATACATGCACCTTAGTGGGAACTCTTTACAATACAAATCAAGAACACACTGCATTATACTTACAAACATAACTCTTGCCTCTCGCACAGCAGTTGCTATGAATTAAGTTCAGAAAGTCAAAGGGGTAGAATGCAAGTCATTCACCTAACTGTATACATGCATCAGGAATGGAAGAGCAGTTCTAGAAATACTCCAAGTTCTCAAATAAAAAACACTGTCATTAACAAATAATAATTACAGTAAATAAACCAGTCTTCAGACAACCTGCCTCCAAAGACTAAAATTCCCCTTCAGAAGGGAGACTGGATGCATCTTGTGCAACTTAAATGAAACTACCATATACAGCTGAAAATTATTAGATGACTGAAGTGATGACCAAGGAAAAACTAGTCTTTTTTATATTTTTTTTTTCAAGTGGAAGCGCAGGATAAGTATGCCCCTCCGATTATAGACAAGGTTATTAAATAAAAGCATAAGGCAGTGCTACAAACTAAGAGCTGTGCTAGGCACCACCAGAACACATACAAATTGGAATCTACATAGTAATGAAAATTGAAATGTAAAGTTATTATTAGTAATTGTGACTTAAAGTATGTGATTCAGTTGTAAGCAAGCACCATACAAAACCAAAATAGGTTTTAAAGAATTTTTTCAAGAATCAAAAGCATGCAACTATTTTTTTTTAGTCATTTGATCACAGGACAGCCTAAACATCCATTTAGTCATTTCTTAAGCAGTTGCAACTATTTCAAACACAACAGCACTTACCTTGGTATTGTCACACATTTTGTATTGCAATTCTGAGTGGTAATTGCCTTCTCAAGCTCATCCAGCTGTCCTGTTTTCTTTAACTTCTTGACCAAGCTTTTCACTGCTTTTTCACACCACTTTTCCTCCTGACCATTCTGCTCACCACCACCAGCCCCTCCAGAGCCACCAGCAGATTTTTTCCACCCCAGAAGTCTCTTCACAACTGGTGGAGTGAAGGGCAATATGGATGACATAACTTTCACCAGAGAGAACACTCAGCAAGTAATAAATTAGAGATTCCCGTCTGAGCCCTAAAAACACAAACCAAAACAGACACATTAGCATTGAGGTTTCACATGAAACAAATACTTTGCTTAGGACCTTTCATTGCCAAATGCCATAGGACACTGCATCCCAAAATAAGACAGATAATAGTTCACAAGTAGTCTGCATTCTGATTAGATACTTCATCAATAAAGTTAAAATACAAGTTTGCTGCAGAACCTTCAACAGATACCAAACACTAAGGTTACTGTTGGATTAGACATTTAATTTTTCCTCAAGTCTTTCCTGGCTAAAGCCAACTCTAGAAAACACAAAAGTTAACGCAAGTCTTGCTTTGCACTTAGTCTGGCTGGGTGCAAATCTTAGTTTGCAGACACCTAAGCAGTAGAACTGTCTGGTTTCAATTTTGATAGCCTTTCATTCGGTGTCAACTACCTGATCAGGATGTTTATATAAAATGAAAGATTAGACGGGATGCTGAAACTTGGGGTATGTTTAGCATTCACTGCAATTTGCGCTTCAAATAATTTAAGAGAAATGATAGCCATTTAGGAAAAAAAAAACAAAAAACAAAAACACAAAACAGACAACACCTTGTTTTTGCAGGTTCTATTAGGCTACTTTTAGGTATTAAAAGATAACCCTCAAATTAACCATGTTTTTTTCAGGTAGGCAGCTGTTAGAAAATGCTTGAGGACATAATGGTCCTATGACTGGAAGTATGGCACTGAAGTCAAAGACAACCTTATTTCCAGACAGCAAGTGAGTATTTGAACTGCAGAAAGTTACCTTATTTCCAAGCTGTACAAGTTAGTTCAGTCAGCTGAAAATACCTTGTTTTAGCCAAGAGCTAACACTACCTTCAGGCTACTCAATTTGAGCTTTCAAAGGCAGCTTACACACCTCTCTATCCCGTACAGGCGCACTCCTCACTTCTATCCAAAATATATCAACTTCATCTTATTGAAATTTCCTCATCTGCAAAACAACATGGTTGATTTGGAATCCTTCAGGCTACACTATTCATGGCTAATTTGTGCCTTGTCACGTCTTTGCGGTTTCAGTGAGGACCAACAAGTCAACAAACACTAAGTTATATTCTACAGGTAACTTTAAATCATAACTTTTTAACTTCCACAAAACAGAACATTCAGTGGGAATGACATTTCAGTTTCAACTAAATTATACCTCCATAAACCAGCTTCTGAGGGCACCTAAAAATATAACTGAAGCAAGGATTGGAGCATCTCCCTTATGAAGAAAGGCTGAGAGAGCTGGGACTCTTTAGTCTGGAGAAGAGAAGGCTGAGGGGAGACCTTATCAATGCTTACAAGCATCTAAAGGGTGGGTTGAAGGAGGAGGGAGCCAGACTCTTTTCAGTGGTTCCCAGTGACAGGACAAGGGGCAACGGGCACAAGCTGGAACATAGGAGGTTCCACTCAAATATGAGAAGAAACTTCTTTACGGTGAGGGTGACAGAGCCCTGGAACAGGCTGCCCAGGGAAGGTGTGGAGTCCCCTTCTTTGGAGATTTTCAAGACCCGCCCGGATGCAGTCCTGAGTAACATGCTCTGACATGCTCTAGGCAATCCTGCTTCAGCAGGGGAGTTGGACTAGATGATCTCTATGGTCCCTTCCAACTCTAAAAAAAAAAAATTCAGTGAAATTCAGCAAGAATTGTAGTTTTCTGGGATCAAGGAAACAGAGGTTCCAATTAACAAGGACTCAAAATTAACGCTGGTAACTTTATGCAAGTGATTCAAAATAATTTATCCTAAATCACAGAATCATAGAATGGTTTGGGTTGGAAGGGACCTTAAAGACCATCCAGTTCCAACCCCTTGCCATGGGCAGGGACACCTCCCACTAGACCAGGTTGGTCAAAGCCCCATCCAGCCTGGCCTTGAACACCTCCAGGGATGGGGCAGCCACAGCTTCTCTGGGCAACCTCAGCCAGTGTCTCACCACTCTCATTATACAAAATTTCTTCCTTATATCCAATCTAAACCTACTGTCTTTCAGTTTAAAACTGCTGCCCCTTGTCCTGTCAGTAAAGCCCTTGGTCAAAGCATTCGTTTTAACACAAGACTATGAGGAGAACTTTTATTCTTTCAATAATGTTAAATTATTACAGAATTGTCCCAAATATTTCAGACTGCAGGTTTTGAAGACTGCAAAAGCATTGCACTGGAGCCCCGGCTGCAGTAAACACAAGAAAAATAAACTCAGTATCCAATATTTTTCAAATTAAACACTGAATAGGACAGTCAGGGTACAGTTTCATAGGGAGCCAAGCCAATGCAACAGCTTCCTGCCACAGAAAGGCCAGGTCTCCTTCCTTTCTTTCCTGTGGCACCACTTTTAAACTAAGATTTGCCTCTCTGCTTCAAATGCACATTGAGTGATTTAAGTCTTGCAGCAGGAAAGAATTTAGAAACCCCATTCATTTCAGTTTTTCTTTATATTTGAACTCTCATACTATTTTGACACACTCAAGCAGCAATAAAAAAATTTAAAAAAAAATCTTTACTTTCCCATTTCCAAGACTGTCAGCTCAGACCTAACTAATTAGAAGTTTCCAGATATTATACTTAGTTTTAACCAGTTCCCTTACAAATGTTTGTCCATCCAGTTACTGTAGCACAGGTTGATCTGCTACACCTGTGAAAATTAGTTTTAAAAAAAAACCCACAACACAAAGGGACATGCTTAAAGAGCCCTTTATTAAAATTATTATTGCAGTTTAGCAGCTATTTAGAAAAAAAAAAAACACAACATGCACCCCAGCTGCAGACTAAGAGTCTGGGAGGCTTAAAGTAACTTCTTTCTTCTAGCCATTGTTTTGCCATGTCAGGGATTTGCCAGGAGTATCAATAACAATTTCACTAAATTATTCCAGTAGTGGCACCAGATCTTTCAAAGGCTGAGCAGAGAGAATGTGACAAGTAGGACAAGACTTCATTCAGCTTAATACTTCAGCCAATTGCAAGGAGTACTCAGAGGAGAATATTTCAGCCAGTTTAATTTATGCAAAAGTGACACCCTGCTCCCAGCCTGCATTTGATAAATGCAAATTGCGCAAGGAAAAAGCAATAAGTAAATTAATAAGAAATATCCCTAATAACATATGCTACTCAAGGAAAGCACGTGAGCCTGGCTCTTTTATGTAGCCCATTCTCCTCATAATTCTTCAGCATCTTGAACTGTTACAGCAGGAAATTAAAGGCTACATCCCAACCTATTCCCTTTAGCAGCCATTTATGGATCTGATGTCCACAAACTCATCTAACCACTTTTTGAACCTGCCTCCACAACCTCTTGTGGCAGACAGCACCAGAGTTTAACTGCCCAGTGTCTAAAGAAGTACTTTTAGCTGTTTTAATTTGATCTCTTTCTAGCATCAGAAAGTGGCCCTTGTTTTACCACTGCAAGCTTGGCCAAAGAACCGTTTGCATTCATCTCATCCACAAGTTAAGATTCTGTACATCTGAATCACGTCCCTCCCTCAAATAGAGGGCTATCAGCCTTTTGTCACAATGAAAGTATCTGAACGCAGCTCATACAGTTTGGGAAGCTCCTCTGGACAGATGCCAAGCCTTTAAAGAGCTTTACTACTACAATTAAATTACAAGTACTTGAAAACATTGCACAAGGAGTGAGCTAAAAGACCACAGAAAAATTGTATCAGTCTATGGTTGTCTTTTTGATCATATTATCCTAAAGCAATTGCAATTAAAAGCACAAAACCAGAAATCTACACCTTGTGAGGAATTTGGAGATAGAAAGCAGACAGCACATGTCCACTGCTGAACATCTAGCAGGAACTCAAATAAAAATGAGGAGCCCTAATTTGTGTTGTGTTCTAACTGTATACACCTAGACAGTCTCAGACACCATGTTTATACTAATGGGTTTAAGAATCACTGTTGAAGCTCATTTTTCACCAGCAAATCCCATTTCAACTCATCACCTGTAACTTTTGCTTTCAAACTTATACAGTAATATAAGGAGTTTTGATCTTTGTTCCTAAAGAATCATCCTCTCATACACTGTCACTGTTGACAGTAACCTCTTGCTAAAAACATTCCTCTAGTCTTTCTCCTTGTACACTTTCTTCATCCACAAAAACATATAAAATGCTTTTTCCCCAAATGCACACAGAAAGTTATCTTTGCCAATGCTGCAAGAAACATTTCCACACTGCTAAAATGGCCTCAGATTAAATACATGCTAAATATGTAACATCCATTCTTCCTTGTGATATAGTTTTTGTGATTTCCTTGTAGCCTACAGCCAACCATCTCCAAAAACTGAATATTCATTTACAGCCTTTGCTTTTACAGACCTTAAATGTGCTTTACCATCACTTATTCTTTGCACTGTCTCTCCTTCGCTCACTCTGTTCTACTGAGGGCCAAAATCACAGCCCAAATCTAATCTTTCACCTTCTCTGGTACTATTCCCACTACAACAGACCAACATATTGGGACCCCTGTGAGTAACCGCAGGGAGATTTTCAAGATCCCTTTCTGAGCTCAACTATAGTTGAGCTATTAGCATCAAGGTAGCAGCGAGATACAGAGCAGAAAACTTCCATTTTATCCCTTTCCATATTCCCTGGATTGTGCCTTAAAACTGCAGCTTTGGATACCCAAGGAGTACTCACTCTTTCGCCCAAAGAGGTATGAGTGTTTCTTTAGATTGCTGGAACACAGGGAGCACGTGCTGTTATTCCCAACAGATTAATACTGGAAAATTTACAAATTGCCTAACTTCGGTGGTATTTGTTTCATCTCTGCCCCCATAGTGTATCTCTGCCTCCTGATGCACACATGTTTCTATAGTTGGTCAAACAGTGTCATAGTTGACAACTTCTGAAGTCCCAGTTTGAGTCATGTCTGCTATTATTCCATTCTACTGTGGTTCTCTGGAACAAGTATTAAATATTAAGCCCATGATCCCAGCAATAACTAAGCATAAAAGCTGAAGAAAACCTTAAGGGTAGACTAAAACCTTCAAGGGAAATTTTCCTTTCCTGAGTGTCTGGAACATACTATAAACACACTGGTGCTACCAAAAATACCAAGTGATTTCTGGCTTATTTATTCTAAAGCCTTATGCAACATATTTCATATCAGTCTGCTTATTCATCTTAGACTTGAAATAAAGAAATCTGATCTCTCCTGGTTTTACTAGAAGCATTCTGGCTTAGAGGAATTTCATTTGCAAGAGCTCTTCTGGAATAAAGAGGACAGAATTTAAGCTCCTGAGGAAAGAAGATCAAGGAAAAGAATTTGTGGCATTTGAGAGACAGTCTACAAGTTCATTTCCTCTCTATTTTAGTCCCATTTTTGTGATTTCTTTAACAGGCAATTTTTTTTCATTAATCCTGGAATTTGGACAAGATTCTGTATCAATTTCACCAAGCGCACAACGTTTTAGATCTTTTAGAAGAGGAGGGACTATCCACCCTTTCCCTTCACATGCATCCCTGGGATATATTAACGGCTTCAGAATAAGGTAACATTAAATAGACTGTACTTCAATTAAGGCAGAATCAAGACTTTACATCAGGCTAAACAATACTGAGAGTTGAAGTTTAAAAAGGCATAGCTTATGCAGTACCACATGTCTCCTATATTAATCCAAAGTCATTAAGACTTAGAAAAATGATAAAAAGTATTTCATCTTGCATTGAACGGAAACAAAACAAAAATAATTTATGATCTGCTTCTGGGTCCTTTAGGCTGTGTTATTCCAAACAACAAGGAGACAGTTTATTCTCAGCGGAATCTGAGAAAGTTCTCCCCGATGTTAATGAGCTCAACTCGGAGGAAACCTGAATCGTGTATGAAGTTCAAACTATAATCAAAGCCAGTCTTTTGCCTTCACTCTAGTCAAAGCACTTGGTGGAACAGACAAGACATTTCACTTCTACTGTACCCACAACCCCTCCAAAAACTGCCTTATGAGATTCCAAAAGGGCCAATTCTTTCTTCTTCCCCTACAAACGCATATTAAAGACACCCGAGTTTGTCATACTGGTGAAGCACAAACCTGCTGCCACATACATACTTTTCTGAAGAACGTGAGGAACTGAGACAGTGCCCACCCTTCTCTCCTCATATTCAGGTCAGAGTAGGATGACATCGAGCATTCCCTTACTGGTTTTGGGGTGTCTGGGGTTTTTTTTGCTTTGGGGAAGGTGGGGGTGGAGAGCTGGGGGAAAGGGAATCCAGCCCTGCTGAGCAATGCTCTCAGATCCACCCCCTAGTTCAGCTTTCCAGCCAATTAGGCCAGCAGTGGGGAGTGGCTCTGAATACCTCCCTCCCAAGGGGCTCCATCTGGCCAGCTCACAGGCCAAAAGCTCATGAAGTAAAGCCAAGGACCCGGTTCAGCTTTGACACCAGCCAATGAAGTTCAAGGCAGATCTGGGAAGGACAGGAGCAAAGAAAATTCTTCCTCTGGGTCAGCTTTAGAATGAGGATTTTGTAATGTGCCTGTATACAGAATCAATTTACACATTAATACTTATTATGCTCTAGTATTGCAATGCATCTTGAAACTCTGCATAACTATTATCTTTATATAGCTCATTGAAAACAGAATTACCAACCTACTTTGAAAGTAGGCTTCTTTCCTCTCACTTATTTCATGAAGTTTGATTATGAATCAAATGAGAAAACTCATGTTTCTCATACACAGAGGTAAAATAAGCATGATCATGATGCTATGAAAGCTTCAGAAGCTGGATGTTTCTTCCGTCACTAAGGAATACTGCAAATTACAGACAAATGCAATAATGAAAAGCTATATTGCTATTAGAAAATTAGCACACTGCATTAACACATGCATTCATAGTATACTAAAACTGCACGTAACTGGAGACACGAGAAAGAGGAGATGTTAATTTTACTGACCTTTGATTAAACTACTAATAGGACCAATGTATTTTAGCAACTATCCTAGAATTACAAAAGAGGAAAATTACCACAACTGCAGTCGGCCAATCCACCTGTTTCTGAAAAGCAGCAAACTTCTTCAGCATAATAATATTTAGTATTATTAACAACCTCAGAGTATTTCTCCTTAAAACCAGAAGACCTTAATAGCCCTGCAAAAGCACAGAATAAGCACTCCAAGCCATAGCAGTTTAAGCTCTTCTCACCTCATTTGTTCTGACTAAAATTTTCTAGGTGTAACAGGCAAGTGTTTCATTATTTTAGAAAATAAATATTCCTGGGCTGAATTTCACCAGAATATTCACAGAACCGATTATCAGGTACCTGTTTCACTTTTTATCTGTATAGCTTAGCAGTTTCTCCACTTTGTCAAACCATAAATAGTGGCGTTTAACAATTAGTTAATGCAAGTTCACTTTTAAAACAGGCCTAACGTAAACGTTCTTCAAACAGGCCACCCTCTTGATAAGCAGAGTTCACTCTGCACCAAAGTGTCTTATTTTAAGCTCATGTTACTCCAGCATAATTAAATCAAGCTCGAGCCCCAGACTAAACTGATAAAAGACCCAGAAGCTGCTCTCTCAGTGTCTCTTCTTGGTCTTACTTCACATTATAGCTGCCAAACACATTTAATCATAATAAAATATCATCTGGGGACGTCTTACAGTTTGTAACACAGTTTCCCTGCTGGAAGCAGAGAGCAGCGTTTAGGAAGGTTTTCTGCAGTAGCCAATTTCTTCTAGGCCAGAGTATTGAACACAGGGCTGCCTGTACTCTCCATTCCATTACAAAAAAAAAAAAAAAAATCCCACCGCATGACCTGCAGCAATTCAGTTTAACAAATCAACAATTAGAAATACTTTGGCAAAGTAAGCTTAGGTATTGTTTGCCTCTGGGCACAGTTCACAACCAGTTTGTGGCTTTATGATAAAAGTCATTAAATCCAATCTGAAAAGCAGAATTTACAGCTCACTTAGCAAGTCAGGCCCATAAATGGATGCTTTCAATTACAGGGCATTTACATGCACAATCATTAAGGCAGCGTTGAATACATTTGAAAACTCTAGAATACTTTTTATAATAATTAAAACTTTGCGTACTGTTCTTTATACAAACAAAGCTTAGAAATTCTCTTCAGTCTCAAGCAGAGCTCAGATTCATTGTTATCCAGAACCTACTACAAAGCCTGTTCTCCCAGTACTTTTGTGGGAAAGGGATTAGAGAGATGGAAACAAGTTTTGTTTTTTAAAGTTGCTCTCAGTAGCAGAGGGGTTTTTCGAGCTCAAATAAACTCAGTTACATCAACTGGTGCTCAACACTTCTGAAAGATCAAGTGGAACAGGAAGATGGAGTAGGACCCAGGAGGGCCTTTCATTTGGAGATTCACTGTGTAATTCAAGCTGATTTGATTTTGTTTATGAAACTAGCTTCTAGGTGGAAGAAAAGAAGAGATCAGTTAAGAGCCCATTTTTTTGAACCTAATTTTTTCAAATGTGTTCTCCTTTTTATCATCAAACAGAACCTCAGGAAAGTTGACAAATTCTTCTCAAGATTATTTTACACACACTCAGCTTCTTCCACAAATGTGATCTTCAAACACTTTTGTTCATTTCAGTGACTATCAGTGTAGCCTGAGTCTGACCCACACAACTGCAGGACAACAATCAACTACCAGGTTACTCTAGTAAACAGGCCAATGTACTGTTAAATATGTGCTTAGACTCATCTTTGAATTAAGTTTAAACTATTTTAAATTAGATCCTCCCCTTCCTTTTTAAAGGCATTTGTAACTAATGCTATCTTTCATCATGATAGTGCTAAACTTCAAAAACCACCCTTTTATTTATGTTGTCATTACCCTCTAATTCACTACAGTTTGTAAATGCTAAAGTTTTAAAGCTACAACTCAGAACAAACACACACACCAAAAAAAAAATAAAATAAAAAATTTATTCATGCACCATGCAAGCTCCAACACTGCAATAAAACATAGGAAAGTCTAAACAGCAACCTTGTTCTGCCAATAGAAGCCTTAACAACAAGAGGACTTTTTTGTTTTTTCCAGGCTGGAGAACAGAGCAAAGACTAATCAGTCTCTTACTACAGAGTCCAGCCCCCACAGAAATAATGTCATGAACAAGTTTGAAAGCACAGCTCTCCAGGCTAAGAGAGGAACACTTAAGAACAGACAAACCTGCTGTTATGTGCAGTCTCCTAATAAACTGTCATTATAAATTTCTTGCTACTCGTTCATAACCATGAACTGTGATAACATGAGCTCTGCACACAATATACACAAGTTGCAGCATTTGCTAGCAGCATTTTCAGAAACACTTATTTGTTAAGCCCCATAAGCAAAACTATCCACTTGTTTGTAAAGTATTTGGAAAGAGCACAACACACACACGTTGTTCAGATTTTTAGTCAAAAACGATGAGGGACAACCAAAAAAACATGAGGCTAGGCTGCAGCCCAAATCCCAGCTGTTCGATTCAACAGCTCTCTAAGACAATCACGAGGGTTCTTCATCCACCCACTTTTTTTAATCCTTCTTTTATTTCCCCAGAGTGAAGACTAAAAGACCATACTGTGTCACACTTTTTCTCTTCCCCTCCACTCCCCACAAAAAAATTACAAATAGGAACTCTACAACTGTGCAGTAACACCAGCTACTCGCATTTATCACAACACAACTTCTCCCATGCGCTTATCTAGGTAGATGAAACACTTAACAGATTATACTTGTTTACATCTTCCAGTCCATAGACAGCTACAGCATTAAAACAAATTATGTGAAGAAAAACACTAATCTCACATGTACGTGTCTCATAGAGGCAATGTGTATTTCACATCCGTGGCTCTGGATTAGGAGAGGAACAGAGAAAAAGAGTACTAGCTGAAGTGAAGTCTACAAACCTAAACAGTTCATAGAATGGGTTGGGCTGGAAGGGACCTTAAAGATCACCCAGTTCCAATCCCCTGCCACAGGGATGGACACCTCCCCCTAGACCAGGTTGCTCAAAGCCCCATCCAACCCGGCCTTGAATACACCCAGGGATGGGGAAATCCTTTGCAACTTGTTCCTAACTTTCTCCACCACCCCGGCATGGAATTTTGCACACCTGATCTCTGCAAGAGAAAAAGACCAGGCAGAGAAGGAGGGAGCGAGGAAAGAGAAGCAGAACTTTATTCCCCCCACCTCAGACACACACAAGGAGGCACAACCCGACCCTTCCCACCCTCCACTGCCCCGCCTGGGGAGGGCTATTCCGGCATACGGGCGACGAGAGGGGTGACAGAGACCTTCCTCCCCCACCTCCCTTCCCGCTTTCCCTCACGGAAACCCGGCGAGCGCCCCCCCAAACCCCAGCCCGCCGCCGGGGCCCTCACCGCCGGCCGTGTCCCACCACAACAAAGAGGGAGGAGGGCACGGGGAGGCGCCCCAGCCACCAGGCCCAGCCCCGTTCGTCCCCACACACGACCCAGCAAGGCACCCCCTTCTCGCCAAGGGGCTGCCCAGTACCTCCCCACAGCACGACCAGGCCGCCCGCCGAAATCACCCCAAGACCAACCTCTTCCTCAGCAAGCTATGCAGCCGCCCTCCTCCTTCAGCGCTGCCTTCTCCCCCTGCGCGCCCGCCCTCCCCGAGCCCATTGGCTGTCGCTTCACCCCGCCCCCGTCGGTGAGCGGAGGAGGGACGGTGCATTGGCTGTGCTGCCCGTCAGTTGAGAAAAAGCGGGCGAGGATTGGACATCTGGCGCGGCGGCCCGGCCCCAGCCGCCGATTGGCGGATTGAGCCGCCAATCGGGTGCCGGCGGCGGAAAAAAAATTAAAAAAAATAAGGCGAGAGACGCGCGGCGAAGGGTGGGCGGGGCTGGGGAGGCGCCTTTCATTGGCTGAGCCAGCTGTCATTCTTCGTCGGAGGCGCCCGCTAGGGGCGGTCGATCGGGGAAAGCGAAGTGGAGCGGCGGTTTGGGTGAGCCGCAGGCGCGCAGCCGCACTGGCGGCGTGAGCGCGCACTAGAACCGGAGTCCCGTAACCTTCCGCGCCGGACGCGGGAGGGAGTTGCGAAAAAGTAGTGTGCTCCTTCCCGCCAGAAATTCTCTCAGGGACCGCCTGCCTTCGAGCGGCCAATAAAGCCCTAACTAAAAGGAAGTTTAAATGCTCCTTGGACAAGGGAGGGTGAAACCTCTCCCCTCATAGGGGTGGTGTGGGAGCCATGGTGGCCCCTCAGGGGCACGATGCCCCTCCATCCCCACAGCCATGGCCTGAGGACAGCACTGCCCTGCTCCCTGGCCCCTCACCTCATCCTGAAACAGATTCAAACTGCCCGAGGCCTCGTCTCCTGCCATCACATACAACTTCAGGCTACAGGATGGGCTGCCATCCTGTCAGCCCCTGAGGTGCAACGCTGAGACAAGGTCACCCTGGAGCCTGCCTGGCCTTGGGGCTGCCAGCGTCCCCTCACAGCACTGGGGCTGCCCCCCTCATTGTCAGTGGCTCTTAAAAAAGCATTTTTCCCCTCATGTTGTTTTTGGTTTGTTTTTTGGTTTTTTTTTAGTGACTGCCTTCGGTAGACTCTTCACGGCTTTAACCACCTGTGGTGTGGTAATGATGTAATATGACCAAATTCCTGCACCTAAGCAAATGCCCAGGCTCACCACAGGCAAATTAGAGCCTGTTGCCTGCAAACATGTGACTGGGGAACCATCAGCATGTGAAACCCATTGCTGCTTTGTCTACAGAGATCCTCGAGGTGATGTCCCGTAGGTTCCCTGAAGCATGAGCGGGAGGCCACAAGATGGGAGTTTAATGGTGGGGGTGGAGGGGTGTTGGGTGAAAAGGCCTGTTCCTGCTTTGCTATAAGTCTGTTGGAGATGCTCTGGATTTTTTTGCTTCCACTTTTTGATACTTTTCCTTATTCCTCCCCCATCTATCTCAACCACAGGCCACTTCTCTCATACCTGAGGTCCCATCTCACCAATGTAACAGCTCACTTTCTGGAGACACGCTCCTCTTCCAGACTGAAACGCCGGTTTCTGTGCTCAGCGACATTGGCGTTGTGATTCAGCGTCTTGGGCATGTATCCCATCTCAGCAGGCTCGGTGTTTCTCAGGAGCCAGGTGAGGCACCTCTCCCATCATTTCGCCCTTCTGACAGAATGATAGATGTGGACTCGCAGAAACCTCCCTCTTGCCTCATCTGTCCTTGGATTTTCCCAGCTTGAAGCAGACATGCATCTTATTCAGTTATTTTTTGGGTATTTTTTCCCCCAATTCCATCAGTTTGAGATCAAAGCTGGTCATGAAATAAACACTAATGTAAAATGGAGAAGATACCCGCTGCAGACAATGCAGAGCTGCTAACAGATTACCATAATGTTTTTGAAAGATAAGGAGGTGTTCCAGGCATGTTGCACCTGGAAACAGATAGAGGCTGTTCAGCCAGCACAGCACTTGCTTTATGGAGGTTTCACTGCATTCAGAGAGAATTTTTTTTATCTATGAACAGCAAGTTAATTAAGCTCAGTTTTTCTATGGATTTGTGTCAGACATTCCCTTCACCTCTCCACTGCAATAAATCCACAGCCCCCCTCTCCTCTTATCTCCCCAAGGCTGACTTCTGATATCTCTGAAGCTGCCTTCTATGTCCCCAACCTACTTTTACTGGCTGGCCATCTGGGCACAGAGCAGCACACACTATGGCTGGTTCAAGGCTACATGTGCACTGCCTGGCCAGTTGCCCACCGTTCCTCTGCTGCCAAGGAAGCCAAACAGCACTGATAAGGGCTGAGCTTTCTCTGCCTTTCTCCCCGGTGGAGCACTAACAAGGTTTTTTTCTTTTCTAATACTGTTTGCCATGAAACTTGACAGGCTTTGTATTTCCAAAAGCTCTGCGTCTCTGTTAGGTTTGGTTGAAATAGGTCAAGAAGGTTGACGAGCTTATATTGGGGGACTCATGACCTCAAGTTGTGCCAGGGGAGGTTCAGATTGGATATTAGAAAAAATTTTTACGCTGAAAGGGTTATTAAGCATTGGAATGGGCTGCCCAGGGAAGTGGTTGAGGCACCATCCCTGGAGGTATTTAAAAGACAGGTAGACATAGTGCTTAGAGACATAGTTTAGTGATGTTTTTTATCAGATTTAGGTTGATGGTTGGACTAGATGATCTGAAAGGTCCCTTCCAACCTAGACAATTCTATGATTCTATGACTGACAGAAAAAAAAAAACAACCCAACTTTTTCTTTAGGAAAGGAAATGGCAAGTGGCAGGAGAAATACAGCAAATGGAAGAAGATGGCATCGGGGCTGGAAATCACAGAGCCCAGAAGTTACCTGAGAAGCATGGTTGCTGTGGAGAAGCCAGGCAAGATATGCTTCTGCAACTTAAACACCGCTCCAGAAAGCGCTCCCATCCACACACATGCAACTACAGAAATAGTACCTGGTTTGGTAAAAACAAAGCAGGAAAACTTAATCCCAAAGCTAGATACTATTAGCTAAACCGTGTAGCTCAGCACAATTTGGACATTAGCGGTGCAGATGGTTGACAATCCTATTTGGAGTTGAACCTGCAGTGGAAGAGCATCAGTGTCTCTCGCATGGGACATTAACACGTGGCAGAGGGATCAACGTCCTCACTAATGGAGTTCTCGTGCGGAGAGACAGAAACAACCCAGTGGTTCACAGTCACCTGGCTGCTAGAAAGAACAAGGGAAATAATCTAAAATCTAAAGAACACATGATGAAACAGTAGCTGGCTGCACAGAGAATATGTGTTGACTTCCTAAAGGCTGTGACCAAATCCCCTAAGAGGTAAAAGAAACACAACACCAATATCAGATAACTTCAAAGACACCCAGGATTTCTAAATGATCCAACGCTATCAGATATCACTGCGTGAAGGTGGAGACAAGCGTGAAGTGTGATGCCAGGAAGGCAGGGCTTGGAGGCAGAGCAGATAGCTTTTGCGTTAAGGACATAATTACCAGTATGTCACAGAATCTTCATGGTTGGAAGGGACCTTTGAGATCATCGGGTCCAACCAAAAAAAACCAAACCAAAACAAAAAACAAACAAACAAACAAAAAAAACCCCCCAAAAAACCCAAACCAAACCAAAAAAAACCCCCACACACCACACCCCACCCACAAACAGACACAAACCAACAATCTCGGGCACTAGAGCATGCCCTGAAGTGCCATGTCTACACGTTTCTTAAATACCTCCAGGGATGGCGACTCCACCACCTCCCTGGGCAGGCTGTTCCAGTGCCTGACCACTCTCTCAGTAAAGTAATTCTTCCTAATATCTAATCTAAACCTCCCCTGCCGCAACTTTAGACCATTTCCTCTGGTCCTGTCATTATTCCCTTGGGAGAAGAGGCCAACACCCACCTCTCTACAACCTCCTTTCAGGTAGTTGTAGAGGGCAATGAGGTCTCCCCTCAGCCTCCTCTTCTCCAAACTAAACATGCCCAGTTCCCTCAGCCTCTCCTCATATGACTTGTTCTCTAGACCCCTCACCAGCTTGGTGGCTCTCCTCTGGACACGCTCCAGCAGCTCAATGTCCTTCCTGTAGTGAGGGGCCCAGAACTGAACACAGTACTCGAGGTGAGGCCTCACCAGTGCCGAGTACAGAGGCACGATGACTTCCCTACTCCTGCTGGCCACGCTATTCCTGATACAGGCCAGGATGCTGTTGGCCTTCTTGGCCACCTGGGCACACTGCTGGCTCATGTTAAGCCGGCTGTCCACCAACACCCCCAGGTCCTTTTCTGCTGGGCAGCTTTCCAGCCACTCTTCCCCAAGCCTGTAGCGTTGCTTGGGGTTGTTGTGACCGAAATGCATGCACTTGGCCTTATTAAACCTCATCCCATTGGCCTTGGCCCATTGATCCAACCTGTCCAGATCCCTCTGTAGAGCCTTCCGACCCTCAGGCAGATCAACACTCCCACCTAGTTTGGTGTCATCTGCAAACTTCCTGAGGGTGCATTCAATCCCCTTATTTAGATCATCAATAAAGATATTAAACAAGACTGGCCCCAAAACGGAGCCCTGAGGGACACCACTGGTGACCGGCCGCCAACAAGATTTCACCCCATTAATCACAACTCTCTGGGCACGGCCACCCAGCCAGTTTTTTACCCAGTGAAGAGTACACTTGTCTATGCCACGATTCGCCAGCTTCTCCAGGAGAACGCTGTGGGGGACGGTGTCAAAGGCCTTACCAAAGTCCAGGTAGACAACATCCACAGCCTTCCCCGCATCGAGAAGGCTGGTCACATGGTCATAGAAAGAGATCAAGTTGGTTAAGCAGGACCTCCCTTTCATAAACCCATGCTGGCTGGCCCTGATCCCTTGGCTGCCCTGCACTTGCCGTGAGAGCTTACTCAAGATGATTCTCTCCATGATCTTTCCCGGTACCGAGGTCAGACTGACAGGCCTATAGTTTCCTGGATCCTCCTTCCGGCCCTTCTTGTAGATGGGCGTCACATTGGCCACCCTCCAGTCATCTGGTACCTCTCCTGTTGACCAGGATTGTTGATAGATAATGGAGAGAGGCTTGGTGAGCTCTCCCGCCATCTCCCTGAGTACCCTTGGGTGAATCCCATCCGGCCCCATGGACTTATGCGTGTCCAGGTGCATAAGCAAATCATTAACTACTTCTTCCTGGATTATGGGGGGGTTGTTCTGCTCTCCATCCTTATCTTCCAGCCCAGGAGGCTGTACACCCTGGGGGTAGCTGGTCCGACTATTGAAGACAGAGGCAAAGAAGGCATTAAGTATCTCAGCCTTCTCCTCGTCCTTGGTCGCAATGTTTCCCCCCGCATAGATTCATAGATTCATAGATTGGTCCAGGCCGGAAGGGACCTCCAAAGGTCATCTAGTCCGACCTCCCCGCAGTCAGCAGGGACACCCCCAACTAGACCAGGTTGCCCAGGGCCTCGTCGAGCTTCACCTTGAATATCTCAAGGGAAGGGGCCTCAACCACCTCCCTGGGCAACCTGTTCCAGTGTTCCACCACCCTCACGGTAAAGAATTTTTTCCTAATATCCAATCTAAATCTCCCCTTCTCCAGCTTAAAACCATTGCCCCTCATCCTGTCGCTGCAGGCCTTTGTAAACAGACCCTCCCCAGCCTTCCTGTAGGCCCCCCTCAGGTACTGGAAGGCCGCTATGAGGTCTCCCCGGAGCCTCCTTTTCTCCAAGCTAAACAACCCCAGCTCCCTCAGCCTGTCCTCATAGGAGAGGTGCTCCAGCCCCCTGATCATTTTGGTGGCCCTCCTCTGGACCCGCTCCATCAGGTCCATGTCCTTTCTATATTGAGGGCTCCAGACCTGCACACAGTACTCCAGGTGAGGTCTCACCAGAGCAGAGTAAAGTGGCAGAATCACCTCTCTGGATCTGCTGGCAACACTTCTTTTGATGCAGCCCAGGATGTGATTGGCCTTTTGGGCTGCGAGAGCACATTGCCTGCTCATGTCCAGCATCTGGTAAGGGATGGAGATTCTCCCTGACTCTCTTTTTGTTGACGTATTTATAAAAACTTTTTTTGTTGTCCCTTATATTAATGGCCAGGTTGAGTTCCAGCTGGGCTTTTGCCTTCCTAATTTTTTCTCTGTATAACCTAACGAGATCTCTGTACTCCTCCTGAGTTGCCTGTCCCTTCTTCCAAAGGTGGTAAACCTTCCTTTTTTCCCTCAGTCCCATCAAAAGCCCAGTTCAACCAGGCCGGCCATTTTCCCCATCCTTTAATTTTGCACCTCATGGGGACAGCCTGCTCCTGGGACTTTAGGATTTCCTTCTTGAAGAGCGTTCAGCCTTCCTGGACCCCTTTGCCCCGCAGGATTATCTCCCAAGGGACCCTCCCAACCAGGGTTCTGAACAGGCTAAAGTCCGCCCTCTGGAAGTCCAAGGTGGAGGTTTTGCTAACCCCCTTCCTTACATCACTAAGAATTGAAAACTTGACCATTTCATGATCGCTAAGACCAAGACGGCCTCCGACCTCCACATCTCCCACTAGTCCTTCTTTGTTTGTGAAAAGTAGGTCCAGCGAGGCACCTCCCCTGGTAGGCTCTCCTACCAGTTGTGTCAGGAAGTTATCTTCCATACACTCAAGGAACCTCCTAGCCTGCCTGCTCTCTGCTGTGTTATATTTCCAGCAGATATCCGGTAGGTTGAAGTCCCCAAAAATGATGTCAAAATGATCTGGGAAAAAAAAAAAGAAAGGAAGAGCTTTGAACAGAGTTGTGATACAAAAAGATCAGCCAGCATGTTCAGGACAGGAAATAATATATGACAAAAATTACCATCGCAGCACATGCAAAAACTCCTCTAGGATTGAGATTGCATCTCCCTTGGCCTCAGAGGGTTAAATACGGGCTTAAACTGCTTCTCCTTATATCACATCAAGTGTGTAAAAGCAGCTTCACACTCTATTGCTTCTTGTGGCCGCACGAAGAGGGTTAAAGAGGACACCACACTGTGCGTGTGGTTCCCATTAGACAATGAGGAGCACGTTTGTTGATTTTCAAGACAACTAACTACTGTCCAAACAGGCATTACATTAAAGTGACTAAAGGAGAGCTTTGACATCATAAATGAAAAGGAAGCTATTGCATGAGGCATAAAAATCTCCAGAATGAGTAGGAACTTCTACTCAGTCACACCAACATATAGAAGATTAAATATGTGCAAAGGGCCAAGTACTCCTCAAACTTTAAAAAAAACAACCCATGACTTCAGGCTGGGAGTAACAGCTAAATACATAAAAAGGTATTTCATGTTTCTGCTCTTCTATTTATCTTTTTGTTAATGAAATTGCTCTGAAATGTTGAAACTCAAATCTGTTCACCACTTCTTCTGAAATGCAGAAGTATGTTTCCAATATTACATAAATCACTGTCGTTTCAGACTGGGCTGTTAAGAGATTTCAAAGCAAAGTAAAAAAAAATAAGGAAACGGTCCCACAATGATAAAAAAAAGACACCCCTTGATGTAAGCCTGCTGTGTCTGTCTTATACCCTTGTCAAAGTGGACTTAAGAAATAACTAATATTCAACATAATGCACTAAAAGCAAATATGTGCCTTTCTGACCCATCATAGCACAAACGAGTTGGTGTTTAAAATATATTACATTTATCAGATGGAATGGAGTGAGACAGTAATCACTTAGAAGTGACATCTTCTGTAAGAAATTCCCAGTGCACAATTCACAGTGAGAAGATCTATATATCCGCTCACATTCCTTGTTTACGCCATATAATTCTGATAAGTAAATGATTTAACTACCTTAACTTATCTTAATTCCTGGTGCCTATTTGCACATAAACCCAGTTGCACTGAGTAACCAAAAGCAGAGTGAGTTGAGAGAGACAACTTTGGGCATAGTCAAACACTTAAATTTTGAATTCTTTTGCTGCTATAACTTGCTTGACTTTGCCCTGAAATGGATCGGGATCTTTCATACAGTCAGGCAGCAAGATCTTACTAAAGGAAAATCCCGAAGGCCTGGATCCATCTCAGGAGCTTGGTAGCTCAAGATGCAATCACTGATGTTATACATAAGAACTCAATTTCATACTAGTCTCCTGGCTTCAAAGCCCTGGTTTTACACCTAACCTTAGGTGTAGTCAGCCCCCGCCAAGGAACAGTAACAACTTATGCTGCTGGAACTCAAAACAGTTTTTAATTACTCTTGGCTGGCAGGGGAGGTTGCAATTCAGCAGAGTGCAGAGCCTCCAAGATGGTTTTTGCAGGACCAGCACAGCAAGGACATGGACCTTTTGGAGTGGGTCCAGAGGAGGCCACAAAGATGCTCAGAGGCTGGAGCACCCCTGCTGCCAGGAAAGGCTGAGATAGTTGGGGGTGTTCAGCTTGGAGAAGACAAGGCTCCAGGGAGACCTTAGAGCCCCTTCTGGGCTGGGGAGGGACTCTTGATCAGGGAGTGGAGCCATAGGACAAGGGGGAACGGTTTTAAACTGAAAGAGGGGAGAATTAGATGAGATATTCGGAAGAAATTCTTTCCTGTGAGGGTGGTGAAACACTGGAACAAGTTGCCCAGAGAAGCTGTGGCTGCCCCATCCCTGGAGGTGTTCAAGGCCAGGCTGGATGGTGCTTTGAGCAACCTGGTCTAGTGGGAGGTGTCTTCCTGATATCTAATGTATATCTCCCCTCTTTCAGTTTAAAACCATTACCCCTCATCATATCACTACACTCCCTGATCAAGAGTCTCTCCCCAGCTTTCCTGGAGCCCCTTTAGGGACTGGATGGGGCTCTAAGGTCTCCCCGGAGCTTTCCCTTCTCCAGGCTGAACAACCCCAACTCTCTCAGCCTGTCTTCATAGGAGAGGGGCTCCAGCCATCTGAGCATCTTCATGGCCTCCACTGGCCTCGCTCCAACAGGTCCATGCCCATCGGGGGCTCCAGAGCTGGATGCAGTACTCCATTTCCAATAATAGTGTTGTATGTGTTCATTCCAAGATTACTGTTTGTATAGACTTGGAAAGTGATTTATCTGCAGCAATTTGTAATCTACAGCAACTGAAGACAAGACATTGCTTCTGGGGGATGTTACTGTTTGTTCCCCATCCACTGGCCTGAAGATTAAAGCAAAAAAAATTAATAAACATTTGCACCTCAAGCACTGGCAGGACGTGATAGTAGAGATGTTCCAAGGATGTTGTGTCTTCCTTTGCCAAATTAATGTAAGTATCTTGCACAAACGTAAAAGCTAAATCTGAGGGCAAGGATTTGAGGCAAGTTTTGATGGTTATTTTTGGACTCAAGGACCCAGCTGCCTTCTGTGTGTAGTTTTGACCTTAACTGTGTGGAGTGTAGACTTCTCCTTAGCTAACGCAGGTGATAGATGTTTGTGGTTTTGCAGAACAGAGACTGTCAATTTTCACCCTGTGAAGCCACAAGTGATCCCGATATCTGACTTTATCATAATACAAAGCCTTGAAGGACCTCAAATTGGGTGCAATTATTGCTGTTAAATTTTGTGTACAGAGCTCAGCTGGCTTCTGGCCCACCAGGGAGAAAAAAAAGACCCGTTGAAGTTAAAGGAAACAGAAGAATCATCTGGAAAGCTCTTTCCAGGATGTGTCTATAATTCAATCTGAGTTGAAAACCTCTTGATTGAACTCAAATAGCTCAGGGTTTGGGAGTGCTGTAACCAGAGCAACACCAAGTTGAGGGCTGGCTGCTTACCCAGGTCCTGGGTGGATTTTGCAATGCGCCAAACTTGGCATTACAGGTGACTACACCATCTGGGGAGGGTGGGAGTCGGGGAACGTCAGTCTGAACTCTGTCCACCCTGAAGAAACGCAGCAGAGATGTGCCTCGAGCAGGCTTTGATTCCTGGAGTCATTCTGCCCAAGAAAAGTGCCCACCAAAAACCGTAATGACTCTGCTGGTGGGCACCAGCAGCTACGATGCTCCACGTCTGAATAGTCCTCTCCTGGAAACGCTTGGAGAAGTGACAGCCAGTGTGCTTGGGCTTCTTCCTGGTTATCCCTTCCTGGCTGAAATCTTCTCATCCTTCAGCTGATGTTCCTGTTATTTCTCCTCTGGCTGATCCGGAGGAAAAAGCATATGTAGCATCTCACCTACCATGCGTCAGCACCAGACAGCTGATTGTCAGCCTCACTGTGAAACCATCTAGATGAAGTGATGTACTGTCAAATGCACAAAGTTAACAAAATGATAGGGGAGAATATTTTCCCTGTGAATCTCCTTTCAATCATCCTCTCAGAGGTTATTTGCATCAGCATCAGGTATAACATTTTCAGATGAAGATGTGATTTGATTCATCAACTCTGCCTCTTTCAGATGTTCTAGGGTTCCCCCCCCCAAAGTCCATCCCTGATATCAGCTCAGGCTTACATAAATTTCCCAGGCACATGCAATGCTGCAGTTACAGGTAGTTAGCACTTATTTAACAGGTAATGTCAGTAGATAATGGTCTGCTGCCAGATAAAGCCAGAAGAAAAGCCATGACATTTTACACTTGGCATAAATTTAAAAATGAAGGCTAGTGGCTTGAAAAAAACATGTATTTTGAAACAGATCATCAGTTTCTCTTCTTTGGTTGCTTCTTAGCGAAAGGGTGAGGAGCAGAAAGGAGCAAGAGAATCATCCCAGCACCATTTACAATTCCAGACAGATAAGATTGTCGCCATGAAGGGTTCCTGCCATTCACCCCTCCCTGACTTTTTGGCCTTTTTTTTTTTTTTCTGAGCACCATGACTTAACAGTGGCTGATATGACTCAAATCTGTGACATGGCCCGATTACAGTCTCAGCTGGAAAAGTTGGCAAGGCCATCAGGTCACTCAGAAAAGGCATTACCTGAAAGATCTCTATGCTCTGAGCCAGGAGCCACCATCTGGTACAAGAACAAAGCCTGGAGAAGGGACATCAGAGAAACAGGGCCAACCTTGAGGCTACCTCCAACACCAGCCCCTTATCCCTGTAGACAGATGGTTGGATGCACTTCACCAAATGTTAGAAGTTAGATGTCAAAGTCTCAGTTCGTCACCCTAAACTTTCTAGTCATCAGGAAAAGAGGCGTCTCCAGAGGACCTCTGGCCTATTTTAGAGCTTGTTTTAGGGTGAGATTAATAACCTCCTGGAGTTCCTATTATTCTGTGCTGACTATGAAGGGAAACTCTTACTTTTTAGATAACCCAGGATGCTTCAAATCTGCAAGCCTGGCCCCAGGCACCCAGCAGAGCATGTGGGGGTCTAAACCAGTATCCTGTCCTGTATCAGGAACAGTGTGGCGAGCAGGACTAAGGAAGCGATCGTCCCCCTGTACTCGGCACTGGTGAGGCCCCACCCTAAATACTGTGTCCAGTTTCAGACCCCTCACAACAAGAAAGACATTAAGGTGCTGGAGCGTGTCCAGAGAAGGGCAATGAAGCTAGTGAGGGGTCTGGAGCACAAGTCCTATGAGGAGCGGCTGAGAGAGCTGGAGTTGTTTAGTCTGGAGAAAAGGAGGCTGAGGGGAGACCTTCTCACTCTTTACAAATCTCTGAAAGGAGGTTGTAGAGAGGTGGGTTTGGTCTCTTCTCCCAAGTAACAAGCGATAGGACAAGAGGAAACAGCCTCAAGTTGCGGCAGGGGAGGTTTAGGATGGATATTAGGAAAAAATTCTTCACTGAAAGGGTTGTCAAGCATTGGAACAGGCTGCCCAGGGCAGTGGTGGAATCACCATCCCTGGAGGTATTTAAAATCCGGGCAGATGTGGTACTGAGGAACATGGTTTAGTGGTGGTTTTTGTTAGTGTTAGGTTGACAGTAGAACTAGATGATCTGAAAGGTCCCTTCCAACCTGGACAATTCTATGATTCTATTCTATGATTCTTACCTGACCATAGCAGTGTCATTTTCTCTTTCATTCAGCATCGTGAGCACATCTGGAGCGTGGAGCAGTGCATGGTGTACATACCACGCCAACTGGCCGCAGCCAGAGACACCAACTGGCATGGAATGAGTACTAGACTTCTGGCTTTCAAAACAGGGTGAGCACATGAAAAGTGTTGTTGCAAATGGCCCCTGGCCTGACCTAAATCCCAAGCCATGTCCAAGACTTGGACACTCTGAAAACTCTGAAAGAGTGCAACTGTGATAAGGGGAAATAACACTCAAGGGTTAATAGCAGGGCCATTGCTTGGCTTAAGCTGTGTATCTATAGCCTAAAGCCATTGCCAAGGTGTTTAGGCAAAGAAAGGATGTGTTGAAACCATAAAGTGGTCACATCAGGCCTCGAGGCCTGATAAGGCCTCGAGGCCGAGATAAGGGAACAATTGGTATTCAAAGAAGGAACCCAGTTGTCCTGACAGAGCGATGACAGAGCGATCATCTGGTTTCCCAACCCCGTGGCCTGGAGCAACACATTAACATTAAAAGCGAGAGGTACACAGCGAGGAAGACATGGCCTTCATCCCCGAGACCCCGGCCCACGACCACCAGGAGGCACTGCGTGTGCGCAGCTGGGAGGAGTTAAAGGCGGAGACTATGGAAATGATTTCTCGTAACTCATTGTAATAAAGACCGCCTTTTCGGGGAAAGGTCATGGATATGTATAGGCGCCTCTTGAATATGTAAGATCTGATTGTATAAATCCTAAGCTAACTGCCGCGGTGGGTGCGCACGATTGTGGTGGGGCGACCCCCCGTGCTGCCCTGCGCCGAATAAACATACCTACTTTACAACCTCACAGGTTGTGGAGTCTGCTTTTCGCACGTCAGTTTGGCGAGCCAGCCAGGAGGCACTCTGCTCGGCTGCGGGATTGACTGCGGAGCAGACGCCCCTAGGCGCGCCCCGAGCACTTTCCTCAGAGGAGCCTCCACTCCCAGCCGCTCACCGCGGGAATAGACAACAACCTCCTGAAGCCGCGGATAAATGGTATGTTTTACAGAGGGGGCCAGTAAGTCGTAGGGGACGCCCACACTTGGCCGGGGCCGCCGATAAATCGCGCAGAGATGTCTGGTGTGCGGCATAGTCCCCGTACAGGAGGAGGGTACCCTGTATGGAAGTAGGGGATTTGCTGACCGATAGAGCGGCCGCTAGCGATCTTGGGGGTAGATCGAGCAAATCCGAGGTCACTGCTGCATCCCAGTATCAGGAGCCAGGAAGGACCTGCTAATGACTGTATAAGAAGCAGGAGAAGGGTAAGCGGGCTTCTCAAAGTTGTGATACAAGTACTTGAATAATATTTGCAGCTGCTGGAGGGATACCAACTGGAGTAATGATTGTATGTTTTATTTGTAAATGCCCGGGCATTTTATGTTAAGAGCATTTGTGTGTGGATGCGTGTGTTTGAGACACAGCGCTGCTGTGAAGCGAGTGGGAGTCCCGATTTGCGGTTCCGTGACTCCGCGAGGAACACGGCCAGAGATGGACAAAGCGCCTGAAACGTCTGTAAAAATTTGTAAATGTCTTGATATATGTAAGTTGGGCTGCTGTGGTGTTTCGTCAATCTTCTAAGTATCGGGGGTCTGGCTGATCATCAAAGTGGCCGGACAGGGAGAGTCACTCCTTTGGTGGTTTGGGCTCGAACCTTGGGAATATTTAAATGAAGGAGGGGACTGGATAAGAAGGGGAGAGGGACGAATTTATTTAGGAGGAGTGTATTTAACACCTGCCGGACAGACAGTGGCCCTAGACTGGGAACAACCTGTCCCAGATACCTTTCTAAACCCCCATATTGACGGACACGTGGGGGTGATCCCTTGTTTTGTGTGTGGGCTTACTAACAAATTACATGAAAATTGGCATTCGGCTCGGGTCCTGTTGAAATGTAAATCTTGTGAGAAAATTTGGTATTGTTTATCTAGGAGGCGGAGAGCTGAGTGTCCCAAATGCTCTCCTCTAATCCCACGGTTTTATGATTGGGAAAGGGCCCATCAAGAGTCCGAAATAGTAAAGTTTATCTGTGGGAAGAAAACTTTAATCCCAGAAGATTGGGACGTTTGGGAGGAAGATTGGAAGACTGTAAGGACCTGTGAGGAGAGGTTTGCGTGGAAATCAAAGCAAGGCACAATAGCTAACAAGAAACAATCTAAAGAGATGGGTAACACTCAGAATAAGGGTATTTTAAAGAAAAGCCCCCTTGGTTGTATATTGACACACTGGAGGAACATTGTTGGAACCGGGGGTACAGAGAATAAGAAGACTCTCATAAAATATTGCAATCAATGGTGGCCGATTTATAAGCTGGAAGATGGAGCTAAGTGGCCACTTTATGGGTCAATTGATTATAACACCATCCTGCAATTAATGTTGTTTTTAAGGAGGGAAGGAAAATGGGATGAAGTGTCATATGCAGACACGTTTTTCACCCTCCGAAATCACCCGGAGTGGCAAAGGGACTGTGGAATGGTGCCGCCACAGGACCCTATGGTACTCGCCCTCGAGAGGGAAAACAACAAAGAACTTAAAGGTAAACTGAGGCGGTGTTGCTCGGCATGTAGTATTGGACAAAGGTGCACTAGAGCAAATAAAATCCACCGGGCCTCAGAACAAGATCTAACTGATTTGTTAAGCCTCCCCCTCGATCACAGGAACAGGATGTGGACTCGGACGGAACCTCCACTCCCCCGGACAGCCCTGTATCCTCCCGTACTAGAAAAAAGTCTACCCCAACAGTCTTACAGGCACCCCTCCGAGAGGCGGTAAGGCCGGATGGCGGGACGATGCTAATCAAGGTACCCTTTTCCACCACCGATTTAGAGGCATGGAAAGGGGTTGCCAAGGATTACAGGAATGATCCGGTAAGTGTAACCAAACATTTTCAATTTATCGTAAAACAACACAACCCCGACTGGAATGATATACAGTTATTATTAGGATATATGACTGAGACGGAAAAACAATTAATTCTAAAAACTGCAGGGGATTTGGCTGAGGATCATTATAAAACTACAGGAGGAGATGTTAAAGAATACCTCCCCCTTCAAGATCCAAAATGGGATGCAAACAGGTCTGCGGATATGGAAAAATTGCAGGCATAACAGGGGTGGATCTCAAAAGGGATGGAGAGGGCCATCCCCAAAACCATAAATTGGTCAGCATTATATGCAATTAGGCAAGGTCCTTCCGAGTCACCATCCGAATTCCTGGATCGACTAAGGGACGTAATGCGCCGTAACACGCCGCTGGATCCTGGGTCAGAGGTAGGAATACAACAACTAGTTTCCTTATTTTTAGGTCAGTCTACAGGAGATATTAGGCGCAAGCTCCAAAAGCTACGTTCTATAGAAGGAAGGAACCTAGAAGTATTGCTGGATGAAGCATGGAGGGTGTTCAGTAATAGAGAGGAAGATTACAGGCGGGGACAAAGAAGGGTGGTGCCGGTCGTCAGGGAGGAGGAAGAAAGAAAACCCAGACGAGGACCGCCTCGACTAGGCAGGGATCAATGTGTGTTATGCAGAAGATTTGGTCACTGGAAAGATGAGTGTCCGGAAAAGTGGAAAAATAAGGAGAAGGGACGAAACAATCAGAAAGGAAGAATAGTAGCCATTTTGAAGGAATATTGACGGGGACCTGGGGAATCCACCCTAGCGGATCCACTGGTTATAATGAAGCTAGGGAAGGAGCAAAAGAAGGTGGAGTTTCTGGTTGATACAGGGGCAACGTATTCGGTTTTAAACCAAACTCTGATGCCCCTGGGAAATGACTATATCATGGTAAAAGGGGCAACTGGCCAAAGTGAAAAGGCATATTTTTGTGAACCTCTGAGATATAAATTGGGAAAACAATGGGGCGTCCACAGATTCCTGTACATGCCCAACTCCCCAGAAGCGCTTTTGGGGAGAGATTTGTTGGAACAATTGGGTGCAATAATTAAATTTAAAAAGGGAGAGATTACTCTGGAGGTAAATGACCAGCAGTATATCCAAATAACGAGTTTATCCCTAGCTAGTGTTCCCACAGAAGGAAAAATCAGCGAAGAAATCATGAACCAGGTATACCCCGGGGTATGGACCACCGATGTGCCCAGGAAAGCAAAAAATGCTCCACGTGTTGAGGTCAGACTCAAGGAAGGACGACAGCCGGTAAGAATCAAACAGTATCCCCTGAAGAAGGAGGACAGGGAGGGAATTCAGCCAGTAATAGAAAAATTTTTACAACTGGGGTTGCTAAAGGAATGTGAATCCGATTTTAACACTCCAATATTACCTGTCCGTAAACCCGACGGGTCATACCGGGTCGTCCAGGACCTCCGGTCTATAAACAAGATAACTGAAGACTTCTATCCGGTAGTGGCGAATCCATACACCTTGCTGACTGTATTGACACCCGAACTAACCTGGTTTACTGTTTTAGACCTGAAGGATGCCTTCTTTTGCCTCCCTCTCCATAAAGCCAGCCAGAAAATATTTGCATTTGAATGGGAAAATCCCCAAAGTGGACGTAAAACTCAGCTTACTTGGACGGTGTTACCACAAGGGTTCAAAAACAGCCCTACTATATTTGGTAACCAACTTGCAAAAGATCTTGAGTCCTGGGAAGCCCCACCTGAGGAGGGGAAGCTGTTACAATATGTGGACGATATCCTGATTGCCACCAAGACAAAGGACGCTTGTATGGCCTGGACGGTGAGTCTGCTAAACTTTTTGGGGCTCCAGGGATACCGGGTATCCAAGAAGAAGGCCCAAGTAATGCAGCATAAGGTGATTTATCTGGGTTATGAAATCAGTGCTGGACAAAGGACTTTGGGACAGGCCCGAAAAGAGACAATATGCCAAACTCCAAGACCGCAAACAGTGAAAGAGTTACGAACTTTCCTGGGGATGACTGGGTGGTGCCGATTATGGATCTATAACTATGGACTGCTTGTTAAACCCTTGTATGCACTAACAACCACTGAACAGCAGCACCTTGATTGGAACAAAGAGACCATACAGGCCTTTGAGTTGCTAAAAAAGGCCCTGATGTCGGCCCCAGCCTTAGGACTCCCAGATGTAAGTCATTTTTTCTTTTTTCTCACAAGAAGCAGGGGATTGCCCTGGGAATACTAGCACAAGATCTGGGCCCGTATCGACGAGCAGTTGCCTACTTTTGGACGCAACTGCAAAGGGTTGGCCTAGATGCTTGCGAGCGGTCGCGGCCGTAGTACTGAACATCCAGGCAGCCCAAAAATTCACCCTGGGCCAGAAAATGACTGTGTTGGTGTCCCATACAGTATTCGAAGTGAAAGGCGGACACTGGCTCTCCCCACAAAGATTCTTGAGATATCAGGCTATAATGGTAGAACAAGACGATGTGGAGATTGTAGTCGCTAACATTGTCAATCCAGCCTCTTTCCTCAGTGGAAACACAGGAGAACCAGTGCATCACGACTGTCTGGAGGCCATCGAAGCAACATATTTGAGCCGTTCGGACCTGAGAGACAGTCCTATGGAAAACACGGAAAACTGGTTCACGGATGGAAGCAGCTATGTCCTAAGCGGTAAAAGGCATGCCGGATATGCCATTACCACCAGTCAGGAAGTAATAGAGTCAGGGCCTTTGCCCATGAATACCTCGGCACAGAAGGCAGAAATAATTGACAGACTCGAAATACACCTTTGGAGTCATACATGCTCATGGAGCAATCTGGAAGGAGAGAGGATTATTGAACTCGCAGGGCAAAAACATCAAGCATGCAGAGGAGATCCTGAAGCTGCTGGAGGCAGTCGAACTCCCTGAGAAAGTGGCGATCATGCACATTAAGGCACACCAGAAAGTAAACACGGAGTTGGAAAGAGGAAATGAGCTGGCGGACAGAGAGGCAAAACAGGTAGCCAAAGCAAAGGTAAAAACAGAAGGGGCTTTGATCCCCGATGGGCGAATTTCCCTAGAAGGTAATGTGAGAAACACCGGCTCACACTTAAAATTTTAAAGAGGACGAAGTCACTGGAGCAAAGGTTTATTGTACGAAGCAGCGCTGAATCGGGTGCATCTCAAAGTAGAGGCACACACATCTTTAGTTTTTTAGATATTTTATACCTTTCTTTCCCGGCCACCTGAATACCTGTCTCTCTTCTCATTGGCTGAGAAGTTGGAGCTCACATTCTTCCCGACCGCCTAAAGACACAAACCTTTAATTAACAATACATTGTTTCACAGTCTCTGCTAATATCTACTGTCTAATGTTAGTAGTTACAAACATCCTGGTGGTCATCTTCTTGATCTATTGTCCATATCCTTCTTTTCTTCAGTCACCCCCCCAGGTGGCCTTTATCCACTTATCACCTTCCACCGTCCTTTGTTCGCTTATCAGTCTACCATCAATTCGGTTCTCTTTACCTAAATGGCTTCTTGTAAACCAGAGTCTCTGGGCCATTCCAGGGTACTTGTAAGGATTAGTTAGATGCTATAACTGAGCACACAAATAGAAATATACCAAGTAGCTGAAGCAAAATTCAGCTCATTTCTCACAATCCACCCCCTTTTTATTTATTACATTTTTGCTGAAGCTTATTATCTTCTTCCCATTTATTCAACAATAACTGTAATCTTTCATTTTGTTCTTCTTTTCGGTGATCTCTTTTTCTTAAGACCATTATCCTCTGCGATGTAGCACCTTGATTCACAGCATCCACATTCGATAGACTGGTCACTTGCATTCCTTCTACCACTCTAGAAATTAATCCCACTGCACAAGGAATAAAACAAGGTATGAACAGCAGTCCAGCAAGAGCACATAATAGAATGAAGCCTACCTTCTTCCACCAAGATATTCCAAAAAAATCATTCCACCAGTTGACATCCATCATAGATTTCCACCTTTGCACTGGGACGTGTGCTAGTTTTCTGATGTTTGCTGCTATATCTCTTACAGCTTGTCCGTTGTCATCAATATGAAGACAACACTCTGATGTGTTAAATTTGCCACATACCCCCCCCTCTTCTGCTAATAGGTAGTCTAGTGCCAGTCTATTTTGGTATATGGCAGTTCGCATCTGTGTTTGTTGGACTGCTATTAAGTCTAAGGCTGAGGCTGTCTCATTGGTAATTATTTCAAGCACTGCTTGCAACCTAATTATTCTATTGAGCATATAAACAGGTGTTCGATATCCCCAGCTACCATCTTGTGCCCATGTTGCTGGTCCATATGTTTCTATTATGCGTTGTGGGGGCCATTCATCCTGCCCCCAATTCTGAGTTCCTCCCATTTCGATCGTTGTTCGTTTCTTTCTCCTCAATTCATCATATAGCCGGACCCCCAGCCCAGCTGCCTGTGTATTAGACAGCAAGAAAAAGAAAGGCATTACATATCCAACATAACAGACTCCTGACCAGTTTGGAGGTAATCTTCGGTAAGCATGTTTCCCACAAATCCAATAATGGCCCTCTAAGGCCCAAGCCCCGTTGGCAAAGGGACCGTCCCATGTTTCATCATCTTGTGGTGTTTCATAGTATAGCGGATCTTCTGTGCCCCATGGTCCTCCTGAGGCGTTTAAATCCCCATTGGAGTCACAATAGTCACATTCAAAGGCCTCTGCATCCGGATGCCATTTACAGTTACATCCTCCCTCTCTTATCGTTCGGTTTGTAGCTGACCAGAACTTTGTGAAATATGTTCTGGTCCCATTTGAATTTTGCCAAGCCCATTGATAAACTCTTATTACATGGTTTTTGCTGGTAGTATTGTCCTGCTGACAAGCCAGGAACAGAGAATCTTTAAAACCCCCCTTTTTGCCAATCTCTCTTGCCGCTGCCCTGCAACCAGCATGCCAAGGTTCATGGAAGGAACATCTTACCCAGGTGCCATCTCTAAGCTTAATGTGTGTTTGGTTCCATCTTCCTTGGTACCTCCGGCAATTATAAGGAGTACACAGTGAGTCATAACAATCCATTCCTGGTGATAATGTCCACTCACATTCACTTTTCCCTAAATATTTCCCTCCCGATCTGGTTCTGTTCAGGCAATAATTCCCTTTTCCTGGGTACAATATTTTCCATGCAGCTCCCTCTTCTGCCCAGACCTTTGTTCCATGGCGTACTGTACTTAAGCTACTCACCAGCCACTTAGGCTGCACAGGCCGGGCTACCCATGGCCATTCTTCAGATCCCCTCGGGCTTCCACATACCCAACAATTACTCAAATTAAAGCTTTTTGCTATTTCATTCCCTAATGTTACAAATTGGTTATCTTCCATTTGACTGTAACACAGAGGGATGGTCACAAGGTTCATTAGTATGGTAGCATAAAACCTGCCAAGGTCTGGCACAGCCTTCCCTCCCATCTCTCAACGCCTACTGGATTGCAGCCAGCAGCGGAGACCGCTCACAGAAGAGGAGTGAAGAGACTGACCCAGTCTTGCCCTTGGCTTTAGTTTTTAGAACCTTTGCTGGTAACCTCCCCAGGTATTACACTTTTATTTCATTACTCTCGATTTTACCAATTCTGTCTTTTAAGAGTCAATTTCAGTGGATCACTTCCCTGGGTTACTGTCCACTCTCCAGGAGGTGGGGCTATTGGTCCTTTTACCCGTGTAGCATGTGTCCACCCCTTCTCCTTAGTTCGCACAGCTGCTTCTGTTGTCTACTAGGAATACATATTCCTCCTTCTGGGGTCCTAATTTTAAATTTATCAAGGGCTCAATGTGATGGTTCGACCCCAGAAGGTAGAGCCCCTGACACCCCTATTCTAAAGAATAATCATCCCGCTCCATTACTCGAAACACTCCGTTTTCCTTCTGCCTCATCGGACAATCCCTCTTAAAGTGCCCCTCTCTCCCACAATGAAAACACCTTCTAGGACCTACTTGCCACCCATGAGGGTTCCCCCTCCCAGCCGGTTGAACCTTATATTCTCTGCGCTCACGCTGTGGCCCGCGGCTGGGACCTCTGCCACGTTCACACCACCTCTCTCTCTCTCTCTCTCTCAGGCTACCGCCCCGTTACTTGTTCCACTGCTGCCACCATCAACTTAGCTTTAGCTTTCTGCTTCTCATCATCTCTCCTGACATACACTTTCTGAGCCTCTCGCAACAATTCATTCAAGCTCCGATCATGCCAGTCTTCCAGTTTCTCTAACTCCTTCTTTATATCAGGCCACGCCTTAGTGACAAAATTAACCTTCAACAACTCTCGCCCCACATCATTCTCGGGATCTATTCCTGAGTATTGTTGTATATTTCTCCTTAACCTTTCCAGCCAATCTGTAGGAGATTCATCTTTTTTGTTGCGTGCTTTCACAGGCTTTATCAAAATTCTGTCCTTTTGGGACTGCCTCTTTTATTCCCCTGATTACTAATCTTCTGTAATCAGACATATTATTCCTCCCCTCCGCATTATTCTGATCCCAGGCAGGCCTGGTCACAGGGAATTTCTGTTCCCCTATGTCCCGGTTTGAAGTAAAACCGAACCAATTTTCTGTTCTGTAACTTTACATCCTAGCTAGGCCTCCTCTAACTCTCTGAAATTAACGGCATATTGTGGAGAAAACTGCTCGTTCTCAGAGTGATAAGACCAATGTTTGTGCTCCATGCCAAGGAATGGTATGCAGGGAGGCCCTTGCTTATACTTATTGCTATAACAACCAAGGGCAGCCAATTTCGTTATTTGCCCCCGTAGAGGGGTCACATCGGTGGGGAGGAGTGGACAGGACAGGTGACCCAAACCTGACCAACTGGGGTATTCCATCCCATCTGCCCCATGCTCAGTATAAAGGCTGAGGGATCAAAGGGTCAGCCCCTTTCCTGCGATGGCCGACGTCCAGAGAGGACTCTGTCTGTTCATCTGCCTTTGATCCTGATCCGTGTGTTCCTGACTCCAGAGATGGAATCCAGTTCCCATTCGTCACTGAGTCCAGTCTGGGACTTCCCCAGTGCCTGCCGGTGATGTGACTGTCATCCTGGGAACTTGATACGGTTTTGTATATATTGTATCTATTTCATTATTTTTCTTCTTTATTTTTATTTTAATATTAATTCTTCATTAAAGTAGTTTAGTTCATTCTAAACTTCTGAATCTCCTTATCTCTTTCTCCTCCTCTCTCCTCTTTTTGTGGGGGGGAAGGGGGGGGAAGGGCCATCTGCCGGTTCGGTTTTGGTAAATTCAGCCAAAACCACGACAGATTTATTGGCGCCCAACGTGGGGCTCGACGACTGTGGTTTGATAAGATTGCCTGAATAGTTTGAATTCCAGTTTGCTCAGGGAGAACCGATAGCTTTCACCATGTTGTACCTACAGAATATTGTATATGGTATTTTTAGAGAGCTTTGTATGAAGTTCATTGACACAGTGGTGTTAAACTGGCCGAATATATTGAAAGGTTTATTTGTGTTTTGTGTTTGGATGCGGTGGGTCAAGCGTGCTGTATTCGTGTGGATGTGCCTCCAGATGTATAATGTGGTCAGTTGGATTGCTATGGTACCTGCATATCTTGGGCATCATGTGATGGATTCTGTTGCTAATCACACTTTCGATTTTCGCTGGGGAAAGTTTACCTTGCCTCTTAGTGATTATCCCAAAGTGATACCAACGGAATTAGGGGATGAAAAACCTGTGGGCTCTTTGGAGAATGATTGTGATTATTGTTACGGTCACTTAATTGTAATAGTGGTGTCGATTTCACTGAATGTAATGCAGGCAGTACTTGCTATGAAATGTCAGTGCAGAAGTGAGCGTTGTGTGACATGCACTATTGCTGCTCAGACACAAACAGAACCGGCCCCGGCCCCGGCCCCGGCCCAAGCCAAGCCAGCGGCAACGGCCAAGGCCACGCCGACACCGGCGCCAACGGCATCGGCTGCTCCCCCACAGCCACCGGCACAAGCCAAGGCTCCGGCCCCGGCGAAAGCCACGCCCCTGGCCCCGCCGACACCGGCCCCAGCGGCAGCGGTCGCCCCCCCACCGGCTCCGGCACCGGCTTCGGCACAAGCCGCGCCCCGGCCCGTCCCGGCCCCGGTCACTCCGCAGCCGGCGGTAAAAGTGGCTCCGCCGCCCGCACCCCCCGCATCTCCATCGCCAGCCCCTCCTACGCCCGCAGCTGCACCGGCTGCTCCGGCCCCGACAGCCAGCGCTGTCACTGCTCCAGCTCCCAAACCGAGCACTGCCGCTCCCCCAGCGCCAGCAGAACCGGCACAAGTTGCTCCGGTGACCAGGAAGCAGAAAAAGAGGTTGGCTCCGTCCCCTGCCCCTTACGACAAGGACATGCCCAAGCTAGAGAGCTCGGGAGAGGGTTCCTCTGATGAAGATGCAGGACAGGGTCCGTCTGGTGCAGATAAAGGAAAGCACCCTCTTACAACACAGTCAACAGCCCCTTCTCAGGTAGATAGGGGAGAGGGTCCTTCTCAACCAGCCTCGATACAGGATGATGCCTCAGATGTAGATGTAATTATTAACTCTTTGTCCTTAAAGGATTTGCGAAATCTAAGGAAGGATTTTACTCGTCATGATGGGGAGCCACTTCTCTCTTGGTTGCTCCGATGCTGGGACAGTGGAGCTAATTCCATAGACTTAGATGGTAGAGAAGCCAGCCAGCTGGGAAACCTGGCCAAAGAGGGAGGTATTGATAAAGCGATTGGGAATAAGGCAGAGGTTCTCAGTCTCTGGAGGCGACTGTTATCAGCTGTAAAGAGCAGATATCCCTTTAAGGATGATATCCAAAGCCGTCCAAGGCAATGGACCAGCATGGAGAAAGGTATTACATACCTGAGAGAACTGGCTATTCGAGAAGTGATTTATGGTGATTGGCAAGTGACTATAAATCCTGATGAAATGCCATGTCAACGACCTTTGTTGAAAAAGTTTGTGCAGAGTGCACCATCAGTGTATTCCCACGCTTTGTCAACAATGGTCTGGGGAGCATCTGATACTGATACACCAACTGTAAATGAGGTCGCTGATAGGGTGCGACAGTATGAAGATAGTCTCTCTCGTCCCATCGGTGTTGCAGCAATAGAAAACCTGACTAAGAAAGTGGCTGAACAAAATAAGACACAGACTGATGCCATAGAGAATATGAATAAGACACAAACTGAAACAATGGAGAATATAGCTAAGACACAGAATGAGACAATAGAGAAAATGACCAAGGCAATAGTTGAGCAAAACGAGACAATTTTTCACAAACTGCTTGAAAAACTTGCTGAGATTGGGAGAGAATCTTACTCTTCTCCAGCTCAGGCTCAAGTTGCAGCTCAGGCTCAAGCTCCTGCTCAGATCCAAGTTGCAGCTCAGACTGAGGTGCCTGCTCAGACCCAAGCTGCAGTTAAGACCAGAGTTGCAGCCATTAAGAAAAAACGCCCTCCTATGAGACCAACCAAAGGGAAACAGGACTCGCTTCGAGGTTTCCTGTGGCTTTGCCTCTGCAATTATGGAGAGGACATGAGGAGATGGGATAAAAAACCTACTTCAGCCCTACAGTCACGAGTGCTTGAGTTGCAAGGTAAAGCAAACAGAAGAAAGGATGGTTACATGAATATGGCTGCTCCAGTTCAGAATATGCACTGCCCCTGTCCAGACAGGAACTCACCTTGCAATTGGAGATGCTGTCCTCAGCATTAGGGTTGCCCTGCCTCCAGCCAGGAGGAGGAGAGGGATAACCGAGTTTATTGGACTGTGTGGATTCGATGGCCTGGCACATTAGAGCCACGAAAGTATAGAGCCCTGGTGGACACTGGTGCACAGTGTACCCTAATGCCATCGAATCATAAAGGGACAGAATCAGTCACTATTGCAGGAGTGACAGGAGGATCTCAAGAACTGACTGTACTGGAGGCCGAAGTGAGCCTGAATAAGAATAAATGGGAAAAGCATCCTATTGTGACTGGCCCAGATGCTCCGTGCATCCTTGGCATAGACTACCTCAAGAGAGGGTATTTCAAAGACCCGAAAGGGTATCGGTGGGCTTTTGGTATAGCAGCTGTAGAGACTGAGGGTGTTACACAGCTGTTTACCTTACCTGGCCTTTCAGATGACCCTTCTGTGGTAGGATTGCTGAAGGTTGAAGAACAGCAGGTACCACTTGCTACTTCCACGGTGCATCGACGACAGTATCGCACTAACCGAGATTCTTTGATTCCCATTCAGAACCTGATTCGTCGGCTGGAGACTCAAGGAGTGATCAGCAAGACTCGCTCACCCTTTAACAGCCCGATATGGCCAGTGCGCAAGTCTGATGGTGACTGGCGTCTAACAGTAGACTATCGTGGCCTGAATGAAGTCACACCACCACTGAGTGCTGCTGTGCCAGACATGCTAGAACTGCAATATGAACTAGAGTCGAAGGCAGCCAAGTGGTATGCTACAATTGACATTGCTAATGCCTTTTTCTCTATTCCTTTAGCAGCAGAGTGCAGGCCACAGTTTGCTTTCACCTGGAGGGGTGTCCAGTACACCTGGAATCGACTGCCCCAGGGGTGGAAACACAGCCCTACTATTTGCCATGGACTGATCCAGACTGCACTGGAGAAGGGTGGAGCTCCAGAACACCTGCAATACATTGATGACATCATTGTGTGGGGTAATACAGCAAAAGAAGTTTTCAAGAAAGGTAAGAAGGTAATTGAGATTCTTCTGAAAGCAGGTTTTGCTGTGAAAAGAGGTAAGGTCAAGGGACCTGCACGAAACATCCAATTCTTGGGAATTAAATGGCAAGATGGTCGTCGCCAGATCCCAATGGAGGTGATTAACAAAATAACAGCTATGTCCTCACCTACTAACAAAAAGGAAACACAAGCCTTCTTAGGCGTTGTGGGATTCTGGAGAATGCATATTCCAGGTTATAGTCAGATTGTGAAACCTCTCTATGAAGTGACTCGAAAGAAAAATGAGTTTGTGTGGGGTCCTGAGCAACGACAAGCCTTTGAACAAATTAAACAGGAGATTGTGCGTGCAGTAGCACTTGGACCAGTCCGAAGGGGACAGGACATTAAAAATGTGCTGTATACTGCAGCTGGAGATAATGGCCCTACCTGGAGCCTATGGCAGAAAGGACCAGGGGAGACTCGAGGTCGACCCCTGGGATTTTGGAGTCGAGGCTATAAAGGCTCCGAGGCCAACTATACTCCAACTGAGAAAGAAATCTTGGCAGCGTATGAAGGAGTTAGAGCTGCTTCAGAAGTAATTGGTACTGAAGTACAGCTCCTCCTGGCGCCTCGATTGCCAGTGTTAGGTTGGATGTTCAAAGGTAAAGTTCCTTCTACTCATCATGCCACTGATGCTACCTGGAGTAAGTGGATTGCCTTAATCACACAGCGAGCTCGAATAGGAAATCCAAATCGTCCAGGAATTCTAGAAGTGATCACAAACTGGCCTGAAGGCGGAGATTTCACAATGCCACCAAAGGAGGTGGTAACACGTGCTGAGGAAGCCCCACCGTATAATGAACTCTCAGATAATGAGAAACAGTATGTTTTGTTCACTGATGGATCTTGTCGTATTGTAGGAAAGCATCGAAGATGGAAAGCTGCTGTATGGAGTCCTACACGACGAGTTGCAGAAGCTACTGAAGGAGAAGGTGAATCAAGTCAATTTGCAGAGGTAAAAGCTATCCAGCTGGCCCTAGACATTGCTGAGCGAGAAAAGTGGCCAATACTCTATCTTTATACTGACTCATGGATGGTGGCAAATGCTCTGTGGGGATGGTTAAAACAATGGAAGCAGAGCAACTGGCAGCACAAGGGTAAACCCATTTGGGCTGCTGAATTATGGCAAGATATTGCTGACCGGCTAGAGAAACTAGTCGTGAAAGTACGCCATGTAGATGCCCACGTACCTATGAGTCGAGCCACTGAGGAACATCGAAACAATCAGCAAGTGGACCGAGCAGCTAAGATTTTCCAGACAGATTTAAACTGGGAACATAAAGGTGAATTGTTCTTAGCTCGATGGGCCCATGACACTTCAGGTCATCAAGGAAGAGATGCAACGTACAAATGGGCTCGTGACCGAGGGGTGGATTTAACCATGGATGCAATAGCGCAGGTTATCCACGATTGTGAAACATGCGCCGAAATCAAGCAAGCTAAAAGGTTAAAACCTTTGTGGCATGGAGGTCGGTGGTTGAAATACAAGTATGGGGAGGCTTGGCAAATCGACTATATCACACTCCCTCAAACCCGCCAGGGTAAGCGTTACGTGCTTACAATGGTGGAAGGAAGCACCGGATGGTTGGAAACCTATGCTGTGCCCCATGCCACTGCCCGGAATACCATCCTGGGCCTTGAAAAGCAAGTCTTGTGGCGACATGGCACTCCAGAAAGAATTGAGTCTGACAATGGAACTCATTTCAAAAACAATCTTATAAGTAGCTGGGCAAAAGAACATGGTATTGAGTGGATATATCATATTCCCTATCATGCACCAGCTTCTGGAAAAATTGAACGATACAATGGATTGTTAAAAACTACCCTAAAAGCGATGGGTGGTGGATCCTTTAAAAATTGGGACAAGCATTTAGCTCAAGCTACTTGGTTAGTTAATACCAGGGGATCCATCAATCGAGGTGGTCCTGCTCAATCAGACCTTTTACATATTGTAGAAGGGGATAAAGTCCCTGTGGTGCATGAAAGGAATATGCTAGGGAAAACTGTATGGGTTTTTCCTGCCTCGGGCAAAGGCAAACCCATTCGTGGGACTGTTTTTGCTCAAGGACCTGGATGTACTTGGTGGGTGATGCTGAAGAATGGAGAAGTTCAATGTGTACCTCAAGGGAATTTGACCCTGGGTGAGAATACTTAATTCCGAGTATGATGTTAGTTGTTTATAATACTAACAGTGTTTTATAAGTGTTTTTCAGGATGAAACCTAGCCGGATTGATCAAGTGGCGTCTAGTAAAACTTCTCTGAGATGGACATGTTACCCATGGGCACGAACCACAATGAATTTCACACTGTCTTTCCTACCCTGAGAACCTGATCTACTGTGAAATGGACTTAAGCTTTTGTATATAGAGATAAATTATAACTGAGTGATTTACATATATCTATCTATATATGTATGTATGTATAGATTTTAGAGATGATAGTAGTTGTAATCTAAGCATGATGCAAATGGTATGGAATAAGGGGTGGAATGTCCCGGTTTGAAGTAAAACCGAACCAATTTTCTGTTCTGTAACTTTACATCCTAGCTAGGCCTCCTCTAACTCTCTGAAATTAACGGCATATTGTGGAGAAAACTGCTCGTTCTCAGAGTGATAAGACCAATGTTTGTGCTCCATGCCAAGGAATGGTATGCAGGGAGGCCCTTGCTTATACTTATTGCTATAACAACCAAGGGCAGCCAATTTCGTTATTTGCCCCCGTAGAGGGGTCACATCGGTGGGGAGGAGTGGACAGGACAGGTGACCCAAACCTGACCAACTGGGGTATTCCATCCCATCTGCCCCATGCTCAGTATAAAGGCTGAGGGATCAAAGGGTCAGCCCCTTTCCTGCGATGGCCGACGTCCAGAGAGGACTCTGTCTGTTCATCTGCCTTTGATCCTGATCCGTGTGTTCCTGACTCCAGAGATGGAATCCAGTTCCCATTCGTCACTGAGTCCAGTCTGGGACTTCCCCAGTGCCTGCCGGTGATGTGACTGTCATCCTGGGAACTTGATACGGTTTTGTATATATTGTATCTATTTCATTATTTTTCTTCTTTATTTTTATTTTAATATTAATTCTTCATTAAAGTAGTTTAGTTCATTCTAAACTTCTGAATCTCCTTATCTCTTTCTCCTCCTCTCTCCTCTTTTTGTGGGGGGGAAGGGGGGGGAAGGGCCATCTGCCGGTTCGGTTTTGGTAAATTCAGCCAAAACCACGACACCCTAGGACTCCCCCAGGGATATCGGGAGGATTTTCTCGCTCCCAAATTCTAATACCCGCAGCCCGGATCGTTTGTCTTTCTTCCGGTGTGAACAGGGCTCCTAAAATGAACTGCATTTCATCCCAAGTGTAAAGATTAGGGCCCAGAAACTGGTCGAGCTGCTCTGACAACCCTAAAGGGTCCTCTAATAACTTTTTCATCTCTTTCTTAAATTCCCGCACCTCGGTGCTAGTCAGAGGTACATTCACAAAGCCCACCCCCCCCGGGGCTCCCGGCATGGGTACCTCTCTCAAAGGGAACATACCCTCCTTATGTTCCCCTTTACAAGACGGCAAAGGAAAATTCCGAACATCCCTTACTATCTGATCTAATTCAGTGACCCGGGTTCTCCGAGTCTCCCCGAGCAGAGGGGCACCCGGTCTCACAGAGTCCCCCCCTTCCCGTTCATTATCCTCCTCCTCCCCCCCCCCAATCTTCTTCTGTTTCGTCGAATTCAGGGTTGTATGGGGGTGGCAAATGATCCAGAGGTTCCCAACTTTCTTCTCTCTTCTTAATCTTCTTTCCCCCAAGGTCTTTTGTCATGAATAAGGAGTGAGACCTCCTCCAACATGAAGCATATTCAATTTCTTCTTGGTTTACTGGAGTCTTACTACATACGTAGAGATTCAAAGCCTGGCACAACCAATTCTCCATTGACCCGAACTGCGGCCAGTACAGTGGGTCAGATCTAATAGGTTCTTTCACCCACTCAAACATACAGTACTGTATCATTGGTTTTTTTTTTTATCTTTTTCCCGGGTGCAACCCTGCCCCCACTTCCCGAGCATCACCCCTAAAGGACTGTCGGGTGGAATGCTCGCACCAGGACTTTCAAGTCCTTGATTCTTTATAGCCTTCTCTCTGCTAGGCCTATTTCCCATTTTACTTTCCCGTGGGACTTTTTCACCTGGAACCGTTTCGCTTCGCCCCTTCACTGGCCGGTCTCCTCGCGGAGAAACGGAACCGCAGTTAGAAGGGCTCCACACTCGCTCCGCAGACAATTCTGCGTCTCACACACACAGTCCCAATCCCGCTATCCCAGCCGCCCGAGTAGTACTTAACAGTCAATTTTCTTACCCGGGTCCCGTGCACAGAAATTATCGGCTGCCGCGCGTAACTCAATCCCGTTAACTCAATTCTTCCTTTCCCCTCCTTTGCTCCGGGAGTCCTCTGTCCGGATAGGACCCGCTGCCCCTCACGGGATGAGACAGTGGGTTGGAGACCACTGAAATCAGCGGGGCGCGCCATCCCCTCTTCACTGTCTCGCCTCGCAGGAACAGGAGTGCTGGATCCCGGACAAGCCCCCAAATTGTGAGAAACACCGGCTCACACTTAAAATTTTAAAGAGGACGAAGTCACTGGAGCAAAGGTTTATTGTACGAAGCAGCGCTGAATCGGGTGCATCTCAAAGTAGAGGCACACACATCTTTAGTTTTTTAGATATTTTATACCTTTCTTTCCCGGCCGCCTGAATACCTGTCTCTCTTCTCATTGGCTGAGAAGTTGGAGCTCACATTCTTCCCGACCGCCTAAAGACACAAACCTTTAATTAACAATACATTGTTTCACAGTCTCTGCTAATATCTACTGTCTAATGTTAGTAGTTACAAACATCCTGGTGGTCATCTTCTTGATCTATTGTCCATATCCTTCTTTTCTTCAGTCACCCCCCCAGGTGGCCTTTATCCACTTATCACCTTCCACCGTCCTTTGTTCGCTTATCAGTCTACCATCAATTCGGTTCTCTTTACCTAAATGGCTTCTTGTAAACCAGAGTCTCTGGGCCATTCCAGGGTACTTGTAAGGATTAGTTAGATGCTATAACTGAGCACACAAATAGAAATATACCAAGTAGCTGAAGCAAAATTCAGCTCATTTCTCACAGTAAGCCAGAATATACCAAGGAAGATCAGAAGCTTATCACAGATCTAGAAGGATCATATAAGGAGGAGGGATGGGCTCTCACCCCACAAGGGAAACTAATCGTTCCCTCTTATCTAGTATGGTCTCTGATAAGGGAAGAACATAGAAAGAGGCATTGGGGGGCAGAGGCACTATATAAACAACTAATTAGGGAAATTGTAGCTAGAAATTTATACACCACTGTGAGACAAGTGACTCAGCAGTGCGATCTTTGCCTCCAGACTAATCTGAAAAATACCCCGGACCAGAAATGGGCCAAATTGGGAAGGGCAACGGGCCTGGGCAACAATGGCAGCAGAACTCCCAAGAAAAGGGGGGTATCGATATTTATTAGTATTAACTGATACCTTTTCAGGTTGGCCAGAACGGACATTGCTCGAATTTGGCAACAGTCAAGGGTACTACACCAATTATCTCAAGATGATGCTTTACTTGTTTTTTCTGATCTTTGGGAAAATTAACCTCGTGGCTGCCTGACTTTGCTTGGTTGAAACAGCTGTTTGTATTATTAATTACAATGATAGTCTTAGGGATTGCAATTTGCACTTAGATGCTTTATGTGCTGTGCAAAAAGAACCACAAGTGATTACGAACTTTGGAAGAAGCATCAGCTTTGACAAAAAGTTGAGTCAGGAAAATATTTTAAGAAATGCTTAGAGAAAGAAAACACGCTGTAGGAATAAGTAAAAGAATTTACTAATCTCTTAGAAAAGGGGGGATTGATAAGGGGAAATAACACTCAAGGGTTAATAGCAGGGCCATTGCTTGGCTTAAGCTGTGTATCTATAGCCTAAAGCCATTGCCAAGGTGTTTAGGCAAAGAAAGGATGGCCTGAGGGGAGATAAGGGAACAATTGGTATTCAAAGAAGGAACCCAGTTGTCCTGACAGAGCGATGACAGAGCCATCATCTGGTTTCCCATCCCCGTGGCCCGGAGCAACACATTAACATTAAAAGCGAGAGGTACACAGCGAGGAAGACATACGGCCTTCATCCCCGAGACCCCGGCCCACAACCACCAGGAGACACTGCGCGTGCACAGCTGGGAGGAGTTAAAGGCGGAGACTATGGAAATGATTTCTCGTAACTCATTGTAATAAAGACCGCCTTTTCGGGGAAAGGTCATGGATATGTATAGGCGCCTCTTGAATATGTAAGATCTGATTGTATAAATCCTAAGCTAACTGCCGCGGTGGGTGCGCACGATTGTGGTGGGGCGACCCCCCGTGCTGCCCGGCGCTGAATAAACATACCTACTTTGCAACCTCACAGGTTGTGGAGTCTGCTTTCCCCACGTCAACTGGCCCAGGGCCAAGCCTTTGCCAGCCAAAGAGGACGGACAAGGGAGCTGCATGTTGGGGTTTCCCTGGGACTTCTCATCTACATGGTCCTGGGATCAGACTGAGCTGCCCCCAGGCTTTGGCATCCTCACCTTCTGCTGCCAAGCAGACCCAACATACTTCTTAGAGCAACCTGGACCTACCCTTCAGTAGCTTAATGTGTACCAGGCAACAGGCTGGGACACAGATTTTTATTTTTAATTTTTATTTTACAAATCTGGTAAAAAAAAAACCTTGCTGTTCCAAACATCCTCAGCACTATCACAAGGTCAAACCTCAAATCTCCAAAGGCAGACAGGTATAATGACATGATAGACTGAAGAATTAAAATAGACATCCTGGTAGTCAACAGATTTGTATCTGGCATGTAAATCTCTGGTTTAACACTGTAGTGCCCAAACTGAGCTGGGAAAACTGTATGGCATACTCAGGACTGGGTTTGATACAGGAACTCTGGAATTCCTTCCCCTGCTGCTCTTGCACAACATCATGACCTGCCAGTTGTTGCCTTTGTGTCCTGCTTTTCAGCCTACAAGTTCCAGCTTTTTAAACTATTGTACATTTGTATTATTACAGTGTGTTCAAGCAGACAAGACTAAGAAACTGGCTAAATTTTTTCCACCCTATGATATTTTGTTTACATTAACACAGCTTAATACCTGGATGTCAGATATCCTCCTATAGGACTGCATAGGGGTTCTGTGAGGGGATTTCAGATTTGCTTCTGCTTATATCCAAAATAACCCCTATTTTGCTGCCATTTGTGCCAGGGACAAGCCATATCTTCTGGCTTTGTCACTGCCAGCAGCTTTATCCTGCCTGAGATGGAGGAGCTGGTGTGCGGTTACAGCTTGTGGATACCCCCCCCTTCACAAAGAGCCAGTAATTGTTAAATAAATTATATGCTTTAGTGTCCGCATGCTAATAACTCTAATACTACCTCCAACTACCAGGTTAGAAATGTGATTAGGGAGGATTATACCTCACCTAATGCCTAATCGCTTGTCTGTTCTTAGCTGGCCTTTTATTTCCACACACACAGCAGAAGGGATCTAACCAAACATCTCGCACGCATGGAAAATGCTAAGCAAGTTAAAAAAAAAATCAAAAATCAGTTGAGCGAGAGCAGGTAACAGCTAGAAACCAGACGTGACTGAGCACTGAAACAACCAGTGTGGTAACAACTCCAGGCAGCACCCAACCACTCCCTTCGCACCCCAACTGTTCAAACAGATGAAAAATACAAAAAGGCTGGAGCTAAATCTCCACTGGACTGGTTTGGTTTTTTTGCAGATGAAACATAGGGTGTTTTTCATAAAATTCTCGATTTTATTTTACGTTATGTAGGAAATTATGGAGGCCTTTTCCAGAAACACTGATGGGCGGGTTAGTAAGCTGCCTAAACAGTCCCTCCCACAGCTGGTCTCTTCATTAGCTCCTTGTTCGCTGTCTTGATGTGAGATTCAGTCACTAGGATGTAGCAACAACCATGAAGTGACATCTTGCTGTCTCAGAGCAGTCTGTGGGTTGAATATCACCGAACAGAATTGGGGGAACATGATGACGTGCGGAAAGCAGACTCCACAACCTGTGAGGTTGTAAAGTAGGTATGTTTATTCAGCGCCGGGCAGCACGGGGGGTCGCCCCACCACAATCGTGTGCACCCACCGCGGCAGTTAGCTTAGGATTTATACAATCAGATCTTACATATTCAAGGGGCACCTATACATATCCATGACCTTTCCCCGAAAAGGCGGTCTTTATTACAATGAGTTACGAGAAATCATTTCCATAGTCTCCGCCTTTAACTCCTCCCAGCTGTGCACACGCAGTGCCTCCTGGTGGTCGTGGGCTGGGGTCTCGGGGATGAAGGCCGTATGTCTTCCTCGCTGTGTACCTCTCGCTTTTAATGTTAATGTGTTGCTCCAGGCCACAGAACTGGTTTCAGCCAGATGATCGCTCTCTGAAGACAACTGGGTTCCTTCTTTGAATACAAATTGTCTACGCAATGGCTTAAGGTTATAGATATACAGCTTAAGCCAAGCGATGGCTCTACTATTAACCCTTGAGTGTTAGTTCCCCTTATCAATGATGCTTTCCCCTTGACTGTGCAAACAGAAATCACCAGCTACTCCATCTTCTCTAGTGCCCACCCAGAGATTGATTCAGAAAATGAATGGTTAAAGGTTGTTAGTGTGAATTTAGTACAGCCTGGGAAAGAACAAAGCTCGGAGCCCAGCATTCCAAGATAAAGAAATGGCCTTGTGTATAAGATAGCGGGAGCAGCCTGCATGCTAAGGAGGGACCCAACTGTCTGGGAAAGGTGTCCATCTGGTCGGGACTAGTTTTGCGGTTTGGGATCCGGCCAACCCAAGCTTTCTGGGACAAAGGTGAAGGTACCCGGTGAAGAAGACTGCGAGCCTTCCTCCAGAAGACCCCGGCCCACGACCACCAGGCGGCAGTGCGCATGCGGCAAGGGGAGGAGATTTATGATAATGAGTTCTTAGAAATAATTAGAATAGTAATGCCTTTTCTTAGAATTAATTATAATAACCCAGCCCACCTTAATGAATATGTACGCTTTTCACCATAAATAGACGCTTGTTTCACAAACCGGTGTGCAAGTTTGGAGGAGAAATCCCCCTTGGACCCGGCGCCGCAATAAACATACCTGCTTTATAACTCTCTGCGAGTTGTAAGGTTTATTTCCGCGCGTCAATTTGGCACCCCAGATGGGACCCCCTCTGTCCGGCTGCGGGACCTGCTGAGGACGGGACTCCTCTGGGCGCCCCCGAGATTTCTCGGAAGGACTCCCCAACTCATCCAGATCACCGCGGGGACAGACAAGGACCATCTCCTGCGGACCAGGTATGTTCAGGGTTTCTTAAGGGGGGGACCTGTAAGTCGTGAGGAGACGTCCTACGCGTGGTAAAGAGTCGGTGTACTCGCCCCGGGGTATGCTCAAGCTTGGGCTAATGGTTGGTGTGGGATCCCTCGGTTTCGGGGTTTTGTGTTAGTATGTAGAATTGCAATACTGCTGGCTACTTGTTGTATTTGTCATTACCGCTATTACCACTATTTATCGCTATTTCCACTATCGTGTTATTGTCTGACATAAGGTAGAAATTGTTGTATGAGTGAAATGAGTGATTGAGATGCGGCACTGCTGCGGAGCGAGTGCGGAGTTCCGATCCGCGGTTCCGTGTTCTCCACGAGGAGAGCGGCCGGAGACGAACGAAGCGTATGACAGACTGTGAACCTAATATTGAGAATATTGCGTGGCATTGTCCTGGACATTTAGATAACGTTTGTGATCCTATTTTTATCTTAAAGTGCTTTGCTTGTAATACAGAGGTTTGGGTAGATCAGGAGGACGATTTTTGGTGTCCACAGTGTGGTAGCTGGACTGAGTGGGAGAAGATCGAGCGGGCGGGAGAGTTGAAACAAGTAATCTGTGGAGACATAGCCTACCCCTGGAGATAAAGGTAGCGGCAGGGATATAGCTGTACTATTTCCCGGGAGGGGAACAGGGGTAACACCCAAGTGACACACGGAGATCAGGGTCACCTCTGAACTAAGGGGGTAAGGAGGACATAAAATGGGCAATAATCAAGGAAGTGAGATACTGAAAAGGAGTCCCCTAGGGTGTATTTTAGCACACTGGAAGGAGATTGGAGGCTCACCAGGTGGCAGCGTGAACAAGAAAACCTTAATTAAATACTGTAATCAGTGGTGGCCCCTTTACAAGTTAGATGATCAAGAGAAATGGCCCTTTAACGGGACTCTTAATTACAACACTATATTACAATTAATGCTGTTCCTTAGAAGGGAAGGAAAGTGGGATGAAGTCATATATGCGGACATGTTTTTCACCCTTTGGAACCACCCAGAGTACCAACGGGACTGCGGGCTATTACCTCCACAAGACCCAATGGTATTAGCCTTAGAGAAAGAAAAAAGGGAAGAAATGAAAGCCAATATAAAAAGATGTTGTTCAGCCTGTAGCATAGGGCAGAGATGCACAAAGCCTGAAAAGATTCGGGATTCTAAAGAAGACGATTTTCTTGAAACTTACTTACCACCGGTTAAGGCAGTAGGAGACCGTTGGGGGGGGGTAAAGGCTTCCCAAGGAGACGGAGAAACTGAAACTGATTCCAACACCCCACCTGACAGCCCGGTATCGTCCCGTACTCGGAAGGGAACAGAGTGAATAGTGATTCAAGCACCCTTAAGGGAAGCTGTGGGTCCGGACGGACTACCTGTAATGATAAAAGTCCCTTTTTCCTCATTTGATTTAGAAACCTGGAAAAGCGTGGCAAAGAATTATCGGAATGATCCCGTAGGGGTTACTAAACATTTTCAGTTTCTGGTAAAGCAGCACAATCCTGACTGGAGTGATATCCAGTTATTATTAGATCACCTGACAGAAACCGAGAAACAACTGGTTTTGAAAGCTGCTCAAGATATAGCCACGGACCACCTGAAAGATTCAGGAAGAGACATTAAAGAACACTTCCCCTTGCAGGACCCTCATTGGGACCCAAATAGGAGCATTCACTCAGAAGCACTACAAAGTTATAGAGATTGGATTATAAGGGGGATGGAGAGGGCTATCCCGCAAGCTATTAACTGGTCAATGCTGTATGCTGTAAGACAAGGGCCGAAGGAGAGTCCCTCGGAGTTTCTGGATAAATTACGAGATGCAATGAGACGCTACACCCCCTTGGACCCTGGATCAGAGATAGGAATCCAGCAGTTAGTGTCTCTCTTTTTAGGACAGTCTGCTAATGATATCCGGAGGAAGCTGCAAAAACTGAGAACAACCGACAGCAGGAATCTAGAGACTCTGTTAGATGAGGCATGGAGAGTATTTAACAATCAAGAGGAGGAGGATAGGAGAAGGGACCGACGGGCACTGGTGGCAGCAACACATGGGAGGGGGGAAATAAAAACTGGGAACTTTAGGAAACCATTAGAAAGAGATCAATGCGCATGGTGTAAGCAGAGAGGGCACTGGAAGAATGAGTGTCCAAAAAGACGAAAAGAGAAAATTCAGGCCCATTTTAAAGAAGATTGACGGGGACCTGGGGAATCTACCCTAGCGGATCCACTGGTTACCCTAAGGCTAGGGAAAAAGCAACAAGAAATAGAATTTTTGGTAGATACAGGAGCAACGTATTCGGTTTTGAATCAAGCCCCGACCCCTCTTGATACTGATTTTATTACAGTAAGGGGAGCCACTGGCCAGAGTGAGAAGGCATATTTTCTCAAACCTCTTAAGTTCAAATTGGGAAAACAATTGGGGATACATAAATTTTTATATCTGCCAAATTCCCCGAAACCCCTGCTAGGGCGAGATTTATTAGAACAATTGGGAGCAGAAATTAAATTCAAAAAAGGGAAAATGGAACTTCGGATAAGAGAAGATCAACTAATTGAAGTACTAAGTTTGGCCCTAATAGGAACTCCCATTTCTACAGGAGTGCCTGAGGAGATTAAAGCCCAAATTTATCCGGGGGTATGGGCCTCGGGAGTGCCGGGGAGAGCAAAAAATGCCTCCCCAATAGTGATAAAGCCTCAACAAGGAGCACGACCGGTGAGAGTCAAACAGTATCCCCTTAGGATAGAGGATAGGGAGGGGATCCGACCAACTATAGACCGGTTTATCGAGTATGGGCTGCTGAAAGAATGTGAATCAGAGTATAACACTCCAATATTACCTGTTAAGAAGCCGGATGGTAGCTATCGCATAGTGCAGGACCTCAGAGCTATCAACAGAATTGTTGAGGATTTACATCCGGTGGTAGCAAATCCATACACTCTTCTAAATAAACTGGTACCTGAATTGGCATGGTTTACCATTTTGGACCTAAAGGATGCCTTTTTCTGCGTGCCTCTGAGCCCAGAGAGCCAACTTTTATTTGCATTTGAATGGGAAAACCCAGAATCTGGGAGGAAAACACAGCTTACATGGACTGTGCTACCACAGGGCTTTAAAAATAGCCCGACACTTTTTGGAAATCAGCTAGCTAAAGACTTGGAACAGTGGAAACGCCCGCTTGGGTCAGGAGTGGTTTTGCAGTATGTGGATGATATATTACTCGCCACTGACACCAGAGAAACATGCCTAGAATGGACTGTGAGCCTGCTAAATTTTCTTGGACTTAATGGCTATAAAGTTTCTCCACAGAAAGCACAGATAGCCCAGCAGCAAGTGACTTATCTGGGATATGAAATAACCGCAGGCCAACGGACACTGGGGAAGGAGAGGAAAGAGGCCATCTGCCAGACACCTCGACCACAGATGCCTAAGGAACTTCGGACCTTTCTAGGAATGACAGGATGGTGCCATCTCTGGATATATAACTACGGACTTTTGGTAAAGCCTCTATATGAGTTATTAAAATCTGACTCAAAGAATATTATATGGAATAGGGAAGCAGACAAAGCCTTCCATCATTTAAAAAAGAGGTTAATGGAAGCACCTGCCCTGGGATTACCTGACACTACTAAACCTTTCTGGTTGTTTTCCTATGAAAAGCAAGGAATGGCCTTAGGAGTCCTAGCTCAGAATTTGGGACCCTATCGAAGGGCGGTGGCATACTTCTCCAAACAGCTCGACAAAGTAAGTAAAGGGTGGCCTAGCTGTCTCCGAGCGGTGGCAGCAGTGGTAATAAACATCCAAGAGGCCCGTAAGTTCACCCTAGGCCAGAAAATCACGGTTATGGTATCACATACAGTCTCAGCAGTACTGGAAGTAAAAGGGGGGCATTGGCTTTCACCTCAGAGGTTTCTTAAGTACCAGGCTATCCTGATAGAGCAAGATGATGTAGAAATAACAGTAACTAATATTGTCAATCCAGCCTCTTTCCTCAGCGGAACCAAAGGAGAATCAGTGACCCATGACTGCTTGGAAACAATCGAGGCGGTGTACTCCAGTCGACCAGACCTGAAAGAAGAACCATTGGAAGATGCAGAGGATTCCTGGTTCACCGACGGGAGCAGCTTCATTCAACAGGGAATACGCAAAGCTGGCTATACGGTAACCACCACAGAGAAGGTAATAGAATCCAAAGCCCTGGCCCCAAATACATCAGCCCAAAAGGCTAAGATAATAGCACTAACCCGAGCACTGGAATTGGCCAAAGGAAAACGGATAAATATCTGGACAGACTCTAAATATGCTTTTGGGGTGGTGCATGCTCACGGGGCGGTCTGGAGAGAAAGAGGACTCTTATCTACACAAGGGAAACACATCAAACATGCTGAAGAAATTCTCAAGCTCTTAGATGCAGTATTACTGCCTACCAAAGTGGCTATCATGCACTGCAAAGCCCACCAAAAAGGGAACACCGCTATGGAACTGGGTAACGCACTGGCGGACCGAGAAGCCAAAAGGGCAGCAGAAATGGGTAATGCGGAGATACAATCCTTGGTCCCAGATGGTAAAATACAAATTGACGACGAACCTAAATATTCTAGGGACGATCACAAATTGATCAAAGACTTAAATGGGAAAATTGAAGGGAAATGGGCCAAAACCCCACAGGGAAAAATAATAGTGCCTTTCTCGTTACTATGGGCTGTAGTCATGGCAGAACATAGAAAATCCCATTGGGGAACAGAGGCACTTTACAGATACCTGAGTAGGCTAATATGTGCTCGAAATCTATATGCCACTGTCAAACAAGTCACTCAGCAGTGTGAGGTATGTTTACAGAACAACCCTAGGACAGGCCCCAGAGTCCAATTTGGCCAGATAGGGAAGGGAAACTATCCGGGACAACAATGGCAAATTGATTTTTCAGAACTTCCAAGAAAAGGGGGGTTTCGATACCTATTGGTGCTAACTGATACCTTTTCAGGATGGCCAGAGGCATTTCCCTGTCGAACCAATAAAACAAGAGAAGTGGTCAAAGCATTGTTGCATGAAATTATACCAAGATTTGGGGTTCCCGCAGTAATTTCCTCGGAAAATTACTCGGAAAATTACCTCGGAAAATTACCTCGGAAATTACTGCAAGGGTTGTTTCGAAAGTAAGCAGATTATTGGGTATAGACTGGCAACTTCACACCCCATACAACCCACGATCAAGTGGTCAGGTAGAAAAGATGAATCACCTGATCAAAACGCAGATTGTGAAATTAGGCCAGGAAGCTAACTTGGCCTGGCCTCAGTCATTACCATTAGCCCTTCTCAGGATAAGAACAAAACCCAGAACCAAAGAAGGATTGAGCCCCTTTGAAATACTGTATGGGAGACCATATAGTGTACAGGATGGGATATCCACAGAGTTGGGGAATGAAATATTGACAGATTACCTGATAAATTTACAAAAACAGCTCAGGGAGGTAGAAAAACTGGTTCTGGGAACAAGAGCTCGTGGGCTGGATGGACCAGTACACAAGATCGAACCTGGGGATTATGTATATGTCAAGTCTTTTACAGATTCACCACTGAGGCCAAAGTGGGAAGGTCCCTTCCAGGTACTGCTGACCACTCACACGGCCATAAAGATTAAGGAACAAGCCGCTTGGATCCATTGGACTCGCATCAAGAGGGCTCCAGAACCCCAATGGACATCAACGCAGACCGGACCCCTGAAGCTTCGCCTCCAACGAAAAGATGGACATTAGTAACCTTGATAGTCGTCAACATGCCGGGACTTTGTATTTCAGGGGGAGGGACATGGGATACGAATACATATACACAAAGTCTGGAAACATTAGTAAAAGCTACTAATCTGTCAGATTGTTGGGTATATACCACCTTACCTAAAGGAGAAATGAAATTACCTCTATATGGGGTGGCAGCAAGCAATTGGAACTATGCCAACGGAACCTGGCCCAAATTTTGGGCAAAAGGGGGAAATGAGTTGAATGGATATTGTGAATACGATGATAATGTCTACCCCTTAGGACCCAGATTTGATTTACAACTATTGAAAGAAGTGCTTGTGGTATTAATTAGCAGTAACAATTGTACCTGGGAACACGGGGAATATAGACACAGGGGGCCGGTGAATAAGACAATAGCCTGGGGATGGAGCAAGTTCTGGATTAATAAGACAACTGTTGATGTGGGGAATTGGGATCTAACAGGGATAAAGGTAACGTATATTGACTTTTGCGACAAAACCCAACTAGTTGCATATAAAAGTAGTGTTGTTTCTGAAGGAGAAGGATATTCTTGGGAGTATGGATGGTATCAGGCAGGAAAGTTTTTAGGTGCGAATTTGACAGCAACTATTGGACCCTGTAAGTTACCTAAAGGATATTGGTGGTTGTGTGGAGATGGATATAGCAGAAAACAGCTGTCCGCAGGATGGAAGGGAACTTGCACGATAGGCTATCTAACTAGCCAGGATACGGTGTTTAATCAGTCTGAAATCCCCTCAGGTATGTTGAGAACACCTTGGAGGAGAATTCGGGGAGTAGAAAACCCTCTAGTGACAAGGGGAACAAGATTCCATAGCTTTGTAAGGTGGCTTATACCGTTCCTGGGCGTCAGTGAATTGGAGAAAGCAATTGTAAACATATCGGCCACTATAGAAGTGCTTGAAAAATCTACAATCGATGCTATACAAGCACTTCAACAAGAAGTCCAGTCATTAGCAAATGAATGGGCAAAACAGAATGGCATTAGACTTATTAACTTGGAAAGAGGGAGGCTTATGTGCAGTGATTAATCAAAGCTGTTGCTCATATGTAAACCAAAACGGAAGAATAGAGAAAGACTTACAAAATCTCATAGCTAAAACTCAGATTTTGCATCTGACTGCGCAAGATGACACCACATTCGGGTTTTCCGACCTTTGGGAAAAGTTAACCTCGCGGTTACCTAACTTTGCTTGGCTTAAGCGACTGTTTATCCTTCTAGTAGCAATACTTATGTTAGGAACTTTAGTGTGTGCATTAATTAGATGTCTTATGTGTTGTACCAGGGGGGCCAAAGACGAATACATTCAATGGAAGAAGCATCAGCTCCGTGAACGAGTGGAATCAGGGAAGTATTTTAGAAATCAGATGGAGAGGGAGAGTGTGTTATAGGTAATTGTAAAAGAATTTACAAAGGTGAAAGAAAAGGGGGGACTTGATTCAGAAAATGAATGGTTAAAGGTTAGTGTGAATTTAGTACAGCCTGGGAAAGAACAAAGCTCGGAGCCCAGCATTCCAAGATAAAGAAATGGCCTTGTGTATAAGATAGCGGGAGCAGCCTGCATGCTAAGGAGGGACCCAACTGTCTGGGAAAGGTGTCCATCTGGTCGGGACTAGTTTTGCGGTTTGGGATCCGGCCAACCCAAGCTTTCTGGGACAAAGGTGAAGGTACCCGGTGAAGAAGACTGCGAGCCTTCCTCCAGAAGACCCCGGCCCACGACCACCAGGCGGCAGTGCGCATGCGGCAAGGGGAGGAGATTTATGATAATGAGTTCTTAGAAATAATTAGAATAGTAATGCCTTTTCTTAGAATTAATTATAATAACCCAGCCCACCTTAATGAATATGTACGCTTTTCACCATAAATAGACGCTTGTTTCACAAACCGGTGTGCAAGTTTGGAGGAGAAATCCCCCTTGCACCCGGCGCCGCAATAAACATACCTGCTTTATAACTCTCTGCGAGTTGTAAGGTTTGTTTCCGCGCGTCAAGATAATGCACCTCTTCCCCTAATGATGACGAGGACAGACAGGCAGCACCTTGTGGAGTTCCCCAAGTACTTGTACCACCAACAGAAATGGGTTTATTTGAGAACTAGTAGGAAATCCTCTTCCAAAACATGAAGGACCAAGTCCTTCCCTACCATAAGTTGGCATAACTCTGCTGAGACTCTCAGGGCCACTCCAGTTGACCAGCTGAGGCTTAGCTCCTGTTTCTTGGAGCACCAGGGCCATCTGCTCCTTCCTTCGCCACATCCACACACCCAGCAACAGCTCTCGGCCAAGCAGGGCCAAAGGGACCGAGCAACAGTGCACAGGGGTTAAATTTCATTTCTGGTAGCAGCAACCCAAACAAGGAAGGTCCTCAAGTATAAGGTTGTTAAAGTTTAAAAAAGGATTTTTTTTTTTTAAAATAATCCTCTTTTTCAAGTGGTTTCATGTCGTTGACATCTTTTGTTTCAATAAAATTAATTATCATTTGCTTTGAAGTTTATAATTACAGCGCCCTGCTGAGGCACAAAGTGTTGGAAGCCTCGGGGAACCTGGGAGGAGCTGGTGCTGTTGGTTTGTCTGCAGTGTTTTCCATCAGGAAAATAGCTGTGTTTAGGGGAAAAGAACGGAAAAAATATTTGGCAGAGAACTGAAATTACATCCTCAACATGAGCGTAGATGCAAATCAAAGCACGATAATGGAGAAATAGCCAAGGATTTAGCAATTCTGGATTAGAAAGAGGATTTCAGCTGTGTACTTCAAATCTCTAATCTCGAGTGAGCAAGTAATCTAAATCCACCTAATAACAATGAATGAAATTATAGCTAAGGCGAGTAATTACTCCCTTTTTTCCTTTGTATCATTCAGAAGAGGTTTATCTGTGGGTGAACAGGATTGTGGAAGAAGCAAGGCCAGAGGAAGGAACAGAAGAAGCAGGAACACTGGCAGGGGACAACCCGCAAACAGCACCTAACGACCCTACTGATTGAGGGGAATTCCGCCCGTCTGGCAGTTGGGGGTTGCAGGGGCGTATTTTCTGGGAAAGAAGATACTTGGTACTATATAAGCTGCGTATTTGTTGTAATAAACGATTCTGGTTGCACCTCTGACCGGGGTCCGTGCCTTCATACGCTACAAATGGCGCCCAATGTGGGGCATGAATCAAGAGACTAAAGACGTCCGTACCGGTAGCGTAGCCCGATCGAACCAAGGATTGCCTCGAGGACTGACTTCACTGCCGGCTCATCACCTTCTGCAGGACAGAGCTGAGCAATCAGGAACCATGGGAAACACTCTGCCGAAAGAGCAGCAAATGAATCTCGAAGTACTACGCTATATTTTAAAAGTTCAGAATCGACCTGTACCTACCCTGTCTTTGGTAACCCTCTTAGACTGGGTACGAGAAAATGTCCCGGACTTTCCTAAGACCGGCACCTTTGACAAAGACATGTGGGACCAAATTGGCACAAAGCTTTGGGACGCTGCTGCAGGGACCGATAAGGTTGCAGCTAAGCATTTACCAGTTTGGCAGCAGATATCTGAAGCCCTAGTAGAGCTCTGCAAAGGGACACAAAAACCTCTGAGGAGAGCCCAACGCGTCCTTCTGCCCCGCCGCTGCCACCCCTGGACAATACCTATGTTGCAGAAGAGAGTCTCTCAGAAGGAGACTCCTTTGATCCTGGGCCGACTGACCCAGACCAAGAACCTAATCTATTTCTTTGTGATGATAAATTGAAAGAGGTAGTGGGGAACAACCTAACCCCCTTGAGCGATTGACCTAACCCCCTTGAGCGATTGACCTAACCCCCTTGAGCGATTGTCGTAGTGTGTGGGACAAATGTCGAAAAGAAGCCTTAGTTAAAGGCGACGCAGACATTTTGCAGGCGTTCCCTGTTATTTATCGCGGAAACTGACCCGGAGCGTGGGAGGCTTTGAGTTATGATCATGTTAAAGAACTGAGGAAATCGGTAAAAGATTGTGGTCTCCAGTCAGCATACGCCATGAACTTACTAACAGCTGTTGGGGATGGACATGTTGTGACTCATGATTGGAAATTGTTGTTGCGTATGACTTTGTCGGCTGTGCAATATGCTGTATTCATGACCGAGTACCGTGATCTCATGACTGCTAAAGCATTGGATAACTTAACTGGCAATTTAAATCATATTGGTGTGAATGAGCTCGTCGGTGAGGGGCCTTGGGCTACTCCCGATGTGCAAGCCCAAATGGACAGACAGTGTTTTGAGCAAGTAAAAGAAATTGTACTGCGCACGATAAGACAGGAACCTGATACAGCCGCTCCAGAAGCTTCCTTTTCTGCTATCACACAAGCGCCTGGAGAACCCTATATAAAATTCCTTGATCAACTCCAAAATGCAGTAGAAAGACAAGTAGATAACCGAGCAGCTCGTGATATTCTTATGAAACAATTAGCATTCGAAAATGCTAATGCTGACTGTCGTAAAGTATTGCGAACAATTAAGAATGCTAATCCTTCTATCACTGATACGATAAAAGCGTGCCAAGATATCGGCACAGAATCTCATAAAATGAGTCTCTTAGCTGATGCATTATCAACACAGCTCACTGTGGGGGCTGCTCAAAAGGCAGACTGCTATAATTGCGGAAAGCCTGGGCATCTAAAAAAAGATTGTCCCTGTGATAAGGGAGATAACACTCAAGGGTTAATGGCAGGGCCATTGCTTGGTTTAAGCTGTGTATCCATCGCCTTAAGCCATTGATAAGGTATTTAGGCAAAAGAAAGGGTGTGTTGAAACCATAAAGTGGTCACATCAGCCTCGATGGGAGATAAGGGAACAATTGGTATACAGAGGGATCATCTGGTTTCCCAACCCCATGGCCTAGAGCAACACAAGCCCCTAGGGAATATATATTTTTTTGGAGGTTGCTGAATGCAGAAAGCAGCAGAGGGCTCATGGTGTGGAGTGAGCAGGCCACAGGATGGCAGAGGAAACTCATGCTTGATAAGCAACAAGTGCTGAACCTGGAAAATGATGCCCCCACAGTGATTTGGGTGGTTTGGCCAGAGTCTGACAGATAATGACAAACATCAACAGTGGGTGAAAATGGATATTCAGGGCTTGGATTTTGGATGTGGACACATAAAATGGGATTCAGCTGCCTGATTTGGCAGCGATTCCTCAAAAAGCTGCCCTAGTTGCCCTAAGCATGGCCCTGGCTCAGGAATTCAGGCCCCTATGTCTGTTGGTCCACGTTCTCCTTGGTCTGGTCAAGCCTGAAATATGTCCTGAAGCCCTCCAAGATCCCTGCTTCCAATACCCATCTTTGCATCTAAGATACAGCTGAGGCAAAATACAAATAATGGTGGAGGGGAAAAAGGATCTCACTGTTTTCTAATTTCATTTTTAAAGTAAAAGCTTGCAGGTCTTGTTTTCCTTCCTTGGAGAAGCAAGGAAGGCACAAGCCTGTTCCCCCTCCTTGCCTGCCCTCTCTCCAATTTGCGGGTCAGCATTCATCCAGCAGTTGAATTTTCAGCTGTCACAGAGGCAGAGAGGAGGAGGAGGGGGAAAAAAAAGTTTGATAACTAAAAAGCCACCTGTGGATCATTCGCAACCAGACAGCCAGAGATGGAGGCTGCTGGGTGAATAATTTTCACTAGCAAAAGTGACCAAACAGTAGGCAGCCTTTTCCCTTGCCTGATGTTAAGAGTTGTCAGACAGGCAGTGAGAGGGTCTCTAGATTGTGCTAGGAACTTCTGGGACAGGAGAGAGAATTACTATTCAGCTTCTCTTGTCTTCTTGGGCATGGCTTTGAAATGCATCTTCTGTGGATGTGAAGGCTTAAAACACCTGGTGCTGGCTCCTGCAGGAGAATATGCTGCTGTCCTGGTGAAGTAGGCAAAGGTTTAGCATGTGTCAGGGCCCAAACACCAAACTTCTGTGTCTTCCAAATCTGCTAACTCCAGGCATGCTGTTCGTCTTCCCTTCTTCTTCCCTGCCTTCAGTGTTTTGAAATCCCACTTACTCTAGCCTTAAAACCCAATAATTACCCCCTTCTCGGCTATGAGAATAGCCAAAATGGGTTATGTCAGTTAGAAAATGAGAGAGCGCAACTTTTTTAGCCAGCTGGGAGATGTGGAAATTGGAGGAAGGTCTGGGCAGTGTTTGACGTGACCATGCTCCTGTAGGCTCCAGGCTAGTGCTGGAGCTGGGCAGCAAGTCCTGCAGCCAGGGAGGGATCAGGTTGGAGAGCACGGGAAGGCATGGAAGGGGGTGGAAAAAATCTCCATTTGCCTTGTCTCAGCAGACTGGGGTTTACGCAGAGGCTTTGGGCCAGCAGGAGGATGAGGGTGCCAGCTTACCATGAGGTTAGATTTTTGGTGCAGGGGGGACATTCCCCAGCAGGCATTGGCCATAAGAGGCATCATGACACATGCACATCCCTTGAGTCACCACTCCTTGGGGTTATGATTTCTTTTTTTTTCTTCCCCAAGCCTGAAATAATTTACAAGTCCCATTCTGGTAAATGCTGACTCAGGCTCATGTGCTTTTTAGCAAAGCTTAGACCAGTTCCTTCCCCATCACTACCTCTCTCTGCATGCTCAGCCATGGAATAGGTCCACAAAGGCTTCCACTTGCTGGCATCCATCTGAGGATCTTCAAGCTCATGTAGGGGAGAGGGTAAGGGCTGAGCCTATCGTTGCTGTAGGACTGAAATGGGTGAGGGACAGAGCTGCAGCCCCTGCCACCGATGACCAACAAGATGGCCACATCATGCTGCACGACATCTTGTCTGGTGGAAAACCCTAAAGTTATTGCAGACACTGAGGAAGAAAAAAAAAGTTACAATTATGTTATTTGGCAACAGGAACTTCATATTTATTCACAGACAAGTGTGTCATTTTGGTCCAGCCATTTTCCACAGCTTTGACTTGGGGCCAAAAAACATGGTCCAAGTCCAGCCAGGTCGTATGAACTTTGGGTCCATCTTAAGATATGACCTGATTTCCCTCCTCCTGGTGACTCCAGAACTTAGACTAAGTTCACATCCAAGCATAAACAAGCTCAGTCTTGTTCTTAACCACTAGCTTAGCATCTCCTAGCTCTTGTTGCGTTGATCCTCAGCTGGATTTCCCACGTGCTCTCACTAGAACTGCTTTAACAGTATCTCTGGACTAAGGGTTAGAACAGACTTTGGGGTGTCCATCAGAAAGGTGGCTGACTGCTGCCTCTGCCACAAGCCATCTGTGTCTACCTGCTTCAATACTGAGTGCCCACCTGAAACTCTCTGAAGTAGCCAAGATGCTAAATTCCCAAGTCAAGGTCCGATATGAAAGCGGTTGGGGTTATGTTAGTGCCAGACAGTGGGGGTTCTTTTTAACACTGAAAACTAAAAAAAAAAGGTTTTTTTGATCAACCAAGAGGAGAGACATTTAAAATTCAATAGTTAAAATCACTGCAAGTTACAGTAACGTTCCAATGAAAGTTAATGAAAGATAAATGTAGCGTATGAAGGCATGGACCCCAGTCGGAGGTGCAACCAGAATCGTTTATTACAACAAACACGCAGCTTATATAGCACTAAGTATCTTCTTTCCCAGACAACACGCCCCTGCAACCCCCAACTGCCAGACGGGCGGAATTCCCCTCAATCAGTAGGGTCGTTAGGCGCTGTTTGTGGGTCTTCCCCTGCCAGTGTTCCTGCTGCTTCTATTTCTTCCTCTGGCCTTGCTTCTTCCACAATCCTGTTCACCCACATCTCCCCCTTTTTTGTTTAATATATAGAATTATGCTTGTGTTAAAATATCAGATAATGATTACACATATATAACATCCTAATGATTACATTGACCCTATACTATTAAAACTACTATAAACTATAAAACTACTATTAACTATACTGTTAAACATTAATTTCTATAACCCTCTCATATAATGTGATTAGCTTACTTCCACGCAAATTCTATGTTATGGCTGGATTCTACATCCACTTCTTTTTCTAACATCATGCTTTGCAAGGCAAGTACAGTGTGCGTTTGAGCATACATGACTTGATTTATGCTTTTATAACACAGGAAAACAAACATGGCAAGCATAACAAAATTATCAACAGAACTACCAGGCTGGTAACATCAAAACCAACGATACTTTTGTGAACAGAAAAGATTCATTGCTCCGTCATTTCTGGTGGTTGTTCGTGATGCTCGGCTTCTAGATACGGTCGAATGTATCGTGCTGGGATCCACTTGGGACCATTTCCTGTGGAAACACAAGCGTATCCTCGCCCCCAGGTTATCAATGGCACGGGGCCTTCCCATTGTCCAGTGGCCATATCACGAATATGGACCATTGGCCGTGTTTTTGAACATTGGGGAAGCTCCGAAGTGTTGATTTACTCATGTCATATTGATAAGGGGAAATAACACTCAAGGGTTAATAGCAGGGCCATTGCTTGGCTTAAACTATGTATCTATAGCCTAAAGCCATTGCCAAGGTGTTTAGGCAAAGAAAGGATGTGTTGAAACCATAAAGTGGTCACATCGGCCTCGATGGGAGATAAGGGAACAATTGGTATCCATTTGTCCTGACAGAGCGATCATCTGGTTTCCCAACCCCGTGGCCTGGAGCAACACATTAACATTAAAAGCGAGAGGTACACAGCGAGGAAGACATACGGCCTTCATCCCCGAGACCCCAGCCCACGACCACCAGGAGACACTGCGCATGTGCAGCTGGGAGGAGTTAAAGGCGGAGACTATGGAAATGATTTCTCGTAACTCATTGTAATAAAGACCGTCTTTTCGGGGAAAGGTCATGGATATGTATAGGTGCCCCTTGAATATGTAAGATCTGATTGTATAAATCCTAAGCTAACTGCCGCGGTGGGTGCGCACGATTGTGGTGGGGCGACCCCCCATGCTGCCCGGCGCCGAATAAACATACCTACTTTACAACCTCACAGGTTGTGGAGTCTGCTTTCCGCACGTCATTTTGGCGAGCCAGCCAGGAGGCACTCTGCTCGGCTGCGGAGCAGACGCCCCTAGGCGCGCCCCGAGCACTTTCCTCGGAGGAGCCTCCACTCCCAGCCGCTCACCACGGGAATAGACAACAACCTCCTGAAGCCGCGGATAAATGGTATGTTTTACAGAGGGGGCCAGTAAGTCGTAGGGGACGCCCACACTTGGCCGGGGCCGCCGATAAATCGCGCAGAGATGTCTGGTGTGCGGCATAGTCCCCGTACAGGAGGAGGGTACCCTGTATGGAAGTAGGGGATTTGCTGACCGATAGAGCGGCCGCTAGCGATCTTGGGGGTAGATCGAGCAAATCCGAGGTCACCGCTGCATCCCAGTATCGGGAGCCGGGAAGGACCTGCTAATGATTGTATAAGAAGCAGGAGAAGGGTAAGCGGGCTTCTCAAAGTTGTGATACAAGTACTTGAATAATATTTGCAGCTGCTGGAGGGATACCAACTGGAGTAATGATTGTATGTTTTATTTGTAAATGCCCGGGCATTTTATGTTAAGAGCATTTGTGTGTGGATGCGTGTGTTTGAGACACAGCGTCGCTGTGGAGCGAGTGGGAGTCCTGATTTGCGGTTCCGTGACTCCGCGAGGAACACGGCCAGAGATGGACAAAGCGCCTGAAACGTCTGTAAAAATTTGTAAATGTCTTGATATATGTAAGTTGGGCTGCTGTGGTGTTTCGTCAATCTTCTAAGTATCGGGGGTCTGGCTGATCATCAAAGTGGCCGGACAGGGAGAGTCACTCCTTTGGTGGTTTGGGCTCGAACCTTGGGAATATTTAAATGAAGGAGGGGACTGGATAAGAAGGGGAGAGGGACGAATTTATTTAGGAGGAGTGTATTTAACACCTGCCGGACAGACAGTGGCCCTAGACTGGGAACAACCTGTCCCAGATACCTTTCTAAACCCCCATATTGACGGACACGTGGGGGTGATCCCTTGTTTTGTGTGTGGGCTTACTAACAAATTACATGAAAATTGGCATTCGGCTCGGGTCCTGTTGAAATGTAAATCTTGTGAGAAAATTTGGTATTGTTTATCTAGGAGGCGGAGAGCTGAGTGTCCCAAATGCTCTCCTCTAATCCCACGGTTTTATGATTGGGAAAGGGCCCATCAAGAGTCCGAAATAGTAAAGTTTATCTGTGGGAAGAAAACTTTAATCCCAGAAGATTGGGACGTTTGGGAGGAAGATTGGAAGACTGTAAGGACCTGTGAGGAGAGGTTTGCGTGGAAATCAAAGCAAGGCACAATAGCTAACAAGAAACAATCTAAAGAGATGGGTAACACTCAGAATAAGGGTATTTTAAAGAAAAGCCCCCTTGGTTGTATATTGACACACTGGAGGAACATTGTTGGAACCGGGGGTACAGAGAATAAGAAGACTCTCATAAAATATTGCAATCAATGGTGGCCGATTTATAAGCTGGAAGATGGAGCTAAGTGGCCACTTTATGGGTCAATTGATTATAACACCATCCTGCAATTAATGTTGTTTTTAAGGAGGGAAGGAAAATGGGATGAAGTGTCATATGCAGACACGTTTTTCACCCTCCGAAATCACCCGGAGTGGCAAAGGGACTGTGGAATGGTGCCGCCACAGGACCCTATGGTACTCGCCCTCGAGAGGGAAAACAACAAAGAACTTAAAGGTAAACTGAGGCGGTGTTGCTCGGCATGTAGTATTGGACAAAGGTGCACTAGAGCAAATAAAATCCACCGGGCCTCAGAACAAGATCTAACTGATTTGTTAAGCCTCCCCCTCGATCACAGGAACAGGATGTGGACTCGGACGGAACCTCCACTCCCCCGGACAGCCCTGTATCCTCCCGTACTAGAAAAAAGTCTACCCCAACAGTCTTACAGGCACCCCTCCGAGAGGCGGTAAGGCCGGATGGCGGGACGATGCTAATCAAGGTACCCTTTTCCACCACCGATTTAGAGGCATGGAAAGGGGTTGCCAAGGATTACAGGAATGATCCGGTAAGTGTAACCAAACATTTTCAATTTATCGTAAAACAACACAACCCCGACTGGAATGATATACAGTTATTATTAGGATATATGACTGAGACGGAAAAACAATTAATTCTAAAAACTGCAGGGGATTTGGCTGAGGATCATTATAAAACTACAGGAGGAGATGTTAAAGAATACCTCCCCCTTCAAGATCCAAAATGGGATGCAAACAGGTCTGCGGATATGGAAAAATTGCAGGCATAACAGGGGTGGATCTCAAAAGGGATGGAGAGGGCCATCCCCAAAACCATAAATTGGTCAGCATTATATGCAATTAGGCAAGGTCCTTCCGAGTCACCATCCGAATTCCTGGATCGACTAAGGGACGTAATGCGCCGTAACACGCCGCTGGATCCTGGGTCAGAGGTAGGAATACAACAACTAGTTTCCTTATTTTTAGGTCAGTCTACAGGAGATATTAGGCGCAAGCTCCAAAAGCTACGTTCTATAGAAGGAAGGAACCTAGAAGTATTGCTGGATGAAGCATGGAGGGTGTTCAGTAATAGAGAGGAAGATTACAGGCGGGGACAAAGAAGGGTGGTGCCGGTCGTCAGGGAGGAGGAAGAAAGAAAACCCAGACGAGGACCGCCTCGACTAGGCAGGGATCAATGTGTGTTATGCAGAAGATTTGGTCACTGGAAAGATGAGTGTCCGGAAAAGTGGAAAAATAAGGAGAAGGGACGAAACAATCAGAAAGGAAGAATAGTAGCCAATTTGAAGGAATATTGACGGGGACCTGGGGAATCCACCCTAGCGGATCCACTGGTTATAATGAAGCTAGGGAAGGAGCAAAAGAAGGTGGAGTTTCTGGTTGATACAGGGGCAACGTATTCGGTTTTAAACCAAACTCTGATGCCCCTGGGAAATGACTATATCATGGTAAAAGGGGCAACTGGCCAAAGTGAAAAGGCATATTTTTGTGAACCTCTGAGATATAAATTGGGAAAACAATGGGGCGTCCACAGATTCCTGTACATGCCCAACTCCCCAGAAGCGCTTTTGGGGAGAGATTTGTTGGAACAATTGGGTGCAATAATTAAATTTAAAAAGGGAGAGATTACTCTGGAGGTAAATGACCAGCAGTATATCCAAATAACGAGTTTATCCCTAGCTAGTGTTCCCACAGAAGGAAAAATCAGCGAAGAAATCATGAACCAGGTATACCCCGGGGTATGGACCACCGATGTGCCCAGGAAAGCAAAAATGCTCCACGTGTTGAGGTCAGACTCAAGGAAGGACGACAGCCGGTAAGGATCAAACAGTATCCCCTGAAGAAGGAGGACAGGGAGGGAATTCAGCCAGTAGTAGAAAGATTCTTACAACTGGGGTTATTAAAGGAGTGTGAATCCGATTTTAACACTCCAATATTACCTGTCCGTAAACCCGACGGGTCATACCGGGTGGTCCAGGACCTCCGGGCTATAAACAAGATAACTGAGGACCTCTATCCAGTAGTGGCAAATCCATACACCTTGCTGACTGTATTAACACCTGAACTAACCTGGTTTACTGTTTTAGACCTGAAGGATGCCTTCTTTTGCCTCCCTCTCCATAAAGCCAGCCAGAAAATATTTGCATTTGAATGGGAAAATCCCCAAAGTGGACGTAAAACTCAGCTTACTTGGACAGTGTTACCACAAGGGTTCAAAACCAGCCCTACTATATTTGGTAACCAACTCACAAAAGATCTTGAGTCCTGGGAAGCCCCACCTGAGGAGGGGAAACTGTTACAATATGTGGACGATATCCTGATTGCCACCAAGACAATGGATGCTTGTATGGCCTGGACGGTGAGTCTGCTAAACTTTTTGGGGCTCCAGGGATACTGGGTATCCAAGAAGAAGGCCCAAGTAATGCAGCATAAGGTGATTTATCTGGGCTATGAAATCAGTGCTGGACAAAGGACTTTGGGACAGGCCCGAAAAGAGACAATATGCCAAACCCCAAGACCGCAAACAGTGAAAGAGTTACGAACTTTCCTGGGGATGACTGGGTGGTGCCGATTATGGATCTATAACTATGGACTGCTTGTTAAACCCTTGTATGCACTAACAACCACTGAACAGCAGCACCTTGATTGGAACAAAGAGACCATACAGGCCTTTGAGTTGCTAAAAAAGGCCCTGATGTCGGCCCCAGCCTTAGGACTCCCAGATGCGAGTAAACCGTTTTTTCTTTTTTCCCACGAAAAGCAGGGGATTGCCCTGGGAATACTAGCACAAGATCTGGGCCTGTATCGACGAGCAGTTGCCTACTTTTCTAAACAATTGGACGCAACTGCAAAGGGTTGGCCTAGATGCTTGCGAGCGGTCGCGGCCGTAGTACTGAACATCCAGGAAGCCCGAAAATTCACCCTGGGCCAGAAAATGACTGTGTTGGTGTCCCATACAGTATCTGTAGTATTAGAAGTGAAAGGCGGACACTGGCTCTCCCCACAAAGATTCTTGAGGTATCAGGCTATAATGGTGGAACAAGATGATGTGGGGATTGTAGTCACTAACATTGTCAATCCAGCCTCTTTCCTCGGTGGAAACACAGGAGAACCAGTGCATCACGACTGTCTGGAGGCCATCGAAGCGACATATTTGAGCCGTTCGGACCTGAGAGACAGTCCTATGGAAAACACGGAAAACTGGTTCATGGATGGAAGCAGCTATGTCCTAAGCGGTAAAAGGCATGCCGGATATGCCATTACCACCAGTCAGTAAGTAATAGAGTCAGGGCCTTTGCCCATGAATACCTCGGCACAGAAGGCAGAAATAATTGACAGACTCGAAATACACCTTTGGAGTCATACATGCTCATGGAGCAATCTGGAAGGAGAGAGGATTATTGAACTCGCAGGGCAAAAACATCAAGCATGCAGAGGAGATCCTGAAGCTGCTGGAGGCAGTCGAACTCCCTGAGAAAGTGGCGATCATGCACATTAAGGCACACCAGAAAGTAAACACGGAGTTGGAAAGAGGAAATGAGCTGGCGGACAGAGAGGCAAAACAGGTAGCCAAAGCAAAGGTAAAAACAGAAGGGGCTTTGATCCCTGACGGGCAAATTTCCCTAGAAGGTAAGCCAGAATATACCAAGGAAGATCAGAAGCTTATCACAGATCTAGAAGGATCATATAAGGAGGAGGGATGGGCTCTCACCCCACAAGGGAAACTAATCGTTCCCTCTTATCTAGTATGGTCTCTGATAAGGGAAGAACATAGAAAGAGGCATTGGGGGGCAGAGGCACTATATAAACAACTAATTAGAGAAATTGTAGCTAGAAATTTATACACCACTATGAGACAAGTGACTCAGCAGTGCGATCTTTGCCTCCAGACTAATCTGAAAAATACCCCCAAACCAGAAGTGGGCCAAATTGGGAAGGGCAATGGGCCTGGGCAGCAATGGCGGATTGATTTTTCAGAACTCCCAAGAAAAGGGGGGTATCGATATTTATTAGTATTAACTGATACCTTTTCAGGTTGGCCAGAACGGACATTGCTCGAATTTGGCAACAGTCAAGGGTACTACACCAATTATCTCAAGATGATGCTTTACTTGTTTTTTCTGATCTTTGGGAAAATTAACCTCGTGGCTGCCTGACTTTGCTTGGTTGAAACAGCTGTTTGTATTATTAATTACAATGATAGTCTTAGGGATTGCAATTTGCACTTTACTTAGATGCTTTATGTGCTGGGCAAAAAGAACCACAAGTGATTACGAACTTTGGAAGAAGCATCAGCTTTGACAAAAAGTCGAGTCAGGAAAATATTTTAAGAAATGCTTAGAGAAAGAAAACACGCTGTAGGAATAAGTAAAAGAATTTACTAATCTCTTAGAAAAGGGGGGATTGATAAGGGGAAATAACACTCAAGGGTTAATAGCAGGGCCATTGCTTGGCTTAAATTGTGTACCTATAGCCTAAAGCCATTGCCAAGGTGTTTAGGCAAAGAAAGGATGTGTTGAAACCATAAAGTGGTCACATTGGCCTCGATGGGAGATAAGGGAACAATTGGTATCCATTTGTCCTGACAGAGCGATCATCTGGTTTCCCAACCCCGTGGCCTGGAGCAACACATTAACATTAAAAGCGAGAGGTACACAGCGAGGAAGACATACGGCCTTCATCCCCGAGACCCCAGCCCATGACCACCAGGAGGCACTGCGCGTGCGCAGCTGGGAGGAGTTAAAAGCAGAGACTATGGAAATGATTTCTCGTAACTCATTGTAATAAAGACCGCCTTTTCGGGGAAAGGTTATGGATATGTATAGGTGCCCCTTGAATATGTAAGATCTGATTGTATAAATCCTAAGCTAACTGCCGCAGTGGGTGCGCACGATTGTGGTGGGGCGACCCCCCGTGCTGCCCGGTGCTGAATAAACATACCTACTTTACAACCTCACAGGTTGTGGAGTCTGCTTTCCGCACGTCAATATCACTGTTGTCTCTGTTTAGAAAATTTAAAACAAAAGTGGCTTTCCATAGTCGTTCCTGTGGTGGATCTCCCAGACTCCCCCTTTTTTGTTTAATTAGCAATTGCTTTAGCGTTTGATGGGCACGCTCAACAATTGCCTGCCCTGTAGGGGAGTGTGGAATTCCAGTGATGTGGCGAATGCCCCATTCCTGTAAAAAAGGCTGTGTGGTTTTAGATACATACGCAGGGTCATTGTCTGTCTTGATGGTTTCTGGTATACCCATAGCAGCGATGGCTGCTAGCCAGTGTCGTTGGACATCTCAACTCTTTTCTCCTGTATGTGCAGTGGCAAAGATATAATTAGAAAAAGTATCAACAGTGACATGTACATACTTTATGTTATAGTTGAATTTTAAGACAAATCGAGTCCGAAATAGATTTATTAAATATTTATTAAGGTAGGAAAGCAAAAGCAGCGCTGGGCGGCCGGGGAGTTGCAGCTCCACCAAAGACTCGCAAATTCAGGCAAGCTAAACGACTCCTTTTATCTTCACAGAGGTCGATTGCAACATCTTCGGTACGCCCCTCGGCTTCTTCCGAGGGGCTTCTTGCTTGGGGCAATTTCGATAAGATATCATCACAGAATCAGCTTATACAATCTATTCTTTTCAGGGTTGATTGGTACAATGGCACACGTTAGCAAGACATTAACGGTTTAACATTCGCTCAAGGTAACACATTCTGATGACATTGTGGTTAAGCCTTTCTTGTCAAACAGGGTGTTCCCATGTTTGGTGTTGCCAGATAACATTGTGGACTTGTATCTTCTGGTTAAATAGGAAGTTCTCAAGACTGCTACAATGGGTTCGTTCCTCTTGCTTAACCTGTTTGATCAGCAAATTACCCTTAGTTACTTATTACACTTTAGGTGACCAAATTCTCCAAAATGTGTAACATCTGTTTGCCAAATTTGCAGTGGTGAGGTGCCACGTGGGTTAACTCCCAATTGTAGCAATGGGGCTATAGATTGGCATTCAGGGCATGTCAAGATAACATTACCTGCTTGGTCAGTGGTTAGCTGAAATAGCTTTTGCAGTGCCTTCCTGTTTTGGTGAAAAAAACTATGTGAGAGCTGTGCTTGTTGAAATAATTGCGGTGTGGCGAGGGCGACTGTGGCTTTATCAGCAGCATGGTTGCCCTCGGCTAGGGGTCCTGGCAGAGAGGTGTGTGACCGAATATGCGTGATATAATAGGGTAATTTACGATAGGAAACATAATGCCATAATTTTTTAAGTTGTGTGAATAACACTGGGTTGTTGACTTCCTTTAGGAAAGCGCCTTCTATACGCTGAACAATTCCTGTAACATATAAAGAATCAGTTATGATATTGAGATTTACATCAGAAAAAAGTTGAAAAGCACGTGCAACAGCTGCAAGCTCAACAACTTGGGGCGATCCATCGACACGTTTTATATCTTGGTTCCAGAGATTGTCGGTGGATCGCCAAAGGACTACCGCCCTGTGTGTTTTAACTGCATTAGAAAGTGGGGTATGAGAAAGTAAGGTTCGATTAGTCAGGGGTAATTCTTCTAAGGAATTTAACAGAGAATGTTTAGGTAAATGGATCAAAATTTGACCAGTGCAGTCTGCAAGTGCAGTCTGCACACTGAGAGATTCTGCTAACATCCAGTCCAAGTCTTTTTTGTTGGTGGGAATATAAATGAATTCTGGATCACTAGCTTTTAGAGTCTGAAGTCAGTGACGACCTTTCTGAATCAAGTTGGCAAACATTTCTAATTGTGAAGTTACAGTCTTTGTAAATGCATGAGGCAAAAAGAGCCACTCTAATATCACAAACGGGTCCTTTTTTTGTTGAATCCCATTGGCTTAGAAGGGCATATGGCTGAAAGGTATTTAATGATGACTAAGTACACTGGAAGCGTTAAACAAAGACGGTGACTTTGACGCATCTGTAAAGCCTCCATTACTTGCTGTAGACATTGCAGTCCAGTAGGTGTCAGCTGCCTTTTAGAGTTCAGGTCAGGGTCACCCTTTACTAATTGAAACAGGGGGTGTAGATCTTGTGTAGTGATACCTAGAAAAGGTCTGAGCCAGTTGATGGTTCCTAACAATTTTTGCAGATCATTCAGAGTCTTTATTTGTAATGCCAGCTTCAGTGCTTGTGGCTGGATGGTGTGAGTTCTAATTTTCCATCCTAGATATTTCCAGGGTGGTTCACGTTGGACCTTTTCCTCGGCAATCTGCAAGCCTGCTCCTTGGACAGCAAGGCGGACTTGGCAGATGACTGTCTGCAGGTCTTTGTCTTTTTCAGCAGCTAAAAGTATGTCATCCATGTAATGATAAATTATAACATGAGGGTTTGCATTTCGGACAGGTTGCAAAGCATTTGCCACAGTTAGTTGGCAGATAGTCGGGCTGTTTAGCATACCTTGCGGCAACACAGTCCAATGATATCGTCGTGTGGGCTGTTGCTGATTGATAGATGGTACAGAGAACGCAAACCGGGGTGCATCCCCTGGGTGTAGAGGAATAGCAACAAAACAGTCCTTGAGATCAATTATAGCTATTGGCCAATTTTGAGGCAGCATAGAAGGTGAAGGAAGACCAGGCTGCAGCGCACCCATAGGCTCAATGACTGCATTTATAGCTCGAAGGTCTTGTAACAATCGCCACTTGACGTTTTTCTTTGGTATTACAAATACAGGAGTGTTCAACGGGCTGGTGGTGGGTACAATGGGGCCAGCAGCCAGTTGTTCTTGTACTAAGTCATGCAAATGCAGCAGTTTGTCCTTTTTCAGGGGCCATTGATCTACCCAAACAGGTTTTTCTGATTTCCATGTCAATGAAAGGTCCTGCTGCTTGTCAATAGCCCCTATTAAAAATTTGTTTTCAGGAGGATTCCCCACTGGCTTAACAAGTCTCGGCCCCATAAAGTACAGGGCACAGGTGACGTGCGGAAAGCAGACTCCACAACCTGTGGTGTTGTAAAGTAGGTATGTTTATTTGGCGCCGGGCAGCACGGGGGGTCGCCCCACCACAATCATGCGCACCCACCGCGGCAGTTAGCTTAAGATTTATACAATCACACTTTACATATTCAACGGACACCTATACATATCCATGACTTTTCGCCGAAAAGGCGGTCTTTATTACAATGAATTACGAGAAATCATTTTCATAGCCTCCGCCTTTAACTCCTCCCCGTTGCACATGCGCAGTGCCTCCTGGTGGTCGTGGGCCGGGGTCTCGGGGATGAAGGCCGTATGTCTTCCTCGCTGTGTACCTCTCGCTTTTAATGTTAATGTGTTGCTCCAGGCCACGGGGTTGGGAAACCAGATGATCACTCTGTATACCAATTGTTCCCTTATCTCCCATCGAGGCCATGTGACCACTTTATGGTTTCAACACATCCTTTCTTTTGCCTAAATACCTTATCAATGGCTTAAGGCGATGGATACACAGCTTAAACCAAGCAATGGCCCTGCCATTAACCCTTGAGTGTTATCTCCCTTATCAATCCCCCCTTTTCTAAGAGATTAGTAAATTCTTTTACTTATTCCTACAGCATATTTTCTTTCTCTAAGCATTTCTTAAAATATTTTCCTGACTCGACTTTTTGTCAAAGCTGATGCTTCTTCCAAAGTTCGTAATCACTTGTGGTTCCTTTTGCCCAGCACATAAAGCATCTAAGTAAAGTGCAAATTGCAATCCCTAAGACTATCATTGTAATTAATAATACAAACAGCTGTTTCAACCAAGCAAAGTCAGGCAGCCACGAGGTCAATTTTTTCCAAAGATCAGAAAAACCAAGTGAAGTATCATCTTGAGATACTTGATGTAGTACCCTTGACTGTTGCCAAATTTGAGCAATGTCTGTTTCAACTCTTTTCTCTTGATTTATATATGAGCAGCAACTCTGATTTATTATTAAGCAAACTCCTCCCTCCTTTGCCGTAATCAAATCTAGGGCCATACGATTTTGCAAAACCACTTTACCAAGGGAAGATACTTCAGTTTGTAGTCCCTGGATAGCATCCACAGTAAGATTCTCAATTTTCTCCATGGTGGCTGAGATGTTCACTATAGCCTTTTCTAATTCACTTACTCCTAACTGGGGAAAAAGCCATCTCACAGAACTATGGAAAGCTGATGGCCTCTCTGCGAGGGGATTATTCGGGATCCCACGTACTTTCCGCCAGTGTGCCCGCATAATCCCTGGAGGAGGGTGCGAGTGATTATATACTTTATTTTGGGGAACCACATACCCCAGTGTGCAGACCCCATCCCAGTAGTTAGGTAAGGATTTCCTAGCACACCCATCTCCACATAGCCACCAGAGTCCGTCGGGAATACAGCTATAGGAATAATTGAGCCATAATCCCATTGTTATTGCTTGAGGACATCCGCCATGGCTGTCATTAATAGCCTTCCCTCTTTCACATATAGTCCCATTAAGATCTGCTGTTAAATTGAGATTAAAAACTCCAACCTTTGGGGCAGTATTATTACGCCTCTTTATGAATATTGGCTTCTCCAATATCTGCAGATCGGATTTGCGTGGGTGAACACTATTATTCCCACATGTGTATTTTGGGACTTTGTGGCCTTTAGGGGGTATTGGAGTCTGGAAGCCCCAGCAAAGAGTCTCACCAGTAGGGAGACGGGATTGGTATTGACCTGGGGCACAGCCACCTTCTATATTCCATAGGAGGTTTTTCCCTGTAGGTAAAGTGGAATTATTTAGATTGTCATATGGCCAGCTCCAATTTGCGTAAGAGACTGGTATTCCAAGGAGGGGGAGTTCTAAATTTCCCTTGGGAAGGGCTGTGCATACCCAGCAATTGGAGAGGTTCAGACTATCTGCTACAGATTTGGTCATTTGTATATATGAGTTCTGATCCCACATTTCTACAGTTCCCCACAGCATAATGACTATGTCCGTGAGAAAAATAGTTTTCCCGGTTGGGCTTGCGTGACCTTCCATGGAGATTTATGTGCCTTTTTCACTCTGGTGTGGTGGATCCAGGCGCTCTGCTCCTTGATCTTGATTGCTGTGAAGGAGGTGAGTAGTACCTGGAAAGGTCCTTCCCACTGCGGCTCCAAAGTTTTTTCTGTAAGAGACTTTACATATACATAGTCTCCAGGTTGTATGTTATGTACAGGCCCATCCAAACCCCTACTTCGAGTCCCAACCACGTGTTTCTCAATTTTGCTGAGTTGTCTGCTTAATGCCACCATGTAGGAAGTCATGATTTCATCCCCAGCTTGTGTGGACATTCCTTTCTGTATTCCATAGGGTCGCCCATACAAGATTTCAAAAGGGCTCAGTCCTTCCTTCGCTCTTGGTCTAATTCGTATGCGCAGGAGAGCCAAGGGAAGGGACTGAGGCCAGGCCAAGTTCGTTTCCTGCCCCAATTTCACAATCTGCTGTTTGATTAGGTGGTTCATTTTTTCTACTTGGCCACTCGACTGAGGGCGATATGGGGTATGAAGCTGCCAATCTATACCCAAATGGCGGCTAATTTTTTGTACTATTTTTGAGATGAAATGTGATCCTCTATCAGAGGATATGGTTGCTGGAACCCCAAAGTGTGGTATTATTTCCTGTATTAATGTTCTGGCTACCTCCCGAGCCTTGGCTGTCCTGGTAGGGAATGCCTCTGGCCAACCTGAAAAGGTATCAGTTAATACTAATAAATATCGATACCCCCCTTTTCTTGGGAGTTCTGAAAAATCAATCTGCCATTGCTGCCCAGGCCCATTGCCCTTCCCAATTTGGCCCATTTCTGGTTTGGGGGTATTTTTCAGATTAGTCTGGAGGCAAAGATCGCACTGCTGAGTCACTTGTCTCACAGTGGTGTATAAATTTCTAGCTACAATTTCCCTAATTAGTTGTTTATATAGTGCCTCTGCCCCCCAATGCCTCTTTCTATGTTCTTCCCTTATCAGAGACCATACTAGATAAGAGGGAACGATTAGTTTCCCTTGTGGGGTGAGAGCCCATCCCTCCTCCTTATATGATCCTTCTAGATCTGTGATAAGCTTCTGATCTTCCTTGGTATATTCTGGCTTACCTTCTAGGGAAATTTGCCCGTCAGGGATCAAAGCCCCTTCTGTTTTTACCTTTGCTTTGGCTACCTGTTTTGCCTCTCTGTCCGCCAGCTCATTTCCTCTTTCCAACTCCGTGTTTACTTTCTGGTGTGCCTTAATGTGCATGACCGCCACTTTCTCAGGGAGTTCGACTGCCTCCAGCAGCTTCAGGATCTCCTCTGCATGCTTGATGTTTTTGCCCTGCGAGTTCAATAATCCTCTCTCCTTCCAGATTGCTCCATGTGCATGTATGACTCCAAAGGCGTATTTCGAGTCTGTATAGATATTCACAGCTTTGCCTTGGGCCAATTCCAAGGCGCGGGTCAGAGCAATTATTTCTGCCTTCTGTGCCGAGGTATTCATGGGCAGAGGCCCTGACTCTATTACTTCCTGACTGGTGGTAATGGCATATCCGGCATGCCTTTTACCGCTTAGGACATAGCTGCTTCCATCCGTGAACCAGTTTTCCGTGTTTTCCATAGGACTGTCTCTCAGGTCCGAACGGCTCAAATATGTCGCTTCGATGGCCTCCAGACAGTCGTGATGCACTGGTTCTCCTGTGTTTCCACTGAGGAAAGAGGCTGGATTGACAATGTTAGTGACTACAATCTCCACATCATCTTGTTCCACCATTATAGCCTGATACCTCAAGAATCTTTGTGGGGAGAGCCAGTGTCCGCCTTTCACTTCTAATACTACAGATACTGTATGGGACACCAACACAGTCATTTTCTGGCCCAGGGTGAATTTTCGGGCTTCCTGGATGTTCAGTACTACGGCCGCGACCGCTCGCAAGCATCTAGGCCAACCCTTTGCAGTTGCGTCCAATTGTTTAGAAAAGTAGGCAACTGCTCGTCGATACAGGCCCAGATCTTGTGCTAGTATTCCCAGGGCAATCCCCTGCTTTTCGTGGGAAAAAAGAAAAAACGGTTTACTCACATCTGGGAGTCCTAAGGCTGGGGCCGACATCAGGGCCTTTTTTAGCAACTCAAAGGCCTGTATGGTCTCTTTGTTCCAATCAAGGTGCTGCTGTTCAGTGGTTGTTAGTGCATACAAGGGTTTAACAAGCAGTCCATAGTTATAGATCCATAATCGGCACCACCCAGTCATCCCCAGGAAAGTTCGTAACTCTTTCACTGTTTGCGGTCTTGGGGTTTGGCATATTGTCTCTTTTCGGGCCTGTCCCAAAGTCCTTTGTCCAGCACTGATTTCATAGCCCAGATAAATCACCTTATGCTGCATTACTTGGGCCTTCTTCTTGGATACCCAGTATCCCTGGAGCCCCAAAAAGTTTAGCAGACTCACCGTCTAGGCCATACAAGCGTCCTTTGTCTTGGTGGCAATCAGGATATCGTCCACATATTGTAACAGTTTCCCCTCCTCAGGTGGGGCTTCCCAGGACTCAAGATCTTTTGCGAGTTGGTTACCAAATATAGTAGGGCTGTTTTTGAACCCTTGTGGTAACACTGTCCAAGTAAGCTGAGTTTTACGTCCACTTTGGGGATTTTCCCATTCAAATGCAAATATTTTCTGGCTGGCTTTATGGAGAGGGAGGCAAAAGAAGGCATCCTTCAGGTCTAAAACAGTAAACCAGGTTATTTCGGCTGTCAATACAGTCAGCAAGGTGTATGGATTCACCACTACCGGATCTTATTTATAGCCCGGAGGTTCTGGACCACCCGGTATGACCCGTTGGGTTTGCGGACAGGTAAAAATTTTTCTACTACTGGCCGAATTCCCTCCCTGTCCTCCTTCTTCAGGGGATACTGTTTGATCCTTACCGGCTGTCGTCCTTCCTTGAGTCTGACCTCAACACGTGGAGCATTTTTGCTTTCCTGGGCACATCGGTGGTCCATACCCCGGGGTATACCTGGTTCATGATTTCTTCGCTGATTTTTCCTTCTGTGGGAACACTAGCTAGGGATAAACTCGTTATTTGGATATACTGCTGGTCATTTACCTCCAGAGTAATCTCTCCCTTTTTAAATTTAATTATTGCACCCAATTGTTCCAACAAATCTCTCCCCAAAAGCGCTTCTGGGGAGTTGGGCATGTACAGGAATCTGTGGACGCCCCATTGTTTTCCCAATTTATATCTCAGAGGTTCACAAAAATATGCCTTTTCACTTTGGCCAGTTGCCCCTTTTACCATGATATAGTCATTTCCCAGGGGCATCAGAGTTTGGTTTAAAACCGAATACGTTGCCCCTGTATCAACCAGAAACTCCACCTTCTTTTGCTCCTTCCCTAGCTTCATTATAACCAGTGGATCCGCTAGGGTGGATTCCCCAGGTCCCCGTCAATATTCCTTCAAATTGGCTACTATTCTTCCTTTCTGATTGTTTCGTCCCTTCTCCTTATTTTTCCACTTTTCCGGACACTCATCTTTCCAGTGACCAAATCTTCTGCATAACACACATTGATCCCTGCCTAGTCGAGGCGGTCCTCGTCTGGGTTTTCTTTCTTCCTCCTCCCTGACGACCGGCACCACCCTTCTTTGTCCCCGCCTGTAATCTTCCTCTCTATTACTGAACACCCTCCATGCTTCATCCAGCAATACTTCTAGGTTCCTTCCTTCTATAGAACGTAGCTTTTGGAGCTTGCGCCTAATATCTCCTGTAGACTGACCTAAAAATAAGGAAACTAGTTGTTGTATTCCTACCTCTGACCCAGGATCCAGCGGCGTGTTACGGCGCATTACGTCCCTTAGTCGATCCAGGAATTCGGATGGTGACTCGGAAGGACCTTGCCTAATTGCATATAATGCTGACCAATTTATGGTTTTGGGGATGGCCCTCTCCATCCCTTTTGAGATCCACCCCTGTTATGCCTGCAATTTTTCCATATCCGCAGACCTGTTTGCATCCCATTTTGGATCTTGAAGGGGGAGGTATTCTTTAACATCTCCTCCTGTAGTTTTATAATGATCCTCAGCCAAATCCCCTGCAGTTTTTAGAATTAATTGTTTTTCCGTCTCAGTCATATATCCTAATAATAACTGTATATCATTCCAGTCGGGGTTGTGTTGTTTTACGATAAATTGAAAATGTTTGGTTACACTTACCGGATCATTCCTGTAATCCTTGGCAACCCCTTTCCATGCCTCTAAATCGGTGGTGGAAAAGGGTACCTTGATTAGCATCGTCCCGCCATCCGGCCTTACCGCCTCTCGGAGGGGTGCCTGTAAGACTGTTGGGGTAGACTTTTTTCTAGTACGGGAGGATACAGGGCTGTCCGGGGGAGTGGAGGTTCCGTCCGAGTCCACATCCTGTTCCTGTGATCGAGGGGGAGGCTTAACAAATCAGTTAGATCTTGTTCTGAGGCCCGGTGGATTTTATTTGCTCTAGTGCACCTTTGTCCAATACTACATGCCGAGCAACACCGCCTCAGTTTACCTTTAAGTTCTTTGTTGTTTTCCCTCTCGAGGGCGAGTACCATAGGGTCCTGTGGCGGCACCATTCCACAGTCCCTTTGCCACTCCGGGTGATTTCGGAGGGTGAAAAACGTGTCTGCATATGACACTTCATCCCATTTTCCTTCCCTCCTTAAAAACAACATTAATTGCAGGATGGTGTTATAATCAATTGACCCATAAAGTGGCCACTTAGCTCCATCTTCCAGCTTATAAATCGGCCACCATTGATTGCAATATTTTATGAGAGTCTTCTTATTCTCTGTACCCCCGGTTCCAACAATGTTCCTCCAGTGTGTCAATATACAACCAAGGGGGCTTTTCTTTAAAATACCCTTATTCTGAGTGTTACCCATCTCTTTAGATTGTTTCTTGTTAGCTATTGTGCCTTGCTTTGATTTCCACGCAAACCTCTCCTCACAGGTCCTTACAGTCTTCCAATCTTCCTCCCAAACGTCCCAATCTTCTGGGATTAAAGTTTTCTTCCCACAGATAAACTTTACTATTTCGGACTCTTGATGGGCCCTTTCCCAATCATAAAACCGTGGGATTAGAGGAGAGCATTTGGGACACTCAGCTCTCCGCCTCCTAGATAAACAATACCAAATTTTCTCACAAGATTTACATTTCAACAGGACCCGAGCCGAATGCCAATTTTCATGTAATTTGTTAGTAAGCCCACACACAAAACAAGGGATCACCCCCACGTGTCCGTCAATATGGGGGTTTAGAAAGGTATCTGGGACAGGTTGTTCCCAGTCTAGGGCCACTGTCTGTCCGGCAGGTGTTAAATACACTCCTCCTAAATAAATTCGTCCCTCTCCCCTTCTTATCCAGTCCCCTCCTTCATTTAAATATTCCCAAGGTTCGAGCCCAAACCACCAAAGGAGTGACTCTCCCTGTCCGGCCACTTTGATGATCAGCCAGACCCCCGATACTTAGAAGATTGACGAAACACCACAGCAGCCCAACTTACATATATCAAGACATTTACAAATTTTTACAGACGTTTCAGGCGCTTTGTCCATCTCTGGCCGTGTTCCTCGCGGAGTCACGGAACCGCAAATCAGGACTCCCACTTGCTCCACAGCGACGCTGTGTCTCAAACACACGCATCCACACACAAATGCTCTTAACATAAAATGCCCGGGCATTTACAAATAAAACATACAATCATTACTCCAGTTGGTATCCCTCCAGCAGCTGCAAATATTATTCAAGTACTTGTATCACAACTTTGAGAAGCCCGCTTACCCTTCTCCTGCTTCTTATACAATCATTAGCAGGTCCTTCCCGGCTCCCGATACTGGGATGCAGCGGTGACCTCGGATTTGCTCGATCTACCCCCAAGATCGCTAGCGGCCGCTCTATCGGTCAGCAAATCCCCTACTTCCATACAGGGTACCCTCCTCCTGTACGGGGACTATGCCGCACACCAGACATCTCTGCGCGATTTATCGGCGGCCCCGGCCAAGTGTGGGCGTCCCCTACGACTTACTGGCCCCCTCTGTAAAACATACCATTTATCCGCGGCTTCAGGAGGTTGTTGTCTATTCCCGTGGTGAGCGGCTGGGAGTGGAGGCTCCTCCGAGGAAAGTGCTCGGGGCGCGCCTAGGGGCGTCTGCTCCGCAGCCGAGCAGAGTGCCTCCTGGCTGGCTCGCCAAAATGACGTGCGGAAAGCAGACTCCACAACCTGTGAGGTTGTAAAGTAGGTATGTTTATTCGGCGCCGGGCAGCATGGGGGGTCGCCCCACCACAATCGTGCGCACCCACCGCGGCAGTTAGCTTAGGATTTATACAATCAGATCTTACATATTCAAGGGGCATCTATACATATCCATGACCTTTCCCCGAAAAGACGGTCTTTATTACAATGAGTTACGAGAAATCATTTCCATAGTCTCCGCCTTTAACTCCTCCCAGCTGCACATGCGCAGTGTCTCCTGGTGGTCGTGGGCTGGGGTCTCGGGGATGAAGGCCGTATGTCTTCCTCGCTGTGTACCTCTCGCTTTTAATGTTAATGTGTTGCTCCAGGCCACGGGGTTGGGAAACCAGATGATCGCTCTGTCAGGACAAATGGATACCAATTGTTCCCTTATCTCCCATCGAGGCCGATGTGACCACTTTATGGTTTCAACACATCCTTTCTTTGCCTAAACACCTTGGCAATGGCTTTAGGCTATAGATACATAGTTTAAGCCAAGCAATGGCCCTGCTATTAACCCTTGAGTGTTATTTCCCCTTATCAATATGACATGAGTAAATCAACACTTCGGAGCTTCCCCAATGTTCAAAAACACGGCCAATGGTCCATATTCGTGATATGGCCACTGGACAATGGGAAGGCCCCGTGCCATTGATAACCTGGGGGCGAGGATACGCTTGTGTTTCCACAGGAAATGGTCCCAAGTGGATCCCAGCACGATACATTCGACCGTATCTAGAAGCCGAGCATCACGAACAACCACCAGAAATGACGGAGCAATGAATCTTTTCTGTTCACAAAAGTATCGTTGGTTTTGATGTTACCAGCCTGGTAGTTCTGTTGATAATTTTGTTATGCTTGCCATGTTTGTTTTCCTGTGTTATAAAAGCATAAATCAAGTCATGTATGCTCAAACGCACACTGTACTTGCCTTGCAAAGCATGATGTTAGAAAAAGAAGTGGATGTAGAATCCAGCCATAACATAGAATTTGCGTGGAAGTAAGCTAATCACATTATATGAGAGGGTTATAGAAATTAATGTTTAACAGTATAGTTAATAGTAGTTTTATAGTTTATAGTAGTTTTAATAGTATAGGGTCAATGTAATCATTAGGATGTTATATATGTGTAATCATTATCTGATATTTTAACACAAGCATAATTCTATATATTAAACAAAAAAGGGGGAGATGTGGGTGAACAGGATTGTGGAAGAAGCAAGGCCAGAGGAAGAAATAGAAGCAGCAGGAACACTGGCAGGGGAAGACCCACAAACAGCGCCTAACGACCCTACTGATTGAGGGGAATTCCGCCCGTCTGGCAGTTGGGGGTTGCAGGGGCGTGTTGTCTGGGAAAGAAGATACTTAGTGCTATATAAGCTGCGTGTTTGTTGTAATAAACGATTCTGGTTGCACCTCCGACTGGGGTCCATGCCTTCATACGCTACATTTATCTTTCATTAACTTTCATTGGAACGTTACTGTAACTTGCAGTGATTTTAACTATTGAATTTTAAATGTCTCTCCTCTTGGTTGATCAAAAAAACCTTTTTTTTTTAGTTTTCAGTGTTAAAAAGAACCCCCACTGTCTGGCACTAACATAACCCCAACCGCTTTCATATCGGACCTTGACTTGGGAATTTAGCATCTTGGCTACTTCAGAGAGTTTCAGGTGGGCACTCAGTATTGAAGCAGGTAGACACAGATGGCTTGTGGCAGAGGCAGCAGTCAGCCACCTTTCTGATGGACACCCCAAAGTCTGTTCTAACCCTTAGTCCAGAGATACTGTTAAAGCAGTTCTAGTGAGAGCACGTGGGAAATCCAGCTGAGGATCAACGCAACAAGAGCTAGGAGATGCTAAGCTAGTGGTTAAGAACAAGACTGAGCTTGTTTATGCTTGGATGTGAACTTAGTCTAAGTTCTGGAGTCACCAGGAGGAGGGAAATCAGGTCATATCTTAAGATGGACCCAAAGTTCATACGACCTGGCTGGACTTGGACCATGTTTTTTGGCCCCAAGTCAAAGCTGTGGAAAATGGCTGGACCAAAATGACACACTTGTCTGTGAATAAATATGAAGTTCCTGTTGCCAAATAACATAATTGTAACTTTTTTTTTCTTCCTCAGTGTCTGCAATAACTTTAGGGTTTTCCACCAGACAAGATGTCGTGCAGCATGATGTGGCCATCTTGTTGGTCATCGGTGGCAGGGGCTGCAGCTCTGTCCCTCACCCATTTCAGTCCTACAGCAACGATAGGCTCAGCCCTTACCCTCTCCCCTACATGAGCTTGAAGATCCTCAGATGGATGCCAGCAAGTGGAAGCCTTTGTGGACCTATTCCATGGCTGAGCATGCAGAGAGAGGTAGTGATGGGGAAGGAACTGGTCTAAGCTTTGCTAAAAAGCACATGAGCCTGAGTCAGCATTTACCAGAATGGGACTTGTAAATTATTTCAGGCTTGGGGAAGAAAAAAAAAGAAATCATAACCCCAAGGAGTGGTGACTCAAGGGATGTGCATGTGTCATGATGCCTCTTATGGCCAATGCCTGCTGGGGAATGTCCCCCCTGCACCAAAAATCTAACCTCATGGTAAGCTGGCACCCTCATCCTCCTGCTGGCCCAAAGCCTCTGCGTAAACCCCAGTCTGCTGAGACAAGGCAAATGGAGATTTTTTCCACCCCCTTCCATGCCTTCCCGTGCTCTCCAACCTGATCCCTCCCTGGCTGCAGGACTTGCTGCCCAGCTCCAGCACTAGCCTGGAGCCTACAGGAGCATGGTCACGTCAAACACTGCCCAGACCTTCCTCCAATTTCCACATCTCCCAGCTGGCTAAAAAAGTTGCGCTCTCTCATTTTCTAACTGACATAACCCATTTTGGCTATTCTCATAGCCGAGAAGGGGGTAATTATTGGGTTTTAAGGCTAGAGTAAGTGGGATTTCAAAACACTGAAGGCAGGGAAGAAGAAGGGAAGACGAACAGCATGCCTGGAGTTAGCAGATTTGGAAGACACAGAAGTTTGGTGTTTGGGCCCTGACACATGCTAAACCTTTGCCTACTTCACCAGGACAGCAGCATATTCTCCTGCAGGAGCCAGCACCAGGTGTTTTAAGCCTTCACATCCACAGAAGATGCATTTCAAAGCCATGCCCAAGAAGACAAGAGAAGCTGAATAGTAATTCTCTCTCCTGTCCCAGAAGTTCCTAGCACAATCTAGAGACCCTCTCACTGCCTGTCTGACAACTCTTAACATCAGGCAAGGGAAAAGGCTGCCTACTGTTTGGTCACTTTTGCTAGTGAAAATTATTCACCCAGCAGCCTCCATCTCTGGCTGTCTGGTTGCGAATGATCCACAGGTGGCTTTTTAGTTATCAAACTTTTTTTTCCCCCTCCTCCTCCTCTCTGCCTCTGTGACAGCTGAAAATTCAACTGCTGGATGAATGCTGACCCGCAAATTGGAGAGAGGGCAGGCAAGGAGGGGGAACAGGCTTGTGCCTTCCTTGCTTCTCCAAGGAAGGAAAACAAGACCTGCAAGCTTTTACTTTAAAAATGAAATTAGAAAACAGTGAGATCCTTTTTCCCCTCCACCATTATTTGTATTTTGCCTCAGCTGTATCTTAGATGCAAAGATGGGTATTGGAAGCAGGGATCTTGGAGGGCTTCAGGACATATTTCAGGCTTGACCAGACCAAGGAGAACGTGGACCAACAGACATAGGGGCCTGAATTCCTGAGCCAGGGCCATGCTTAGGGCAACTAGGGCAGCTTTTTGAGGAATCGCTGCCAAATCAGGCAGCTGAATCCCATTTTATGTGTCCACATCCAAAATCCAAGCCCTGAATATCCATTTTCACCCACTGTTGATGTTTGTCATTATCTGTCAGACTCTGGCCAAACCACCCAAATCACTGTGGGGGCATCATTTTCCAGGTTCAGCACTTGTTGCTTATCAAGCATGAGTTTCCTCTGCCATCCTGTGGCCTGCTCACTCCACACCATGAGCCCTCTGCTGCTTTCTGCATTCAGCAACCTCCAAAAAAATATATATTCCCTAGGGGCTTGTGTTGCTCTAGGCCATGGGGTTGGGAAACCAGATGATCCCTCTGTATACCAATTGTTCCCTTATCTCCCATCGAGGCTGATGTGACCACTTTATGGTTTCAACACACCCTTTCTTTTGCCTAAATACCTTATCAATGGCTTAAGGCGATGGATACACAGCTTAAACCAAGCAATGGCCCTGCCATTAACCCTTGAGTGTTATCTCCCTTATCACAGGGACAATCTTTTTTTAGATGCCCAGGCTTTCCGCAATTATAGCAGTCTGCCTTTTGAGCAGCCCCCACAGTGAGCTGTGTTGATAATGCATCAGCTAAGAGACTCATTTTATGAGATTCTGTGCCGATATCTTGGCACGCTTTTATCGTATCAGTGATAGAAGGATTAGCATTCTTAATTGTTCGCAATACTTTACGACAGTCAGCATTAGCATTTTCGAATGCTAATTGTTTCATAAGAATATCACGAGCTGCTCGGTTATCTACTTGTCTTTCTACTGCATTTTGGAGTTGATCAAGGAATTTTATATAGGGTTCTCCAGGCGCTTGTGTGATAGCAGAAAAGGAAGCTTCTGGAGCGGCTGTATCAGGTTCCTGTCTTATCGTGCGCAGTACAATTTCTTTTACTTGCTCAAAACACTGTCTGTCCATTTGGGCTTGCACATCGGGAGTAGCCCAAGGCCCCTCACCGACGAGCTCATTCACACCAATATGATTTAAATTGCCAGTTAAGTTATCCAATGCTTTAGCAGTCATGAGATCACGGTACTCGGTCATGAATACAGCATATTGCACAGCCGACAAAGTCATACGCAACAACAATTTCCAATCATGAGTCACAACATGTCCATCCCCAACAGCTGTTAGTAAGTTCATGGCGTATGCTGACTGGAGACCACAATCTTTTACCGATTTCCTCAGTTCTTTAACATGATCATAACTCAAAGCCTCCCACGCTCCGGGTCAGTTTCCGCGATAAATAACAGGGAACGCCTGCAAAATGTCTGCGTCGCCTTTAACTAAGGCTTCTTTTCGACATTTGTCCCACACACTACGACAATCGCTCAAGGGGGTTAGGTCAATCGCTCAAGGGGGTTAGGTCAATCGCTCAAGGGGGTTAGGTTGTTCCCCACTACCTCTTTCAATTTATCATCACAAAGAAATAGATTAGGTTCTTGGTCTGGGTCAGTCGGCCCAGGATCAAAGGAGTCTCCTTCTGAGAGACTCTCTTCTGCAACATAGGTATTGTCCAGGGGTGGCAGCGGCGGGGCAGAAGGACGCGTTGGGCTCTCCTCAGAGGTTTTTGTGTCCCTTTGCAGAGCTCTACTAGGGCTTCAGATATCTGCTGCCAAACTGGTAAATGCTTAGCTGCAACCTTATCGGTCCCTGCAGCAGCGTCCCAAAGCTTTGTGCCAATTTGGTCCCACATGTCTTTGTCAAAGGTGCCGGTCTTAGGAAAGTCCGGGACATTTTCTCGTACCCAGTCTAAGAGGGTTACCAAAGACAGGGTAGGTACAGGTCGATTCTGAACTTTTAAAATATAGCGTAGTACTTCGAGATTCATTTGCTGCTCTTTCGGCAGAGTGTTTCCCATGGTTCCTGATTGCTCAGCTCTGTCCTGCAGAAGGTGATGAGCCGGCAGTGAAGTCAGTCCTCGAGGCAATCCTTGGTTCGATCGGGCTACGCTACCGGTACGGACGTCTTTAGTCTCTTGATTCATGCCCCACATTGGGCGCCATTTGTAGCGTATGAAGGCACGGACCCCGGTCAGAGGTGCAACCAGAATCGTTTATTACAACAAATACGCAGCTTATATAGTACCAAGTATCTTCTTTCCCAGAAAATACGCCCCTGCAACCCCCAACTGCCAGACGGGCGGAATTCCCCTCAATCAGTAGGGTCGTTAGGTGCTGTTTGCGGGTTGTCCCCTGCCAGTGTTCCTGCTTCTTCTGTTCCTTCCTCTGGCCTTGCTTCTTCCACAATCCTGTTCACCCACAGATAAACCTCTTCTGAATGATACAAAGGAAAAAAGGGAGTAATTACTCGCCTTAGCTATAATTTCATTCATTGTTATTAGGTGGATTTAGATTACTTGCTCACTCGAGATTAGAGATTTGAAGTACACAGCTGAAATCCTCTTTCTAATCCAGAATTGCTAAATCCTTGGCTATTTCTCCATTATCGTGCTTTGATTTGCATCTACGCTCATGTTGAGGATGTAATTTCAGTTCTCTGCCAAATATTTTTTCCGTTCTTTTCCCCTAAACACAGCTATTTTCCTGATGGAAAACACTGCAGACAAACCAACAGCACCAGCTCCTCCCAGGTTCCCCGAGGCTTCCAACACTTTGTGCCTCAGCAGGGCGCTGTAATTATAAACTTCAAAGCAAATGATAATTAATTTTATTGAAACAAAAGATGTCAACGACATGAAACCACTTGAAAAAGAGGATTATTTTAAAAAAAAAAAATCCTTTTTTAAACTTTAACAACCTTATACTTGAGGACCTTCCTTGTTTGGGTTGCTGCTACCAGAAATGAAATTTAACCCCTGTGCACTGTTGCTCGGTCCCTTTGGCCCTGCTTGGCCGAGAGCTGTTGCTGGGTGTGTGGATGTGGCGAAGGAAGGAGCAGATGGCCCTGGTGCTCCAAGAAACAGGAGCTAAGCCTCAGCTGGTCAACTGGAGTGGCCCTGAGAGTCTCAGCAGAGTTATGCCAACTTATGGTAGGGAAGGACTTGGTCCTTCATGTTTTGGAAGAGGATTTCCTACTAGTTCTCAAATAAACCCATTTCTGTTGGTGGTACAAGTACTTGGGGAACTCCACAAGGTGCTGCCTGTCTGTCCTCGTCATCATTAGGGGAAGAGGTGCATTATCTTGACGCGCGGAAACAAACCTTACAACTCGCAGAGAGTTATAAAGCAGGTATGTTTATTGCGGCGCCGGGTGCAAGGGGGATTTCTCCTCCAAACTTGCACACCGGTTTGTGAAACAAGCGTCTATTTATGGTGAAAAGCGTACATATTCATTAAGGTGGGCTGGGTTATTATAATTAATTCTAAGAAAAGGCATTACTATTCTAATTATTTCTAAGAACTCATTATCATAAATCTCCTCCCCTTGCCGCATGCGCACTGCCGCCTGGTGGTCGTGGGCCGGGGTCTTCTGGAGGAAGGCTCGCAGTCTTCTTCACCGGGTACCTTCACCTTTGTCCCAGAAAGCTTGGGTTGGCCGGATCCCAAACCGCAAAACTAGTCCCGACCAGATGGACACCTTTCCCAGACAGTTGGGTCCCTCCTTAGCATGCAGGCTGCTCCCGCTATCTTATACACAAGGCCATTTCTTTATCTTGGAATGCTGGGCTCCGAGCTTTGTTCTTTCCCAGGCTGTACTAAATTCACACTAACCTTTAACCATTCATTTTCTGAATCAAGTCCCCCCTTTTCTTTCACCTTTGTAAATTCTTTTACAATTACCTATAACACACTCTCCCTCTCCATCTGATTTCTAAAATACTTCCCTGATTCCACTCGTTCACGGAGCTGATGCTTCTTCCATTGAATGTATTCGTCTTTGGCCCCCCTGGTACAACACATAAGACATCTAATTAATGCACACACTAAAGTTCCTAACATAAGTATTGCTACTAGAAGGATAAACAGTCGCTTAAGCCAAGCAAAGTTAGGTAACCGCGAGGTTAACTTTTCCCAAAGGTCGGAAAACCCGAATGTGGTGTCATCTTGCGCAGTCAGATGCAAAATCTGAGTTTTAGCTATGAGATTTTGTAAGTCTTTCTCTATTCTTCCGTTTTGGTTTACATATGAGCAACAGCTTTGATTAATCACTGCACATAAGCCTCCCTCTTTCCAAGTTAATAAGTCTAATGCCATTCTGTTTTGCCCATTCATTTGCTAATGACTGGACTTCTTGTTGAAGTGCTTGTATAGCATCGATTGTAGATTTTTCAAGCACTTCTATAGTGGCCGATATGTTTACAATTGCTTTCTCCAATTCACTGACGCCCAGGAACGGTATAAGCCACCTTACAAAGCTATGGAATCTTGTTCCCCTTGTCACTAGAGGGTTTTCTACTCCCCGAATTCTCCTCCAAGGTGTTCTCAACATACCTGAGGGGATTTCAGACTGATTAAACACCGTATCCTGGCTAGTTAGATAGCCTATCGTGCAAGTTCCCTTCCATCCTGCGGACAGCTGTTTTCTGCTATATCCATCTCCACACAACCACCAATATCCTTTAGGTAACTTACAGGGTCCAATAGTTGCTGTCAAATTCGCACCTAAAAACTTTCCTGCCTGATACCATCCATACTCCCAAGAATATCCTTCTCCTTCAGAAACAACACTACTTTTATATGCAACTAGTTGGGTTTTGTCGCAAAAGTCAATATACGTTACCTTTATCCCTGTTAGATCCCAATTCCCCACATCAACAGTTGTCTTATTAATCCAGAACTTGCTCCATCCCCAGGCTATTGTCTTATTCACCGGCCCCCTGTGTCTATATTCCCCGTGTTCCCAGGTACAATTGTTACTGCTAATTAATACCACAAGCACTTCTTTCAATAGTTGTAAATCAAATCTGGGTCCTAAGGGGTAGACATTATCATCGTATTCACAATATCCATTCAACTCATTTCCCCCTTTTGCCCAAAATTTGGGCCAGGTTCCGTTGGCATAGTTCCAATTGCTTGCTGCCACCCCATATAGAGGTAATTTCATTTCTCCTTTAGGTAAGGTGGTATATACCCAACAATCTGACAGATTAGTAGCTTTTACTAATGTTTCCAGACTTTGTGTATATGTATTCGTATCCCATGTCCCTCCCCCTGAAATACAAAGTCCCGGCATGTTGACGACTATCAAGGTTACTAATGTCCATCTTTTCGTTGGAGGCGAAGCTTCAGGGGTCCGGTCTGCGTTGATGTCCATTGGGGTTCTGGAGCCCTCTTGATGCGAGTCCAATGGATCCAAGCGGCTTGTTCCTTAATCTTTATGGCCGTGTGAGTGGTCAGCAGTACCTGGAAGGGACCTTCCCACTTTGGCCTCAGTGGTGAATCTGTAAAAGACTTGACATATACATAATCCCCAGGTTCGATCTTGTGTACTGGTCCATCCAGCCCACGAGCTCTTGTTCCCAGAACCAGTTTTTCTACCTCCCTGAGCTGTTTTTGTAAATTTATCAGGTAATCTGTCAATATTTCATTCCCCAACTCTGTGGATATCCCATCCTGTACACTATATGGTCTCCCATACAGTATTTCAAAGGGGCTCAATCCTTCTTTGGTTCTGGGTTTTGTTCTTATCCTGAGAAGGGCTAATGGTAATGACTGAGGCCAGGCCAAGTTAGCTTCCTGGCCTAATTTCACAATCTGCGTTTTGATCAGGTGATTCATCTTTTCTACCTGACCACTTGATCGTGGGTTGTATGGGGTGTGAAGTTGCCAGTCTATACCCAATAATCTGCTTACTTTCGAAACAACCCTTGCAGTAATTTCCGAGGTAATTTTCCGAGGTAATTTTCCGAGTAATTTTCCGAGGAAATTACTGCGGGAACCCCAAATCTTGGTATAATTTCATGCAACAATGCTTTGACCACTTCTCTTGTTTTATTGGTTCGACAGGGAAATGCCTCTGGCCATCCTGAAAAGGTATCAGTTAGCACCAATAGGTATCGAAACCCCCCTTTTCTTGGAAGTTCTGAAAAATCAATTTGCCATTGTTGTCCCGGATAGTTTCCCTTCCCTATCTGGCCAAATTGGACTCTGGGGCCTGTCCTAGGGTTGTTCTGTAAACATACCTCACACTGCTGAGTGACTTGTTTGACAGTGGCATATAGATTTCGAGCACATATTAGCCTACTCAGGTATCTGTAAAGTGCCTCTGTTCCCCAATGGGATTTTCTATGTTCTGCCATGACTACAGCCCATAGTAACGAGAAAGGCACTATTATTTTTCCCTGTGGGGTTTTGGCCCATTTCCCTTCAATTTTCCCATTTAAGTCTTTGATCAATTTGTGATCGTCCCTAGAATATTTAGGTTCGTCGTCAATTTGTATTTTACCATCTGGGACCAAGGATTGTATCTCCGCATTACCCATTTCTGCTGCCCTTTTGGCTTCTCGGTCCGCCAGTGCGTTACCCAGTTCCATAGCGGTGTTCCCTTTTTGGTGGGCTTTGCAGTGCATGATAGCCACTTTGGTAGGCAGTAATACTGCATCTAAGAGCTTGAGAATTTCTTCAGCATGTTTGATGTGTTTCCCTTGTGTAGATAAGAGTCCTCTTTCTCTCCAGACCGCCCCGTGAGCATGCACCACCCCAAAAGCATATTTAGAGTCTGTCCAGATATTTATCCGTTTTCCTTTGGCCAATTCCAGTGCTCGGGTTAGTGCTATTATCTTAGCCTTTTGGGCTGATGTATTTGGGGCCAGGGCTTTGGATTCTATTACCTTCTCTGTGGTGGTTACCGTATAGCCAGCTTTGCGTATTCCCTGTTGAATGAAGCTGCTCCCGTCGGTGAACCAGGAATCCTCTGCATCTTCCAATGGTTCTTCTTTCAGGTCTGGTCGACTGGAGTACACCGCCTCGATTGTTTCCAAGCAGTCATGGGTCACTGATTCTCCTTTGGTTCCGCTGAGGAAAGAGGCTGGATTGACAATATTAGTTACTGTTATTTCTACATCATCTTGCTCTATCAGGATAGCCTGGTACTTAAGAAACCTCTGAGGTGAAAGCCAATGCCCCCCTTTTACTTCCAGTACTGCTGAGACTGTATGTGATACCATAACCGTGATTTTCTGGCCTAGGGTGAACTTACGGGCCTCTTGGATGTTTATTACCACTGCTGCCACCGCTCGGAGACAGCTAGGCCACCCTTTACTTACTTTGTCGAGCTGTTTGGAGAAGTATGCCACCGCCCTTCGATAGGGTCCCAAATTCTGAGCTAGGACTCCTAAGGCCATTCCTTGCTTTTCATAGGAAAACAACCAGAAAGGTTTAGTAGTGTCAGGTAATCCCAGGGCAGGTGCTTCCATTAACCTCTTTTTTAAATGATGGAAGGCTTTGTCTGCTTCCCTATTCCATATAATATTCTTTGAGTCAGATTTTAATAACTCATATAGAGGCTTTACCAAAAGTCCGTAGTTATATATCCAGAGATGGCACCATCCTGTCATTCCTAGAAAGGTCCGAAGTTCCTTAGGCATCTGTGGTCGAGGTGTCTGGCAGATGGCCTCTTTCCTCTGCCATCCTGTGGCCTGCTCACTCCACACCATGAGCCCTCTGCTGCTTTCTGCATTCAGCAACCTCCAAAAAAATATATATTCCCTGCAAATGCCTGTCCACCTACTTTTCATGCTCTGAATGAACTTCTGCCTGTGTTGAATGGTACAGGGTCCAGCTGAGATCTGCTGGGGACCTCCCTCCAGACTGGGAAACCTGGACAACCACTATGCAACTGGGATTTTTTTTAACAGCAACGTTAGCTCCTGTGGAAGCACCATTAGGCCACAGAGATTTTTTTTTTTTTCCTACTCCCCCTTTTTAACTTGAATTTGTTACCAAAGTCCTCTCCTCTGTAGAAGTGGCAACACTGGTGTCACACATACAGGGTCCAGCTAGCATTGCTCTGCCAGGGCCTCTCCAAGGCAGAAGGATTTATAGACTTATTTCTCAGTTGATTAAAATAAATGGATGTTTTTTTCTCCCAAGACATAATAGTTTCCACTGAGAATCCAAGTGCCCCCACAACTGTCCTTTCTTTGATTAGGAGAGAGCTATGAAGGGACATTGCTCTTCAGTCTAACCGCGTTTTACCTTCTTGCTAATTGAAGCCATCCCTGTTTTCCCTCTCAGAAGCTGGCCAGGGCTCCCATCCCAGCTTGTCTTTGAAGTTACAGTTTCTGACTTTCACTATCTTTCCCTCCCTCCCTCCCCCCTCTTTTGGAAGTAAGAGATCATCCAAGGGACACCAAGCATGCTTGAGAGCCCTCCAGCTCTGCTCCAGAGCACAAACAGGCAGGATAAACCAATATTCGTCCTCCATCTCCAAGGCAAAAGCTTACAAAAGCATCTTATTCCCAGCCTGGGAAGCGGGGCACGTATCATCTGCACAGCAATGCAGGCTCTCAGAGGGGCAGGCAGGTAGTGGTGCCCACCCCACAATAGGTCTCAACAACAGATCTGTCCTCTTCAAAAAAATAGATCTTGCAAATATGAGGGATTTATCATAGAATCATAGACTGGTTTGAGTTGGAGGGAACCTTAAAGATCATCCAGTTCCAACCCCCCGCCATGGACAGGGACACCTCCCACTAGACCATGTTGCTCAAAGCCCCATCCAGCCTGGCCTTGAACACCTCCAGGGATGGGGCAGCCACAGCTTCTGTGGGCAACCTGTGCCAGTGTCTCACCACCCTCACAGGAAAGAATTTCTTCCTGAGATCTCATCTAAATCTCCTCTCTTTCAGTTTAAACCATTCCCCCTCGTCCTATGGCTCCATTCCCTGATCAAGAGCCCCTCCCCATCTCTCCTGTAGGCCCCCTTCAGGTACTGGAAGGCTGCTATAAGGTCTCCCCGGAGCCTTCTCTTCTCCAGGCTGAACACCCCCAATTCTCTCAGCCTGAAATTCCTGGGACAGGAATTCCTGGATTTCCTGGGACACAAATCCTAATACTCATCAGGACCCTACAGCCTGGGGGAAAGTCACTTTGGGAAAGAAACTGCCACTTTTTAGTAACGTTTGGGAGGTTTTTAGTCCATGTTCTTCAGGGTGTCTTTCTAAAACCATCTCTTCCAGCTCAGCTAGAAGTTACGGGTTTGACACGTAGCCCGTCTTAGCAAATGGGAAAAATCAGCCAAAGCTGCCTCTGCATTCAGTTGTATGTTTTATTTTGCCTTAGACGTTTGTCATAGGACAGGATGGGTTATTCCTTGGATATGCCTCTCACCACCACACACACGAGTAGCCTGGATACCAACCGTATAGGTAGCCCAGGTTACCCTACACAGGGAAATTTTACGTTTTGTGTTACAAAAAGGTTGGGCAGATGATCACAGTGATCGGAAAATCATAAAACTTCAGTCACACACAAGGGTTAAGGCTCAATCTCACTCCCTGGACACTGAAGGAAGCAAAAAATCAGTCCTTCAAATTTCAAGGTTCTGGTGAATTTACAACATAAATTATTCATTGCCCTAAACGAAGACATTCCCTTATCTACCTCATCTCTACTTGCCTGAGCAATAAATATGGCTGCAATTAATTCTGGTGCAGAAGAACCAATAAAATGAATGATCTCCCATAAACCTTTCCTTCTGCACCATATTTTAAGGGCAGTAAGAAAAACACATTGTCAGAAGCTTGTTTCAGACATACCACGATGAATTATAAAGATGCTGGAGGACAACATGCACATGCAGATCCTCTTAGGCTTTGGTCCTGCACCAGCAGAGACAACTGCAGCTCTTTCCTGGTGCTTTGACCGAGCTCAAGGCTTGCATGAGTGGATTTTCTCTCTCAGATGGGCAGGGCTGGTGCTTAGATGTCCACAGTCCTGCAGGACTCTGCTTCCCTCCATGTGCAAGGCAAAACTGCCTAGCTGGATCCTCTAATTTACAGGAGGCAACTTCAAAATGCAAACTGTCCCAGCTGTGTGGCTCCCATAGCAGCCCTTCGGGCATGCAACCATGAGCAAGAACTTTCCACCCCTTCAGAGGGGTCCATGGGCTGAAGCAGAGGACAGGGTTGAGGTTGGACTAAAGTTCTTTTACTAAGGACTGTTAGTTTTTTCCATAGCAGATGTACTACCTGAAATCAGGGTTGGGTTTGGTGTCTACAGAGTATGGTATTCATCTCCCCCAGCTTTAAGTATCTTGGTAAGGAGACCTGTACTCAAGCAAGAGAATCTGGGCTCCTCTTGGAGTCAGTGGAGAACCACAGGCACTTTGGGGCATGATCCATTTGTGACATCTAAAGGAAGATAAGAGGAACCATGCCCTGGAAGTGCCTGTTTATCTGCAGTGACTACCTGGGGAGGCCACAGCAGTGAGCTCAGATGGTCCAGCCCCATAAATCTAACCCACATGGCCAGATTGCAGAGTCCTTGTTTGCCCTAGGTGGACACAACACAGCCCAGCTCACGCCAAAAGTCTGGGCAGGGCAGAGAACTGAGCACAGACTTTACACATCTCGGGTTAACATATTACTAGAAAAACACCTTCTCCTTTCTGACCAGGTTTCCAAACCTGAAGCAAACCTAAAGAAACCCACACTGGGGTCAGTTTCTGCAAACTGCCCAAGTCCCAAAGCACAATCAACCATGAAGGGAGCCTACAAGAAAGCTGGAGAGGGACTTTTTACAAGGGCATGTAGTGATGCAGCAAGGGGTAATGGCTTCAAACTGGAAGAGGGGAGATTTAGATGAGATATTAGGAAGAAATTCTTTCCTGTGAGGTTGGTGAGACACTGGCACAGGTTGCCCAGAGAAGCTGTGGCTGCCCCATCCCTGGAGGTGTTCAAGGCCAGGTTGGACAGGGCTTTGAGCAACCTGGTCTAGTGGGAGGCATCCCTGCCCACGGCAGGGGGTGGGAACTAGATGATCTTTAAGGTCCCTTCCAAACCAAACCATTCTATGATTCTGTGGCATCACTCAGTGGTACACAATGGTAACTACGGGGATTTTAAGTGTCTCCTAACAATCCTTAGATGCCAGAGCAACAGCAACAAGGGCAGATGTTGGAAGAAAAATGCTAAACGGCTGATGGTGGCTTTAAATACTGAAGAGTCTTTAGTAAGAGTACTGGTGCAGGGCACCTGAAGTGGTTGCATTCAGGATATTATCAACCACGCTACCCATGATAACCATGTTGGGAAAGAAATCAAGTTTTGTGCTTAATCATTTAGTTGGAAATTTTGTCAGTAATAGGAAGAAAAGATTGGCTGTCAGGTCAGTCTGGCATGTTCTGTTGCATTTACCCCCCCCCCCCAGGTCCTCATCCCTGCAAGCCCCTGACCTGCACTCATCCCATCTCACTTCATCCTCCCATGCCAGCACTGTACTTGCTCTGGCTGCATCTGGTGGGGAGAAATGAGCAACTCCCAAAGGGGAGTTGTAGCCAACCTCCCTGAACAGAGGTTGTAGCCAGGGCGAGGGCATTCTCTTCTCCCAAGGAACAGGCAATAGGAGAAGAGGAAATGGCCCCAATTCACACAATGGGAGGTTTAATATGGATATTAGAAAAAATTTCTTCACCAAAAGGGCTATCAAGCATTGGAACAGTCTGCCCAGGGAAGTGGATTCACCATCCCTGGAGGTATTTAAAAGACAGGTAGATGTGGTGCCAAGGGACATGGTTTAGTGATGGTTTTTGTCAGTGTTAGGTTGATGGTTGGACTAGATGATCTGAAAGGTCCCTTCCCTAGGCAATTCTAGGATTCTCACCCAGAATTCAACATCTATCCAGGATGTGCCCCTGCAGCTTCTCTAGGACATCAGGAAACAAGATGTCTTTAAAGATGGGCATTAAACTTGGGCACATACAGTGAAACAGGCTCAATTTACAGGGTTTGCCTACAGTACTAGGTTAAATCCCAGCTCAACCCCCCCTTCCAAAACCAAAGCACATCCCTGCCCACATAAGTTCTCTGCCCAAGAGAGGAGAGCCCCCCAAAAAAAGTTTGTTCAGAGAGGACACCAGGCACCTTAGCTTATGGCTTTCTAGATGGATCTGGGACACTTTCATCATTGGCCCATTCACCAACAAAATAACCTGCAGCCAGCCCAGCCTGTGCACCATATGGACATGCTGGGGTCAGGGTGCAGCTGGGTTAATGCACATGGTGTAGGGGGAAGGCTAGTGGTTGCTCTCAAAACCACACTCTACTCCACAGAGGAGCGAGGACCTGGGACAGCAAAGGAGATGACTTTCTCTCCAAACCACATCCCTACCACCCCCTGATATTGTCTCCTTTCCAGGCTCCACCAACAACTGCTGTCCCACCACCTCCCTGATTGCCTTTTTTTGCAGATCTTTTTGTCACCTCCTTGTTTCAGCTTTTGCACTTTTCATACTTTTCAACACTTGGAGACATGTTCCATGTCTTGGCCAATAGTGGACCCACACATGAGAGCATCAGTACACACACTAGTTAAGGGCACAGCAAAATGCATCTCTCCTTGTAGTTAAGATTCCCCATTTCTGCCTGAGCAAGCAGCTCCCTAGTTGCCAACAGGGATAAGCACATACCTGCTCCCCCCTTGACACCAGAATTAGCTCCCAAATTCCTCTCTCCCCTTCTCCATTCGCAAATCCCACCACATCCTTAGAGTGATTACAGCCATAGCAGGGAAGCGGAGACCCAATTGACAGGGCCAACACGTGCTCTCACATCGGGATCCCTCGTCAGTGTGCAGCAAAGTCTCAGATTAAGCTGTAATCCTCACCGCAGCCCATAAAGATGGATAAAATCATCATTTCAATTGTACAACTCAAGGAGCTAAGGCAAAAAGATTAGCCACCTTCCTTCAAGGAGCCCAGATCTCAGTCCTGAACTCGAAGGAAATTAGTTTCTCTCTAAGCAGGGAGATGGGGCAGATTAGAGCCATGGGCTAGAACTCACAGTGTGCCTGGGGTGAGCTAGTGGGAGAGGACACAAGATAGGTTAGAAAAATGTAATAGTAGGCTTCTAAACCTGTCTTAGATCCCCTGCTTTATTTGAGGTGAAGACTCCGGTTCATCCAGATAAATTAACAGTTTATCCAAGCTAAAAAGTGGCTTTTCAAGCACTTTTAACTACTCTTTTGCATGATGCAGATATCCTCTGTCAGGTATCTGGCTGAGCCACCAATGATGCAAGGAGAAATCTCATTCACCCCCACAGTGAGGGCTGAAGGAGGTACAGATCCCAGAATCCCCTTTCCTAGGGATCCAGGATTAACTCAGCACAGCTTTTTGGTGCTTTGAGCTGAACCTGAGGAGCTTCAGCTAGTGGTGGCCCTCATTAACCCTTTATCTAGCACCTAACAAGCTGTGGGCACACCCAGAGCCTCCTCCCTCTCTGCTCTGATGATCCATAGAGGGAATTTTGCCTTTAATACCATGCAATATCCCATCCTTGGCATTTAAATGTGTCAGGCTCTTCAGTGGTGATTAGTGAAAGCTTTGAATGGAGTTTAGAGTGATGCTGGGTCTTGGTGCAAAGGACCAGGTGGAGAGCATGTGGCAGGAGGCTGATAAGCAAAGGGACAGTGCATGAGAAGAAACACTTGGGACATTTGTCCTCCTTTCCCAGCCACTGGAGAGCAACAGGAATTTCAAAAGTGTGGTTTATTTGACCCATTTCAGTTGTTTATCTCCAGAGGGATTGCTCTCTCCTTGACTACAAGAGGAGCATAGATGGCAAGCTGAGACAGCGGCGTCTCTGTGGGTGTCTGACCTAAATGAGCTGAATCCCTTTCCTTCATCCACCCCGTTGCTGCCAACCAGCCAGGAGATGCCCCCAATGTGCAGAAACACCCAGCACCTTCAGTCTGCCCCTCTGCTCTGCTCTGGTGAGACCCCTCTGCACTGCTGTGTCCAGCTCTGGGGCTCCCAATATCAGAAGAACATAGACCTGTTGGAATGGGTCCAGCGAAGGCCACGGAGGTGCTCTGAGGGCTGGAGCCCCTCTGCTGTGAGGACAGGCTGAGAGAGTTGGGGGTGTTCAGCCTGGAGAAGGGAAGGCTCCAGGGAGACCTTAGAGCCCCTTCCAGTCACTAAAGGGGCTCCAGGAAAGCTGGGGAGGAACTCTTGATCAGGGAGTGGAGCCATAGGACGAGGGGGAACGGTATTAAACTGAAAGAGGGGAGATTGAGATGAGATATTAGGAAGAAATTCTTTCCTGTGAGGGTGGTGAAACATTGGCACAGGTTGCCCAGAGAAGCTGTGGCTGCCCCATCCCTGGAGGTGTTCAAGGCCAGGCTGGATGGGGCTTTGAGCAACCTAGTCTAGTGGGAGGTGTCCCCACCCATGGCAGGTGGTTGGAACTAGATGATCTTTAAGGTCCCTTCCAACCCGAACCATTCTATGATTCTATGATTCTATTTATACATACATTAGGGTTGTTGAATCTGTCTTGGAGTAGATACATATATTATCCAGCTTGGGTATTTCTGCTCCAGGGAAAAAGCATCCCTGGTGCTTGGAGCTTTAATAACCTTTGTCATCGGCTGAGCTGAGCAGGACACCAGCCAGCTGGATGAGGAGCACATCTATGCTACTCCAGCAGCAGTGATTGCCCTCAGCTCTGCTGTCTCCCTGTGGGACATCATCTTCCACCTCCTGCAGAGCCTCTGCTCACCCTTCACTCTCCTCATTCAGTTCTTGTCTTCAAATTTTTGTCTGTCACAGCCCAGCTCCTTCATCCCCACAGCAGTGCTCAGAGAAAATCACTGCTCACCTTCACATCAGATCCAGGGACCACATCTCAGAAACTGGTGAACACTGGTGGGCTGCAAAGTACCTGGGGAGAACTTTTTATTTCCAACTGATTTTACAGCGATTATCATCAAAACCTCCTGGCAACAGCGAGGGCCAGAAAAAACTCATAAAAGTTGCTTAAATGAGAACCCAGTTTCACTGACCTAATTTTTTGTTTGTGGTTAATTGGGGTGCAGAAAACTCTTAAAATCATACAATCATTTAGGTTGGAAAAGACCCTTAAGATTATCAAGTCCAACCGTTAAACTCCATCTTGATTTAGTTGAGCTTTTTATTTCATCTGCCTGGTGGGTGGGCACGATGGGAGGTGATGGAGGATTGTGCCTGTCTGGGTGCAGCCGAGACCCCCAAACCACCTCCAGATATGGGTACAGGACCACCAATGTCCCCAGTGCTGCTTTGGTGGCAGAGCTGTCACCGGGCCACCACACGAGGGCAGTGCGAGTTTGAGCGTGCCAGGGAGCTGCAGAAAGCAGATGAGCAGAAATGGGGAGAAAAGCCCCAAATTGTGCTTATGGGTTTGTTTTTTTTTTTTCTGCAGACAGGTTTCATGCTGGGGTATCAGACATCACCAGGGGTTGCTCCTCAACCCAAGCACCCCCGCAGTGACAGCCCACAGGAAGGGTCACCCTGGAGGGCCACCGGGAGGTGGTCCATCACCCATCTCACCATCATTTGATGTCATAACTTCTCCATCCCTCAGCCCCACAGCAGCATTAAGGACACACGAGCCACTCACTGCTTCAGGTAATAGTTTATTTTCTCCAGGGGTGTAAAATGTGCAGCAGGTACGTGTATAGGACCGCCGTTTTCTTAGCCAAGAGGAGTCGCAACCAGAGACCGAAACAAAGAAACCTAACAGTATCCTGCCCTACAGCAATTAGTGCAAGTCATGTAAAACATCGGTTCAACACAGGAAAACAAGGCCAAAAAAAAAAAAAAAAGGCATTTCCAAGCCACAGGTATTTTCTCTCCTGCTGTCGGGGTGGTGGGAATCCCAGAGGTGGGGCTGGAAGGTGGGATGGGGCTGCATTCACTTGGGCTAGTGAGAGAATGGGTGTATCTTCTACAAGAAAGGGTTTTTCTCATCTCATCCCTTTTTTTTGGGGTTGGAAAGAAAGTCACGTATGGACCAAGGAGGTGCAGGCTGTCAGAGGTGCAGGCTGTCAGAGGTGCCATAAGGTGACGGCAAGACCCTAAAAACCCAAACAACTGCAAAAACACAGCATTTTCTGAAAATGAGATGGCTGGAGTCTTGCTTCATTTACTCTCTTATCTTAAAACTTTCCTCTGCAACCACACAATCTTCCAGCTTCGGGGCACCTAGACTGTAAATAAAGCACTAATCCCCCCCCAAAATGGGTGTGTGAAGGTCTGGGATGGGGGGGGTCCACGGCAGGTCCCACGGAGCCACAGGCAGCGCAGGAGCGGAGCAGTGATGTGGCAGCGTTTGCAGCCCCACTGGTGTCAGTGGGAGCCCTGCTCAGGACCACACATTCACATCTAAAGCATTTAAAGGGGTATTTTAAGAAAGTATTCTTTTTTTTTTTTTCTGCCAAATGGAAAAGCCTCTCACTTCCCAAAGTGCAGGCTCACTTTTTCCCCTTTTTTTAAAAATTTTTTTTTGGTATTTCATTTCTCCTGCACAACTGGAGGAAGAGGCTCTGGCACCGCTCGCCAAAGGCTTCCGAGCCAAGGGCAGGGAGTTGCCCACTCGGCTCCACGTCGGTGATCCACAGGGAGATGCTCCTTTTGCAGCAACACCTGGTGCAAACAAATGCTGTGTGTGCAGCATCACCCTGGCACCACTTCCCCCCACCATGGTCTGGATGATCCAGCAGCTGCTCAGGAGTAAGTGTGGAGCCATATGTTGCTGCTAACAAGCATTTACTGAAGCTAGTTTCTTTCTGCGATTCCCATGTGTCTGATTAATGGCACAGGTCCTCTGAGCAATTTTCAGATTTTTCACTCTTGCAAATCTTTTTTTTATTGTTATTATAAGCAAACCAGAATATGAGCGTAAAATGGGGTTAAAAGTCACAAGATTTAAAAAAAAAAATTTAAAAACGTATTTAAATAGCTAAAAAGTATTTAACTTTATTTTCATTTTATTTTTTGTGCTCAAAAACACACTGTTTATGTGCTGCCCAGATGCTCAGTGACCGACTGTCTGCCCTGGGAGGGGAAATGATATTTCCATCTTCTCAAGCCACATTTTTGGACTGTGCCCGCAGGGCCAGACCCCTGCCCGAGCACCTGATGCTGTGGAGCACTTCTTGGGAGCGTGAGGGAAGGAAAATAACTGGTGGCTGTGACAACCCGGGGTGATTTGCTGGGATTGCAGCGGGGCGGACGACCAATGAGCCAAAGTCCCTGGTCCCCAGGCTTGGGAGGATGGATTTGGATTTCCCATTGCATTACCAGCCAAAACAGACTGGGAAGAAGTCCAAGCTGACCAAGCCGGGCTGTGCCAGTGTCCCATCTTCAGTGACAGGACAAGTAACGGGCACAAACTAACTTGAACATAGGAAGTTCCATCTAAACATGAGGAAGAACTTCTTTACTTTGAGGGTACCAGAGCCCTGGAAGAGGCTGCCCAGAGAGATTGTGGAGTCTCTGTCTCTGGAGATGTTCAAAACGCCTGGACGCCATCCTGTCCAACCTGCTCTGGGTGACCTTGCTCTGGCAGGGGGTTGGACTAGATGATCTCCAGAGGTCCCTTCCAACCCCTGTCATTCTGTGATTCTGTGAAAGGTTTTGCCAGGGACTGCCCCATCAGATGAGTGGAGAGGAGGTAGCTGCGGTGCCAGGAACATCCCATCCTTCCCCATGGTTAACCATATCTCACTCTCGCTGTAGGAAAGGAAAGCATTTTAGTCCAAGCTAGTTTTTCCAAACCACATTGGTAGGTAGTATAAATAGGCAGGTGCCATCAAAGGTGATTCATCCCACCCTTGGGAGGTCCAGCATAGGTGTGGTGAATCACCCTCCAGCAGTACCTGCCTCACTCCACAGCCAGGATGGCTTCAGAGGACGGATAGAAATCACATTGCAGGTTAGGACACCCAAAATTAAAGTGTCAACATGTAGGTGCCTCAATGTGCAATGGGGTGTCTGTTAATTCACTTCCAAAAGGCTGAACAACATGGGGTGAGTCCCACCATTCCTACCTGGGACCTATTTACCAGGGTTTTGCACCTCTTTCAAAAATAACAAGGAAATTCTGCAATTCCTTACCAGCAACATGAATTACAGGGCTCAGATTCGTGTCAGCTGTGTTCACGGAATTATAGAATGGTTTGGGTTGGAAGAGACCTTTAAAGGAATGCGCAGGGACATCTTCAACCAGATCAGGTTGCTCAGAGCCCCATTCGAGCTGACCTTGAATGTTTCCAAGGATGGGGCATCTACCACCTCTCTGGGCAACGTGGGCCAGTGTCTCACCACCCTCACAGTAAAAGATTTCATCCTTATAGCCACTACTCCTTGTCCTATCGCAACAGGCCCTGCTAAGAAGTTTGTCCCCATCTTTCTTCTAAGCCTCTTTTAGGGACTGGAAGGGGCTCTAAGGTCTCCCCGTAGCCTTCTCTTCTCCAGGCTGAACACCCCCAACTCTTTCAGCCTGTCCTCACAGCAGAGGGGCTCCAGCCCTCGGAGCATCTTCGTGGCCTCCTCTGGATTCACTCCAACAGGTCCATGTCCTTCTCACGTTGGGGGCACCAGAGCTGGACACAGTACTTCAGCTGGGGTCTCTCCAGAGTGGAGTAGAGGGGGACAATCACCTCCCTTGATCTACTGGCCATACTTTGGATGCAGACCACTGGTACCTGCTGCAGCCAGGCTCTAGGAGCCATGGTGAGAAGATGAACAAAAATCCACTATAAAACAATCTGGGAGAGAGCCCCGCGTCCTTCCAGCCCGAGGCTTGGTGCTCATCACACCCATCCTGGCTGGGGAAGGGGATCGAAGTCCCAGGAAGGCACCTCCATGCTTAGCTGGGCTCCCACATGGATACCTGTGGCCTGGAGTCACCGCACAACACTGAAATGGGAAGAAACAGGGTTTTCTCTAGTCCTCACTCCTCACCCCAAAACGTGATTGCCACCAGCACTCAGCTCCATCCAATCCAACCCAGCGCAACGCAGGAAAATCAACCTTAACTCGTTTGTTGTCAGCAGCATCACACCAATGGCCCCCTCAGGCTGGAGTCCGTACCAGCTAGATGCTTAATTAATGCATGATTATTTTGGCTTTCCAAAAGGTGCCTTCGGAAAGCACCAAATTTGTGACCGGCAAACATATGTAGACCCGAGGCCATGGGGATGATCACACCATCCTTAGGAGGGAGGCAGCTCAGCATCTCCAGTGGCTTAACCTTCTCAGTGTGGACACAGGCAGGAGAACCAAGTCCTGCTAATAATTTAAGAGCTTCGATTAATAGAGTTTAATAAATACATAAAAGGATCTAGTGTCTTCTTTTCCATCCACTTTCTAGCATCAATGAAAGTTAAGGGTGATTGTTCCATCAGTAACTAAGGCAAATTTGTTTGTGTGTGTGTTTCTCGCTCCTTTTTTGATTTTTTTCCCCATTGTTTTGTACATAAAGCAATTACATAAAAATAGTTATAAATAGAAAAATTGCAAAGGTTTTTCCGCACCTAGACAAATAGGAAAAAAAAACCCCAACTAACTCAACAAACAAATTGAGACAGAAAAACCACCTTGCTTCAAGTCCTTGTAGATTATACAGTACTCAGCATCTTTGGATACTTTACAATGACTCCAAATCGTAGACAAAAAAACCACCTGAAGCAACCAGTCATCTGCAAAACGTCGCTTGTGTAAGAAGTTGATATGGATTAAAAAAAAAAGAAAAAGTTTGATGCAGTTTTAAGAAATTTTCTTTTTTTTTTTATTTCTTTTTATTTTTTTTCCTCTCCATTGACTTGTTGCATGTGGAGTCCTTGTGGATTTCTTTTTGGAGGAGGAAGCGAGTGCTGGGCAGTTCCTTGGGATCGTTCTGCTATAGATGGTCTCAGAGCAGAAGTCCTTCATGCCCTCATGGTGGGGCTGTAGATCCTGGACCCCTTGTGTCCCCCTCATGCTCTGGTGGGGAGACCCTCATCCAGCCACTGCTTCAGAGTGACACCATCGATGGGCAAACTAAACGAACCCGTGGTCCTCTCATTCCCTTTGATTCTGCTAACATTGAAAGGTAATTGTAAAAAGAGAAAGAAAAAAACCCTAATTTGTAACATTTACATTTTCAAGAGCTGGTTTCTTGTAAAACCAGTTTCCTGGGGCACCCATTGCAAGTCATCTCAGCTGATGGTGAAACTGGGGTCCCACCATGTCTAAGAGGAGCAGGTGGCCATCAAAAGCCTTTAGCCTTGAGAGCAGCTCACATTTTTAGGGGCTGAAGGAGGCTGATGGGGTGATTCCAGCCAATCTGCCACTTTTTTTTTTGCCTCAAAAGAAATAGGGGTGTCCAGCCCAGGGTCTGCAGGGATGCTGGGGAGGACCCCAGACCTGGTGACCACCGTGGGCAACCTTCAGCTTGGAGCACCCCATCGTATGTTACCGCCTCATCTTTTGAACCAACAAATGGTGAAGAAATAGTATTTCTACATGCTTGAAAGTAGACAATCTCATCTGCAAGAAACCTTTTGTGGATGCCTTATCCACAAAGGCCCCTTGAGACAAGCAGCAGGGAAATTTGCACACTCAATTTTCTCCCATCAACATTGCAGATTCGGGGACACTCATGTGTTTTGAAAATTTTTGTCATCAAAATATATATAGGCGTTAGGGGGAATTAAGGACAAAACCCCAGACATGTCAGAATGGTCAGCAGCGGTGAATTCTGACTCTTTGGTTTGAAACAACTTTTTAATTTCAAAATTCCCACATGGTTTATTTTCGCAAAGTAAGGGTTTAAAAAAACCATCACCATCGAAACATTTCTGATCCTTCCAAAAATTTTCCTTCACCTTTTCAAGGAACTGAAGTTAAAATACTCAAAATAGGCTTTGGTTGTCCTTCTGAAATTTGGAAATGGCCAAAGAACCAAAATAAGTGAAAACACCCTTTTCCACCCAGCTTTACTCCTGGGTGATTTTCTATCTCTTCTTTTTTTAAAATTATTTTTTTAGGGTCCCAACTCGTCCTGCACAGCAGGGCTTTCACCAGCCCTGCAAATATGATATACCGCTGAGAAAGAACACGGCTGGGATCCTCCTCCTCTCAGTGTGGCTGCTTGACCATCCTCTTTATTCCTTGTAGCATAAATTTTGTTGCCAAACATGGGAATTAATTTAAAAAGAATAAAATAAAGTCTTTTTGACCAAAAGGACCAAGGAATGTAACATATCAAAACCAAGTCTGGATGGCTTGTTGGTGTCCAGTGGGCCCTGTGGGTGGAAAATGGGGAACATCTCCCTCAGAAGACCCATCTCATGGTGATGGCAATACCCTGGACTAAGGCAAGTGACATTTTCAGGAGCCTTGAAGAGAGCAGCAGTCCTGGCCTGGCCTTCCCAGATGGAGCCATGAGCGGTGGGCAGCTGTATGGGGCAGCGAGTGCCCCACAGCCCCAAAGCCAAGTGCATCGCAGAGTGCTGATGGGCACGGGGTGCAGCACCCGCCCACCCACCCACTCATCCCAGGGATGGCCCTGTGACCCAAGCCCCACGTAGGCCATGGTGGTGGGGGGACGAAGAGCTTCTTGGGGGCCAGACAATGTGAAAGGGCAGGCAGGGACCCCGAGGGAGCCATTTGCCCTGTCAGGAAGGGAGCGGACCCATGGTGGGACTGGGCATGGGTTTAGTTGCTTGCCTCCGAGATGGGAGCCACGTGGCCGAGCCTTGCCAAACCGCTGAAACCTGTGCTCCAAGGATCGGGAAGGGGGAAGAAGGGTTGGGCAGCAAGGTTTTCGTTATGGCCCAGGGCGAAGGCAAAGATGCCTGTGTTCCTCTCCATGTCCAGCTGGGCTCGCCTGAGGAGCTTTATCTGGGTTTCTTCAAACTCTCTCTCCAGCTCCTGCAAGCTGAAGGTGGTCTTGGCCCCGCTCAAAAAGTGCTTGGGGCTGGGGCTGGGAAGGCACATGGCCGCGCTGCTGAGGTGGCCGCTCATCTCTTCCAGCATCGGTGGCATCACGAAGCTCTTGTCCACTGGCGGACCACCTGGAGCGAAGAGCAAGCCGGCTGCCCTCCATGTCGTCAGCTTGCGTCCTTGCTGGGGTCGTGTGATGCGGCAGCTCTGGCGTTTGATGTGGTGATGGAGATGGTCGGAGCGGGTGAAGCTCTTGTAGCAGAACTCACACTGGTAGGGCCGGAAGCCCGTGTGGATGCGCATGTGGTTCTTCAGGTCATAGTTGTGCATGAATTTGGCGTTGCAGTGGATGCAGAGGTACGGCTGCTCCCCCGTGTGCTTCTGCATGTGGATTTTGAGCTTGTCCTGCCTGGAAAAGAAAAGGCGCTGGGTCAGGTGGCATGAGCTGGAAGGGATGCCATTGGGATTGCTCCTTGGATCAGGAGAGGGAAAGGCAATGGGAAGGTGAGGAGCTCATCCCAGGGCTTCCAGCCACGGCACTGCCCCAATGTATGGATGCTCTTGCAGGCTGGCGTTTGCATCCACCTCCTCCTTCCCAGGGCCACAGCGCCTAAACATCATACAGACCCAGCCCTCCACGTCAGGGGTTTGCAGCCCATCCCAACAAGTTTGAAACAGCCTAAATTGGAGGAAAACCCACTCTGGAATAACCCCCCCAAAACATACAGGAATATCTAAAGAAGTACAGCTATATATCTGCCTGCAAATAAGGAAATTAGTTGAGTGTAGAATCATAGAATGGTTTGGGTTGGAAGGGACCTTAAAGATCATCCAGTTCCAACTCCCTGCCATAGGCAGGGACATCTCCCACTAGACCAGGTTGCTCAAAGCCCCATCCAGCCTGACCTTGAACTCCTCCAGGGATGGGGCAGCCACAGCTTCTCTGGGCAACCTGTGCCAGTGTTTCACCACCCTCACAGGAAAGAATTTCTTCCTAATATCTCATCTAAATCTCCCCTCTTTCAGTTTAAAACCATTACCCCTTGTCTTATTGATCCACTCCCTGATAAAGGCGATGGGAAGGTGAGGAGCTCATCCCAGAGTTTGTGGGGCAATGCTGCTTAAGCAAAAGTTCCTCTTGGAGCTGTTTTTTTCCTTTCCTTTTATTCTTGCACTGACCACTGGGTGTCTCAGGAGCTTTGGTTTGAAGCGGGAGCATCGCGCATGGTGAGGCAGGCAGAGGTGCCGGCAGCTCCTGGATCCTCCTCACCCTCTGTCCTTCCCTGCCATCTTCTCCAAGGCCAGCACACATCCAGCCTCTCACACATTTTTGGAGAACCTTTTTAAATACAGCCATGGAACGGCATAATACCCATCCCAATAGCACTTATTTACAAATATTGTTGCTTTTTTTTTTTTAAGGGGAACATCTAAAAAGCAGCAAGAATATTTTCTCAAGCTGGCAGTCCAATGCTATTTTTTTTTCCCAACGAACAAGTGTTTCCTTCTGCTGTCTACAAAAATCACAGCAAAGGCATACGATTATGAAAAGTGAAGCTGATTGTAGCTGAACCGAGCCAAGTGCGCTGCCCAGGTGGCATGAGCAGAGTTCAAGTAAACAAACAGCAAAGTGGGAGAATTCGTATTGTTTTCTGAAATGCTTTCAGTGTGGTCCAAGACCTTAGTAATGTGGCTAAGAATATGGAGAATATACGGAGTCATGCCATTATTATATATAAAATATGTGAGCATGCCTAAAAAAGTGCAAAAACTGCTCAAAAAATCTACGCTGGCAGGTCAAGCCCTTTGCACCAATTTCTGCCACCCTGCCCGTATGCATCTTGAAGTAATTTTCGGTGACATGACTGGCAGTGCACCTGTGTTGTGCCTCCTCACGTGGGGCACATTTCCCCTGCAAGTGCCGAAGACAAAGCAGTGCGGAAAATTTCCTCCCCAATGTGTAACGCGCAGCGAAGTCATAAGGAGATGAACGCAGGGGAACCGCTGGGAAATGTTAATAAAAAGTAGAGCTACCAGCCCCACCTATAATATAATTTAAACCTATATATGTAATGTTTAACCTAGCAGGATCACTTTTCCTAATAAACATGCAGCCTGCCAGGATTGTATAATGTAAATACAGGCAAAGCTGTTTTTTTCAGGTGTTTCAGGTGGCAGATGGGGAGAAACTCAATCCTCCCTGCCCCGGCAGCATCTCCGTGGGATGGAGGAGAGGTTTTATGGGTCTGCCTGGAGAAGCTCAGAGGTCGGGGAAGGGGGAATGAGATGCTCTGGCTGTGGTGAAGCACCCAGGGGAGGATAAGGCATGGGGAAACACAGGCTTTGTGGGATGGGAGCTCGGCTCCTGGGCTCTCCGAAGGAGAACCACATTCCGTGTATGTGAATAACCTTAATGCAACTGCATTAGGAGAGCGATTAGGGCTCTGTGAGCTGTCACAACACAAATAACAGGAACAAATAATGTTAACCTTTCTGGCTGGAACAGTTTCTCCTTGAGCACTCCAGGGTTGTCTTGGTGGAAAAGCTGAAATATTTGCAGTTTTCTCCAGCATTTTAGCAGGGCAAACCAGCAGACTAGAAGCTGAGCAGCCTTTGTTTAAGGAAAAAATTAATGAACTATTAAATGAAGTCCTGCTTCCTGTGATCAGATATCCCTGGGAGTCGGGGGGTGGCAGATCCAGGTGCATGTGGGGTCCTTGCCGTGGGACATGGGATCCCACTGATGGGAAAGGGAAGGGATGTGATGGGGAGGTTGGGGGACCCTCACCCAGGAAAATGTTTTTTCTCTATTTTCCCCCCAGCAAATTTGCTCCTTCACAGTTCCTCCAGCTCCGAAATAATGCAAAGGAGTGATCCACCCAGAAATCCCATTTGGGAAACCTCTGCTCCCCTGCACCCTCATTCCCTGGGGACCCCAAGGGGACTGGCTGGGTTCACATCTCCCCAGCAAAGGCACTAGGCACGGCCGTGGATGTGAGCCCGATGCTTTCGGGAAGGGTGAGATTCCCCCCGAGAGCAAAACACGTAATGCAAGCGGGCGGCGTTCGAGAAATCCTGGCAGAAATCTCTTTCTACATCTCAATCACCCCACTTTGCTTAAATATGCTTTTCCCTAAAGGAGAGCTCTCACATTAGAGTAATGCTGAAAATGGCTAGAAAAAATAATAATAAAAAAACCAAACAGCTGCGTGCTAATCAAGATATTTCCAAATGCATTTAAAAATAAACCAATGTTTTGAAATTTCCACTTTGCTCAGGGTGTTAAAGAAGGAAAAAACCCTCCCACCTTCAGCTCCGTGCAGGGTGACCTGAACAAATGCCTTCGTTTTTGTGAGTGATGATGGGAGACTGTGCCGCTGGGTTAGTCCCAATTTTCTTTGTGATTATTTTCTTGGGTTAAAGTCCTCCTACCCCTCTGCTTTGTATTTAGAAGCTGTTGAGAACACGGGGGGATGTAGAAGCTGTTGGATTTAACCCTACATTAGTAATGGACCACACTAGATCATCTCTGTGTGGAGCTTTTAGCCTCCAAGATGCTGATTTAACCTGTCTGGATTAGGTGTCAGGATACCTGAATTCCCACCCAAACCCTCCTACTGACTTTTGAGGTGACTGTGAGTCAGTACCAACATCCCTCTGAGCCTCAGTTTCCCCACCTGAAGCCAATGATGCTGCCTGTGTTTGTAAAGGACTTTGGGAGCCCTCTGGGAGGGCTCAGCTTTACTATTCCCATTACAGGGAAGGTGTCAGTGATGGATCAAGCCAAGCTATTTCCTCGTCGGCAATTAGCAACCGCAGTATCACACCCTGGAGAGTGATGGGGACCTCAGGATGGGGCTGGTTGGGTGGTCCCTCCAGCCCGGGATGCAGCCACACTCACAGGGCTGAACCCATCCCGCTCCTCCCAGCAAAGTTGACCCAGACCTCAACCTGGGGATGCAGCACCAGCAGGAGCCGGATCCAAATTCCTGCAGGTGGGAATTAGCACCAGGCAGTGGCCTTTTCCCCTGCAAATATCAGGGTGAGCTGGCTCGCATCGCATACACCTGCCCGAGGCAGGATGCTCCCTGCATTATAATACAGTGTCTGCTGCGCTAATGGAGTGGAGCACGGAAATTTATTTTCAGGTCAAATATTCATCATCTGCATAAATTCCCCTCGACTATTATCACAGAGATGGGAGAAGAAAAGACAAGCTGAATGCAGGAGCACCCCAAGTGTCTGACCATTGTCAGGAGCTTGCCTTTGCCTACTCTGCATATTATTTTCCTCTGATTTGCTCCCCCCAGCCTAATAGGGCTCTCTCTCTCACACACAGCCAAGAGCTGAAATACCGCGCTCTTGTCAGAAAGCTTTATTATTATGGTAAAGATTATACTCATTAGATATTAATTATACCCAGCAAGAGCAGGTTCAGGAATCTATTTGTCTCTGCTCACCGATTAAATTTGCCCATCTTTCCAGAGAAGGGTTGCAAGCTGTAGCATTAGATTTTCAAAGCCCCCTCTGATTTATTATCATCAAGGGGTCTGCTGGGGTGAAGAGAGGTCCAAAGGCTGGGAATTGGTACCAGGGGTGGATCTGACTGGTCACACCTGCCTTGGAGCAGCCCATGTTGGGGCTGGTCTCACCTAACTTGAGATATCTAAAAGTTAGTTGCCCTGATCTAAGCCCTGCAGGTTGTCTTTGTGGTCAGGCATGACACCTCTGCTCATCCCCTTTCCTCATCTACCTGTCTGAGGGTGATGATCTCTTTCCACTGACCATGAAGGGTGTCAAGGTACCAGGCTCTTGGGCGGCCAACATTTGAGGTGATGAATCATAAAATCATTTAGGTTGGAAGAGACCTTTAAGATCATTGAGTCCAACTGTTAGCCTAACACTTCCAAGTCCACCACTAAACCATGTCCCTCAGCACCACGTCTGCCCATCTTTTAAATACCTCCAGGGATGGTGACTCCACCACTTCCCTGGGCAGCCTGTTCCAATGCTCAATAACCCTTTCGGTGAAGAAATTTTTCCTAATATCCATCCTAAACCTCCCCTGGTTCAACTTGAGTCTGTTTCTTCTTGTCCTACTGCTTGCTACTTGGGAAAAGAGACCAACACCCATCTCGCTACTAATGTATAATAATTAGGACTGCTCCAGCCTCAGAAAGCCCAAACACTGTCATGTCTAAACATATACAACTTGGTTGTGGTCTACACTGATGCCAAAATGTGCAAACCCAAACTAATTACATCCCACAGCTAAACGGCCCTCCCAACTCAACGCGTCACCCAGCACATTAGAGATGAAGCCTCCTTGGCTGTTTGACCATCTGGTTTCCAGCTGCCTCTGGTTCAACTGTGGTGAACTATGGTGGGGTTGAAAATATCCTGTTACTTATTTAAGCTTTTTTTCGACGAGTGGATGGACCCAGTGCACTGTGGATGTGATCCACAACCCACCAAAATCAGTAGGTTTGTTTTCTTCCTCCACCCTCCCTTCCTCCCTTTTTTTTCCAAAGGGATAGAGATCATGCCTTGCTTTCCTTGCTACTTTTTTTTTGGGGGGGGGGGAAGAGTTGTGTAGCTTAGGAATCAGCCATGGGTCATGATGTGGGCCCTCCAACCACCCCACCCACCCCACCCCCCCGCCGCACACGGCCACGTGTGGCAGGTCACCAATGCACACCTGGTAAAGCGGACTTCACAGATATTGCACATATAGGGCTTCTCTCCCGTGTGGGTCCTCATGTGCCTGGGCAGCTTGCCGGCTCCCATGATGACTTTGTTACAGATGGGACATTGCTGGGATGCCTTGGGCTTTATCTTCCTCTCTTCCTCCAGGGGCCACGGGGGAAAAACTCCTCTGAACTGGGTAGCACTTAGGAAATTGAGATAAGCGCTATAGTCAGTCTCTGCCTTAATATGCCCTAAGGGAGCTGCTGGTGTGTTGGTAAACATGTCCTTGAAGAAGTCATTAGGGAAAGGAGGTGGAGGCAGGTCTTCCTTCTCCTCCTCTTCCTTGATCTTCCTCTTTTTGATGACCAGATCCAAGGGGCCATTGTCTACTGGTGGCTCCTCGAGCTGGGAGAAAGAGCTAAAATTGCTGTTCCATAGGTGGGGGAAGAAGCTGGGAGCGAAAGGAGAGAGAGTTGGCCTCCTTTCTGGGATGTTCGCCTTAGGGTACAAGTTTTCCCTTAGCAAGGACTTGATGGAGAAGTCTCGTATCACCCCCAAGCGTCCAGAGGAGTTATTGGCTGGGTAGTGATTTGGAAAGTCTTTAGGTACTTCTGTAAATGCTTCTTCGGTAAGATCAGACTTAGAAGGGCTTTGGTGACAGCTTACTTCTTGGACATCAGTTAGGTTCTCCTGATTGACAAAATCTTCCACTTCCTCCTCCTCTTCCTCCTCCTCTTCATCTTCATCTTTGTCATCATCTTCATCCTCTTTGTCATCTTCCTTTTCCGCCTCTCTGTTGGGTTCCATGATTTCAAGGCATACATTGATAATGCACTGGATCTCCAGCATCTTGGCGGCGCTGAGGATGTGCTTGACATTTGAGGTGGTGATAGTGAGGGTTGAGGTGTAGGCAAACTCGAGGATGGCAGAAAGTGCTTCAGGCTTGACAAAGTCAATCTTGTAAACATAGGGCTGGTCTGTTAAAGTGCTGGTAGTGAAGAGTTTTTTGAAGTACTTGCTGCAGGCAGCAAGGACGGACCGATGGGTCTGGTACTCCTGGTCCTGTACAATGAGGATGACATCGCAGAGGAGACCGTCATGCCGCTGCTCATTTAACCCACATAAGACTTCACTGCTGTGGTTCGGGAATGGGATCCCGATAAGATCTTCAATGCCATTGGCCATATTCTCATTTAGTGCCCTAGGACAAAACATAGACATAAGAGAATTAGCAGGGGGTTCTCAATCAGTAGCACCAAAATGACCCTGCCTTCTCTCAATGTCCTCCTCTCCCCTGTCCCACTTGGACCTGTGTAGTCACCTCCTGCTTGCACTGCCCCAGTGCATCTCCATGTCACATTCAACTCCTTCCAGGCCCTCTGTGATTTAACCTTTGTCTCCTTCTTTCTCTCCACCCTTCTCTTCTCGGTTCCCACCCTATTCACCTTTTAATAACCACCACAAGCTCCCTCTTCTCTTTCACATCCCTCCCCCAGGGACCCTGTGCAACGATTCCCTCCCCATCATGTTTCTTCCACATCCTCCCAGAGCCAACATCTTTCCAAGCACATGTTGGATTTGCCCTGACAGGAGCTATGTGGGGAAAGGCTGATGCTGTATTTCTTCATGCTGCCAAGTGCCAGCACCTACACCGCTTAAATAAGACGAGCCAGGGAGTGCACATCTCATCTACACAATCATTTTTGGGGACTGGTACAACTGGACATTCCAAATTGGATGGCTCTTCGCTGCAAGAGAAGAGTGGTCCTTATAGAATCACAGAATCATGGAATGGTTTGGGTTGGAAGGGACCTTAAAGATCATTGAGTTCCAACTCCCTGCCATAGGCAGGGACACCTCCCACTAGACCAGGTTGCTCAAAGCCCCATCCAACTTGGCCTTGAACACCTCCAGGGATGGGGCAGCCACAGCTTCTCTGGGCAACCTGTTCCAGTGTCTCACCACCCTCAGAGTAAAGAATTTCTTCCTAATATCTCATCTAAATCTCCCCTCTTTTAGTTTAAAACCGTTAGTTTAGAGCATTAGTGTTAAAGGAGCTCCTTATGTGAAGGAACATGTCTTCCTAGAAATCTGTTTTGATCTTTTATTGCCAGATCACCCTAAGATGAGAAAAGTGGAATATTAGACTAGCCTGAAAATTGTTTTTATAGAGGTTTTTCCCGGACAGTCAACTGCATCCTCCCTAATTTGTGAATTATTCACTCAGCAGCAAGAAAGTGAGAAAAAATGGAATTAGGAGATCAGGGGGTATGTAATTATACTCCCTTCAGTGGGAATGGTCTCCTTTTCCTTTCTTTTCCCCTCTTGGTCCTCTCAAGATGTCGCTCTGTTAACCGAAGCACTTAGACAAGCCAATAACTTCACAGGATGCTGGCAAAATTGAAGGTGATTCATGTAATTTAAAAGTGGAGAAGGGGAGGAAGAGAGGAAGATAAACAGCCTGGGTGATTCATTTGCAAACATTTGCATTTTTTAAACTCGTGGGGTGATTTGACAGCTCCGGAGCTCAGCCAGCCTGAGAAATGACCTTATGGTTCCCATGCCCCTGGGGAGGTTGATGGCCAGAGGCTGGAAGTGTGCTGAGGCTGATGTTTTCCTTCCTCCCCCTCCTTCCTCTCCCTCCTCCTGCACTTCCCCCTTCCCCTCCCCAAGCCCAGGGTGGGGTCCTCCAGGATAACAGGCCTAAAAATAGCATCTGATGGTGCCAAATGTCACCAGCACATGCACACAGGCATGCAAATGCTGAACGGGTGACATGGAGTTAAACAGAAAAAACATCCCATTTTATAATAGAAAATTACAGCACTGTTAAAATAAGCCAGGGAAGTGGGGGGGGAAAGGGTGGAGGGCACCTAAAATAAACATATTCTGCAGATGGCGTCTCAAAACATTGCATTTATGGTCACAAAACACATCTGCCCTCTGAAAGCAAGGGAAGGGGAAGAAAAACTGAAAACAATACTTTTTCCTCATTTTTCAAATTTTGTTTCCCTTTTTGATTTCAAATACAGGTGGGAAGCATTGCTATTTTCTGTGGCTAAAGAGGAGGCTGCTCAATTTCTATCAATGCCTACCAGCATGATGGCGATATACAGGCAGATGTAGGCAGGAGTCTCAGCTGTGATGCCAAGGTTTAACCTGAACGTAAGCAACACGACCTAGATACACCCCAGAGACCGCAGCAATATTATAATCCATCTGCTCTGAGCACTCCCTGGGTGACCCAAAGCCCTTTTATTCTTTATTTTTTATTTTTTGGTTGCTTTATTCTCATGTCTGCTTTTAACTTCGAGCCTCCTTCAGTATAATACAGCTTCTGAAAACTGGTAAATATAAAACTGCAATAGCAGAGAGAGAGGCAAAATGCTCATTTAGCATTGTGGTGAGTAAAAAATAGAAGCATAGTCCATAGATTATAGGGATATATGTATAGAAAATAGATAAAGTAAACTAATATTGCCTATATTAGTTTACTCTCTCAGGCTGAGAGAGTTGGGATTGTTCAGTCTGGAGAAGAGAAGGCTCCAGGGAGATCTTAGAGCCCCTTCCAGTCACTAAAGGGGCTCCAGGAAAGCTGGGGAGGAACTCTTGATCAGGGAGTGGAGCCATAGGACGAGGGGGAACGGTATTAAACTGAAAGAGGGGAGATTTAGATGAGATATTAGGAAGAAATTCTTTCCTGTGAGGGTGGTGAAACACTGGCACAGGTTGCCCAGAGAAGCTGTGGCTGCCCCATCCCTGGAGGAGTTCAAGGTCAGGCTGGATGGGGCTTTGAGCAACCTGGTCTAGTGGGAAGTGTCCCTGCCCCTGGCAGGGGGTTGGAACTCAATGATCTTTAAGGTCCCTTCCAACCCAAACCATTCTATGATATTCATTAGTATGAGTGGAAATGGAGGAGTTCCACAGCTGGGGGGAGCCCTTGGAAAGATGTGCCAGCCTTGAGGTGGGACAGGATCCTGCCCTGGGTCTCGGTATTGCTCAAAGCCAGGAGACCTGTGAGGGCTCCTCGTCAGCACTTCCCTCTCCCATCTCCTTCCTCATCTCCAGCGACAACGCCAATGCCCTGCAAAGTTGGGCCCTTGGAGGAGATAAAGGCTGCCAGGAAGAACCCAGGCTTGTGCAATGCATGGTTCCTTGCTCAGGGCTACAGCAGGGCTGTGGACATCCCCTTCCCACCCACTCCATCTGTGGGGACAATGCTTCACAACCTCAGTCTTAGCTGGAAGATGATCTACATCATCTTTATCAACATCTGCTGGCAAGTTAAGCCCATGTGAACCATATATATTTATGCATACTATATAAAACTGACTTTTTTTGGGCTGGAACTATTAGTTCCCTATAAGCAGGCCATCAGAAAGCCATCTTCACCCGAAGTCCCATCAGGAAATCCAAAATGAAAGGTGTTGGAGAACCACCTCTAGAGTGTCCAATGATCACAACAGCGACATCTTTAATCCCATCTTAATTTTAGTGACAGCCACTCTTCCTGGTTTCCCAAAGTCATACAGAAATTTAGCCAGCTAAGCAGACCTGGGGCACGTCAATATGGGAGATGTGCTGTATTTCTCTGGTAGAACATCACTTGGGAAGTACCATGAAGACTATTTGCTTAATAAGATAAACAGCTGCCAGTCATTCGCTCACCGAGGTGTGGAGACACAAGCATCTTCTGTGCCCTTTGTGAATCCATCCTTGGGAATTTTTAAAGGCTAGTTATATGTTGCAGCAAATATTATGCATCTCTCAACAAATATATCCCTGCAGGTTAGCTCCAGCTACTGAGAGCCTACACCAGGCACCTTTTCTACAACAATGTTGTTTATGTACAGATACAATCTGGCGAAATTGCAAATTATTAATCAAATCCTCTGCCAGTGAGCTGAACTGGTGTAAGCTACTGTTTCTAACGGGAATTTGATGCTGCTCCACGACCACCAGGACCCAATCCCAGCCCATGGGGTATTTAAATTAAGACCATTTCTCCTGGCCTAAATTCCTCTACGGGCTTGTTGCTCAATTTGGCCCCTCCATTGGCACGTGATGAACAGATCAAGCTCCCCTCTCCCTCGTCACTCATTGTGACAGGCACCAGGTATCCGAAAAGCTCCACCATCCCCTTAGATCTACCCCAAGGTCTCCCACCTTGGCCTGATCTGAACATCATTTTATAACGAGCTCCCAAACTCTGGTATGAAGTTTGGTGGACAAACATGTTGCCTCTAGGTGAGCCCGCAGGGACCTGCCATCCAGCAGCTCTGCATCCTGTGGGACTAGCGCTAGGAAGATGCCACCACACCATCAGGACCAAGCCCTATGGCTCTCCTATTTCCTTGAAACCAGTTCTTGGGCCCCAGATAAATACAAACAGGAGCTCTGGCAGGGCCAGAGTAGAGTTCAATGCCTCCTATAATTTAAGGGCCATGTTTTCACTTTGGTTTCTTCTTTCCAGCTTCTTTAAATTACCCAGCACATTTCCCAATTTTAGAGTTTATATGAATCTCCAAAATCAGGAGCTTTGGGTCACTTCTGGGTGGCAGCTTGATTAAGTCTGCACACCGTATGACAAGCCCCATCTGATGTGCTGATCAGGTTTTGGCAAAGGGAAATCCCAGTGATAAATGGTCAAATAAACATAAACAATTACTGGAGCTACATTGAAGGCACAGCCTGGCTCCAGATGGTGTTTTGAGGGCTACATCTACGCACAAAGCAGGGGCAAAATAATTAACCATAGTGTCTAGGCAGGTACTAGGAGGGGACTTTATAGGGTGGTCACATCTGACCACAGTGTTTCCCTGTAGCCTTGTCCCTCCCATCCAAGTAGCTCCTTGGAGGTCTGGAGCTTGAGGCAATGGTGCTCTGGGCATCAGGTCCCTTCTGCTCCTCTCTGCTGTGATTTCTGCAAGGTGCTCAATATCCAGTTAATTACGTTTTTTCTTGGAAACCCTCAGTGGTCCCTCTCTACATGACTCTATGTTAGCCTTGATGCTCTCCTGGTCATGCTCCAGCGTTTAGGGGACTTTAAAATGTGGTGTCACTGGTACAGCAAATGATCCTGGCTGAATATCTGCCCTCCCTATGTGTCTATATGCACAGATATACGTACACGTTATATATGTGTGTGTTTGTAGAAATCCCGTGGGAGGGGGGATATGTCAAGCGAAACAGAAGAGTTTCCAGTCATTCTGTGCAACCGCTCCACTCTCATGGAAACTCACTCACACTTCAACTGATGCGTCCATCCCCCCCCTTCCCCATGCCGTGCTCTGCAAAAAAAAAAAAAAAATAGGAAAAAAAAGAGAGCGAGAGGAAAATCCCCACCAGAGATTCACCCATGCCGGAGCTGGCCTGGCTGAACATTAGGTTGCTGGTCCCTCCAGCATCTCTGATATGACCTGGAGAAGGTCCACAAGGTACATGACACTGTTGGTGGCTTTTCTGCCCAGGTGTTTGCAGCCACTCTCCTCCAACACCACCTTCACCCTTGTGCAAGCTGCCCAGACCCTACTACAGGGGGCTATATAATATATATATATGTAGGATACATCCCTACAAGTGCACAACATTGCAATCCCATAAACCCATTGGCAGGTACCTCCTTCCAGTACGGCCTTAAAAATAGCAAAAAAAAAGCTATTTCCTCCCATTCTGAGCTCTCCTGGGAAAACAGGCAGTCCCCTTCACTCCCTCTCATTCTGCTTTTCTCTGGAGCCAGAAAAAGGAAAGAGAAATTAGAAAAGGCTCCTATTGAACAACATGCACACACTGGGTGGGTTTGCTTCCTGACACACACACCAAAAAAAAAACCCCACAGTGGAAAAATGTGCCCAGCTTAACCATGGAAAACTGGTTTGGCTGGTGTCCCTCTGGAGTGGACAGGATTGTGAGGGACTTGGATGCGGATCTGGGCAAGGCTGTCACCAGCCTGTGCAAAAACACGGCTCCAAAACAAAATAAAATACATTTTTGGGTGCTCCCAAAAAAGCCAGGGGGGCAAAAGATAGGGATCCGACTCCCCCTTCCTCTTCTTTCCCCTTGCCCCCAGAGGGAAATCCAGTGAAGGGAGGACTTTGGGGGCAAAAATAAAAGTGTCAGAGTGCTAGCACGTTAAATCAGAAGCAGATGTGCGCCTGCTCGCCAGCCTGAGTCATTGCAGGAGGGTGGGTGTGGGGGGGGGTTTATCGCTATTTTGGTGCTAGGTGTGGGGTACAGAAAACAATGCGAGGAGAAGGCAGTGCAGTGTTTGAGCAGGCTTAATATCGGCTTAGGAGCAGGTACAGGCAGGCTCCAGAAAGCGGTGGGGTGGAAGGCTCAGCTTAGTGGTGGCATTGGCAGTGGCCGCATTCCACCACCCCTGCCTGGGCAGGGCTGCTCCTCTGGCCCCTCCCCGGGCTCCTCCGCAGCATCGTTGGGCATCCCCAGTCACGCACATCCCTTTTTGGGGGAGTTTCTTGCTGGTCCCCATTGCGTGTCCCAGCATCATCCCTCCAGGAGGAGCCCCCATCCCCATGCGTTGGCCAAGACATGGCCACCACTTGGACCCAGAACATGGCTGTGGCATCTGCAGCCTTACACCAAGGCAGTGGCAGGAGCCTCGTCCTACCTCTCACAAGGACAACCTCAGGAGCTAGCACATCTCTAAAACCCAGCTTGCTTTGGCCCAAGCCCCACAACACAAGCTCAGCCTCACCTTTTACCTCCCAACCCTGCTCTCTGCCACTCGCACCGGTTTGGCATTTGTTAAGCTCACAGTCCCATGGGTATTTACGAGAGCCATACCTCAGATTGGTCTCTTTTCCTTCACCATCACCTGAAATATTATTTTTCTGCTCAGCTCTCATGAGAGCCTTTGCAGCCTCATTCATTTTTAATTGCCATTTAAGTCCTGGAGCTCTAAGTACACAAGCTTCCCTGCTACGGCTGGGCCAGAATAGTTCCACGTGGACATAAAGTAGCTTTTGGAGAGATGTGTTCATGGAAGGTGGCTCTGCAGGGCATCTCACCCTGTGATGTTGATCCATCCTGCAAAGGCACAGCCCCTCCAGCACCACCACCCCATCATCTGTACCATGGGCAGAAGTCTACTCTTGGGCTTGGACCGTGCTGCCACAGTCAATCCCAACACAGGATGAAAATTCAAGTCCCTGCCTTCAGAGAGGGGACCCAATCCACCCAGTTTTTACCCATATGAGTGTCTCCTCAGAGTCACCTACATCCCCAGCTCCATCGCAGAGGGGTGAATATTGCATCTCCCCATCCTTTGCTGACCTGAGGAGGAGCATCATGGATGCCCCGTCCCTAGAAACATTCAAGATCAGGCTGGACGGGGCTCTGAGCAACCTGATATAGTTGAAGATGCCCCTGCTCATGGCAGGGGGGTTGGACTAGATGACCTTTAAAGGTCCCTTCCAACTGAAACCATTCTGTAATTCTATGATCATTTTTCTGCCAGCCAACACTTCTCTGAGTCACACGTCCCCACCACGCGAGGGGCATCACGTCTCTAACCCCTGAGCAGGATGTTTCTAGAGGAAATACTGCCAGGTTTCAGCACAGGACACTCAGGGAAGGGGGATGAGACTTTCATCCAGATTTCTTGTATGTAAACTAATCAGCTAATGAGCTCTCTGAAGACCACAGCTAATATATGAGCATAACCTTACAGTACAGCTCAAGCACTGAATATCCAGAGGCAACTCCCTATCTTCAGGGGATGATTTAATACAGCTCTCAAGGTTACAGAGTTATTTAACTGAAGATCAGGGATCAGATTCAGATCTCACTTGTATCTCAACTCCTCTGCACGAAGCCCCCAGTTTCTCTGCCAACCTGCTGGAAAGCTGAACAGCAACTGAGTCCTCAGCTCAGCCCTGACCCTGCAAAGCCTCACCCGCCTGAGCAATCTCTGTGATTCAGTGGGGTCCACCCATGCCCAGCTTGGTAAATATAGTCAAAGCTGGTGGAGGACCAACAGAAAAAAAAAACCCATCTGAACTCTCCCTAGGATATAGCCTGGGAGAAGGAAAAGAAAAACTATCTACTGCTTAGATGTTTCAGCTCAAACGAATGGCAACAAAAAATTTGAAAATCGATGGGACTGATTTTTTCAACTGATGCTTCTGCAAGCAAGGACAGGGGTTTGCGGGATCAGGCTCCCAAGCAAGGCAAGTCCCATGTCCCAGCTGACTACACATGCCATTCCAGCTCACAGTCTGATTTGATTTAAAACAGCTGAGTTGTAAACGAGGCTTATAATGGAATTGGCAAATGACCCTTCAATACAGCATTGCAAACCACCAGCATTCAAAAATAACCGGGGCATGAGTCATGATTCAGCTCTCGGCTGGGTGCGAGTGCGGGATCAGGGCTGCATCACACCGTTGGCTACGAAAGCAGCCCCAGCAAGCAGGGAAAAAACTCCAGCCTCTCCCCTCTTAGGGATTTTAGAGGGGTGACCCTTCAAAAAGAAAAAAAAAAAGGTAAAAGGAGAAGAAAATGTAGCCCTGCCATGTGAAGAGAGACAGTCTTGCCTGTTTGTTTTGGCCTGTCCCAAACTCCAGGCAGTTTCCAACTGGAACCCAGAAATGCTGATGGTGTTTGGAGTCTGTCTGCCTCCCTCCCATGATGTGATGAGGCATTCAGGATGATGGGCTGGGATTTTTTTTTTTTTTCCCTGACAACTATATTTACTGTTACATTTTGAGCTCCCCATGCTGTCATTACAATGTCAGATGAAATTACATGTACGATGACCATAACATCGATGCATGCACAAGTTCACAAAAGCTTTACAAAAAAATGTTTTCAAGGGAAGCTGCTCACATGTTCGAACTCAAAGGGGATGTCCAAAGAAGTCTTTGAATTACAGGGCACTGGCTGCAGCCAGAACTTGGCCTTGCTGGAGCTGAACAGATGGATTTTATGCTTTTTTTTGGGCTTTGCTGGGTAAAGTGTAGTCTTTTTTATCCTAGTGGAACCATGGATTGATTCCAGGGATTTAACTGATGCTATTCTGGATTTGCACGAGTGCAAAGAGGATGAGGACAGTACAGTGGTCCGCAGGGCAGTCTGGCAGATGGATCTGAATTGCACCACCCTACAATGACAAATGTTGGCATGGGATCTGCAGCTAGGTCGTGACATCCAGAAAGAGCTGCATGGGGACAAGAGCTAGAACAGAGACAGGCTATACCATTACAAAAGCTTCTTATATCAAGGTGGCTGATTCCCTTTCACACAAAGGACCACATAGGCCCCCATACAGCACCTGAAGACTGAGGACAGATGCTCTCTCCTAGACCAAGATGTGACAGAGGCATAAGAAATGACCCCCAGCTTCTCATCTACGATCAGGCCAGAGGTAACTACTCCTCACAGCTCTGCCTTTGAGGCTGTTCTGATGAAAATCCCAATTTCTGCTGGGAAAAGTAGCAACCAGGTTTCTTCCAACTGCTATGGGCAGCTGGGTGAAGGGAACTTGGCTGGTGCTCCTGGAGGATGGTTCCAGGAGCACAGCGATAGAGACAGCAACCTCCAGGAGAGAGACATCATCTTCCATTGGCACAGCTGGATGCGTAAAGCAACATCTGTACAGCTCTGATTGCATCTGCTTAGGGGGAACAGAACAAATATAACTAGGCCAGATGAGTTAAAGTGCTACAACTTCCAGGCAAACCTATGGGATGTTACAGATCAACCTCATGGTGCAGTGCAACATGTCCATATCTACGGAGTTTTTGTCTATCAGCTCCCAGACAGAGAATCAAAGAATCATAGAATGGTTTGGGTTGGAAGGGACCTTAAAGATCATTGAGTTCCAACCACCCTGCCATGGGCAGGGACACCTCCCACTAGACCAGGTTGCTCAAAGCCTCATCCAGCTTGGCTGGAACACTTCCAGGGAAGGGGCATCCACAGCTTCTCTGGGCAACCTGTTCCAGTGTCTCACCACCCTCACAGGAAAGAATTTCTTCCTAATATCTAATGGAAATCTTCCCTCTTTCAGTTTGAAGCCATTACCCCTCGCCCTATCACTACATGCCCTTGTAAAAAGTCCCTCCCCAGCTTTCTTGTAGGTCCCCTTCAGATACTGGAAGGGGCTCTAAGGTCTCCCCAGAGCCTTCTCTTCTCCAGGCTGAACAACCCTAGCTCTCAGCCTGTCCTCACAGCAGAGGGGCTCCAGCCCTCAGATCATCATCGTGGCCTCTTCTGGACTCGCTCCAACAGGTCCGTGTCCTTCTGATGCTGGTGGCCCCAGAGCTGGAGGCAGCACTGCAGGAGGTTCTCCCCAGAGTGGAGTAGAGGGGCAGAATCCCCTCCCTTGCCCCTGCTGGCCATGCTGCTGGGGATGCAGCCCAGGATGCGGGGGGCTTTCTGGGTCAGAAACAGAGTATCTTATGAAGCAGCTGCTTTGCTCTTGCTATATTACACAAAACCAGAAATGCAGACATCTAACACACCAGCAACCCCAAGTATCTGTGTGTTGGAGAAGAGCAGTATGTGGCTGCTTCTGCCTACTCTCACCAGGGTGCAGGTTTGATCCACCTCCTGAGAAAAGGCCTGGAGGATGCTCAGGGTGTGTGTGTTTGGGAACTATCCTGAAGAGCACCAGCAGAAATGTGGGCTCACTCACACTATTTCAGGACATACTTTTTGTCCTGGGTGGGAAAACATCAGCATTTCACCCTGCTTTCCCCATCATTTCACTGTTTGTATTTTGCATCTCTATTCATAGCACAAATATGTTAGTCTCTGGTTAATCAGTGAATTCTCTCTAGGAGAGGAAAATTCATTAGTTAAGGGGCCACAAAAAAAAGCAGACATTTGGAAACATCTGCCTCTCCATCCACCCATCTCACCTCCCATCTCTGGCATTTTTAATCCGCATTATGTTGTTTCATACATGCACCGCATCAGCAAAATACCCCTTGCAGCATTTCAATTTCTTCTGTGAAGACGCTCACCAAAAACGAGCCTAAATGCTGCATCTTGCATTTTATGTGTTTGGGTTTTTTTTTTTTACATACATATATATACCCATTCAGCCCTTTCCTAGGAATGGGCAGGAACCCAGCTGTTTGTCAATGCCGCACTTCAAAGCCCCACAACACACCAGTGCCGCAGCATGCCGGGGACTTTCCTTTCCTATGTCGGCACTTCAAAATTATTTATAAAGGCACTTAAGTGCCATTTTGACCACTACCTCTATTTGCCAACCCTTCCCCGAGCTCTGTGTCAGGTTGAGGGGAGTAACGCTCACATTGTTGGCATACCTGAGGACAGGCAGAGGGACGCACTCCCTGAACACAGAACAAAGCCCTGAGTGATTGCAGAGCTTCGCCCTCCATGGAGCACAATTATGGTTAGAGAAAACCCTTGTTTATAGCAGAATCCTTCCAGTTAGGGGAAAAAAAATAAGAGATTTAATTAAACGGTAATGGTGCTGTTGGCTGTGCTGGCGAGGGGAGGGCAGATGTGGGTACGAGCAGGGCTGCTCCCCTTGCCCAGGTGGATGCTGGTGGCTCCAGCCTTTGTGGATGGTGAAAGTGGGGATTTGAAGTCTTCCTCCATGGCTGAGCACTGAATTGGGCTCACAGGGGGTGCAAAGGTTTGAGCAACCTGGTCTAGTGGGAGGTGTCCCTGCCCATGGCAGGGGGGTTGGAACTCGATGATCTTTAAGGTCCCTTCCAACTCAAACCATTCTATGATTCTATGATTCTAAAGCATGGAGAATTAAAAAAAAAGCCAGGAGAGACGTCTGCCTCACCAGGCTAGGAGCAACGGGAAGGGTTTCAAGGGGAGGTGGGTGGCCAAAATACCCAAACCTTTCCCCTTGCCCTTTCCCTGAGTCATGGCTTGCTCAGATAGGTCATGGGCTAGGCTTGATTTCCACTCCCTCTTCCAAACGGGATTGCAGAGTCAGAGCTCAATGTGAGCTGCTGGTATTTTGCATGCAGAGATGGGCTACAGGACTTTGTAAGCCCAAGAGCTTGACCAGGCCCTTATAAAAAGCACTTTATAGAGGAAAAGATATGATCCAGTTAAACAGCCAGAGCTCCTCGATGCTGCATATGCCAAGGTACATGCTCATGAAGTGCATGCACCAGAGAATATTTTTCTAGCCCTGTCTTTTCTTCCATTTATTTTAAGGAACAGAGTGTGGTTTCCTCTCCTGCATTTCTCATATTTTACTTAAAAATAAAATTTGAACCTCTATCAAACCAAACAGCTTCTTGCCCAAGGTGGTAAAAAAAAAAAAAAAAAGCAGCCTCTTCTATGAACCCATCAGGAAAGGGGAATATAATTCCCCCAGCAGCATTCAGCCTCCAAAATCCAGTGCAAAATTTCCAGTGGATCCTTTCTACCATCACACATGACTTCTCGGAAATGTAGAAGGCACTTAACAGAGCATGGTCTGATTTATACTTAGAGCAGGGCAACTTTAACGGCAGCAGGAGCACAGGTGTAAATCTTCAGGCACAGACAAAGCAGCCGCATAGCCCTGATCCTCTGAATCTGCTCTGCTCTGAGCTACAGCATAAGAATGAGGCTTTATGGTAAAAAAAGAGGGACATGTCCTTCTGCCAGATTGGAGGGATTTCTAAGGGCGCAGGACTATAAATAATCATTCAAGCCATTTTGCACGTGCCTCAGGTAACCCGTGATAAGCCACAGAACAGGCATCAAGAAGACTACAAAAATGCTCTGAGGGCTGGAGCCCCTCTTCTGTGAGGACAGGTTGAGAGAGTAGGGGGTGTTCAGCCTGGAGAAGAGAAGGCTCCAGGGAGACCTTAGAGCCCCTTCCAGCCCCTAAAGGGGCTCCAGGAGAGATGGGGAGGGACTCTTGATCAGGGAGTGGAGCCATAGGACGAGGGGGAATGGTGGGGGAATTGAAAGAGGGGAGATTTAGATGAGATATAAGGAAGAAATTCTTTCCTGTGAGGGTAGTGAGACACTGGCACAGGTTGCCCAGAGAGGTGGTAGATGTCTCATCCCTGGAAACATTCCAGGTCAGGTTGGATGGGGCTCTGAGCAACCTGATCTAGTTGAAGGTGTCCCTGCTCATTGCAGGGGTGTTGGACTAGATGGCCTTTAAAGGTTCCTTCCAACTCAAACCATTCTGTGATTCTATGAAGACCCAGTGGGTTGAGTTAGAAGAGGAGGCTGCCATGCACTTGCATTCGTCACTGCTTTCCAAAAGGTGGAAACCTTCCTTGTTCACAGCCAGAGGTGGTGTAGGACCCCCTGATGCATCCTGCCATCCAACCCTACACAGCAAGGGACTTTGCACAGAAATGCATCCTCCTCACTGTGTCCTTTGGACGGATGAGCCATGGGGACAGTTTCCATATGGCAGGGGACGATGCTCAGTCCCACACCATGCAGACAACCCATCCCTAAGATCTCATACCCTCTCCAAATCCAGACCAACACCAAATAAATACAAATATCCTTGGAGGCAAGCAGGGATGGATGGTAGTGAAGCATGTGGGTGCCTCCACAACCTAGTTTATTTATTTCTCATTACTGCCAACTCTTGCTGTTCAGACAGTGCCTGTCCTGTCCAGAGAGCAGAAACACGCCTCTAGAAACCCTGATGAAGTCCTAAGTGACCTCCATCTATCTTTGACCTTCATCAAGGGCAGGTTGCACCTCTGCTCTTTAGAGGCATCTGAGTTTGAAGGTGTTGGAGAAAGCCCTGTGTGAGAATAAAGAGGAGGCTGCTTGTGAAAATGCATGCTGGAATGAGAAAATGAAATGAATGGCCACTCCTAAAACAGAAACACTTCTGCCATTCAGCAGTTTTTGAGAAAAAAAAAGAAACTGGAGCACTACCCTGCTTTGCTAAACAGGCAGATGGGACCTGTGTTTCTCTTCTGAAACTTTAATGGGAAGAATATGATTCTGCTGCAAGCATATTTTATATGCCTGGCAATTAAACAGGAAGGGAAGGGCATAATTTATAGAATTGCAAAACACAGAGGATAGCTTTCTGGCTGCAATGTTTCTTTATTTTCTTGTTATTCCTTTTATTCTTCCTTTTCCTTCTAGGCTTGTGAAAGGTGATGGATGGACAGCGGTGGAGACAGAAATCCTTTTATATTCACAGGGCAGGTACCGCACCAGCAACCACAGCGGCTACATGAGCTGCACCTCCTCTGAACAAGAACAATCCTGAGACCAAAAAAAAAGTGCTTCAGTGTGTCCTCAGGCTTTCTGTGGGTGATTTCCTGCTCCTACAGCCATCTCACCTCTCAGTCATTAATGGGCTTCATTCTTTCAAAGAGGAAGGTTGAGCCAAGTTTTGCTGTAGCCAGTAGCGCACAACATGGCCAGGCTCATATCCTGTCTGATCCTCCAGACCCTGCATCTCCAGGGAAAGTCTGCTCCTCACCCTTTGAGCTCTGCCAAGATCCTGGCCCTTCCCATCCATGCTACCTCAGTAGGAAGCAAGCACCACCTCTCTTTGGCTAGAAAGCCACCTTGTAGAAAAAGACCTGCTGGTCCTGGTGGCCAATGAGGTGCCCAGGAGTCAGCAGCATGTCCTTGAAACAAAGATGGCCAGACACAAATTGAGTTGCATTAGCAAAACTGCTGCCCAGAGGTCAAGGAAAGGGATCCTTCCCCTCTATTCATCACTCGTGAGACCACAGCTGAAGCGTTGTGTCCTATTTGACTCTCCAGACAGATGTTGTCATTGTGGAGGTACACCAAGATGGTTAGGGAGCTGGAGCACAGAAAGTAAGAACAGGGGTTTGTTCAGCCCAGAGAAGAAAGGGTTAAGGGGGAATCTAATTTTTTCATCATAACTATAGAGAAGATGGAGTCAGACTCTTTACAGAGCACAAGAAGGTATGGACAGAAGTTGCAGCATGGGAAGTTTAGATTAGATTGAAGAGAAATATTTTTTAGTAAGAGGCTTATCAAGCCTTGAATCATGACGCCAGAGAGACGTTGGGATTTGTATCCTTGGAGATACTCAAAACTCACCCACACAAAGGCATGAGCCTGACCCAGAGTGGGAAGTTGAATCAGGAGCCTCCAAAGGTCCCTGCCACCAAAACCATTCTCTGACTCCATGCTCTGGTTTTGCAGACAGGGAGCCGAGGCATAAAGGAGATGAAATAATACAACCACAGGCATGCAGGGGACCTGCACCTGAGGCCACATCTCCAGAGAGCAACCTAAAGCCCTCCCCTCATTGCTTTTGGGTAAATTAAATGTGTCACTGTATTTGCTCATGTGTGTGCTGGGCTTTCTGGGGTCATCTGCTCTTCTTGCTTCCCTGGTAGAAGGTAGCGCTTCTCTAGCTGCAAAATTCCTTGGATTTTTTTTTTTTTTTTCATCTTCAGGGCCAATTCAGCAACTCATCTTTCTGCTAAGGCTGTCAGCAAAAGTATCAACTCTACGGCTGGTTTCTGTGATGTGGAATCATGCCCACCAAGACTTGGACCAAGACTACGCAGCCCATTTCACATATGCCACCAACCAGCCCACACTTAGCAAAAAACTGAAGACTCTATCAGCCATGCCTGCATGACTTCTGGCTTTGGGCCATCTTCCTCCAACCCTCTGAGCAGCCACGATATAAATCTTGCTCTTCTTTCACTAGTCTTTGCCATGACAACGCAATCACTTGGCTCCCCATGCCACACTCTCATTGGGTGTTTGTCAGAGATGTGTCAGTGGAAAAATGAACTCTGTACCCTGGCAAGAAAGGAGAGCGGTTCTTCATAAAACCAACTGCTGCTGCCCTTTCTCAGCTCACACGTTTGCTGCAGGAAGAATTTGAGTCCTTGTGAAATCACTATCAATATTTACCTGCACCAGGAGTAAAGCCATATTCCTCCCTATCGGGGAATTAGCAAGAAAACGTTGCCCAGATAAATGCATAGAATCATAGAATCATAGAATCATCTAGGTTGGAAGGGACCTTTAAGATCATCTAGTCCAACCATCAACCTAACTCTGATAAAAAAAAAAACAACAAAAAAAACCCCAAAAGAAAACCATACAAAAGGACCCCCCACATTACTAAACTATGTCTCTAAGCACTATGTCAACCCGTCTTTTGAAAACCTCCAGGGATGGTGCCTCAACCACTTCCCAATGCTTAATAACCCTTTCAGTGTAAAAATTCTTCCTAATATCCAATCTGAACCTCCCTGGCACAACTTGAGGCCATTTCCTCTTGTCCTATTGCCTGTGACTTGGGAGAAGAGACCAACCCCCACTTCTCTACAACCTTCTTTCAGATAGTTGTAGAGAGCAATAAGGTCTCCCCTCAACCTCCTTTTCCCTAGGCTAAACAATCCCAGCTGCGCCCGCTTGTGCAGGGCAAGGTGGGATACTGAGGGGGTGGGGCCTGCGCTGGCCACGCCCCCTTTAGGGGTATGAGTTGGGGGGGCACGCGTGAGTGTACGACCAGGTAGTGGCCCAGTACGACCAGTTGCTGGCCAAGTAGGACCAGTGAATGCCCAATATAACAAAAATGCAGGATGAGAGTTTTCTTTCCCCTCCAATTCCAGCACTCTCATTCCTAAATATCTCCATGCATGTGTATACGTCCTTTATTCAGAGCTAAATTTACTCTTTAGAAAGAAGATTGCTTGTCCCATTGATGACAGAAAGAAGGAAGAAATTGTTTATAATGAAGGTGGTGAAACACTGGCACAGGTTGCCCAGAGAGGTGGTAGATGGCCCATCCCTGGAAACATTCAAGGCCAGGTTGGACGGGGCTCTGAGCAACCTGATCTCGTTGAAGATGTCCCTGTTCATGGCAGGGGTGTTGGACTAGATGGCATTTAAAAGTCCCTTCCAACCCAAACCATTCTATGATTCTATAAGTCAGCTGAGTCCTCCCATTCTCCCCAGCGAAGCTACGACTCCTGGAAAACAGAGAAAACCATTCCCTGAATTGGTAAAATTGAAGCTCTGTAGCAATTTTTATATACGACCTAAATTATGTTTTTCACTGGCTGAAATATCTTTTATTGAATTATTCCAAACTCTGACTTTTGAGCATCACTGCTGATGGGATGCTGGGACCCCACTGCATGCTGGATGGTATAGGAACGTACAACCCTAACGACCACCTGTGAGGAGACCATGAGGCCAACAGAGAAGACAGTGGGGTTGGACATGATGTGGGTTCAGCTCAGGAAGGTCACACAGTTATTGCACTATTAGCATGGGAGGGTGGAGTCCTACTTCTGTCCAGAGAGAGGGAAGAGAGCCCATCCCCTGCTGAAAGCTGTGGGTGGAGTTATTGCACTTGGCCAGCCAGAATATTAAGGCAGGTCCCCTCATTTAACATTTCCCAATGGAAAGGAGGAAAAAAAATCAGCTCAGGGGGTGGAAAGTGCCCAGGTAAAACACTGGCTGGAGAAAACAGGGTGGGTAGGAGAGGCTCCTGGCAGCGAGGAACTGGGAGGAAGGCTTGCGGGAGGGAGAGGAGGCTGCAGGAGCCACTGAGTGCTTCAAACCCGGGGCACAGATAAGTGGAGCTGTGGAGCAGGGTGGGAGGAGATGAAGGAAGCAGGCAGGAGAGGAGATTACAGGAGTGTAAGGAACAACAAAGAGGAGGAAAGAGAAGGAAAAATTATGCAGGGCCTCAAAGGTCAGAACAGTCAACTTCAAAAGGATTCCTTAAAAGACATAAAGCCAATCCCTTCATATTCAGTTATTTAATTTTCACACAATTCTAAGTAATACATGGGGTTTTTTTTCCGCTTCCCAACACTCAGTCTGGCACAAAGGGATGATGAGAGAAGTCCGGGACTCTTTGCTTTCCTAATGGACCCGGAGTCATTGCTACCCCCTTGGAAAGGATGCGGAGCGAAGGAGAGGAGGCTGTTCTGGTTCACGGGAGCAGGAAGGTGGGAGTGAGCAGGGCTTCTCCTTTGTAGAACTGAAAAATGTTAAAAAAATGCCTTGCTCGACCTGAAACAAAATGTTTTCCCTAAATTCTGGGCATCGGTTTAATTAAAAACACAGGAAATGTTGAGGCAAACAAATCACGCTGCCTGTGAAAGTCAAGACTTTTGCTTTGAAGATGCTGAAATGAAACGCTTCCGTTTTCCACAATTCCCCCATTAATCTGACAAAACTGACCCACATGCACAGTAGGTTTTTTTGTCATCGAAAACTTCACTTTGTACTAAAACATATTTAGCTGAATTATCTCTCCCAACTGTACTTAAGGAAGCTACAGCGAGGTACAGAGCTGAAAGAGCCGGCTCCTGTATCTTGGGGCGTCCAACCCATCCGCACAGTTAAAATCACTGACAAGCTATGGCAAGCTAATGTCAGTAAAATGGTACCAAACAGAAGGTTTGAAGACAGCTCCAGTCCATTAAACACCAGGCTTAAGTAAAATATTACAGGGGGTCACGTTTTAAAGTGGACAGAATAGGTTAGGGAATCACTGAGGACCCATAAGGATGCTCTTGGAGGAGAATGGAAATTCTGCCAGACCCTTTTTCAGCTCCCTGCTCTAAACAGCATCGTTTTCCTCCTGCCTGTAGATGCCTCCTTCCACTCAACACAATTTTTTTCCACGTTGCTCTCCAGCAGTCCATGGCAGCAGGGACTTGGGCCACCGAGACAAAGCCACGGTGATGTTACATCAAGCATCTGCAGGGCTACAATGGTGCCCAACCAAGCTGATGACCAGCAACATCAGAAAGTAATCAGAAACAAAGTGACTTGGTGAAGGCCATGTAACAGGTCAGGAGCACAGCAAAAAGCAGAAACCGTGTCCTCCCATTTCTGCTCACCCAGATCCCAAGCGTTTAGTACTTTTCTCTGTTCAGCTTTGACCTTACGAGTTCCCTTAACCTTCTCCTGGCAGCTTCCTAATGGGCAAATAAATCTCTGGAGACTATCTTAAATTCTTTTTTTATCACAGACTGTATCAGTGTGATAATATCAGCCTTCAGACTCTCCATTAAGTCACAGAAGTTGTGCTCATCAGTCATGCTTTTCCCGGCCTTAATTGCCAGACAGACACTTTAAGTGGAAAGTTCATCTAACGAGCCTAATCATTAAAACATCCCTGGTTCCTATTTGAGATGGAAGATCATATTACTCTAATAAGGGGGCTGCATCTTTGCCCCCCTATTCAATCATGTGGCACAGGGAAAGGTGAGACTTCTCTGCGAGTTTGCCTTGGATGTGTTTCATTTAAATATAGCCCCCTAATTCAGGCAAGAAAAAGTAGTAAAACCCTTCACAGAAGGAGAACTGGGGGGTTGGAGAACATGGTGATGACCTAGAGGTGAGCAAAGGGGTCACCACTGACACCATGGATGCTCCTGAGGGCTGGCCAGATGGAGATGGCAGAAAAGCCACCGTGGTGGCAGTGCCAGAGTGGAGATGTGATGTCTGGTGTGCTTATGGAGAAGGCCATATGGGATGTATGAAGTGGGCTCTTCAACGGGACAGCCCTTTCCTAAATGGATTGCAAGAGAAGACTTCATTTAGAGAAAGAATTGGTTATAATTGGTCACCATCAGGATCCTGCACCATGTGGAAGGAGCGGTTGGGTGGTTATCATGATCCTTATCTCAGAGAGAGGTGGGAAATTGAGGTGGGACAGCAGACAGATTCAAAAGCCCTTGCATGGGGCAAATCCAACCTAAGTCCCTAAAACAGGGCTCAGGCTAGAAGTCCTCTGCAAAGGGCTAACTCTCTCCTGCCTTGTCCAGTCCCAACAGAAATACTCGCCTTTCCCAACTCTCCATCTCCTATCGCTACTCATTATGGAAAGTTCCATCTAGGTAAGGTCTGTCTAGGAGCTCAGCCTAGGTAAGATCAGCCCAAGTCCTTGGTAGTCTCCAACCATGCCAGATGCCTTTGGCTACAAGCCAATGTGCCCATCAAGATGTTCCAACTGACCCACTCCCACCACAAAGCACCAGCGGTGAGAGCTCCTCTGCAGGGAATCCCAGCCGGAAGCCCAGGCAAGCCTGAGTGATGAGCTCCACATCCAACGGCGGCTTTGCCAGGTGCTTGGAGCGCTGGTTCAGAGAGATCCCTAATAAAAAACAATGAAGCACGGAAGGGTGTGTTGCTTTTGGGTAATAATGCATCTTAAAACTGCACAGTGAGGCAAAGACAACGCCGCACCCTAAGCCACCTGAAGGGTGTGGGCATTATACAAAGATTCGCCCACACCCAGAGCCTCCAATGACAATTAACATCCAGCCCTGAGTAAGAATCAGTAAATACTGTATCTCAAACCAGGAAACGCCAACATTTTCTGTGCACATGAAAAAAAAACCCCGAAGATGTGTCTTAACATGAACATCACTCTGGGCAGATCTGCACCATCGCAGCGCACGGTGATTATTTTCTGCCCTTCTTCTGGAAGAAGCCAGGGTAAAGTCAATAGCAGTTATACTTTGAGTGATATTAAGCATGGATTTCTTATTTTTTGTTATTTCCCTCTTAAAAAAACCACCACAATAAACAGAGAGGATGGAAAAATCTAAATGTATAATTACATTTTGATAACTACAAAGTCATGTGAAGGGCTTTATAAATAATAAAATGACAAGATCTCATCATGCCCAAATTTATTTTCATAGCCATAAATCTACTTCTGGTAAAGTTGCTGGGAAAAGATTTTACTATTGAATAATAATGGAAACAAAATACCACTTATTTAAAGGGAAATGGGAGCAAGAACTCATCTGATGTTGAAAGACAACAGAGAAAATCAGTTTTTTATTACAAGATAGCAGAAATTACTCTTTTTTGCTGGTCGGAGATACTGGCAGTGAGACCAGTTGGTTATTATCAGAGATCCCAGGTTTTTTTTTCCTAAACCACAGCACATTTGCCGTGATGCTCATGAAAACAGCAATTAAAGATGCAGCTCTGGGGCTGTACCTCCAGCTGCCAGTGTATCTTAGAGGAAAAACAAAAAAAACACCAAACCAAGAGCATCTCCAGGCCTATTCCTCATCATTTCTGTGGTCAGGAAATTCAAGTTGCTTTTCCAACATAAATTCACCTGTTCATTAAAAAAAAAAAAGAAAAAAAACCCCAACAATGGCAAGGAATGAGGAAGATGATGATAAATCTTCCTTCTAGGTGATCCCAGGAAAAAGGCAGAGCTGATGCTACCGGCTTTGTGTCTGCGTGAAGGATGGAGGTAGTAGAGTTGCCCTATACCTGCCTGAAACAAGGAGGCTGAAAGCCCTCACGAGGGACAGGTGGTGCTCCTGAGGAGGAATGCTTGTTGCAATATTAACGAGGGAGGAGAAGGGACTGCCAGGGAGAAATTAAATATATCTTCCCCAGCTGATACAGCGGGGACAGTTTGGAGAGCTCAGGAACAAGGGGGTTACACTGGACGTTGTTATTTGCCTCCAGGGCAGTCAATTGGGGCAGATCAGGAGATGATTGTACGGATCGAAAAGTCCAGCTTGAATTTCTGAATCCTGGTTGTGGGCAGGGGGAGGGATGGATTTTAATTCTCCAGCTGTAAATCCGAGTAAAAGGAGCGACGCATAGCCCTACCGGCATACATACAGGCAAGGAAATAAAAATATCCACTACTATAGTTTGCTGATGATAGTTTGGAGCACCTTCAGAGCAGACTGTTCCTACTGTGCAAGGTGCAGGGTTTATTATTATTATTATTAGAATCATAGAATCATAGAATGGCTAGAGTTGGAAAGGACCTTAAAGATCATCTAGTTCCAACCCCCCTGCCATGGGCAGGGACACCTCTCACTAGAGCAGGTTGCTTAAAGCCCCATCCAGCCTGGCCTTGAACACTTCCAGGGATGGGGCATCCACAACTTCCCTGGGCAACCTGTTCCAGTGCCTCACCACCCTCACTGTAAAGAATTTCTTCCTTATATCTAATCTAAATCTCTTCTCTTCCAATTTAAAACCATTGCCCCTTGTCCTGTCACCACTCTTCCTGACAAAGAGTCCCTCTTCAGCTCTTCTGTAGGCTCCCTTCAGGTATTGATAGGCTGTTATAAGGTCTCCCCGGAGCCTTCTCTTCTCCAGGCTGAACAACCCCAGCTCTCTCAGTCTGTCTTCATAGGAGAGGTGCTCCATCCCTCTGATCATCCTTGTGGCCCTCCACTGGACCCGTTCCAACAGGTCCATGTCCTTTCTGTGTTGAGGACTCCAAAGCTGGACACAGTACTCCAGGAGGGGTCTCACGAGCGCAGAGTAGAGGGGCAGAATCACCTCGCGAGACCTGCTGGCCACACTTCTCCTGATGCAGCCCAGGACACGGTTGGCTTTCTGGGCTGCCAGTGCACACTGCCTGCTCATGTTGAGCTTCTCATCCATAAGCACTCCCAAGTCCTTCTCCTCGGGGCTGCTCTCCAGCCATTCTCCACCCAACTTGTATTTGTGCCTGGGGTTGCCACGTCCCAGGTGCAGGACCCTGCACTTGGCTTGGTTGAACTTCATGCAATTTGCACGAGCCCACCTCTCCAGCCTGTCTAGGTCCCTCTGGATGGCATCCCTTCCCTCCAGCGTGTCAACTGCGCCACCAAGCTTGGTGTCATCAGCAAACTTGCTGAGGGTGCACTCTATCCCACTGTCCATGTCTCCGACAAAGATGTTAAACAGTACTGGTCCCAGTACCGACCCCTGCGGAACACCACTCGTTGCTGGCCGCCACCTGGACATTGAGCCATTGATTGTAACCCTTTGGATGCGGCCATCCAGCCAGTTCCTGATCCACCGAGTGGTCCATCCATCGAATCCATGAGTTTCCAATTTTGAGACCAGGATGTCGTGCGGGACAGTGTCAAATGCTTTGCATAAGTCCAGGTAAATGACGTCAGTCGCTCTGCCCTTGTCTACCAAGTCTGTGGCAGTATTGTAAAAGGCCACCAAATTTGTCAGGCACGATTTGCCCTTGGTGAAGCCATGTTGGCTGTTTCCAATCACTTCTTTATTCTCCATGTGCCTTAGCAAGGATTTCAGGAGGATCTGCTCCATGATCTTGCCAGGCACAGAGGTGAGACTGACCGGCCTGTAGTTTCCCGGGTCTTCTTTGTTTCCTTTTTTGAATATTGGAGTTATGTTCCCTTTTTTCCAGTCAGTGGGAACTTCACCAGACTGCCACGATTTCTCAAATATGATGGAGAGGGGCTTAGCAACTTCGTCCGCCAGCTCCCTCAGGACCCGTGGATGGATTTCATCAGGTCCCATGGACTTATGCACCTTCAGGTTCTTTAAGAGGTCTCGAACCTCGTCTTCTTGTACTGTGGGTGCTTCTTCATTCCCAGAGCCCCTGTTCTTGCCCTCCGTGACTTGGGCAGTGTGGTTAGGGCCCTTGCCAGTGAAGACTGAGGCAAAGAAGTCATTCAGTAGCTCAGCCTTATCCATATCCTGGGTGATCAGGTCTCCCGTTTCCTTCCGGAGGGGACCCACAGCTTCCCTCGTCTTATTTTTATCCCTGATATATCTATAGAAGTTCTTCTTGTTATTTTTCACATCCCTGGCTAGATTTAGTTCTGCCTGGGCTTTCGCTTGCCTGATCAGGTTTCTGGTGACTCGGACAGCTTCTCTGTATTCTTCCCAGTCTACCTTTCCCTGCTTCCACCCTCTATAGGCCTCCTTTTTGGTCCTGAGTTTGTCCAGCAGTTCCTTGTTCATCCACGCCGGCCTACTGGCTATTTTGCCCGATTTCTTCTTTTTTGGGATGCACCTCTCCTGAGCTTGGAGGAGGCAATCCTTAAATACCACCCAGCTTTTTTGGGCCCCTCTCCCTTCCAGTTCTTTTTCCCACGCTACCTTACCAATCAGATCTCTCAGGAGATGAAAGTCTGCTCTTTTGAAGTCCAGGGTAGCCAGCTTGCTGCGCACCCTCCTTGCTGCCTTATGAATCTTGAATTCTATCATCTCATGGTCACTGCAGCCAAGGCTACCCTTGAATTTGACATTCCCGACCATTCCCGACCAGCCCCTGGTGATTGTATTTCACTCTGCAGTCGAGAAGGCTTTCAAGTGTCTGCAGATAGCAGCAAGAAATGGTCCTAAAAAGATTAGAGCTCTTAAGGTAGGGCAAAATACTATATCCAGACAACACACTTGAGCTTTAATGACAGTGGGGAGATAATTGAGCGATGCATTGTCTGGTGCCTTTAGGAAACCGAAAACTTTTGAAACAGCACAGACTAGAGCTGGGCTTTTCTCACGAGAAAGGCTTTATTCCTGCCCTTTAAGCATCACTTTTTATCCTTGACATATATTTTCCATTCATAGCTTTCCCACCACCAACACAGGTTTAGGAAGGGTCTTCTGTGTTTTTAGAGTGATTTGGGTAGCCTGCCTTTGAGCATCTCCCTGGCTGTAATGTATTTCTTCTCACTGCATCCCTCCATCAGGCTATTATCTGTGTTTACAGATACCCAGCTGAGGGATAAAGGAGGAAAGTGGCTTCCTACAGATGTATAGGGAATGTGCTAGAAAAGAAACTCACCCTGGGCTCCCCAAATCCCAATCCCCAGACCACCCCCTGCACCTCCTGCATCCGTGATTCCCACATTGGCTTGCTAAGCTGGATGGGCCAATTCCCAGTGTGTGCAAATCAGCAGAGCTTCCATACAACCCCTTTTATACTGGGAGCAAGACCAAGCATCACCTCCATAGAATCACAGAATCATTTAGGTTGGAGAAGAACCTTAAGATTATCAAGTCCAACTGCAGACCTAACACTGCCAAGTCCACAACTAAACCATATCTTGACTGGATTGGGGATTTTCCCAAATCCTGAGTCCTCAGCACTGGAAGGACATGGACCTGTTGGAACAGGTCCAGCGGAATGCCACAAAGATGCTCCGAGGGCTGGAGCCCCTCTGCTGTGAGGGCAGACTGAGAGAGTTGGGGGTGTTCAGCCTGGAGAAGAGAAGGCTCCAGGGAGACCTTAGAGCCCCTTCCAGCCCCTAAAGGGGCTCTAGGAGAGATGGGGAGGGACTCTTGATCAGGCAGTGGAGCCATAGGATGAGGGGTAATGGTTTTAAACTGAAAGAGGGGACATTTAGATTAGATATTAGGAAGAAATTCTTTACTCTAAGGGTGGTGAGACACTGGCTGAGGTTGTCCAGAAAAGCTGTGGCTGCCCCATCCCTGGAGGTGTTCAAGGCCAGGCTGGATGGGGCTTTGAGCAACCTGATCTAGCGGGAGGTGTCCCTGCCTATGGCAGGGGGGTTGGAACTGGATGATCTTTAAGGTCCCTTCCAACCCGAACCATTCTATGATTCTATGATTCTATGGTTCTATGACTCTATGATTCTATGATTCTATGTGTCCTGGGTCTGGCGGGGATAGGGTTAATTCTCCCCAGGATCTAGCAGGGACACAGATATTCCATCCCATGTGAGCTAGCCAGGGAAGGGGAGGGACAGGAAGTCACCACGGGGGAGCGGAGTGGGCTGGGGCATCCTGGTGGTGGTATTGTAATCATGGTTGTATATTCCTCTGTCAGTGTTATTGTTGTTGTTGTTTCTTGTTCCCTTTGCTGTTCTGTTAAATTGCCTTTGTCTCAACCCATGAGTTTTGCCTTTTTCTTCCCATTCTCCCCTCACGGCCGTGGTGGCGTTGGGGGGTGTGGTCTGAGCGAGTGGCTGCCACTTGGTTCTTTGTTGCCATCTGAGGCCAAACCACGACAGCCCTTTTCGGCGCCCAATGTGGGGCACTCGGAGGGTTGAGATAAAGACAGATCTGACCAGAGCGTTTTAAAACAAATTTGTTATATGTATTTATTGTATTAGTTGCTGGGCACAATGTTGCTTCATTTGTTTTTATGGCTGTGTTATGTAAATTCTTATGTGTTCTATGTACTCCCCGTGATGATGTTTATCACTTCTGGGAGAGGGATCAGGATTATAATTTTGCTGTCCTGTGTGATATCAACTTATGATATGATAGCATCGCTGTTCAGATGGTTATGTTGGGGCGTTTATTCGGCACTGTTTTCCTGCCCATACCTCGGGGAATTTATTAATAATCACACTCAGTCTATGGGGGAAGCAGGGGGGATACTTTTCCCAGCTCTTTCACCTCCCTTTTCTCTTTCATGCTGGGTATGCCAGTTTTTAAGAATTTTGAATACTCTTGGGACATGCAAACCAGCTTGGTCCTATTGCCAGGTCTCCTGAATGTATTCCAGATTTTGTTTAGGGTTAAGCAGCTATTTAAGACTACCACCCAGAGATCTGCCCCGAGGCCGGAGAGTCATGGATGGCATGGCATGTGGGAGAACATGGGCAGGTATCTAGAGAGCTTTTCACCTCCAATGGTCTGGGATTTCACCCCTGAACAATTACAGGACCCTGATAAAGTGATAGAATATTTGAAAGGAAAATGCTGTGGCTATTCCAGAGAGGCACAACTCACTGCATTGTGCTGGGCCCTGGCCAGTATCGACCAAGCATTGCTCAAATATTGTGCAGCATCCTCAGGAGGAAGAGATGGAAACCAGGCCGACAGGCAGTGTGGCTACTGCCACTCCTGCAACAGATGCTGTGGCTACTCCAACCCCGGTGGCAGGTGCTGTGGCCTCCAACCCCGGTGGCAGGCTCTGTGGCCTCCAACCCCAGTGGCAGGCACGGTGGTTACTCCAACCCCAGTGACAGGCACTGCAACTGAACCAGAAAACCAACCTGTGCCCGTATCAGTTGCCCCTATCCAGAAGAAGAGATACACCAAAAAATCAGTTCGCTTAGTGAGGGATGATGATGATCCAGGGTCATCACAAGAACAAGAGGAAGAGGCAGAACCAGAGATAATCACTCGATCCCTGTCCCTGAGTGAGCTGTGAGGTATGCGAAAAGATTTCAGCCGACTTCCAGGCGAGCACATTGTCACCTGGCTGCTCCGGTGCTGGGATAACGGAGCCAGTAGCTTGGAATTGGAGGGTAGGGAAGCCAGGCAGCTGGGATCTCTGTCTAGAGAAGGGGGCATTGACAAGGCAATTGGGAAAAAGACACAAGCCCTCAGCCTCTGGAGGCAACTCCTGTCAGGCATGAGGGAAAGGTATCCCTTCAGTGAAGATGTTGTATGTCATCCAAGCAAGTGGACCACCATGGAAAGAGGTATCCAGTACCTGAGAGAATTAGCCGTGCAGGAGATGATTTATTATGACCTGGACAATGCACAGTTACCCACAGATCCTAATGAGATCCAATGCACAAGGTCCATGTGGCGGAAGTTTGTACGGAGCGCACCATCGTCATATGCCAACTCATTGGCAGTGATGGAATGGAAAGGCGAAGAGGGACCAACGGTGGATGAGGTGGCTGCCCGACTTCAGCAATATGAAGAAAGTCTCTCTTCCCCCCCTCATCTCAGCTGTGGAGAAACTGTCCCGGAAGGTCCAGCAACTTGAAGAGAATATGTCCTCCCCACCTGTATCTCAGTTGTTAGGAGCAGACATTTCTCCACTCAAGATAGAGAATACAGGGAGTACACCCCACGAAGCACCCTGTGGTTCTGCCTGCGTGACCATGGAGAGGACATGAGGAAGTGGGATGGACAACCTACTTCAATCCTACGGGCACGGGTACAGGAGTTGCAAGGAAGAACAACCACAAAAGGGGATCTCCCCAGGAAAAGTGCTGCCCCGGTTTCCAATGTGCAGTTCCCCAGACAGAATAGAAGGCCTGAGCTTACTTCTGACCCCCTTGAAGGAACTTCCAAGTCATTTCTGCAAGAAGTGAGTAACGGATACTATGACCAGAATTAGAGGGGCCCTGCCTCCAGCCAGGTGGGGGAAAGGGACAACCAGGTTTATTGGACAGTGTGGATTCGATGGCCTGGCACATCAGAGCCACAGGAGTATAAAGCTCTAGTGGATACCAATGCACAGTGTACCCTAATACCATCAAGCTATAGAGGAACAGAACCCATTTGTATTTCTGGAGTGACAGGGGGATCCCAAGAGTTGACTGTACTGGAAGCTGAAGTGAGCCTAACTGGGAATGAGTGGCAAAAGCATCCCATTGTGACTGGCCCAGACGCTCCATGCATCCTTGGTATAGATTATCTCAGGAGAGGGTATTTTAAGGACCCAAAAGGGTACCGGTGGGCTTTTGGCATAGCTGCCTTGGAGGCGGAAGAAGTTAAACAGTTGTCTACCTTGCCTGGTCTCTCGGAGGATCCTTCTGTTGTGGGGTTGTTGGGGGTCGAAGAACAGCAGGTGCCAATTGCTACCACAATGGTTCATCGGCAGCAATATCAAACTAACCGAGATTCTCTGATCCCCATCCACAAGCTGATTCGTCAACTAGAGATTCAAGGAGTGATCAGCAAGACTCGCTCGCCCTTTAACAGTCCCATATGGCCAGTGCAGAAATCTAATGGAGAGTGGAAGCTAACTGTGGACTATCATGGCCTGAATGAAGTCACACTGCCACTGAGTGCTGCTGTGCCAGACATGTTAGAACTTCAATACGAACTGGAGTCCAAGGCAGCCAAGCGCTATGCCACAATTGATATCGCTAATGCATTTTTCTCAATCCCTCTGGCAGCAGAGTGCAGATCACAGTTCGCTTTCACTTGGAGAGGTGTCCAGTACACCTGGAACCGATTGCCCCAGGGGTGGAAACATAGCCCCACCATTTGCCATGGACTGATCCAGACTGCACTGGAACAGGGTGAAGCTCTGGAACATCTGCAGTACATTGAAGACATCATCGTATGGGGCAACACAGCAGAAGAAATTTTTGAGAAAGGGAATAAAATAATTCAAATCCTTCTGAAAGCTGGTTTTGCCATAAGATGAAATAAGGTCAAGGGACCTGCACAGGAGATCCAGTTTTTAGGAATAAAATAGCAAGATGGACGCCGTCAGATCCCAATGGACGTGATCAATAAAATAGCAGCTATGTCTCCACCAACTAGTAAAAAGGAAGCACAAGCCTTCCTAGGCATTGTGGGTTTTTGGAGGATGCATATCCCAGATTACAGTCTGATTGTGAGCCCTCTATATCAAGTAACCCAGAAGAAGAACGATTTTAAATGGGGTCCTGAGCAGCGACAAGCTTTTGAACAAATTAAACAGGAAATAATCCATGCAGTAGCTCTGGGGCCAGTCCGGGCAGGACAAGATGTTAAAAACGTGCTCTACACCGCAGCTGGGGAGAACGGCCCTACTTGGAGCCTCTGGCAGAAAGCACCAGGGGAGACACGCGGTCGACCCCTAGGGTTTTGGAGTCAGGCATACAGAGGATCCGAAGCCCGCTATACTCCAACAGAAAAGGAGATACTGGCAGCATATGAAGGGGTTCAAGCTGCTTCGGAAGTGGTTGGTATGGAAGCACAACTCCTCTTGGCACCTCGGCTGCCGGTGCTGGGTTGGATGTTCAAAGAAAGGGTCCCTGCCACACATCATGCAACGGATGCTACATGGAGTAAGTGGATTGCACTGATCATGCAGCGAACTCGAATGGGAAACCCCAGTCGCCCAGGAATTCTAGAGGTGATTATGGACTGGCCAGAAGGCAAGGATTTTGGAATGTCACCGGAGGAGGAGGTGATGCGTGCAGAAGAGGCTCCACCATATAATAAACTACCAGAAAATGAGAAGAGATATGCCCTGTTCACTGATGGGTCCTGCCAGATTGTGGGAAAGCATAGAAAGTGGAAGGCTGCTGTGTGGAGTCCTACAAGACGAGTTGCAGAAGCCACTGAAGGACAAGGTGAATCAAGCCAGTTTGCAGAGGTGAAAGCAATTCAGCTGGCTCTGGACATTGCCGAGCGGGAAAAATGGCCAGTACTTTATCTCTACACCGATTCATGGATGGTGGCAAATGCCTTGTGGGGGTGGTTACGGCAGTGGAAGCAGAGCAATTGGCAGCGCAGAGGCAAACCTATCTGGGCTGCTGAATTGTGGCAAGATATTGCTGCTCGGGTAGAGAATCTGGTTGTGAAAGTACGTCATGTAGATGCCCGTGTACCCAAGAGCTGGGCCACTGAGGAACATCAGAACAACCAGCAGGTGGATCGGGCTGCTGAGACTGAAGTGGCTGAGGTGGATCTTTACTGGCAACATAAGGGTGAATTATTCATAGCTCGATGGGCCCATGACTCCTCAGGCCATCAAGGAAGAGACGCTACATATAGATGGGCTCGTGACCGAGGGGTGGATTTGACCATGGACACTATTGCACAGGTCATCCATGAATGTGAGACATGCACTGCAATCAAGCAAGCCAAGCGATTAAAGCCTCTTTGGTATGGAGGACGATGGCTGAAATACAAATATGGGGAGGCCTGGCAGATCGATTATATCACACTCCCACAAACCCGTCAAGGCAAGCACCATGTGCTCACAATGGTGGAAGCAACCACTGGATGGCTGGAAACATACCCTGTGCCCCATGCCACCACCCGGAACACCATCCTGGGCCTTGAAAAACAAGTCCTGTGGTGACATGGCACCCCAGAGAGAATTGAGTCGGACAACAGGACTCATTTCCGAAACAGCCTCATTGACACCTGGGCCAAAGAGCACAGTATTGAATAGGTCTATCACATTCCCTATCATGCACCAGCCTCTTGGAACATAGAATGATACAATGGACTGTTAAAAACTGCACTGAGAGCAATGGGTGGTGGGACTTTAAAAAATTGGGATACACACTTAGGAAAGGCTACCTGGCTAGTTAACACCAGGGGGTCTACCAACCGAGCTGGCCCTGCCCAATCAAAACCTCCACGTACTGTGGAGGGAGATAAAGTCCCCGTAGTGCACATGAAGAATATGTTAGGGAAGACAGTCTGGGTTAGTCCTGCCTCAGGCAAAGGCAAACCCATCTATGAGATTGCTTTTGCTCAAGGACCTGGGTGCACTTGGTGGGTGATGCGGAAGGATGGGGAAGTTCGATGTGTACCACACGGGGACCTGATTTTGGGTGAGAATAGACAATGAATGAAACTGTATGATGTTAATTGCTAAATGACCCTGCCACTGTACATCTCATTTCTGTAACTGCTATTGGTTGTACTATAGTAAGAATCACCCAAACTAATGACAAATGGACTCTGATGAAAAACCGAGTAAAGTGCAGCAGTGAAGGGATCAGAACTGACCTCAGCAGCTGGTGCCCAGCAACTTAATTGAGATCGACATCTTCAACCCATGGACCATGGACATGAGCTGCACCGGATACATCAGCTGCAAGCCCCGAAAATACAGCATGCGACAGTCCAGCCCCACACACACCATCTCAACAGAGAGACTGTTCTAATAGATGGAGCTCAAAGTCATGGATTAAAATGAACTCAACGGACATTTTAGAGTGATGGCCCACAGACTAAGGACATTATACCTGTATGGATATATATATGTACAGATATATATATATATATGTCAGGGGAAACTGATAGCATTTAATTGGAAACTGTAGGATCTGGGCATGGCATGGAATGCTATGGAATAAGGGGTGGATGATGTCCTGGGTCTGGCGGGGATAGGGTTAATTCTCCCCAGGATCTAGCAGGGACACAGATATTCCATCCCGTGTGAGCCAGGAGCTAGCTGGGGAAGGGGAGGGACAGGAAGTCACCACGGGGGAGCGGAGTGGGCTGGGGCATCCTGGTCCGGTCATCGTAATCATGGTTGTATATTCCTCTGTCAGTGTTATTGTTGTTGTTGTTTCTTGTTCCCTTTGCTGTTCTGTTAAATTGCCTTTGTCTCAACCCACGAGTTTTGCCTTTTTCTTCCCATTCTCCCCTCACAGCCATGGTGGCGTTGGGAGGTGCGGTCTGAGCGAGTGGCTGCCACTTGGTTCTTTGTTGCCGTCTGAGGCCAAACCACGACACTATGATTCTATGATTCTAGGATTTTGTGCCTCCCCCCAAAAAATGAGGCTGATTGCTATGGACCCTGCAGCGGCCAATGTGCCCCACGGGGGTCACCAGGACTCCCCCTGCATCACTTGGCTTGGGACAAGGACAAAACAGGGCACTGTCTTGCTGCCAGCCTCCTGGCTGCATCTGCTGGGCCTGGGGGGACATCACACCTCTGCTGCCCCCACTGACCCCTCCACTAGCAGGTGGCACCGAGGTGGCTCTGCCATCCCCATCTCAGCTCCCGCATCCCCCATTCAGGGACTTTCGACTGCAGGCTCCCCCCCCCGACCTGGCCTGGGGCTCTGTTACTAAGAATAAAAGGCAGAGGGCTGCGCTGCACCAGTGTGTGGTGGGATAATTGCAGGGAAGCAGCTGCTGTAGCCCAGTGACTGCAGTAATTGGGTATGGGCCATCCTGTAGCCAGGTTTCCTGTGCTATTGTCCCCTTATTAATAGAAACTAAATCTACATTTGCAGAGACAGTGCTGCGAGCCTGGAAATTATGCGGTGCAGGGTTGCAGGGAGGCATCTGTGGCATCTCTGCAATAGCCTCAGCCCTTCGCCACCCAAGGGCCAGACCCTGGTGAGGTCCAGAGGATGCTCCCACCCCCAGTCATGGCAAAATCCCAGCCATCCCAACCTAAAGTCCCCTGTGGTCATTGGAAAGGTGAATGTTAGACTCAGCCACACGACAATTGCCCTCACAGAGGCAGGCAAGCGAGATTTGGTCTCCTAACTAATTCACCCCAGCAGCATCCTTGCAAGGTATGGCAGGGAGTATTAATTTCATCGCCCAAGGAGGAAAACTGAAGGTCAAAAATGCTTGAATTTCCCCTCACCTGCACGGATGGGGCCACAAGCTGAGCATCCGTGGATTTAGGGCTGGAAAATAATATGGAGCATCTTGGCTGGGATGCTCCTGCCTGGGCACTGTGGGATGTCGAATGTAAAAGATGAAGATAAAAGTGACAGCATCATTTTAAGGAGAATCAACTCATGACTCCAGGGCTCTCCTTGCTGAAAAGTGTGAAAGCAAAGTGCTGATTTTTGAGAAACCCAAGGACAAGGTGAAATCCTTCGTGGAGGTCTTCCAGGACAGGACTTCCAGCTCAATACGGTAGCGTGGCTTTCCATGGCCAGGACAAACACAGGTCCTTCTCCCTATCCCTGTCTTGTTCCAGGCTGACCTCCCCTCTGAAGCTCAGCTTGGAAACAGTCCTGGACAGAAAAGTGATCCTGATCATGACTTTTTTTCACTGGGTAAGCAGAGATGAAGGCACAAGGCATGAGCCAGTATTAAAGGTAGGAAGGTAGATTAGGTGCCTCCATCCAAAATGCAGTCCACAGTACAGAGAATGAGATCTGGTTTGGCACATTTATTTTTTAGTGCAGGTAAGAAATCCAGGTTTATGAAGACCTTCGAGACCATCTGAATCTCGTCTCAAATTTGGGATTTAGTCTGAAACCTCCCCAGCGATGTTCACTTCCACCTCCCCTCCCGACTCATGGTAGACAAAGCCTAGCAGATGGCCTCCTGCAGTAAGTTTTAACCATCAACGTTGTTAATACACTCAAGAGAGACAAAAAGAATTATCAGCCCATAGTATTTCCAAGCTTTCCCCTTTTTCTTCACCTCTTCTTCACCCAGCTTTTTAACGCTTCCCATTTCAACAGCAATTAATACCAGCCTTTCTGAAAATGAAATCCTACAGGCTTGCAACCAAGTCCTAGCAGAGCCAAATCATCACAGATGTGCTATATCTGAGTGATGCAGATGGTTTCTCCTACCCCAGAAACTCAAGATTTTGCTTCTGCTCGATGCTGCGGTGTTTTGCAGGCTGGGAACGTCAGGAGCATGTCCCTCCCCATATGGCAAGCGAGAAGTCATCCCGGGAAGATTAAAGCAGAGAGAGGAGGACCTGGATTGCCTCCTGCATTTCTCAGCCCTTCTCCATCACTTTTGTGAAAGCCCGGTGCTGTTAAGCAACTATGTGAGAGATGAAAAGCGGTGGGGAAAATAAATAATAAATAAATGCCAAAATGTGTTGTCAAGGCCACCTCCAGGATGGATCTGTACCCAGGCATGTTCCCCTCTGGACAGCTGCCTGCTCCTGCCCCGGTGAGATGTCACTGGGAGCGAAATGGAGCTCCTAGGCAAGAGGTTGTTTCGGAGTGATGCATCAGAGAACCTTGCCGGTGACAGAAACTGTAATTGCTGCGATTAAACTTCACCAGCCCATTTCACACACACACACACACCCCCCCCCCCGTGAAACCCAGCTTCACCGCTGATTTCAGCAGAAGCAGGATTGATGTCCCTACCAGAGGAGAGATCGGGAGTGCTAGGGAGACCTCTCCCCAAAGCATGAGCAAAGCCTGAGCAGAGGGTCCTGTACCCCCGCGTCCTTGTGGATGCTCTGGCTTCCATGAGGACCTGAACAATGTTCTCCATCATCCTTAAAAGCAGTCCAAACGAGGTGCAGAGAGCCAGCAGCCTGATAAAAAGGGGTCTCAGACCCAGCGTGAGATGCTACAGATGACTTCTTAGGGTTCAGAGCAGCATCATCTTGTGCCCAGAGGCTGCAGAGACCCCAAGAGAGCTACACTGCATCCCACCAGCTCCATTCCCATGTCCTTATTTTAACAGCAGCTTGGCCACATCTGCCTCTGTTTTTCTCAGCAAATCCCCGAGAGCTCCATGGCTCCATAGCTGTAAGAGGTAATGTATCAGTCACTTCAAATACATGATAAGAATGTAAAATAAAAGGTAGCCAGTGTGGCTGGATGCAGCCACGACCGTGATGTGAGCTGCCCAGTCTTGCGACACGGAGAGCCGGCTGTGCCAGCAGCCCACTGGAAGGGGTCCTCTCCCCACTCTGCCCTTTCCATGGTGGAAAGGAGGTGAGTCCTCCAGCAGTGATACAGGAGCATCCAACCCTGATGCACAAAGACACCGGGAAGTGCTCAGGGTGCTAGGAGGCGATGATGAGGAGCGTGGTCCTTGGGGTGGCTGCTCCCAACCTTGCTGCGATGGACAAGTCACGACACCTCCCTGCCTCACTGCCCTTGCCTGGAAAACAGCTGAAACATCCCCAGCAAAGCACTTTGCAACCCATTAACCCTCCTCTCCTCTCCTCTCCTCTCCTCTCCTCTCCTCTCCTCTCCTCTCCTCTCCTCTCCTCTCCTCTCCTCTCCTCTCCTCTCCTCTCCTCTCCTCTCCTCTCCTCTCCTCTCCCTGCTGCAGAGGGTGGCTGGAGGGGCACAGAAGACACAGCACATGACAGAGCACACAGGGATGCTGCAGGGACTCCTAAGATGAGATGCACCCGGATAGTCTAATGCCTCTGCAAAAAAAAAATAACCCGCATCTGCTAGAATCAGAACTGGCTACAAAGGTTGAAGATGTTGCTTGAGAAATATTCATTATAGCTGTGTACATGTATTTGCCTTATTAGTTTTCTTTAGTGGGAGATTATAAAGCGACCAGGAAAAGAGGGGAAAAATACTCTTCTTGTTTAGCACAAAAATATAGGTAACAATTATTAGGCAATAATTGATTCATCTGATATACTTTATTAACTGGAGTTTGGGTGTGCAAGTGACAGGCTCTGCAGAGAGCCTTTCGTGTGACATGTTATTAAAGGCTCTTTTTCTGACTCCAAAAGGCAGTAGCTGGCAGATCAAAGGTCAGACATTTCAAGGAGTAAATTGGTTTAATGTGGCTGCAGATAGCCTCACAAAAACCTAATAAATATGCACTGAAATATAAGGAAAGAAAATTGTGGACAAGAGAGACAATTACTTTGAAACCAGGATAAGAGCAGCACAGGCTCAAATTAATTAGCGTACTGGCTCCTTTTCTCTGTCTCAGGATTTAGCATTCAGAGTAGGAGCCCGGCTGCTGGTGAGATGTCCTGGGGGGGGACATTGGTACCCAACACCCTGCTGGGGAAAGATGCTCAACCCTCAGCTGCAGCTGGGATGGTGGTGTGAACCATCACAGCTTTCCAGGTACACTGGGAAGCCACCTGTGACCCCCAGCAAAGGATGTCCACAAGCCCCGTGGGATTTGGTAGTGGCTGGCAAAGAGATTATCCCTCCACAGGGAGCCTGTGGTGTGACTGAGCAGGATCATGTCGGCACCGGGACACCAGCAGACAGTGACCCACGGCCCAAACCCCAATGTTCAGTGGTAAAAAATGAACACAGACGTGTTTAATTGTAAGACTTGATGCTTTTAGCTCATCTCATTGTTTTTCACTTGATCTCTTTTTCAGAAGCCTACCTCACTTATTTTTAAACTCCAGGCAGCAATGCCTGGATACTTCGGGGTTTTTTTGTTTGCATTTCTTGAAATGCATTAACTCAAATGACCTCCAAACACTTGCAAAGTAGGATTTCTTTGCTAAAAAGTCCCAGCTTCACTCCTTTTAATTAAAGGTGAGAAAACACCCACTCCAGCTCTTTAACCTGGAAAGGGACTTCCTGCGTGAAAACAAAGCACAATATTCCCAGTACGGCTGGAAACCGGAGCGAAAGAAACCAAGCTTTAAAACCAAACGCCTGGTCGGAGAAGCAGATAAGGGCACAAACTCTTTATATTCCCTTTGCAGGTCACCTTCCCCAGCTGAGTCACCATGCTCTGGTGTGATTTATCATGGCCCCACCAAATCTGCCTGATCTTTCTGCAAGCACAAAAAAGTTGGGACCCAAGGATTGCGCCATCAGCCATATTGTCCCATAGCCTGGACTATCATGGATGGATAAGATCCCTCTGCCCACCATGTGGTTGGTGGCTTGTTGCCGGCTTTGTCCCTCTGCCCAGGGTGGAGTTGCACCCAGGGCAGCACTGCCACCTTCCCGGTGAGGAAACTTCATGAGAAGCTTTGGGGATGGGGCAGAGGGAGGACAGCCGGTACCACTCGTGTCCTGCTGGCCACGGGACACTTCAAGGAAAACCACACACTTCCTGGATCACCCACAAGGAGAACCAATGGGACATGGACCTCCTGCAACCCACGCAGGCAGCTCTTGACCTGAATTATTTGTTCATATATGGCTCTGCCATAAATCAGGAGCCCTGACTGTAATTTGTATCTGGGGAACATGGAGCAATTACAAAATCAGCCCAAACACTATTTGTTTCACAAGATTTTGCCCTTAGTTAGCACTGTCCTTCTGCTTTAATTACACTGTAATTAATTGCGACAAAACTGTTTGGAAAGTGTGTGTGCAGGGTGGAAAGGCTGGAATATTGCAACCTGCCTGCGCCTCTGCAGCCATGAATATAAAATTTCTGATCCTCTTTCGATATAACAGCATTCATTTTACCATCCTATATCCAGAACATCTCCAAAACCAGACCAAGACCCATGGAAGGTAGCTACTGGCCTATTTTATGTCCATTTTTAAGGCACAGAGGAGCTACTCTCTTTAATTTCTATTCAGACAGGACTAAGAGGGCAGAAGTTGCCAGAAGTGAACCACGCTTGGGCCAGGATGTAAATTACAACCTTTTTCTCAGCCCTGGGATGCTCAGATGATCTTATATTCCCTTGCAGCTCCCAAAACCACTTAGCACCTTGAAGGGGCTGAGACCTGTCCATGGAGAAGGTTGTCTCATCCAACACCTCCCTAAAGACAAGAGGCAGCAAGACCTGCTCACGGCACAAGGATCTGATGGTAAAGGAAAGCAAATCCAATCCATTTATTTTTCAATCTGCCCCCTTCTAGTATTTCCAGCATCTAGCTCTGGCACAGAGGTATTAATCCCAGCTGAGGTGGACCTTCAGAGTCCCCTTTCAGCTGGCGTTGAGTCTCTCAGCGCAGACTATAAGAGCAGCCGTAATGCAGTTGCTGGGAAGCCACGAGGAAACGCGAAACCGCCAAACGCATCTGTGGCTGCCTCGAGTTTCATCCCCTGGCCCATTATTTCTGTGCAAGAAAGGTGGCTGCAGCAGAAGTCTGCACCCCTGCAAGGCTGGGGAGAAGGTTTGGAAGGGCCATGGGAGTCAGGAGACAGAGATTAGCGGATGTGACTCATCTTCTCTCGCACACCTCCAGTGAGCAGCCAGGGCAATGACTTGCTGGTGGGGCAGGAGGGGAAATTTCCCGTTTCGAAATTGTTCAATGCTGATAATAAAAATGTTCTTCTTCTTTTTTTTTTTCTCTCAGCTGAATACCTTGCAGAAAAAATATGCTCTTTCTTTTCTTTCCTCTTTGCTGTTTTCTTTTTCTAGCCTCGCCTCTCCTCTCCTCGCCTCGCCTCTCCTCTCCTCTCCTCTCCTCTCCTCTCCTCTCCTCTCCTCTCCTCTCCTCTCCTCTCCTCTCCTCTCCTCTCCTCTCCTCTCCTCTCCTCTCCTCTCCTCTCCTCTCCCCCAATTTCCTCCTGGGAGGCCATCAAACCTTCTCACCTCCATCCTGTTGGTAGCAGATGGAGCAACTTGCCCCAAACCACAGGAGAACAGTGGTAGGAGAACATGAAGAGTGAGGAGAACATGACAGAACACCAGCTGGTCACCCAATGATGCAGCCAGATCCCATGTGTTCCTGGAGGCACCACTAGCCTCTGGATTGCCCCCCAGCAGCCCAGACCCACTGCCACATTGGGGAGAAGGGCCCAAATTTTGCATCAAGGCAGCAGTCCCAGCACAGGGGGCTGTGAAGCCACCTCTCCATCTGCCTGCCTGGCACTGTGGTGTGACACAGCATAAGGAAACCCCATGGCAGAGATGAGGATGCACCTGCTTTGAGGAGCTCATGAGCTCATGGAAGACAGGAGCTGGCCAGGGACCAGGCAAGCAGTGGCGGGGGGCTCTAAAGTCAGCAGCAAAATGATTGGAATCATCCCAGCAGCAGTAACTCCTGAAGATCCAGCTGATCTAAGAGACCTCCCAGACACATGCCTAGAGAGCCTGGGGTTTGGCAGAGGATCTGCTCCATCAGCTTCAACTCATCTTGGCAAAAGGTGCCCAGATACCATGGTGATGGGCTCGGTGGGGATAAACACCGAACATGGGTGTGGGTTGTTTGCATAGTTAGGAAGCTGGCTGGTCTCCATCCTTCCACCCTGCCTCCTCCCAGTGGTGCCAGGATCTCAATCCAAAGTGGTCTCCTACCTCCTCCTGGGCTGGCTCATCCGCAGGCAACATAGAGGCACTTTCCAAACTGGTTCCCTGGTACGTAGGGCAGGGTGGGGGGACGGTGACGCAAGGCTGCTGCCTCTCCCTGCACCCCGGGAAGGTGGAAGTCATCTGATGATCCCAACAGCCACATGCCTGCCCAGACCCACATGAAGATGGTGCAGAGCCGTCATGGGGTGGGACATCCCCTCCTCCTCCTCCTCTTCCGCAGCTGCACAAGCACATCGAGCCCCTTGCAAAACCAGTTGCTTTTTTGCCCAGAGAAGCTGTGGCTGCCCCATCCCTGGAGGTGTTCAAGACCAGGCTGGATGGGGCTTTGAGCAACCTGGTCTAGTGGGAGGTGTCCCTGCCCATGGCAGGGGGGTTGGAACTCGATGATCTTTAAGGTCCCTTCCAACCCAAACCATTCTATGATTCTATAATTCTAAGAAGTCAAACACTGCATTTAATAAAATACTAGTTCCTTTCTGGTGCAGGTATTATGACAATGAGGAAATACAGATTTTTTGTTAATATCATAAATCCAATGAGAGCAGCTGGACACCAAGTTCCACATTACATGCCTTTCTGCTGGTTCTCCTTTAAGGAAGCACATTAAAAAAACCTCAAATCACAACCAAAATTGTTTATACAAGGGAAATCTTTCTGAAGCATGAGGCAAAATCAAGTGTAAGATAGCCTGGGGCAACCTGGCACTTCCAGACACGGCTTGGAAGAGCTCTGTGCTCAGAGCACGGTTATTTTTGAAACTTTTATTATATGCTTTCTTGGTCTGTCACCAGTCACATTTTTCAAAGGAAAACCTTTTTCTTCCTCAAACATCCCTATTTCATTGCCAAAACTGTTGGCAAAAAAAAAAAAAAAAGAAAGATTATTTTTTTAATAGGTTAATTTTGGGAAGAAATAAAACCAGTAACATATTTCCCCCCATCAAATCTCACAAGAAACTGCTTACAAATGGGAAACTTGGAAAAGGGAAAAGCCCAATGAGGTTTCACTGAATTTCACTGAATTTTTTTTTAGAGTTGGAAGGGACCATAGAGATCATCTAGTCCAACTCCCCTGCTGAAGCAGGATTGCTTAGAGAATGCTACCCAGGACTGCGTCCAGGCGGGTCTTGAAAATCTCCAAAGAAGGGGACTCCACAACCTCCCTGGGCAGCCTGTTCCAGGGCTCTGTCACCCTCACCGTGAAGAAATTCTTTCTCATATTCGAGTGGAACCTCCTATGTTCCAACTTGTGCCCGTTGCCCCTTGTCCTCTCACTGGCAACCACTGAAAAGAGTCTGGCTCCCTCCTCCTTCAACCCACCCTTTAGATACTTATAGGCATTAATAAGGTCTCCCCTCAGCCTTCTCTTCTCCAGGCTAAAGAGTCCCAGCTCTCTTAGCCTTTCTTCATAAGGGAGATGCTCCAATCCCTTAATCATCTTTGTTGCCCTTCGCTGGACTCTTTCCAGTAGTTCCCTATCCCTCTTGAATTGGGGAGCCCGGAACTGGATGCAATACTCCAGTTGTGGCCTCACCAGTGCAGAGTAGAGGGGGAGAATGACTTCCCTCGACCTACTAGCCACACTCTTCCCTATGCAGCCCAGGATTCCGTTGGCCTTCCTGGCCACAAGAGCACATTGCTTGCTCATTGTCATTTTGCTGTCTACCAGGACCCCCAGATCTTTCTCTTCGGAGCTTGGCTCCAGCAGGTCCACAACTAACCTGTATTGGTGCCTGACATTCTTCTTCCCCAGGTGTAGCACCTTACACTTTTCCCTGTTGAACCTCATGAGGTTCTTCCTTGCCCAGCTCTCCAGCCTGTCCAGGTCTCTCTGGATGGCAGCACGGCCCTCCGGGGTGTCAGCCACCCCACCTAACTTGGTATCATCAGCAAACTTGCTGAGGATACACTCGGTCCCCTCGTCCAGGTCACTGATGAATGTGTTGAACAGGACTGGACCAAGTATTGACCCCTGGGGGACACCACTGGTTACAGGCCTCCAGCTTGAACCTGCTCCATTAACCATTACCCTTTGGGTCCTGTCACACAGCCAGTTCTCAATCCACCTCACTGTCCCCTCATCCAGCCCACACTTCCTTAGTTTCCCAATGAGGATGTTATGGGAGACAGTGTCAAAAGCCTTGCTGAAGTCAAGGTAGATGACATCTGCTGCCCTCCCCTCATCCAGCCAACCAGTTATGGCATCATAGAAAGCTATCAGATTGGTCAAGCATGATTTACCCTTGGTAAACCCATGTTGCCCACTTCCAATAACCCCCTGCTCTTCAACTTGTTTGGAGATGACATCTAGAATGAGTCTCTCCATTACCTTCCCAGGGACGGAGGTGAGACTAACTGGTCTGTAGTTCCCAGGGTCCTCCTTCTTGCCCTTTTTGAAGACTGGTGTGATGTTGGCCTTCCTCCAGTCTTCTGGCACCTCTCCTGTTCTCCATGACTTTTCAAATATGATAGAGAGTGGCCCAGCGATAACTTCTGCCAGCTCTCTCAGCACTCGTGGGTGCATCCCATCAGGGCCCATGGATTTATGAATGTCCAGTTTGGCCAAGTGGTCCCGAACCTGGTCCTCTTCTACTGAAGAAAAAACTTCCTCTCTCCATACCCTCCCCCTGGCCTCCAAGGCCAGAGGTTCATGAGGGGCAGCCTTAGCAGTGAAGACTGAAGAAAAGAAGGCATTCAGCAACTCTGCCTTCTCCGTGTCTTCCACCACTAGGGTGCCCATCTCATTCCTCAGTGGGCCCACATTATTCCTAATCTTCCTTTTTCTGTTTACATACTGGAAAAAACCCTTTTTGTTGTTCTTAACTGTAGTGGCCAAGATGAGTTCAGCTTGAGCCTTGGCCCTTCTAATTTTCCCCCTGCATATCTTCACTGCTTCCTGGTAGTTCTCCTTGCCTACCAGGCCCTTTTTCCAAAGATCATAAACCTTCTTTTTGTTCCTGAGCTCCAGCCAAAGCTCTCTATTTAGCCAGGCTGGTCTTCTTCCCTTCCTGCTTGATTTTTGGGACTTGGGTATGGCTTCCTCCAAGGTGTCTATCCCACACACCCACACGTTTCCATTTCCTATGGTGCGCATCCCTGTTAACTTCAACTCCAGGCAATAAAAAGTTAAGCCTTGCCTAAGTGCTTCCAAATGTTGGCCTTATTTTGAAGGTGACAGAGTAAGTGGAAGGAAGAGACGTGAAGCCACAACCTTGATGCACACCCTAATCGCCGGGGTACCACCAGGTCAGGAGGAAGAAGGATGGGGAAACAACCCATCTGGTTTAAGAATCACAGAATCACAGAATGAGAATCACCGCTGGAGATCATCTAGTCCACCCCCCCTGCCAAAGCAGGGTCACCCAGAGCAGGTTGCACAGGAACATGTCCAGGCAGGTTTTGAATGTCTCCAGAGAAGGAGACTCCACCACCTCTCTAGGCAGCCTGTTTCAGTGCTCTGCCACACTCAAAGAAGTTCCTCCTCATGTTTACATGGAACTTTCTATGTTCAAGTTTGTGCCCATTTCCTCTTGTCCTGTCACTGGGCACCACTGAAAAAAGACTGGCCCCATCCTCTTGACACCCACCCTTTAAGTATTTATAAGCAGTGATAAGATCCCCCCTCAGTCTTCTCTTCTCCAGACTAAAAAGACCCAAGTCCCTCAGCTGTTCCTCATAAGAGAGATGTTCTAGGCCCCTCATCATCTTCATAGCCTTTTGCTGTACCCTCTCCATCAGTTCCCTGTCCTTCTTGAACTGGGGGCCTAGAAATGGACACAGTACTCCAGCTGTGGCCTCACCAGAGAAGAGTAGAGGGGGAGGATAACCCCCTCTAAAGGGGTTAAGACCTAAAAGAAGGACTCTATGCTCATAGTTTGGGTAAGAGCTGCTGTTTTTTCATCTTTAAAAAGTAATTGTGGACATTGGGAAAGGGTGAATGGGCAAGTCGTGAAAGGGATTTCCTCGCTAGTAGCCTCACACTCTGCGGAGGAAGAAGAAGCTGTGGATGTGGACCTGGGGAACAGCACTGATGACATTCTCGCACTGGTGGGCAGAAAACCATGGGAAGAGTAAACGGAGCAGCCAGTACACAGCTCCTGAGAAGGATGAGCAGGCGACGTCCGCGTGCTGTCTTTGTGTATACCATATATGGAACATGTTGTGAAAACTATGATAAGGTAGTAGCAGTGGGAAAGTACCAATGTGTTTTGTGAGACTAGGGAATGGAATAATACTAGCTGTGTGTTGAAAGATATATAAAGAGCTTTGTGATGCTAATAAAGGTCTTCGCTTCACTCTCCAGCGGAGTCCGTGTCACTAATTGCCACAAATGGTGCCCCGTGTGAGGAGCGAATAACTGAGTCAAAAGAGACTGGCCATGGCAAGCCCCACAGAACTGAAGTGCTGCTGAAAGGAAGCAGGAGCCAGCTTGAATCATCTCTTCTGAGAGAGGTAAGCCGTGGGGGACTATGGGGAATAATGCATCTAGTGAAGAAAAATCGGTGCTTAAATTGATGGAGGGTCTTTTACAAAAACATGATGTTGCAGTCGACCCACATTCGTTAAAACGACTCTTGAAATGGGTATCTGTGATGTGCCCAGGGGTAGATGCTGCTTCCATTTTCACCACAAAGGTATGGGATGAAGCTGGTGTGAAACTTTGGGATAGAGCCACACATTCAGACAAGTTAGCGGGGGAGCTTTTAACTCCTTGGAGAAAGATCCTAGAAATGCTTAAAAAACAGGAAGATGCTAGTTGCACAGAGGGAGGTGAGCAGTGCAGTCCAAAAATGGAGTCGCCCGCTCCCGCGGCTGCTTTGCTGTGCCAAGACCCGGAAGATCAGCCTGGAGACCCTTTTGACCCAGGAGAAGTTGATCCCAATAAAGAACCCAATCTGTTCCCCCCCGACCCACACGATAATTGGAGAAAGGTTCGGCAGGAAGCATTAGCAGCTGGGGAATTAGCTGTAGCAGAAAAAATTGTTGCACCAGTAATTTATGAAAAGAATCAGGTCCCGAAATGGGAAGGTCTGAATTTTAGTATTATTAAGGAACTCCGAAGGGGAGTGCTTGATTATGGTTTGTCATCGCCGTACTCTACCTCCATGTTGGGTTCCATTATGAAATCATATACTCTGACCCCCCATGATTGTAAAACCCTTGCGCAGCTTATCCTCACTGGTACACAGTATACTTTATGGGAGGCTGCATGGAGGCGTCTCTTAGAAATGCACCACCTAGAGTATGTGGACCGGGGTCCACGTGACCCTGCTTTTGCCATGACGATGGAACATCTAACGAGGACGGGTAACTTCCAACCACCCCATCTCCAAGCTTGAGAAATACCACGAGGCGTACTCGATGATGTTAAAAATCTGGCCTATCGAGCATTCTTAGAAGGCCCCGATGTGGGAAAACTGCAGAAGTCCTTTACGGAAATCAAACAAGGCGTGAAAGAATCCTACATGAGTTTTATAGATCGGCTGCGAGAAAGCTTAGATAAACAAGTACCCAATAAGCAAGCCCGAAATAATATTTTGCTAAAATTGGTGGTAGAAAATGCTAATACAGACTGTCAGCGTGTATTGCGTCCTTTAGAAAACCCTAACCTCATTCAAATGATAGAAGCATGTAACCAGATAGGATCACTGGAGCATAAGTTTGAGGCTAAGGCAGCAGCCTTTGCTACAATGAAAGTTGGCAATCAAACATGCTTTGGCTGCGGCCAGCCAGGGCACATTAAGAAGCATTGCCATAATGCACAAAAGCCTAAACTTCCAAATATCTGTCCGTGATGTAAGAAGGGTAGGCACTATGCGAACCAATGCCGCTTGAAATATGATAAGGATGGCAAGCCGTTATCAGGAAACCGCCAGCGGAGCACGCCTGCCTGGGACCGCGCCAGGACACAAATGGCTCCAGGATCATCGCCTCTTCAAACCCTTCCAGCCTGTGTGCAAGAACCCACGACAGTGCCAGAGTGGACCTGGCAGCCGTCGAATCAGTAACTCTTACAGATTCTTCCGTCTCCCTGATACCTACTGGTGTCCATGGGCCATTAGGCGGGGGTAAAAGTGCCCTGCTTTTAGGCCGATCTTCCACCACATTACAGGGTCTGTTTGTTCTCCCTGGTGTCATCGACTCGGACTACACGGGGGAAATAAAAATCATGGCCTGGACTCTGACACCACCATGCACCGTCCCCCGGGCTCCCGCATTGCACAACTTGTTTACTTTACTGCTTGTCCCCCTAAAACTAGCCAGACAGAAAGGGGGGCCTTGGGGTTTGGTTCCACCAGGCATCCGCAGATTTTGTGGACACAACCTGTTACTACCGGTCGGCCGGTGATGAAATGCAAGCTGTCGTTGCAGCAAAAAGGCTACATCTGTTTAGATGGGATTTTAGATCCTGGGGCTGATGTCACAGTCATTTCAAGGGATTGATGGCCTACAGACTGGCCATTAACTCAAATGGGTAAAACATTAATGGGCATAGGTGGACATGCCATACCCTTTCAGAGCAAACATTTAATTCAAATTGAAGGTCTTGAAGGCCGTGTGGCCTCGGTTCGCCCCTTTGTGCTCGCCACACCTATTACCTTATGGGGTCGCGATTGTATGAGTCAGTGGGGAGTAAATATTGGGTCAAATTTTTCTTGGGGGCCGCTGCAGCACAACCCACCTTAAAACTTACATGGAAAACTAACAATCCTGTCTGGGTGGAGCAGTGGCCCCTGGCTAGTGAAAAGTTGCGCCACCTTAATGAATTAGTGGAAGAACAATTAAAGGAGGGACATATTGTCCCAACTACTAGTCCGTGGAATTCACCTGTTTTTGTTATTCAGAAAAAGAGCGGGAAATGGCGTCTATTGCATGATCTGCACAGAATAAATGATGTGATGGAAGACATGGGCACATTACAACCCGGTATGCCATCACCCACCATGATCCCCCAAAATTGGTTCCTCACCATTATCGATTTGAAAGATTGTTTTTTTACTATTCCCCTACACCCAGACGATGCACCAAAATTCGCATTCTCGGTGCCGTCACTTAACATAAGTGAACCTTACAGGCGCTATCATTGGACAATCCTCCCTCAAGGAATGAAAAATAGTCCCACCATATGCCAATGGTTTGTAGCTAAAGCCCTGTCTCCTGTTTGGAAAGCCTTTCCTGATGTTGTACTTTATCATTATATGGATGATATTCTTGCGGCGCAAGCTCAACAGACTATGCAGGACGTGCTTAAGATGTTATATCAGCAAGTACAAACTGCAGGGTTACAGATAGCCCCCGAAAAAATACAACAAACAGCACCTTGGAATTACTTAGGGTGGCGAATTATGGAACAAAAGATTGTTCCACAACAGGTAAAGTTGCAAATAACTGAAAACTTTAAATGATCTGCAGAAGCTCCTGAGGGCAATAAATTGGATCTGTCCACTGTTAGGTATACCGATCATTCCCTTAAGGGAGACCCGGTGCTTTTGTCACCAAGAAGCCTGACTTTGGAGGCTCAAGCCACCTTAGAAAAGGTCTCCCAGGCTATAGAGAATCACCAGGCAAATAGAATATACCCAGAGGTGTCCTTTCAACTGCTCATAAAAAATCCCACTTCACAGCCATATGCCTTAATTTTTCAACGGGATGAGAATCGACTGGACCCTCTGACCATTATTGAATGGGTTTTCCTCCCACACCAGCTGCAGAAAACAGTTGTAAGCCGACCGGAGTGTTTGCCATGCTAATAATAAAGGCCAGACAGCGTCTGTTGGCGCTAGTGGGACAAGAGTTCTCTCGCGTTATTTTGCCAATGGATACTCAGGTACTGCAATGGCATCTTCAAACTTCAGTTCTTTTCCAGACAGCAACAATGGAATTTCCAGGGGAATTAAGCATACATAGCCCAAGCCATGAACTGCTTCAACAAGACTTTATGCTATATGAACTCCCGAAAGTTATTCATGTGCCTCTGCAGGCTATAACCGTCTTTACAGATGGCTCCAGCAAAACTGGCCGATCTGTTATAGTATGGCAAAACGCTGAGACGAAAACTTGGGTTTCAGATGTCTGTTGGGTTGAGGGTTCTCCGCAGATCATCGAGCTTGCTGCTGTAGTTCGAGTTTTTCAAAAATGGAAAACCCCTGTAAATATAATTACTTATTCTTTCCTGTGAGGGTGGTGAGACACTGGAACAGGTTGCCCAGAGAAGCTGTGGCTGCCCCATCCCTGGAGGTGTTCAAGGCTGTCGTGGTTTCGGCTGAATTTACCAAAACCGGACCGGCAGATGGCCCTTCCCCCCCCCCTTCCCCCCACAAAAAGAGGAGAGAGGAGGAGAAAGAGATAAGGAGATTCAGAAGTTTAGAATGAACTAAACTACTTTAATGAAGAATTAATATTAAAATAAAAATAAAGAAGAAAATAATGAAATAGATACAATATATACAAAACCGTATCAAGCTCCCAGGATGACAGTCACGTCACCGGCAGGCACTGGGGAAGTCCCAGACTGGACTCAGTGACGAATGGGAACTGTATTCCAGCTCTGGAGTCAGGAACACACGGATCGGGATCAAAGGCAGATGAACAGACAGAGTCCTCTCTGGACGTCGGCCATCGCAGGAAGGGGGCTGACCCTTTGATCCCTCAGCCTTTATACTGAGCATGGGGCAGATGGGATGGAATACCCCAGTTGGTCAGGTTTGGGTCATTAATTTCAGAGAGTTAAAGGAGGCCTAGCTAGGATGTAAAGTTACAGAACAGAAAATTGGTTCGGTTTTCCTTCAAACCGGGACAAAGGCCAGGCTGGATGGGGCTTTGAGCAACCTGGTCTAGTGGGAGGTATGCCTGCCCATGGCAAGGGGGCTGGAACTAGATGATCTTTAAGGTCCCTTCCAACCCAAACCATTCTATGATTCCATGAGCATTGCAGCAGAAAAACTCTATTTCTGGCTCGGCCACCACAACCTGTGCAGGGGAAACTCATGTTGTCCTCGTCTCAGAGATGCTTGAAGGTGTAAGGTAAATGGCCAACGAAGGGGAATTGGTGAACATGGGTTGTGGATGGAAGGAAGGCTGCCCTTTCTATAGGGCACCCACCACCCCTATCGTACCCATACTGGTAACACCAGTCCCAGGGCTCTGCTACCCACAGGAGAAACCCCTGGAAGAGCTCTGCCCCAGCAGCATTTGCCCTCCCTTGCCAAATCCCTAAGCCCTGGGATTTATTATTGCAGAAACATGGAGCAGGAGGGAGCTGGGAAAAATGGGAGGAAAGGAAAAGGGCAAAGGTAAGATGGGAAAAAGAAATAGCAGCTCAAGCAGTCGCAAACTGCTAAGGAGCAATGAGGGCTTGAACATCCATGGATGACTAACCTAAAATTAGCATGGCAACATGCAGAGGGGAGTGGTTAAAGGAAATATTAAGGCATAGAATGTAATGACTTAAAAAAATCTGAAGGTTTTGGGGGCAAATCTCATCCTTTGCAAAAGGGCTGGCGGGTCCGATGGTTTTGGAGCTCTTGGAGGTGGCTCAACTGCTCAGCAACCCAAATGGATGGGCAACAGCACAGCAAATGAATAACTCCTCCTTAATAAATGCAAAGCGGTGCAGGGCAGGGAGTGGAATTTCTGCTCCTCAGGCACCTTCCAGGGTCCTAAACTGTGTCAAAGCAAGGAAGGGACCTCCCAAACAACAGAGGCAGCACAGTGGAGACCTCTGCTCTGTGTACAGCCGCAGCTGCAAAGCTAACAAGATGTTCAGCTGCATATGGAAAGGGACAGCAAATAATCCTGGAAATATTATAATGCCTTTGTATAAATCAGTAGCACAGCCTCAGATAGGGGAAAAGTAATGATGCAGAAACAGCAGAAGTGTTCAATCAATATTTCTGCTCTGCATTTTGAAAGAAGCAGGATGAGACACTTGTATCACATGAGGAGGATGAAGTACTTTCCAGTCCTTTAGTAACCAAGGAGGTTGTTAAACAGTATCTACTAGCAGTAAACAATTTTAAATCAGCAGGCCTGGATAACTTGCTCCCAAGAGCCCTCCAACAGCTGGCTGAGAAGTTCTCTGGCCCACTGATGTTATTTTTTAATAAATCATGGAATATCAGGGAAGATCCAGATGGCTGGAAGCATGCAAATGCTGCACTGATCTGCAACAGGGGCAAGTGGGATGGCCTTATGAACAGGTTGGCTTGTCTGCCATCCATCACTGGCAAAATAATGGGAACCCTCCTGAGAGTCAACCAGAAGAGGAAATAAAGGATGTGAATCCAATTAATGCTCGTCAGAGAGGTTCTGCAGCAAACACATCACATCAAACAAAGCTGATTTTGTTCTTTGAAGGGATTACAAGTTTGGTTAATAAAGATTATTGCCTAGAGATAATATACATAGGCTTTTGTATGGCATTTGATTTACTGTGACGTGATGTGCTGATTAATAAATGAGCGCTGTATTATAAGAATAAAGCACATGTCCAGGGGATTCAGAGCTGATCAGAGGGGAACTGGGCTGTTTCCAGGGGGATTTCAGGAGGCTCAACCCCAGCCCCAGTATTCAGCGTTTTCTTATCTGGAAGAAAATATAACATCGCTGCTGATAAATCAGCTATGTGCTACACAAATAGGAGAGACCAAGCCATCTGAGTGGAGATGATGGCAGCCAAGCATCTGGCTGGGGTCATCACTCCACCTCGGAGGATGAGAAGAAGGGGACAGTCAGTGAAAAAAACAGGTGGGATGCTCAGAACTGGTGCAGCAACTAGGAGGTGACACCGTGGCAGGGGTGGTGGGGACCACATCCCCGCAGAGAGACACGGACGCCTGGCCTGGCAGGTGGGCAGAAGGTTGGATGTTACACACACCCCAACATCTCCAAGGAAAAATCCTTGGAGTGGGTGGGTATCAGGAAGTAAATTGGAGCCTGGGATGAGGGGGGTTGGGATGAGTGACTCCATACTGCAGGATTTTGCAGCGTCAGGGGTTGGCCATTGCCTAGGAGAGGACCCAAACCAGCCCTTTCTGTGCTCTTCATGGGGCTTAATTCTGATGCTGACCTTTGTGACGCTGAGGAAATCAATTAAAGCTTGATCCAGCATTTTTGTAACAGGAATACTTCCACCTGCCCTTTCCTGTCCCCAAGCCTTAGCTGCCCCTTGGGAAAACCCAACGCTTAACACGTGCCCCTGAAGAGTGACCTGGGATCCCAGGCTCCCTAATCCCAGCCTGAGCCAAGCCCAAAAGCTTACTCAGCTCCAGATGCATGTCTTTTTGTCCTCCTGAAATCCACTCAAGGAAGAATTTAGCCTCCAACCTATTTTTTTTCCATCTGCCAGGATTTGCAGGGGGCTTCTTACCACTGTATTTGTCCTAAATCTTTAGAGTTCACCGTGGGAGCTGGAGATGAACTCTGGCTAAGGGCACCCCACTCCCTTGGTCTCACATTTCCATTTAACTTCACCACTAACCAGTGATGGAGAACTTGCTGCTCACAACGTTCCTCAAGGGCTCCTCTGACTGCTCTTGCTTCAGGGACAGAAAGGAGTCAACAATGTTTAACCCAGATGTTTAACCCAAACAGGCCCCATCCATCAACACCTGAGCAGAAGATTAGAATACATTGTTATTGCTGAAGGTGAATTCAAGAGATAAGGCATTGAATCAAAGTCTTATCTAACACAAGACATTACAAAATGTTTCAAACTTGGGCAAAAAAAAAAAAAAGGGCCAGTTTGGCTTAAAATCACTGGTTTTGGTGAGGTGATCTATACCGATGGTGGAGCCTTCTTCAAGGAAGCTGCAGCCACCTTATTGGGCTGCCCAGATGCAAGGTAAAAATTTAATCCAAAAAAGACAATCTGGAGTCTCAGCTGTGAACGCTACTGGGAAGATGCGGCAGGTACCAGCCACAGTTCCTGAACCCAGGATCATCCTCCCCGCTGCAGCCCCCATCACTCAAGCTGCCAGCAGATCGCAGAAGACTCCATCTCCCCAGAGCCGCCAATTTTGGTTGCCTCTTGTATCTCACCCGGGTTTATCAGAATGGATGCATCAAAACTATGAGGGTGGTGAGACACTGGCCTAGGTTGCCCAGAGAAGCTGTGGCTGTCCCATCCCTGGAGGTGTTCAGGGCCAGGCTGGATGGGGCTTTGAGCAACCTGGTCTAGTGGGAGGTGTCCCTGCCCAGGGCAGGGGGGCTGGAACTAGATGATCTTTAAGGTCCCTTCCAACCCAAACCGTTCTATGATGCTATGATTCTTAAGCCGGCAGCACCCAAATCCCTGTGGCTGCCCTGGAGCACTTTGCTCCCGTGTCCCTGCACTAAAGGGGGGACAGGATCACCAGGGCATCGCTCCCAAGCGTGTCTTTAAATATCCGTGCTTTGTACAAAGTCCTGGGTGGGTGAGAGCCCTGCCAGGGGCTGCCTGCCCACTGCCTTGCCTGCCCCCCACCTCCTCTTCCTCCCTGATGCAACCACAAGCACTCCACCCCTCCAAAAAAGAGATTACCTCCACTCCCACCTGCCTCCTCATCCCCACCCCAGCTCCCAGCTCAGCCAGCGTTGTTTTTCCTCTGCTGCAATTAACGCTTGATGAGGCAGAACATCCCCCCTGCTCCAGCCGAGCCCAAGATGGCACAGCCAGAGCAAATTATTTAGAAGAGAAGTGAAAAAAAAAAAAAAAATTAAATAACCATGGTGGACAAAAGCTTCTTGTCTTAAAACCCTTACTCAGCTGGCACATCGGGCAGGTTGGCACCACTATCAGGTGTTGCTGGGTAAGCAGGGGCTGTGGCAGGGTTGGTCCGGGCACCCCATTGCAGCAGCCTCCCAAATTCAGCATCAAGGGACCCTGAGCGCTCGTCCAGTTTTAAGCAGATGGGTGAGACCCAAGATTTCACGTTTAAGACCCAGGGGCTGCTGCAGAATCAGATCCCTCACCCAAGAGGGGCAGGATTTGGCCCCATGGGGTTCCATCTCACCACGGTTGTGTGTCCCCCCAAGCGCTCGCAAAAGATTTGGCTCTGACTGCTTCAGCAGGACCTGATTTTTTCAACAGGTCGAAATTGTAATTCCATATTTCCTCCCCCTCCATATTAAAACAGAAAAAAAGGAGAAGGAGGAGTAGGACGGACTAATTTATCATGTGCAGCCAAACCCCAGGCTGGACTCAGTGAAATGAAAATGAGTCGGTGACACTTTGACTAATGGCATTCCAGTTTGTTCTCCTAAATAATTTGTATTTTAATGAGTCCTTTTTGCTCCACTCAAAAGCTGGTGTGTGGAGCCCCCACACTTTCTCAAGTCCTTCTGTGCTTTAATTTGAGTTTTAAAAAATCCCAGTGTCCTATTTTTATTAACAAAAAGAAAAAGCAAAGCAGGCTCACTTCTCTCCTGGCTTTGATGGGAGCAGGTAATGAATCTCTGCGCACAAGAGACGGCTCTTATCTCCATGGCCTTGCCATTCCCAAACCTACTTATTTTAAAAACTCCCCCATCATGAGATAATGGGAACAGAGAAAGTCAGCAAAGAAACAAAAAGGCAATCAGAAGCTTTACAGAAGCAGAGGAGCACCATGATTTCCACCTGATCTTCTCCTGCTGGGACAGGTTAATATGCTGTAAATGAGCAGAAGTCGCTTTGGGGAGTGTAATCATGAGAGACACTCTACATCAAAAAGCTATTTTGCAGCACTTGGACTTGCTAAGGGCTTCTCCACTTGGGTCATGCTCAGCTTGCCATGAAAGAGATGGCAGCTCAGCCCTTCTACCCACTGCGTTGGCGGTGGGGTGGCTTGGTCAGCTTAGCTGGGACTTACACCCTGCACCCAAACATCAGCTGGTCCAGGCTAAGGTGGTGGTCCTGGCCATGGTGGGTCCCTGGGGAAGGGCAATGGGGCTCTGATCCCATAGCAGACCTGGGTGGACCAGAGCTGCCCCCCATCAGCCACAGCTGGGTGTAAGGGCACTTTCAAACCCTTTCAACACAAAGTCTGACCCATTCAAACACCAAGTCACACCTACACAACTGACTCCTGGAGGCTGCTCAAGCTAGAAAGTTTGTGGGCGCAGTGAAAAACCGCTCAGCAGGACAGTGGGAACCAAAAGCTGTGGCAGCATCTTCCCTTGCTTGCCTCTGAACCCCATCAGCACATGTTCCTGCTCGTGGTGGGGACAGCGTGGTGGCCTGCCAGGTGGCCCCACACCTCGCTGTGACACCCCCTCACTCCAACTGCTGGAGAAGGCATTGTCCCAGCTGAAGGACAGAGCAGTGATGGCTAAAATGGTCAGTTGGGAGGAGGGAAGGAGAGATGTCCCTGCATGTCTACTCCCCCGTGTTAGCCTAACGAGCCTCATTAACAGGGAGGACTTTGTTCTGGCAGGGAATGGGGGGTGTGTGGGAATGGAACTCCTGACACACACCCCCTCCAAGAAAGGAAGTGCTTGGGAAGAGCCCTGAGAGGACAACAGCCCAAATCAGGTCAGGGTTGGGGTGACCGATGAACTGGAGATATCTGGGACAAGGTGACCCAACTGGTCTGTCTCTGTTCTGCTACCTAATCCCTTTCAGATACCCTCTCCCTCCCCAGCACTCCAGGGCTGTAGGAGAAAAGAGGCACCAAATGACTAACTGAGAGGTCAAAAAAGCAGCACCTGCTCTACCTTCAGCCCGCCTTTCATTTCATTGGGAGATATTATGGAGAAGGAGAGTTTATAAGCAGGGCTCTCCAAAAGGAAGGCTGGCTTAAAAACCTGCAAAAACTCAGCAAACCTTGTAAACATCAGCCCCACCAGGCTCAACCGCAGCTCTCACCTTCAGACCGGGGAAACAAACGTCACAGGTTTACACACCAATTTATTTCTACCCATTTAACAAATCAACGTTTCCCTCCCATCCTCCTTCCCCGGAGCAGCAGCCACTGCAGCTCAGAGTTAGCGTTACTCCTAGATCCCAAAGCCTTGGAGATACGCTTGACCTTCATTATTGCCCTGTTTTAATTTCCAGCCTCCCTTTGCCAACCCTCCCCTATGGAACCCTGCCAGAGTCTCTCCCTCCCCAGAGACCATCCTTGCTTGTGTTTTTACTTGGGTTTTAATCACCTTCTACTTTGATTACTCCACTTCCCTCTTTTACAGCCTTCCTTGGTGCTGTGCCATCTCACCAGCCTTTATGGGAGTACCAAATGGACTAGCCATATTACTCTTAGGAAATATCTGCTCTTTTCTTGGTTTCTTCCCCACCCTGGGAAGAGCTTCAAACCCTCTCTCCCCGCTAGCAGGATTCCCCAGGAGCAAAGCTTCATGGACAAGGCCAGTAATGATCTGAAGAGCCCAAGCAACCTGGCATTAGGACTTTAGGTCAAATTCAGGGTCCCTAAACAGCCCAACACCAACAGGCTGATGCACCAAACCCCAGCTGTGCCTCCAGGAAAGCGCTCTCTTAACCCCAACCAGCTCCAGATGGTTTTAAACCCTGAAGGTCTAATCCCTCTTCCAAATCTCATCTCTTCCTGCTCATTTATAGCTCTTGTTTTCTTTGTCATTCCCAAACAACAACCAAGCCTGATCTGAGTGTTCAGTTCCCGGCTTTGGAGGCATCCTGCAGCAGCAATTTTTGCAGACCCAACCTGATAGGAGAGGATTTTCTGAGATAGGGAGATCAGAAACATCCAATGTACTTTCTCTGTCTACTCATTAGCTTACAGATCCCCTTTTCTCTGCCTCTGCTTGGCTATATGCCTCCCCCCCAGCTTTTTTCAGCCTCTCGGTGATTTTTTCCTCTGGCTGGTAACTGTTCTCATTGCCCTTCGCTCACAGATGGTCCTTGGAGAGTTCACTATTGACATGGTGCCAGCTCTCCTCAATCCCAGCTGCTAAACTGCATTAGGAGATGAGCTACCACTCAGCAGAGACGGCTCCTCCACGCCATCTGCCCTTTCACACCCAGGCCATCGCTGGAAGAGGGTTTATTCACCAGAGATACCACAGCTGGGCAACCTCTTGGTCCTCTCCTGGGAGACAGGTCACCCTCCAGCCCCCTTGGCCCCAACCCAAAGCCTCCCAGGTCTATCTGGATCGCCCCACCCACCCTTCCTCCTCCTTGACATCCCTTCTGCCGTGCGAGTCACTTCTCCCTCTCCAAACCTCTTCTTCAAGCTTTCCCATCCCCTTTTGGCTTGTGACAGCCTCTGTGGTCCCAGCCCAGCAAACATTACCCATGGAGGGGTCTTCTGTGCTCACGGAGCAGCCCTTGGGCTGAAATTTTTTACGTTGAGGGTGGTGAGACACTGGACCCGGTTTCCCAGAGAGGTGGCAGATGGCCCATCCCTGGAAACATTCAAGGCCAGGTTGGACGGGGCTCTGAGCAACCTGATCTCGTTGAAGATGTCCCTGCTCATGGCAGGGGGGTTGGACTAGATGGCCTTTAAAGGTCCCTTCCAACCCAAACCATTCTGTGATTCTGTGATTCCAGCCCCCAGGCTCCAGCCCCACTCCACGGGGACAACCAGGACTGCCATCCAGGCAGGATGGACACGAGCAGAAGAAAACAAGGGGGGAAAAAAGCACTGCAGACCAGACAGGAGGTGAAAGCAGCTCTTATTTTTCACTGGACCAAGTTGTTTTTGGAGGCACAAACACCAGGTTCATTCATAAAGCAGCTAAGTGCTGGGTTTTAGATGGAAACAATGAATTAGCAAAAATGAGCAGTGACAGGATAAATGACCTTTTTCCTGCCTCACAAAGTGTCCTGTTTCTTTCCTAACCCAGCAGCCAACTGCTCGTTGAGCTCCACAGTGCTCAGCCCCAGCGACCTGGAGCCTCCAGGGAAGCCCAAGGGCTTGGAGAGGAGTGTTCCGCAGAGCCACCTCCTTCCCCGCAGCTCCACGCCCTTCCCACCCAAATCCATGGGGAGTCAGGGGCTGGAAGGGATGTGAAGCTGGGGATGTGAAGCATGAGCATTGCCACCCAGCAAGGTGACAGCCCCATGGCCAAAGCCAAGGCATCATGGAATGAAGGCACCAGAGGAAGTTCAGACTGGACATTAGGAAAAGGTTCTTCACTCAGAGGGTGGTTGGTCACTGGAACAGGCTCCCCAGGGAAGTGGTCACGGCACCAAGCCTGGATGAATCTCTTAGTTATACCCCTCTACTCTGCTCTGGTGAGACCCCACCTGGAGTACTGCGTCCAGCTCTGGAGTCCTCAACACAGGAAGGACATGGATCTTTTGGAGCAGGTCCAGAGGAAGCCACGGAGATGCTCAGAGGGCTGGAACACCTCTCCTATAAGGACAGGCTGAGAGAGTTAGGGTTGTTCAGCCTGGAGAAGAGAAGGCTCCAGGGAGACCTTATAGCAGCCTTCCAGTCCCTAAAGGGGGACTATAGGAGAGATGGGGAGGGACTCTTTATCAGGGAGCGGAGTGACATGATGAGGGAAAACGGTTTTAAACTGAAAGAGGGGACATTTAGATTAGATATTAGAAAGAAATTCTTTCCTGTGAGGGTGGTGAGACACTGGAACAGGTTGCCCACAGAAGCTGTGGCTGCTCCATCCCTGGAAGTGTTCCAGGCCAGGCTGGATGGGGCTTTGAGCAACATGGTCTAGTGGGAGGTGTCCCTGCCCATGGCAGGGTGGTTGGAACTCAATGATCTTTAAGGACCCTTCCAACCCGAACCATCCTGATTCTATGATTCTATGATTTAGGTAGACCTGTGAGGAGCAAGGAATTGAACTCAGTGATCCTTATGAGTCCCTTCTAACTTGAAATATTTTATGATTCTGTGATTGGTGCCCTTCACACCAGCCCGGTGGGACCTAACTAAACCCATCCATCATCGCTCAACGGCAAAAAAAATCTCAGTTTGCAAGCGCTGCGAACCCAGTGCCTTTCACCAGCATGCAATTTGGCTTCAGAGGGATACAAAGAAAGTGGTTTGAATTTCGGTTCCTGCTCTCTCAAAATCTATCAGATATGCTACCTTGTGCTAACATAATGGATTAAATCAGAAGATAAAATGCCATTCCATTATCTATTTATTAAAAGCACCACTTGAACTGCTTTTATTTGGCATACATCTCCTACTAAAGAGGCACTCCTTGATTGTGTAAATCAGTGAGCAATTGTGTTTTAACAGCCTTTAGAATGGCATTTCTCCACAGTTTTAGATGGACTATCAGACAGAAAACCTCTTCCAAAACTCACTTATCTTAACAGGCGTGAGCACAGAGCTCTTTACCCCTCCTCTACCACCGAGACAAATACAAAATGGGCTTGTAAAACTCACAAAGCATAGATAATTCCCACCTTTCACCCTGCTGCATGAGTATCCTTAATGACAGGTCAAAATAAATAATTTTGTTAGCAGAGAACTATTCAGCTCCCACTGACAGATGGGACTTCTGGTAGGCGATAAAATGCAGGCTGCAGTTCCCAACCCACTGACGCTACCTGTTCTGCAGTAATGAGTTCTCGCAGAACCAGACAGGATGAAGCCACTTCAAATCTACCAGTTCCCTGGGCAAAAAAAGGGAAGAAATGATGCTGAATTTTCAATAAAAGATTTCAGGTGTGAATATAACAATATCTGTGAACTGCAAAACAAAAGGGAGGTTGTTGGATTGTCTCTGCTCCACCAGAATAAATTGGGCTTTTGGCTGGTTGGGGCTATTTTTCCATACCAAGAAGCATTCTCCCTTTTTTTTTTGTTTTTGTGAGGCTCTGCTGCTTTTGGTAGTTTAATTTTCTTTACAAAGTGGTTTGATGAAGAAACCTGGCGCAACAGTCCTCATGAGCTGGTTATGTATTAATTGACGGAAGACAAGCACAGAAAGCTTCACCCTGTGCCATGAAAGTCAATGGAGGCTCTACCATTGACATGAGCAAACATCAGATCTGTTGAGAAGAGGGGAAAGGATGTACCCACATGCACGGGGAAGGATACTGGCAACTATCTGAATAGATGGATGGAGGGAGGGAGGGATGGATGGATCCCTACCACTCTGCTGGCATCAGGGGGACCTCAGCACACACCATGGCAAACTCAACGCTGAGGCCGATGGCCTTCCTTCTTTTCCTGTGGACACTGCACCCCAGGCTCCTGGCTGCCCTTACACGAGTTAAATTCTGATGGAGCTGACAAACCTGGAAGATCATTCCAAACCACAACCACTTCAAATTCAGCTTGTTTCAGCCTCTGGCCTTCTTGGCAGGGTCTCCCTTCAGCGTGGCAGCCCCAAACAGGAGCTGACAGTGCTTCGCAACCTTTTGAACCAGTACTCAGGTCCCTTGGGTACTGTGGGGAGGACTTCTCTCAATGGCATGCAAACTCCCTGGCTCTGACAGCCCTGCTCTCGGCCTGCCTGGGAGGGGACCAGCATCCCGTTTCTCTCCATTCGGCAGTGCAAAAGATCACTGGGGAAGGTGTACTTGTCACCAGGAATAAGCCGTTACACGGAGGTTGTGTGTCACATCTCTCCAGGAGGATGGAGGCAGCTGAAGCTGGATGAAAAAGCTATCCTGATGCTGGTGGGGTTTGGATCCGTCCCTGAGCACCGAGCAGAGTGGCAAGGAGCAAAACCCCTCCTAAATGACACTGGGTTATCAGCTGGCATGGAGTGAGCCCCAGAAGACACCTGGGGCAGGTGTCCCTTCACACCGACGTGTCAACCAGTCCAGCCCAAGTGTCTCCTTAACAGAAGTCACCCCATGACCATGAAGTTCGGTAAGTGCCAGCTTCCCAGACCTGTGGGGACTGGGCTTTCAAGCTCCAGCTCAGTAGAGGGTGGATGACCCCCTGTGCTTCTAAGATGTTGAAGTTTCCCAGAGGAACCTCATAGTTTTCCACATTTTACTACCTTTATATATCAGGGTGATATTAGAGGAGATTTTATTTCTCTCTGCAATGGGTAGCAAACCAGAAACAGGACTACAGCAAAGGTGACACGCACAGAAGAGAAGCAAACATCATCTGATCTTCTAGGAAGAAGAAACCAGGGCCAGGCAGCAGCAATCCCTGCCTACTTACCTGGCTTGGCGATGTCCTGGTAACCCAAGCATGGACCAGAGATCCCTTGCGCAAGATGTCCTGCAGAGGAAAAGATCACGTCCTATCACGCTCTGCTTGAAGACCAGGAGAGAGTAGCCCAAGCCAGCTCAGGGCTGGCAGCAAACAGCACCAGGAACCCAACAACCACCAGTTTTGTGTCACCTCACCACAAGAGAAGACCCAGACCAAGCTCTTCCTCCCAGCTCTGCTGGTGCACACGTTTCAGGGTGACTCCTTGCCCAAGTTTAAGAGGTTGTCCAGGGGGTCACCAAGCCAGATGTAGCTGCCCTTGGCACTGCTGCACTGGCACAGGAGACCAGCAAGACCAACTTCTCAGTTCGCAGCAATGGGCAGGCAGGCAAAGGCTGCCCATACCAAGCCTGATGCAGGCAGGGGGTGTCGCCATCCTGAAGGGCTGGCAAGCCCCCATCCGGCTCCTCTCTGCCCCTCGCTTAAATGTTGGTCAAGCCACAAGGTGACAGTTAGTGCCAGCGGAGCCGTCTCTGCCCACCGAGGTGCTTCCAGCACTGTATCAAAAATTAAAGCGAAGCAATAAAAATTAAAAGAGAAGTAACATGGATCATAAAATCCAAGCACTAGACTAAAAAGCCCCTGGACGCTGACATATCATTAAGGCAGGGCATGAACCTCCCCTTGCACTGCTGCCAAATCCCCTTTCCACGGGAAATTATCCTCTTTTCTGATTGCTTTTGTTGCCTGGCTCTCCAGCAGGCAATGTTCTCCAGTGTTAGGGAAAAAGGCAGTGGAAAGGCTGGGAAGTGGTGTGTCATCCCCCTGTACAACACTTTTTGTGCCTCATCTCCTAACTGGGCTTTGTGGCTGAGGCCATCAGCATTCTGAGCCAGCGGCTGAGCACACCCTGTTGATGAAGGATGCGGTGGAAAAATGCTAAAAAACTGGGCCCCGCCTAACAGGGCTGATGGGCTGAGCTTTGATGAGGGAAAGCATCATTTTCTCAAAAACTCTCCATCCCCCAGACTTGCAGCCACTGATAACTCAAAGACATCCTCCCCCATTCCGATACCCCACCGTCATCCCACTCCAGAAGATCCCACTGAAACAGCAGCCCCGGCAACAGGAGTTTAATGGGGGGTGAGGCCAGTTTTGATTCATTTGGATGCAAAGCTGAGGTTTTAATTACCCCCAGGGCTCGGTGGGGGGATACACAGCCTCCCCACTGCCCATCATCCCCATCCCCCTCTCTGTCCGGCTCCAGTCACCCATTAACATCCCCTTCTTCTTGTAAATATTGCCTGGGCACTCCTGCCTGCCCTCCTGGCCTCAATTAATTGTGGCCTGGGGGAGAATCAGGTAAAAAAAAATACTCAAATTTAACTGCTTCACGGCAGATGGTAAAAATGGAGCTCAATGTGATGAGCAAAGGCAGCGGGGACGGGCATGGGCAGGGCGAGGACAGCAGAGCCCTTCTTGCCTGAACATCCTTGTGGATGCCCAACCGTCCTCATCTCCCATCGCTTCGTGGGATTTGGAGAAGTCTGGCATGACACAGGGTTTGATTTTCAGGGGAAAACCCTGCTCTGGAGCAGGTTATGCCAGTGAGGAAAACCTCCCCTCTGCTGAATCCCATACTCCCAGAGCCATCACAGATCAGTCCAATCCCACTGGTCCCAAAGGGGTGGACCTCCCCTCAGCCACACTCGGACCTGACCCTGCGTCTCGCGATACAAGGCAGAAGTTGAACCCACGGAAGCTCTGCAGCTCCCAAGTCCCACAGGAGTCTTGTTGGTTGTGGAGACGACTGCGTGAGGAACCACTGCATCTAAGAAACCAAGTGATGACAAGAAACATCTCAGCCTCCAAACGGCACCTTCAGCATCCCTGGTGACACCAAAAACACAACTGGTACCTTCAGCATGACACCATGGTCCCAGCTCCTGCTGCAAGGAGCAACAGGTCATCAACAGAGAGGTCCCAACTCTACCCAAAAGTGGTTTTGCTGGAATGAAAGCAAAGGCCACATAAATAGGTTGTGGGTTTTTTTTTTCCTAAGACATCACTAAACTCCATGAGCAGGTAGTGCCTCAGCATCTTGCAAGCATCCTGCAAGCCACGCTTTCAACGCGAAGGAACAAAAGGCTGCAGTGGGGAGGAGAATGGTGGGAAACCTTATGGGCTCCCAAGCTTCATTTGAGACCTGGTGTTTGCAGCACCAGTTTGCATTTCATCTTTTCATAAATAACTCTTACCAGGAAATGTTACAAAAAAGGGGGCATTTCAAGGCAGAAAAGTTCATCTCCAAATGTAATTTTTTTTTTAATTAAATCTTTTGTTAGCAACTCTTCTGGGGAGCAAATCCAGCAGAGGCAATACAGTGCAATGTGCACTCCTAAATTAGTTTCCAGGCACTTGGGATGCTTTATTATTCATTTCCTCCAAATATTAGGTAATGCCTTTTGCCCCTTTCAAAGTCTATATGAGGGGTCTTTGATGCATTGTGGGACTTGAAAGTTTCAGGTCCAAAGAAGCGTTTCTTTGAAGTCCTCTCTTTTATCAAGTATATTCTGTTCTGTTCGCTATAATGCACACAATGGCATGAGAGTCTTGACCTGCTTCATGTCTGATGGGTTGAAATCTCAGATGCATAGGATAAAACAGCCATTCCTAGCAATCCAGCTTAAACACTTACAGTTCTATTCAGGCAAATATTACCCAGGGGTCTGCCACACCACTGAAAAGCTGCAGAAATTGGGTCCATAGATGGCCAACCAATTCAGTAGCGAGAAATGACCCCGCTACATTAACTCCCCTTTTCATTTCACCTTGGGCGAGCCGGGGTCTGGAGGTAACCGCAGCAGGAGGCGAGAGCCGGTTGAAGCCAGATTCGTTTTCTTTATATAAACTTTTTTGTGTGTGTGTGTGTGACCATGAATGTCATTATGCAAATCTTTTTTTTTTTTTTCTGTTTACACTGTGAGCTCACTGGTTCAGACATGGCCTCTGCCCAATAATATACAGGACCCAGAAGAAGGATGTAAAGTGAAACTTATCCTTGCAAAAGCAAACATATTTCAACACAAAATTAACTGGTTTTGTCCTTTGGCCAATTGCACTGACATGTTTTTACAAAAGCACCATGCTGCTATTTACCACACCACTCCTCTTACCAATCTCCTCTTGACAGGTTACAACCAGGAAAGATTTTTTTTAAAGGGTGATCTTGAAACTCAGGGGTAAAATTCAATGTAATGGCTGAAGAGCTCCTAAATGGGCTGAAGCTGCTTGAATCTACCTTGCATGTCTTATAACCCAGGAGCAAAAGGTGTCTCCAGGACGATTCAGAAAAGGAATGGAGGGAGATGTTTGTAACAGAGACGGGTCCTTTTTTTATGACCCCCTTTGCCTGCCCTAGAACTGTGCCCTAGTATGCCTGCAATCCCAGCCTGTCAGCCGAAAACATACATCAGAGTCTTGATAACCGCAAAGTTTCACTAGGAAGACTATTTTTTAGCCTTGTATCAAAAGGAAGAAGCTAATTTTGCACAAGCAAAACCTAGATAGATCCCTCATGCCATTGGCAAAACATCCAGCAGCAGCTCCAGAACCTGTAAAGAGGGGGACACATGCAACTGCAGCCCTGGCTCTGGTTTGCGTGATTCCAGCGGGATTAGCTATAAAAGCAAAACTGATCCACAGGGATACCATCTCCCATCCCATCCACCTCCTCCAGGATGCTGCAGACCTGGGGAGGCGAGCACGAGCCTGATTTCCAGAGATGCTGAGCATTTCTCCCATGGCTGGTACGGTGGTGGCAGCACCAGGTACCAAAAATAATACGAGAAAGTCTTAGCTCTCACATTACCCATCTGGTTAAGAGGCTTTTTAGGAGCCCTTTTAAGCAGCCTTATTAAAATACCATCAAGACAGCTGGGGTTTTTGCCCTGCGTATGAGTAGTGCAGAGCTGGTCTGCTGGAGGGGAGCTGACAGGTCATTATTATCTGTCCAATTATCTGCCCCTGCTGGTGTAAATCAGGAAAAGACATAAAATACCCGGTGCTTCAGATACCCCATGGTTGTCGCTGACTCTGCCAGGGCTGGGGTGCCCGGAGGGGAAACGCAGCTGGATTTTGGGAGCAGATGGGTGCAAGGGCTCCCCAGGGAACATGGTCCAACATCTCCAGGCTAGCAATCGCACCCAGCTCTGTGGCTGGTGGCCTTCCAGGCTGCCTTGTTTACAGGCCAGGGGGTTGCTGCTCCTGGGAAGACAGGCTGTTTATTCTCCAGCTGATAGAAAAGAGGCAGCAGGGAGGGAGCGGGAGGTGTGGGAGCCAGAGAGGAGTTTGGTCTCTGCTCCGGGCCCTGATTAATGTCTGTTTTGGAGTCAGCGATGATTCCTGGGAACAAAACATCGCTTCTCAGGCTCCAGGAGGGGTGCTGGGGGAAAGCCCAGGTCCCAGCACCCTCCCTGCCCGCCCTGCCGGGAGGTGACCCTGCAGAGACATTGTCCACTCACCTGGGGTCCTCTTGCAGCCAGAGGACAGGCTTCTAGCTCATCCCAGGGTGGATGCCCAAAGTAGAGCAGGTGCAACATGGGCTAAAAACGCCCTCACTCACTATAAAGGGCCTCTAAATGTCTGAAGAAGAGTCCTTCCCAAAGCCCGTTCTCATCTCTGCCTGTATCACCTTCTTCCTCCTCCTTCCATACCTATACCGAGTTGAGGTGAGTCTTAAAATCTGCATCTCACCATGATCCACCCACCACCAGCACCGCTCCTGCACATCCGTGTAGTCCAGGCTACAGCAGAGCCACAGGAATAGGTATAAGGAAGAAATGCTTTACAATGAGGGTGGTGAAACACTGGTCCACGTTGCCCAGAGAGGTGGTAGATGCCCCATCCCTGGAAACATTCAAGGTCAGGTTGGACGGGGCTCTGAGCAACCTGATCTAGTGGAAGATGTCTCTTCTCATGGCAGGGGGGTTGGACTATGTGGGAAAGTAACGGAAGATTGGCGAGGAGGATTGTAAATACGCTCAAGTGACTCGCATGTGGGGTGCTGGAAAACACATATATCACACTAATTGTTGCTTAGTTCTGTGTGCTCAACAAGTAGGACATCTGCACTTAGATAACACAGGCCTGGGATGGACTCAGGGGCACCTTATCAAACACGCCTGAGATTCCTGCCCTGCTGTTGAAGAGATCAAAGCACAGCGGAAAACTCTGCCTGCCAGAATCCTTGAAATACAGGCCCAAACAGCAAGTGGGAGCTCTCTCGCTCTCTCACTCCCTTGCTAACAAGGACTCTCTTGCTAATAAGGACTCTTGCTCTGCCGTGCCTGCGTCCCCTGCTTGCCTGCCTCTGCCCAGGTGCTGCTTCAGAGGTTCCCTGATCCATGAGGTATTGAGATTAAATTTGTTCTTTGCCCTTAATCCATGGTTTTGTGGTTGTTCCTGCATCCTGCCTGCATTGGCTCACACATTTGGCGTAGTCGGCAGCTCCAAGAACACCCATGCCATGGCTGATAAAAAAGTTGTGGACTGGGGAGGCCACTATGGTGACTCCCCCTATTCCAGGATGGCCCAGTACTGAGCACTGGACCCCCGTGGCTACTTTCTTGGCTAAACTGGCTCCGCCGGAGGCATGGCCTGAAATAGATGACGGGGCGGTGATTACCCCCCAGAGCATTGAAACGGCTATGCATGGCTTGCCGTGGAAAGCGGCATCAGATTCTTCTCGCAAATTAGCGGGTAGATTGGGATGGCTGTTAGCTACCGGACTAAGAGCTCTTGACCGTGAAGTTATTGCATTGTGTGGTAAAGTGAGAGAATTGGAAAAGGAAAACAGGAGTTTACAAGATGCAAAGGTGATTGCACAAGAAGTAATTACAGTTCAAGCAGAGCAGTGCTACGAGATGCAAGATAATGTAGACCGGTTGGTAGCGTGTATTGTTAATAAACAAAGGGACAAATATGGGAAAAGTAAGCTTTCAATTTCCCAAGTTCATGCTCTCACTACAAAATGGTCATGGGATCCCGAGGAATGGGATGAAAATATTTGGAGTGAATCCTCAGACTCTGAGACTGAGTTTGAATTTGATTTGGGCTTAAAAAGCACTGAGGTGGTGGAAGCACAACCCCTCATAAAAATGGGGGGGGGAGCAGGAAGGAGCAGAGAGAGGAGTGCAGATCACTAGTACTTGCACTCTGAAAGAGTTAAGGGAATTTTCAGAGATCTATCAGCAAAAGAGTGGGGGAGGCATACTGGCATGGAGTTTGCAAGCATGGGATAGTGGAGCTGCTTCTATCCATTTATCAGTGAGTGAAAAAGATTTTCTAAGCCCTAGAGCCATTGATGATCAGACAGAACAAGGATATGCTCAGCTGCAAAATGTCAGAAGTTCTGACAGGCGAGACATTATTGCCCCGATGTCGTATCAGTGGTTGTGCACAGCAGTTTTAGCAGCATATACAGAACCTGTTGAATTAGTGTCGTCCCTCGGAAACTGGTGTATAATGGAGGAAGGTATTAATTTGGTGCAGCAGATGAGGACAGCTCTTGTGCTGGTTACAGGATCCAATCTGGACAGAGTAACAGTGACAAAAAGTATCAAAATGCAGTTTTTGAGAGGAGCGCCTGCCTCACTAAACCCCGTGATTATACCAGCAGTGACAAATGCTGTGGGTAATGTAGGCGCCCTAGCAAATACCTTGAGGGAAACTGGAGCTGTGATTTTGGGACCCTCGGTGCGGGTGGTGAATAAAGGAGAGGCAGCAAAATGGAAAGGAGTTACAGCACGGGTGGCAAGGAAACAAATGTGGAATGATTTTGTACAAGCTGGTATCCCAAAACCAGGGATAGATGGGATCACAACATCAGAAATGTTTTACCGGTGGCAAAAGTTAGCATTTACGCAAAAAAGCCGACCACCCCCAGCCCCACCACCAACTCCTTGCTCCCCCCTCCACCCCGCCTGACACCTCAGTGCAAGATGTTGCCCGGCAACAAAAGCAATATGCTTTACAAATATTGCCTCAGGGATACAAACTCAGTCCCTCCATTTGCCACCTAAGGATAGCAGCTGATTTAGCAGTGTGGTTGGGTACAGTTATTGTTTATCATTATATTGATGATCAATTGATTATGGCAGAGTCACAACAAGAAAGTTGTGCCTGCATCAGCTCACACAGACTAGATGGCCTATAAAGGTCCCTTCCAACCCAAACCATTCTATGATTCTATGATAACCCAGCACTGAGGTGCTCATCAGCATCCATAACATGGGTGCAGCGTGGGGACCAGGGGAGATGTGGGGACCAGGGGAGACATGGGGATCTGGTCCCTGATGGATGGGGACCCATGGGGACTCACCACACAGCTCTGCTAAGGATTTGGCCAGTGCAAACCAGGCAGTTGCTCATGAGAAGATGGTGTAAAAAGACCAGCCTCCCACCTGGCACAACGCAAGGTTAACTTGGTTCAACAACATCAACTCAGCATCTGGCTCTGGCATAGCCAAACCAGCTTAGATGATAAAAAACGGATGCTCCTTTCTTCCTATTCGAGACCTCTAGGCAAACACCCAACACCCAGCCCTGGGTAAGGACAGAAAAGAAGACCACCATGGCCGTTACAAGACCAGAGCAGCTGGGCACACATGCTATGGGAGCACATAGCTGGAAATTGCTCCTGTGGGTCAGCAGTCAGCTGGACAAGCGGTATCTGCACACAAAAGAAACTATAAGCTCACGATCTGGGGTATTTTCCCCAAAATGGCACCACCAGCTCACATCTGTCCTTAAACCTGGGTTTCTACCTGAGTTTTGGCTGGGATAAAGGGGTTCCAACCAACTAGTGGAAGCTGCAAGGGAAAAGGGATCTCTCTGCCAAGGCTTAGTGGTGGGTAGTCAACTGAGAGTCACTCAAAGCAATGAAACAGCCAATTATTGTGTGCAGTCTCTGAACTTGCTGTGTTTGACACAGGCGGAGCATGTGCATTCCCATTTGGTAAATCTTACATGAGAAGGTTGAAACCAAGGCAAGGAGATACTTGTTATCACGGGTCAGCTGGAGATGGAAACGCTGCCTCCTCTTCCAGGGGTCCCCAAGCAGTTCCTGATTGAATCAATCAGCCCAGCATCTCCTTGCCTTCTCCAGGCAGCCCTTGGCACAGGTTTACTAGGGCAGGGTCCACTAGTTCCCACTCCCTGTGACACAGGTCAGCAACTGGGAACCCTCTCCCTCCTTTTATATGGAGGCTGTATCCACCTTGATCTTGTGTCAGCCTTTATGGGAAAGTGCCAACAACATTCTTCAAGCCAGGCTGACACCTGGATGACTGTCTCAGGACCGAGGAACCAAGGTGCTCTGACCACCTTACCCATTTTATTAAACTGGTAAGATAATTGCTGTGCACACATACTCAAGGAGCAGAGAAAAACCACAATGGAAAAATACAGATCATCGCAAAGGTTACCCTTTCTGTGCTTCTACAGCCTTCTACAGTACAAGGACATTTAGGCAGGAAGCAACGCATGGAGCACAGGTGACTGGTAGAGCACATGGTGGCTGCAGACCAGCCCAGTGACTGCAGCCATGAAGGCTGGCCAAGCTCCGGGGCCACGATCAGCCCCTACAAGGGGACTTCTCTGTGGCTAATAAGTCCATCTGGTTTTGAGAGCATCCAGCTGCTCTGACCTTGTGCACTTAAGTGCAACCTCCTTCCTTAGCCCCGGCCCTAGTTCAGATCATTAGCTAATGAGTAACCACCACTGCCGAGGACTAATGGCTCGTTTGCCGCTCAACAGCCAAAAGTGATCAGCAAGGGGGCAAAGAGCTTAATGCAGGCCACTGTCAACATGCCCATGTGGGTGAGCGCCGTCATCTTTATTTTGGGCAAAATTCCCAGGGAAAGCTGCAAAAATCCTGCAATGCCCTGGCTTTGTGCCGGAGCTCATCAGCTTTGCTAAGGTCAATGCACAACCTCCTCCTGGCATCAGGGGAGGGGCTGGCACCATGTTTCCCTTGAGCAATGCTGGGCTTCAGCTTTAACTTCTACTTAAAGTTGTCTCCTCACTGCTGTCAGTCCTGCATTGTGGCTTCTCTCCATGGTAAGGGGAACTCAGGGACACAAGAGCTTGCAACGCAACATCTAAAAAAGACACTGAAGCTCAGGAGAATCCTCATGGGATGAGGCTATAAATGAGAGTTTCTGGGTTAAGCAAAACCTACAGTTTCATTAGTCCATTGCCGTTAAGAGGGGTCTGAAGAACTTGTGGTCCACCCTCTGAGTCAGGAGCCGGGGAGGATGCCCTGGTGCCCTTGCAGCATTTTCCAAAACAGGATGGGCATTGCTGAGAGCACAGAATCACAGAATCCTCACGGTTGGAAGGGACCTTTGAGATCATCGAGTCCAACCACAAAACAAAAAAAAAAGAAAAAGAAACCCACACAAACCAACCAGAAACAGACACAAACCAACAATCTCAGGCACTAGAGCATGCCCTGAAGTGCCATGTCTACACGTTTCTTAAATACCTCCAGGGATGGCGACTCCACCACCTCCCTGGGCAGGCTGTTCCAGTGCCTGACCACTCTCTCAGTAAAGTAATTCTTCCTAATATCTAATCTAAACCTCCCCTGCCGCAACTTTAGACCATTTCCTCTGGTCCTGTCGTTATTCCCTTGGGAGAAGAGGCCAACACCCACCTCTCTACAACCTCCTTTCAGGTAGTTGCAGAGGGCAATGAGGTCTCCCCTCAGCCTCCTCTTCTCCAAACTAAACATGCCCAGTTCCCTCAGCCTCTCCTCATATGACTTGTTCTCTAGACCCCTCACCAGCTTGGTGGCTCTCCTCTGGACACGCTCCAGCAGCTCAATGTCCTTCCTGTAGTGAGGGGCCCAGAACTGAACACAGTACTCAAGGTGAGGCCTCACCAGTGCCTCACCTCACAGAGGCACGATCACTTCCCTACTCCTGCTGGCCATGCTATTCCTGATACAGGCCAGGATGCTGTTGGCCTTCTTGACCACCTGGGCACACTGCTGGCTCATGTTAAGCCGGCTGTCCACCAACACCCCCAGGTCCTTTTCTGCTGGACAGCTTTCCAGCCACTCTTCCCCAAGCCTGTAGCGTTGCCTGGGGTTGTTGTGACCGAAATGCATGACCCAGCACTTGGCCTTATTAAACCTCATCCCATTGGCCTTGGCCCATTGATCCAACCTGTCCAGATCCCTCTGTAGAGCCTTCCGACCCTCAAGCAGATCAACACTCGCACCTAGTTTGGTGTCATCTGCAAACTTACTGAGGGTGCACTCAATCCCCTTATCCAGATCATCAATAATTGCAGCCCAGGCTTCCTTCTCCCATTCCCAAAACACATGCGGGATGAAAAGCTCTAAAGCAAACAGTCTTGTCTGTGGCTTCCCCCTCAGCCACAAGGTCCCTTTTAGCTTCTTGGGGTGGTTTTGAGATGAATCGAACACACCCTCCTGGATATGACGTTAAGGTTTCTAATTACCCTCCTTGAAGACATTGCTAACGTGCCACATCAGCTCACTTGTGGGTCTGTTCCTCTCACCACGTGTCTCCAGAAGGGCAGCTTCTGCCTCTCTTTAGCACAGTGACCTCACCATCCCCTGGCTGGGGTGAGCTGCAGAGCTGGGATGGATGGTTCCCAAGCAGCCTGGTGATGGGCCATGCTTGTCTTGCTCTTGAGATCAACCCCACATGAAGAAACAGCCCTTCTCCAGGGTGTCTACAGTGGGGACAGCCATACCCTCAACAGAACAAGCACCCATGTACTCCAGATGGACCATCCATCCAGGAGTCCATCCATGCTCTAGCCCTGATTAGCCAGCAGCTTGAATTTAGCTCACCTGAAGGACAGTGTGGTCCTGGTCCCATCACCACATTAGACTCCCTAAGCCATCCAAGACCTGTGTGTGGCTTTGCCAGATATGCGCTTGGACCTGTAGCCCTCTTGCTTGATACTGGAGACAAAGTAATATGTTTTAGGGTAAAACTAGACACTTATGTCTAGCAGCTGAATCATGACCTACACATGTGGTGGCTGTCCCAGTTCTTATTGTAGCCCACAGGGGTGCAGTCAGAAGAATTTGGGGTGTCTGGAGAGCCATCCAGTTACTCAAACATCAGTATCTCCTTGGGGGTGTGAAACACCCTCCAGACTCCACTGACCAAACATCTATCAGCTGTAACACAAGATTAGGCACCGAGTTCATATTTTTATCTTCCATTGCAGGCCACCTCCATCTCCTGGTCCAAGTTTCAATAGCTCCAAAATAAACCCCATTTGCATTAGAAGAGGATGCCCTCCAGCTCTGCACTCTCAGGCCCCTACTGTGATGAGTGGCACCATCCCAGCGCATAAATACTTCCAGGATGGTTCCCATGTTTGTGTGCCTCCTACATAATATCATCAAAGAGAATAAATCTGACAACGAAAGGAGAAGGAACAACTGATAAGCAAACCCATGTCATGAATCATTCACCAAATGGAATTTGCTCTCTAGTTTTCAAATAATCTTGGAGGTTGCTTCCAAAGTGCCATTTACAAGCCTTCTGTTAATCTGGAAAGCAGATGCTGCTACAGGCTGTATTACAGCATCTTCAATAAATCCCCATCAAACGTTACTTTAAAATGCCAAGGACTTTTGCAATCAGGGATTTTTTTTCATCTTCTTGGAATATCTGAAAACCAAACATCATAAAACACCTTCGCTGTGATTCAGCTTTAATGAACGACCGTAAGCCTGGGGAAGTCATGCTTGCCAAATTTGGTGGGCTTTTATTGCCACAGCATTGGTAGACAAGGGCAGAGCAACAGACATCATCTACCTGGACTTATGCAAAGTGTTTGACACTGTCCCACACGACATCCTGGTCTCAGAATTGGAAAGTCATGGATTTGATGGATGGACCACTCGGTGGATCAGGAACTGGCTGGATGGCCACACTCAAAGAGTTGCGGTCAATGGCTCAATGTCCAAGTGGAAGCCAGTGACGAGTGGTGTTCCTCAGGGGTCGGTACTGGGACCAGTGCTGTTCAACATCTTTGTTGGAGACGTGGACAGAGTGGGATAGAGTGCACCCTCAGCAAGTTTGCCGATGACACCAAGCTGTGTGGCGCGGTCAACACGCTGGAGGGAAGGGATGCCATCCAGAGGAACCTGGACAGGCTTGAGAGGTGGGCCCGTGCAAATCGCATGAAGTTCAACCAAGCCAAGTGCAGGGTCCTGCCCCTGGGACATGGCAATCCCAGGCACAAATACAGGTTGGGTGGAGAATGGCTGGAGAGCAGCCCTGAGGAGAAGGACTTGGGAGTGCTCGTGGATGAGTAGCTCAACATGAGCTGGCAGTGCGCACTGGCAGCCCAGAAAGCCAACCGCATCCTGGGCTGCATCAAAAGAAGTGTGGCCAGCAGGTCACGGGAGGTGATTCTACCCCTCTACTCTGCTCTCGTGAGACCCCACCTGGAGTACTGTGTCCAGCTTTGGAGTCCTCAACACAGGAAGGACATGGACCTGTTGGAACGGGTCCAGCGGAGGGCCACGAAAATGATCAGAGGGCTGGAGCACCTCTCCTTTGAAGACAGGCTGAGAGAGTTGAGGCTGTTCAGCCTGGAGAAGAGAAGGCTCCAGGGAGACCTTATAGCAGTCTTCCCAGTACCTGAAGGGGGCCTACAGGAAAGATGGGGAGGGACTCTTTATCAGGGAGTATAGTGATAGGACAAGGGGGAACATTTTTAAACTGAAAGAGAGGAGATTTAGATGAGATACTAGAAAGAAATTCTTTCCTGTGAGGGTGGTGAGACACTGGAACAGGTTGCCCAGAGAAGCTGTGGCTGCCCCATCCCTGGAGGTGTTCAAGACCAGGCTGGATGGGGCTTTGAGCAACCTGGTCTAGTGGGAGGTGTCCCTGCCCATGGCAGGGTGGTTGGAACTTGATGATCTTTAAGGTCCTTTCCAGCTCTAACCATTCTATGATTCTATGATTCTAAGAGCTCATCTCACATCTCCCCTCATGCCTGGGTGACCCCAGGATCCTCCCAGAGGTCTCTGCCCATTTCCTTCATATGCTCTGAAGAGTCTTCGACCTCACCAGACACATTAGTGAATCAGGAAGGTGCCAGAACCGATTTCTAGCAGGCTTAATAATTACAAGCAAAATATGGATCTGCAGGCAAACACTGCCATGTTGTCAGAGAGAAATGAGGGTGAACCCTGGCTTCAGTGAAGATGAGGAGAAAACTCTGAAGTGTGGCCTTCCTGTCCCAACCTGAGCATCTGAGGTGACCCGATAGTGATGAAATGACAGACTGGTTCCTTCGCCATCTGCAAAAATAAAGCTGTAGCTTCCTTTAGCAATGCTCACCAGTCAGGTGGGCAGACCAGGGTGGCCCTGTCGCTTCTGGAGGTGCGTGAAGGTAGGTAAGAAGACATCTGACCATGGTGCATCAGGACCTACAGTGCAACCACAGAGCCCAGCCATGGTGGAACACCAGAGCACATGACATCGGGTGTGCAAAACCCATTCTATGCTGCCTTTCACTGAATTTCACTGAATTTTTTAGAGTTGGAAGGGACCATAGAGATCATCTAGTCCAACTCCCCTGCTGAAGCAGGATTGCCCAGAGCATGTCAGAGCATGTTACTCAGGACTGCATCCAGGCGGGTCTTGAAAATCTCCAAAGAAGGGGACTCCACAACCTCCCTGGGCAGCCTGTTCCAGGGCTCTGGCACCCTCACCGTAAAGAAGTTTCTTCTCATATTTGAGTGGAACCTCCTATGTTCCAGCTTGTGCCCGTTGCCCCTCGTCCTCTCACTGGCAACCACTGAAAAGAGTCTGGCTCCCTCCTCCTTCAACCCACCCTTTAGATACTTATAGGCATTAATAAGGTCTCCCCTCAGCCTTCTCTTCTCCAGGCTAAAGAGTCCCAGCTCTCTTAGCCTTTCTTCATAAGGGAGATGCTCCAATCCCTTAATCATCTTTGTTGCCCTTCGCTGGACTCTTTCCAGTAGTTCCCTATCCCTCTTGAATTGGGGAGCCCGGAACTGGATGCAATACTCCAGTTGTGGCCTCACCAGTGCAGAGTAGAGGGGGAGAATGACTTCCCTCGACCTACTAGCCACACTCTTCCCTATGCAGCCCAGGATTCCGTTGGCCTTCCTGGCCACAAGAGCACATTGCTTGCTCATTGTCATTTTGCTGTCTACCAGGACCCCCAGATCTTTCTCTTCGGAGCTTGGCTCCAGCAGGTCCACAACTAACCTGTATTGGTGCCTGACATTCTTCTTCCCCAGGTGTAGCACCTTACACTTTTCCCTGTTGAACCTCATGAGGTTCTTCCTTGCCCAGCTCTCCAGCCTGTCCAGGTCTCTCTGGATGGCAGCACGGCCCTCCGGGGTGTCAGCCACCCCACCTAACTTGGTATCATCAGCAAACTTGCTGAGGATACACTCGGTCCCCTCGTCCAGGTCACTGATGAATGTGTTGAACAGGACTGGACCAAGTATTGACCCCTGGGGGACACCACTGGTTACAGGCCTCCAGCTTGAACCTGCTCCATTAACCATTACCCTTTGGGTCCTGTCACACAGCCAGTTCTCAATCCACCTCACTGTCCCCTCATCCAGCCCACACTTCCTTAGTTTCCCAATGAGGATGTTATGGGAGACAGTGTCAAAAGCCTTGCTGAAGTCAAGGTAGATGACATCTGCTGCCCTCCCCTCATCCAACCAACCAGTTATAGCATCGTAGAAAGCTATCAGATTGGTCAAGCATGATTTACCCTTGGTAAACCCATGTTGCCCACTTCCAATAACCCCCTGCTCTTCAACTTGTTTGGAGATGACATCTAGAATGAGTCTCTCCATTACCTTCCCAGGGACGGAGGTGAGACTAACTGGTCTGTAGTTCCCAGGATCCTCCTTGCCCTTTTTGAAGACTGATGTTGGCCTTCCTCCAGTCTTCGGGCACCTCTCCTGTTCTCCATGACCTTTCAAAGATGATGGAGAGTGGCCCAGCGATAACATCTGCCAGCTCTCTCAGCACTCGCAGGTGCATCCCATCTGGGCCCATGGACTTATGAATGTCCAGTTTGGCCAAGTGGCCCCGAACCTGGTCCTCCTCTACTGGAGGAAAAACTTCCTCTCTCCATACCCTCCCCCTTGCCTCCAAGGCCAGAGATTCATGAGGGACAGCCTTAGCAGTGAAGACTGAAGAAAAGAAGGCATTCAGCAACTCTGCCTTCTCCGTGCCTTCCACCACTAGGGTGCCCATCTCATTCCTCAGTGGGCCCACATTATCCCTAATCTTCCTTTTACTGTTTACATACTGAAAAAAAACCTTTTTGTTATTCTTAACTGTAGTGGCCAAGATGAGTTCAGCTTGAGCCTTGGCCCTTCTAATTTTCCCCCTGCATATCTTCACCGCTTCCTGGTATTTCTCCTTGCCTGCCAGGCCCCTTTTCCAAAGATCATAAACCTTCTTTTTGTTCCCGAGCTCCAGCCAAAGCTCTCTATTTAGCCAGGCTGGTCTTCTTCCCTTCCTGCTTGTTTTTTGGGACTTGGGTATGGCTCTTTCCTGCGCTTTTAAGAGTGCCTCCTTGAAGTATGACCAGCCTTCCTGGGCACCTTTGCCCTTCAGGACTGTCTCCCAAGGGACACTTTCAACCATGCTCCTGAAGAGGCCAAAGTCTGCCCTTCGGAAGTCCAAGGTGGCAGTTTTGCTGGCCCCCCTCCTTGCTTCAACAAGAATTGAAAATTGTATCATTTCGTGATCACTCTGTCCAAGACGACCTCCAACGTTTACATCCCCCACAAGACCTTCTGAGTTAACTATCAGCAGGTCCAGTAAGGCACTTTCCCTAGTCGGTTCTCTCACCAGCTGTGTTAGGAAGTTGTCTTCCATGCACTCCAAGAATTTCCAGGACTGTTGCCTCTCTGCTGTGTTATATTTCCAGCAGATATCTGGGAAGTTGAAGTCCCCCATGAGTACAAGGGGGAGTGATCGTGAGGCCTCTGCCAGCTGCTTATAGAATATTTCATCAGCCTTTATATCCTGGTTTGGGGGTCTATAACAAACTCCCACCACGATGTCTGCCTTATTGGTCTTCCCCTTGATTCTTATCCATAGACACTCAGTGCTGTCATCGTGCATATTGCTAAGTTCGAGGCATACAATACTGCTCTTAACATAAAGGGCCACCCCACCACCTCTCTTTCCTTGCCTGTCCCTTCTGAAAAGTTGGTAACCATCAATCATAGCACTCCAGTTATGCGAGTCCTCCCACCATGTTTCTGTGATTGCAACTAGATCATAGTTTTCTTGCTGTACGATGGCCTCCAGCTCCTCCTGTTTGTTGCCCATGCTGTGTGCATTCATGTAGATACACTTCAGCTGGGCTAATCGTCCCACTATTTTGCTGGGAGGGCAAGCACTAATTCCCATCTGTCCATGTGCAGACATTTCTGCAGTTACCATCTTATCACTACTTCTCATGTCTTCACTGCCACATATGTCTTTCCCACATCAACTGCTGCAACAGGCTGCAAGACCTTGCTGGCACCTTTACCTACTAGCACTGGCATGCTACTCCCGGGCACCACTTTAGTAACCCTGGTTCCAACCCTGTCCCCCTTCAAATCTAGTTTAAAGCTCTCTCAATGAGCCCTGCTAATTCTTGTCCCAATATCCTTTTTCCCCTTTGGGTTAGGCTTCCCCCACCTGCTGCCAGCATGCCTTGTGACCTGTAGATCTGCCCATGACCAAAGAATCCAAAGTCCTGCCGTTTACACCAGTCTTTTAGCCATGAGTTGATCTGTTGATTCTTCCTATTTATCCCTTCATCCATCCCTGTGACTGGTGGGATAGAAGAGAACACCACTTGTGCTCCTGATCCCTTGACCAGTCGTCCCAGCATTCTGAAGTCCCTTTTCATTGCCTTTAGGCTTCTGGTAGCTACCTCATCATTGCCTACTTGAAATATCAGTAGTGGGTAATAATCTGAGGGCTGAACCAGGGAGTGAATTTTCCTCTGTCTTTTGGGGATAATTCTCCTTCCAGCCATTCAGTTTTATGTCGAGATACTGAAATGGTGGGAAGGAGACACTCAGGGTCACAGACTCCTCATGTATCCGCAGAAAAATGCTAGTTAGCTAGAGTGGGCTAATTAGCTAGACTCCCTTGTTCAGCAAAGGAGAGAAGCCACAGCGAGATCCAGGTGATCTCAGCTAGATGTCTCCCTTAGGAGAAGAGAAACCACACCACTGAAATTGTGCCTATTGCTCTCCATCAACAGTGAAGGCAGCCTGGGCAATTAGGGAAGAGGTGGCTACCGTCCAGGTATCTAAATGTGGACAGATGAATCCCACCTCACCAGAAAATATTCTGCTCAGCTAAAAACCCCATTTCTGTCAACTAACAGAGCAACTTCAGAGCCTGAGCCCTCACTGAAAGTCTGTGTTGCCTTGAATCACAGAATCATAGAATGGTTTAGGTTGGAAGGGACCTTAAAGATCATCTAATTCAAACAGGACAGTGTTCTGGAGAAGCCCACTGGAGTCAAGGGAACCAAGTCACCCACATCCCTGCAGAAAATCCCACTTGGCAAACGTACTTTGAAAAGGCACTTCTGTGGATGTTTCACTGCCTAGGAGAGTGTTTGCAATGATTATTGCCATTTTTAATAGCAACTTCTTTTTGTGTATGGATAAAAGCTGCTTTAGCAGCTGATGGTGGCCACGTGGGTGGATGCTGACAGCACCCATGGTAGATGCCAGGGCACCACATGGGCAGAGCAGTGGCATAGGGCTCTCCTTGCTGCACCAGGGCTTGCCAGGGACCTCATCTTCCAGCCAAAAAAAATGCCCTGAGACAGCTCATCCCTCCCAGCCCAGGGAGAAATGAGTGCATGGATCGTACTTCAGGAGGAGGAGTGGCCTGGCTGCGTCTTTGGGCTGACATCCGTTCCCATCCCCAGCCCTCCATTTTCCTCTTCCTGTGTGAAAATGGAAACAATGATGTCGGCCATGGTTGGAAAGGGCTTTGAAATCTCCAGATGAAAAGTGGTAGATAAGATAGAGCTGAATTATTCTAAAAACAGAGGGACAGGGAAAGCCAGTAAAGGGGGAAAAACCCCACGTAATAAATAATAGTCTATAAATTACATAAATCGAATGCATTAAAAAAACAATTCTCTGAGAAGCAGCTGCTTCAATCTTTACTGTTGATAGCATCGATATAAGAGGGGAAATTACCACCTTGTGTTCTGCGACACATCACACCGACTTTCCTTCACAAACTCTGATGTCCCCTAATTGCAAAGTCAATTTAAAACTCACCATAAAACACAGAATCTCATAAACTTTACAACCCCAATCACACTCACTTAGTGCTTTTGCCCACATCAAACGCACAGGTACCTGCTTTGCTCTCCAATGTGGATATATGACGACATGCTACAGACAACAGATGGGAGAGCAGACCAGGGCATCACAGTGGACATCTGCCTGTCCTGGCCAGACCAGTGGAAGAGAAAAGAAGTCAGTTTAGAAAACAAGCTGGCCAACAGCTCTGTTGGAAGTACCCTCAGATCTCCAGGAGACAGCTCCTGGAGAAGGGTAGCCAGAACTTGATTCAGCCATGATTTACGCTGAGGGTGGTGAAACCCTGGCCCAGGTTGCCCAGAGAGGCAGGAGATGCCCCATCCTTGGAAACATTCCAGGTCAGGTTGGACGGGGCTCTGAGCAACCTGATCTAGTGGAAGATGTCCCTGCTCATGGCAGGGGGGTTGAACTAGATGACCTTTAAAGGTCCCTTCCCACCCAAACCATTCTATGATTCTATAACCAAATACGATGTTACCTTGAGCGCAGTTGGGGAGCTGTAGCTCTGGTACCCTCAAGGTGGGACCAGCAACCCATGATGCTCAGCCAACCTCCCTTCTCATGCTGGAACACGCTAAAAATTCAGCTGAGCCTGGAGGAACCAGAGATTTAAGCCCATGTAGATCCTGCAGGGAAGATGGGGTGAGTTTTTAATAAAGGGAAGGAGCATGCAGCTATGCTCATGCTGGGAGTTGATCATTTGCTCTTGCAGGCATGGCTTCCACTCATGGGTTGACAAGGGAAAATTAATTAGGCTCCTAGTTTTGCTTCCTACATGAAACTACCTCCTTTTGCTTCTGATTAAAATGTTGTCACTGTGACAGAAAGCCCATCTCTCTGAAGGGGTACAAAGGATTTCGGCTGAAGCAACGGAAAAAGCTGCATATTTCAAGATCACTTCCCCAGCACCCACAAAACACTTCTCTCAGTGCCTGGGGTGTTCATGCACCCCATAAGCTCTGGCTTAAAATTCTCCCCAGATTCACCCTCAGCTCAGAACTGCAGGATAGATTCAGGGAAGAGTGTCATTTTTGCAATCAGCCACTTGCATTTGCTGCTGACTTACTTACATTGCAATGAGATGGATGCTTGAAGAAGAAGCAAGGGTTAAACCCAGAAGAAGGAAGAGGACAGGCATGACTCGGGGATGAAGCAGTTGATCAAAGGGTAGCTCAGAAGTTATTTAAAAATAAACCAGAAAGTAGAACTTCCAGGCGGCTGCCGCTGTAATTACAATGCAGACAACGGAGCCATGGTGCTGTTAAGGTTACTGGATTTTCCTAGCAGCTGGGTTTAATGTACTTAAAACATGCAAAGCCATCAGGTCAGATCCCATTAGCAGAATCACTCCAGAGCACTGCAAGAGCCCAGCCAGTCCAGCACTGCAGAAACGCTGAAGGCAAAACACAAATGCAAAATGCCCCCAAAGTAGTGAGAGAGATTCATGCGATGGCCAACATCAACGTGTGTTGCCTCCCCTCTTGGCCGCAGGATGGTCGGTCCCTCCTGCTCATCAAAGGACCTGTCCCTCTCCCCCCACCAGAAGCCATCTACTGATGTGGTCTCCTAAGGCCAGAGAGGGAAAGGCAACACTAAGATCACCAGAGCCAGAAATCAGTGCAAATACCTCTCCTGGCTGTAATGGAGAAGGTACCTGAGAAATCTGGGATCAAGCACTTAGGAAAGTCCTTTGAATGTGCTTTTCTATGACCCAGGTTTCTCTGTGTGTCCTACCACCTGTTTACAAACATGTACAATGTCCCACCTGGATCCCTCTATTCTCCATGCATTCCCCTGGCTTTCGTGTTGCCTTAGAGAGGAGACCCGCTTGTTCCAAACTGTGTGAGATGGAGCTCAGTGGGTTTGTGGGGTCAGGCTTCCACCTCTGGAGCTTTGCTCACATGTAGAAAATCGGGGCCACATGATCCATCAGGAACCTTTCCAAAATACAGGACCAAAACCTAAAACTTCCTTGTCAGGAAAAAACTTCTAGAGATCTTTTTCTGTTTGTTTGGGTTTTTTTTTTTCATTCAACACTGGCTCAACACTCTTCACGGAAGAGAACATCAAGGTTTCATCCACTACTTGTGGCTCCTACCAGCTCAATTCTGTTTCTAAAATTAGCAGCCTGAGATACTTAATTGCTAGAACAAAAGGTGTTAGATCATGTTTTGGTCCCTGCACACCACTGTAAGTGCTTCTGCAGCCACCTGCAACCACCTCAGAGTCAACCATGGACTGAAGCTCAAACGCGTCCTGTTCCACTAAGCCCCACCCAGTAGAGTGATGCTGAGCAGCTTTAATGGGAGCCAATACCAAAAGGAACAGAGCTGAAGACAAGGACAGACCAGAATATGCCATGGGCTCCCTTCTGCACATGGCCCAGATACAAAGTCATTCCTACAGAGAACAGAAAAATAATAAAATAAAAAAAAATAAAATAATAAAATACAAAATAATGTGAAGCAATGGGTTTGTTTATGGGAACTCTGAAAACATCCAACCAAATTGCATTACCCTCATTGATAAGGACTGGCACTTCTTGCCACTAGAAGCCCTCCTGAAATCAGCAGCTCCTGGCCCTGGAGTCGCTGGAACAGCTTAAGATCGCTCTTCCAACACAAAGTCATCCTTCATGGTTTAGAAAGGTGTGAGACTTCTTTGCATAATAAATGCCAAGGCAGGGATACAGATTTCTGACAGATGCCCCCCCCTTCCCTTTGAAAGAAATCTATTTATTCTGAGTGAATTGTCTCTTTTCCAGATGAATGGTGTTTGTAGTCAGTTTAGCTCAGCGAGATATGCATTCTTTTGCATGCCCATAATGAATTTTCACAGCTAGAGCCCTAATCCAGTCTAGTTATGGAGGGTTTATCAGGACCTCTTATTTTATTTCTACCGGTAAATGGGAATTGCTTTCCTTATCGCTATCTAGAAGCATCTGAGTGATTTTTGGTTCATATTTCTTATCCCACTGGAGTTCAGGATGTGGTGTTATCTGATACTGTACAATTGTCACTCATGGTAGTTGCCTTTTTATTTTAATTTGTTGGATTTATTGTTGCTTTTTTTTTTTTTTAAAGAGATTTTACTTTGAGATCTGAGTCCCTCCTTGCTCCCTGCCATCCTCCTGCTCACATTTCTTAGGGTGATCCTCAGGAAGGCAGGATCAGGGCTTGTCTTGCCTTCATCTGCCTGATACTTTCCCTTGGGAGAAGACTCAAATGTTGGGCTTGCCCCCATCCATCCCACATTCTTCCACAGGGGAAGTGCAAAAAATACACAATAACAAGCAGAGATTTTTCCTAACATCAGGTTTAAAAGCAAACAAACCCAGGAGAGCAGGGGTTTGCTGATGTGATTGCTACAGCTGCTGCAACCGGGGAGCAGGTACATAGCTCTGAGCTCCGGGAAAGTGAACCCACTGTTGCTGGAAAGGCACCAGACGACCTATAAATCCTACAGATAACACCGTGATGGATCAGTAGTGGCAAGACATTAACCTTCACTCTTGAGGAGACATCCAAATGATAACACCTGTAGCCATGCCACTCCAGAGTTATCAGTCTTATCACTCGTGAAGATAAATCTATCTGACCTAAACCATCAGCCTATGCTCCTTTGGCTTCCTCGCTCAAAATCCTCAGTAGATACCAGCAGGGATCAGGAAAATCACACCTAATAATCAACTGAGTGTGTGTAACAAGGCTCACATGGAAACCATTTCCTTCCAGTATGTTCAAATAATTCCACAGAGCAGGGAAAAAAACATGGTAGGCTTGAAGGCCAGTCTGCAGGGAAAGTGCTATATGTCAGTGACAACTGTGGAAGGACAGAAAACAGCTACCAAAACCTCAAGGAGCTGTCACACACAGGAAAATGTAAGTTAATTAAAGCCACTTAAAAAAATACATCTGGGACAGGGGGCGTGGGATGTAGGGAGGGAGAATGAAGTGATATTAAAAGCTCAAATAGATGGTGAATCCCAGACAGGAGGCAAGGAAACCCATTCTGCTAAATCCAGATGAGCCCCTCACCCCAGGGCCGTGCTGGAGGGGGGAGGATGAGCCCCCTCTTCCCCAGGGCTATGCCTTGCCACCAGGCACCGCATCTTCCCACAGTCACCACGGGGATGCCCAGGCTCAGCATGTCTGCCCCTCCACTGGAAAATACCAGTGAGGCTCCACTGATGCTCTCCTAGACCAAGCTTGGGATTATAAATCCATTTCTTGCCTTCCTAACATCTTCCCTCTGGTGCCCACTGCACCATTCAGCTGAAACGAGAACCATGGGCAAAGCATCCATCTGGCTGAGAGCATGAGGATCTAAACCCACCTTAAACACACCACCAGCACCAACATCATCTCCACCTTCTGCCTTGGTCCTCCTCTGAGCACAGTCTCCCCTGAGCCTCCAGAGTTGACTTGCCTCCTACTACGCTCAAAAGATGAGTACAGGTTACTCACACCAGCCACTGCTGATATAAAAGCAAAACGAGAAAGATTTGGATAGGTTCTGTGCAAACATCACCCTCTGTGTGACATATGCATGATAGCTTTGAATTTAGATGCCTTGAAGCTCAACAAGACAAGAAGCTTGAAAGTTGCTTTGAGCTGTTTCAAGACATAACCCTATGTCTTGCTTTGACCTTATAGCTCCACCACAGGAGACTTTATTTCTATTGCAATCAGCTCCCAAAGACACTTAAAATGTTGGGTCTTTATATATTCTGTTGAGCATTAATTCAGAAGCAGTACCAAAATACCCATACAAGGTTGGGTCATCATGGAGAACCGGCCCTGCTATCGCTGCCACTCAACCGGCCGTCTGAGACACCCCTGATTGGAAAGCAGCACCGTCCAGCCTCAGATGGGAAGGGAAACAGCAAAGCCTTCCTCACACCATCAAATCCCCACTGCGGGATGACAGCCAGCGAGAGGAAGTCTTGTCATGACATCAGCCCAACCCAGTTGGAGCGCAAGTGGCACAGAAACACAGATGGAGGAGCGAGGAGAATCCAAGTTTCCAACACATCTCAGTCTGCTTCCCATCCTCCTTTCTCTGTTAGGATGGGGGGAGATGCAACGAACCCAATGCCAACCCAGCGTGGTCCTCCAGCAAAGCCGAGAGGCTGCTGGAATTTGGTTATCAGGGAGCTGGTGTAGTAAAGGACCCAGGTCATGCAGAAGGTCTGAGATCATCTTCCTCACCCCAGAGCTCATTTTCTAACCCCAAACCAGGCTTTGCTGCAGATCTTTTTATTCCAACCCCAGGTAAGATTAATTCATCCCAGGTTCCCATGGCTCTGCAGAGAATGTCACAGCCTGGGCTCTCCAAATAAAGCCCGGTAGAGCATCCCCCTCCCTGCCTGCAGCACCAGGCAGGCAGGCAGTCAAGCCCCCCCCCCCATGCCCCCCAACCCCTTCCCTCCCAAGGGCTATTTCCTTAACACAGCCCAGCTGCCTGCCCCCAGCTGCCATGGGCTGGCAGATTTGTGTAGTTCCCTTAGGGTGCAGTAGGTACATTTATTTCCTCTTTTCAAAAAAAAAAAAAAAGAAAAAAAAGGAAAAAGTCAATTAACCTTTTTCTCTCCTTGCAAGGGGCAAGAAACATCCCTGCCACAGAAATGGTTTTGGAACCAAGAGATCTGCTCACACAGCTGTGCCAATGCTATTCTGGCTTAGCTATAATTAAAGAGCTGAAGTCGTATGTGGGCCTTCACAAAATTGTCATGGGGACTGCAAGATTAGAGGATCAGCCAGTGACCTGGGAAGCCAAGGTCTATTCCCAGCTGTGCCAAAGGATTCTCGTGAGTCACAACATGTTTCTCAACCTCTGTTTCCCCAAAGATAAAAGAAGGGCAGAGAAACTGAGCCCATGAAGAGTGAAGACCTATACATGAAGGACCTGCATGTCCACAGGACCAGACACTGACCTTATTGCACTCTTGGAAGGATGGAGTAGCTCAGTTGCTTTTGGAGGCTAGAGAATGGAGAGGCTTTCCCAGTCCTTCAGGCCAAGCTGCCTGACCCTCTAAACAATGCCAAGAGGAGCAGATCCATAGGCACACCTAGGGACTTTTGTACAGTTTCAAGAAGGAAAGAATAATCCCATCTCACAAACTGTCCTGGGTGCCTCAAGCCTCTCTGTCCCTTCCAAAACAAATCCTGTTTGCCCCACATTTTCTCAGCATGCCCAGCCCAGAGCACTGATGGACCTCTGCTAGATAAACACACAGTGGGCACATCTCAGCTACGGAGACAGAAGCAACCCAAGGACAACAGAGGAACCACAGCCACGTCTTCATAGAATCAAAATCATCAAATGGTTTGGGCTGGAAGGGACCTTTAAAGGCCATCTAGTCCAACCCCCCTGCTATGAGCAGGGACATCTTCCACTGGATCAGGTTGCTCAGAGCCCCAGCCAACCTGACCTTGAATGTTTCCAGGGATGGGCCATCTACCACCTCTCTGGGCAACCTGCGCCAGTGTCTCACCACCCTCAGTGTAAAGAATTTCTTACTTATATCTAGTCTGAATCTCCTCTTTTAGTTTAAAACCATTGTCCCTTAGCCTATTGCTACAGACCCTACTAAAAAGTCTGTCCCCATCTTTCTTATAGGCCCCTTTAAGTACTGAAAAGCTGCAGTAAGGTCTCCCCGGAGCCTTCTCTTCTCCAGGCTGAACACCCACAACTCTCTCAGCCTGTCCTCACCGCAGAGGGGCTCCAGCCCTCTGAGCATCTTTGTGGCCTCCTCTGACAGAGGATTCATTCCTGTTCACGCATAAGGATCTCCAGCAGATATATGAAGCAATGAAGTTTCATGGGCTATGCCCCATCTAACATTCCTATCTGGCCCCAAAGAGCCAGCTCAGGGACCACAGCAGCTCCAACTTCCACCCATACTTCCTGTGGGTGTAGACCCTTCCACACCCACCCTAGCCATCCCACCACCATTTCTGGATGCAACATGGGCATTTGGCCACTACAACCATGAAACAAAATGGTGGAGAAGACCAACCTTGGAGGACACACCCAGGGAGTGGGAGGAAGAGCCCAGCACCGAACCCAGCTCCTTTAGCAGTTTGTCATCTTTCATAGTGGATTGTATTTCCATTCCCTAAGGATTTCCCTGAAATTTATCTCATAGATCATCCCACCTGACATTAGAGATAGCATTTCCACTGCAACACAACTAAACGCAGGCAATTCACACCTCTCACCTTGCATTTTCTGAAGTAACACAGTACAGTAAAACAGCCTGCCCAGATTCCAGCCTAATCTAAAAACAACTTTATGGCTTCTAATTTTAGCACTAATCTTAGAATCATAGAATCATAGAATCATAGAATGGCTAGAGTTGGAAAGGACCTTAAAGATCATCTAGTTCCAACCCCCCTGCCATGGGCAGGGACACCTCTCACTAGAGCAGGTTGCTTAAAGCCCCATCCAGCCTGGCCTTGAACACTTCCAGGGATGGGGCATCCACAACTTCCCTGGGCAACCTGTTCCAGTGCCTCACCACCCTCACTGTAAAGAATTTCTTCCTTATATCTAATCTAAATCTCTTCTCTTCCAATTTAAAACCATTGCCCCTTGTCCTGTCACCACTCTTCCTGACAAAGAGTCCCTCTTCAGCTCTTCTGTAGGCTCCCTTCAGGTATTGATAGGCTGTTATAAGGTCTCCCCGGAGCCTTCTCTTCTCCAGGCTGAACAACCCCAGCTCTCTCAGTCTGTCTTCATAGGAGAGGTGCTCCATCCCTCTGATCATCCTCGTGGCCCTCCGCTGGACCCGTTCCAACAGGTCCATGTCCTTTCTGTGTTGAGGACTCCAAAGCTGGACACAGTACTCCAGGAGGGGTCTCACGAGCGCAGAGTAGAGGGGCAGAATCACCTCGCGAGACCTGCTGGCCACACTTCTCCTGATGCAGCCCAGGACACGGTTGGCTCTCTGGGCTGCCAGTGCACACTGCCTGCTCATGTTGAGCTTCTCATCCATAAGCACTCCCAAGTCCTTCTCCTCGGGGCTGCTCTCCAGCCATTCTCCACCCAACTTGTATTTGTGCCTGGGGTTGCCACGTCCCAGGTGCAGGACCCTGCACTTGGCTTGGTTGAACTTCATGCAATTTGCACGAGCCCACCTCTCCAGCCTGTCTAGGTCCCTCTGGATGGCATCCCTTCCCTCCAGCGTGTCAACTGCGCCACCGAGCTTGGTGTCATCAGCAAACTTGCTGAGGGTGCACTCTATCCCACTGTCCATGTCACCGACAAAGATGTTAAACAGTACTGGTCCCAGTACCGACCCCTGCGGAACACCACTCGTTACTGGCTGCCACCTGGACATTGAGCCATTGATTGTAACCCTTTGGATGCGGCCATCCAGCCAGTTCCTGATCCACCGAGTGGTCCATCCATCGAATCCATGAGTTTCCAATTTTGAGACCAGGATGTCGTGCGGGACAGTGTCAAATGCTTTGCATAAGTCCAGGTAAATGACGTCAGTCGCTCTGCCCTTGTCTACCAAGTCTGTGGCAGTATTGTAAAAGGCCACCAAATTTGTCAGGCACGATTTGCCCTTGGTGAAGCCATGTTGGCTGTTTCCAATCACTTCTTTATTCTCCATGTGCCTTAGCAAGGATTTCAGGAGGATCTGCTCCATGATCTTGCCAGGCACAGAGGTGAGACTGACCGGCCTGTAGTTTCCCGGGTCTTCTTTGTTTCCTTTTTTGAATATTGGAGTTATGTTCCCTTTTTTCCAGTCAGTGGGAACTTCACCAGACTGCCACGATTTCTCAAATATGATGGAGAGGGGCTTAGCAACTTCGTCCGCCAGTTCTCTCAGGACCCGTGGATGGATTTCATCAGGTCCCATGGACTTATGCACCTTCAGGTTCTTTAAGAGGTCTCGAACCTCGTCTTCTTGTACTGTGGGTGCTTCTTCATTCCCAGAGCCCCTGTTCTTGCCCTCCGTGACTTGGGCAGTGTGGTTAGGGCCCTTGCCAGTGAAGACTGAGGCAAAGAAGTCATTCAGTAGCTCAGCCTTATCCATATCCTGGGTGACCAGGTCTCCCGTTTCCTTCCGGAGGGGACCCACAGCTTCCCTCGTCTTATTTTTATCCCTGATATATCTATAGAAGTTCTTCTTGTTATTTTTCACATCCCTGGCTAGATTTAGTTCTGCCTGGGCTTTCGCTTGCCTGATCAGGTTTCTGGTGACTCGGACAGCTTCTCTGTATTCTTCCCAGTCTACCTTTCCCTGCTTCCACCCTCTATAGGCCTCCTTTTTGGTCCTGAGTTTGTCCAGCAGTTCCTTGTTCATCCACGCCGGCCTACTGGCTATTTTGCCCGATTTCTTCTTTTTTGGGATGCACCTCTCCTGAGCTTGGAGGAGGCAATCCTTAAATACCACCCAGCTTTTTTGGGCCCCTCTCCCTTCCAGTTCTTTTTCCCACGCTACCTTACCAATCAGATCTCTCAGGAGATGAAAGTCTGCTCTTTTGAAGTCCAGGGTAGCCAGCTTGCTGCGCACCCTCCTTGCTGCCTTATGAATCTTGAATTCTATCATCTCATGGTCACTGCAGCCAAGGCTACCCTTGAATTTGACATTCCCGACCAGCCCCTCCTTGTTGGTGAGGACAAGGTCCAGCGCTGCTCCTTTCCTCGTTGGTTCCTCTATTATTTGCAGAAGAAAGTTGTCGTCGACACATTCTAAGAACTTCCTGGATTTCCTGTGCTCTGCTGTGTTGTCCTTCCAACAGATGTCGGGGTGGTTGAAGTCCCCCATGAGGACCAGAGCGTGTGAGCGCGATGCTGCCCCTATCTGTTTGTAGAGGGCCACATCCTCGCTGTCACTTTGATCTGGTGGCCTGTAGCAGACTCCTACTGTAACATCACCTGCCCCCGTGCTCCCTTTAATCCTGACCCATAAGCTCTCTGTCTTGTCTTCATCCATCCCCAGGTGAAGCTCTATACATTCCAGCTGGTCCTTGACATAGAGGGCAACACCCCCTCCCCTTCTGCCCAGCCTGTCCTTCCTGAAGAGCTTGTAACCCTCCATTCGAACACTCCAGTCGTAAGAGCCATCCCACCACGTCTCGGTGATGCCAATAATGTCGTAGCCCTGGAGGCGTGCGCACATCTCTAACTCCTCTTGTTTGTTCCCCATGCTGCGTGCATTTGTGTAAAGGCACTTCAGCTGGGTGCCTAAAGGGGCCGACTTATTAGCTGAGATGGCAGGTTGAAGGCTCTCTTTGAGTTTTTTTCTGCTCAACCTATGCTTAACCCCCTCCCCCTTCGATCCTAGTTTAAAGCCCTTTCAACAAGCCCCGCCAACTCACTTGCCAGTATCTTTCTCCCCTTCTGAGACAGGTGTACTCCATCTGTTGCTATCCGACTCGGTGCCATATAAAATTCCCTGAGTTCAGAATACCCAAAATTTCGGTGATGGCACCAGTTTCTGAGCCACTTGTTTATCGCAGTTGCCTTTTTATTTCTTTCAGGATTTCCTCCTGCAACTAAGGGTATTGCTGAAAAAATTACCTGTGCCCCTGATCCCTCAACCAGTTTTCCCAGTGTCTTAAAGTCCTTTATGATTGTTTTTAATTTCCTGGATGTATTATATACATCATCACTGCCTACCTGAAAAACTGCAAGGGGGTAATAGTCAGAAGGGTTGACTAGAGCAGGAACTTTGTCCAACACGTCCCTGACCCGTGCCCCAGGGAGGCAGCAGACTTCCCTGTGAAGCGGGTCAGGACGGCATATTGGTCCCTCTGCCCCCTTCAATAGAGAGTCACCCACAACGATGACCCTTCTGCTTTTCCTTCTTGAACTAGTTGTGATGTGATCTTCCTTTGCTATGGTTGTGTGATTCCTAATTATTTTATCCCCAAGACTTGCTTTGACAGATAGTTGTACCTTTTCCAATGCCGAGTGACTTGTAAAGTGCCTTTAAAAAATACGCTGATCATTTCAGGTTCATTTCCATTTCCTATGCAAATAACATTCTCATATATGGCTTTGCTGTGGAAATATTATTATTATTAAAATAATAATAATAAAAGCAATACAATTTTAAAAGGAGACCTCTATTTCTTAGGACCGTCCCAATCTGATCCTGCAAACACCGTATTTTCTCTTAAAAGTTGTTAAAGAACATAAATCTGTTATCCAGATACAGATCTCTTAATAATTCAGTGCCTTTGGCTTGGCATCGCTCCCAGAACATTTTGCCTTTATCGATCCTTATTTTCAGGTTACAACACATCGAAGAGCAATCAGCCATGCTGAAACCTTGGGGGGGGGGGGACTTTGCGAGGGATGGGGCAAAGCAGTGGTGAAGATTGCCTTGATGCTCCCCGGGAGCGCTGCCTATCCAAATCCTCTGAATTTATCCCAGCAAAGATCAGCCCTCGGCTGAAGATGTGTTGTAGGGGCTTAGGAGGAGCCTCCAGCCCAGGCTCCTCAGCGGGCAGATGTTTTCTCTCCTACCATGCTCACCTGAAGCAACCTCTCCATCCTCCTAATCGCTGACCTAGATCAAATCTGGACCTGACACTGTTAAATTTGCACAAAATTTTACTGGGGAGAGGATGCTGCGGGCAGAACATTTCGGGATGCTGAGGCAGGCAGCTGCCACCAGGTTGCAGGTCCCAGTAGGACCTGCCAACAGCAGCTGGCACCGGGGTGGGGGGCGCAGATGCAGGGCTGGTGGATGTTTGGTGGGTTATTTCCTTCTCCAGGATTCACATTGCGCGCTGGCCCATTGGAAAACATCCATTTGACCCATGAAATTTTTGTTTTAGTTATTCTCCAAGCTTTGACAGCAGCGGTTTAAACACAGAGCATATGAGCTTTGGCACTGAGAAAGCAGCTCATCCCCACAAATTCAGAGTGGATGGGGAAAAATATCACACCCCAGCCCTGATGGCGAACATATTTCCTCTTTCTCATTCTTCATTTTCCTCTCTTTCACTTTCTGAGCCTGTCTCACCATCCGTGTCTTCTCCCTCCCCACTGGAAACATGAGCTTAGCTCCCCACCGCCCATCACAATACTCAAGACAGAAGGATACAGGGTGGATATTTTTTTTTTTTTTTAAATTCCCTGCATAATGCTGTCACAGAGTATTTGAAATGGCGATTGTCAAAACAGGAAACAATCCAGTCAAAGTCCTCAGGCTGGGGTCCCAAAAATGTCACTGTACAGAACTTGCAAGGGATGGAGAATAGCCCTGTTCCCACATGGAGAGAGGATGCTCTGGGAGAGCAGCCAGTGACACACCATCTGCCCTCATGCCACCTTCATCTTGGGAGCTGGGCCTTAACCTCTGCTGAAATCAGTGGGAAGCTGGGTTTTATGAATCGATTTATTGGGGGGAAAATCTCTGACAGGCAGGATTAAAAATTGTAACCTTCTGTTGAGCGATACTTTTATCAGCATAGACAATTTAGTAGGGAATATCATCCCGCTCAGGAAGCCAACCCTGCAGGAAAACCTTCATCCTTAGTGTTTTAGAGTAGTGTCCACAGCATCCTCCTGGCTTCCTTACTCCTCTTAAAACTCATCCCCGAGATCCTCGCTTCTCAAGCTCACACTCTGAGTTTGAGCTGGCCTTGGGGGTTGGAAGAAGAAATCTGGGGTCAAATCCTGCCCATAGCCATGCTGGAAGAAGAAATCTTGGGACAAATCCTGCCTATGGCGACCCGGGCAAGGCACTGGGCTCACACTGCATCTCCACGAGGATGTAGAGCAGGACACCACTTGGCCCTAAGCGCTTTGATTTCCATCCATCCACCCTGGAGCAAAGATTTAAAGTTTCTCAGAGGCACAAGAACGAGGCCAGGTTTGGAGGAGAGAATGCAGCTGCTGTGAACCCGAGTAAATAAGATTTTCACAACTTATTTTTCTGCAGAAAATAGTTGCTAGATTTATTTTAAAAAGCAGGCTCCTACACTTGTAAGTTTTGAGCCCTTCTTAAAAGTTGGACCTGAACAAACATCCTTGCCAACAGATATTGATATTTTAAGCCTTTGATTCTGATGGGAGTGAAAACCGTTTTTTTGGTTGGTTGGTTGGTTGGTTGGTTGGTTTCACAGCTTTCTGCAAGCTAAGTTCAGGAGAACTTCCCAAGCAGAAAAGCTGGTGACCGTTGCCAGAATGGTGATCCGGCAATTCAGATTGCCCAGAGAGGTGGTAGATGCCCCATCCCTGGAAACATTCAAGGTCAGGTTGGACAGGGCTCTGAGCAACCTGATCTAGTTGAAGATGTCCCTGCTCATGGCAGGGGGTTGGACTAGATGACCTTTAATGGTCCCTTCTAATCCAACCTATCCTATGATTCTATGATTCCCCCTCTGGAAGCAAAGGAGAAATATAGTTTTCTCTGAGCCAACAAGGAGAGGTGTACTACTGGACCTAGTTCTGACAAACAAAGAGGGACTGGTGGAGGACATTAAGGTTGGGGGCAGCCTTGGCTGCAGTGACCATGAAAAGATAGAGTTCAGGATCATGGGTAGTATGCGCAAAACAACAAGTAGGACTGAAACCTTGGATTTCAGGAGGGCTAACTTCGACCTCTTCAAGAAACTGCTTGGAGAAATCCCATGGGTTAGGGCTCTGGAAGGTAGGGGGGCTCAAGAGAGCTGGTTGATATTCAAATATCGCTTTCTCCAAGCTCAGGATCAGTGCATCCCTAAGAGCAAGAAATCAGGCAAGGGAAGCAGGAGACCTGCGTGGTTGAGCAGGGAGCTTCTGAAAAAACTCAAGTGGAAGAAGGAAGTTTACACTGAGTGGAAGAAGGGACTGACCACTTGGGAAGATTACAAGAATGCCATCAGAGTACGCAGGGATGAAACGAGGAAAGCCAAGGCCTCCTTGGAATTAAACCTGACAAGGGATGTCAAAGTCAAGAAGAAGGGTTTCTTCAAGTATATTGGAGGCAAAAGGAAAACTAGAGAAAATGTGGGCCTGCTGTTGAATGAGACGGGTGCCATGGTGACAGAGGATGCAGAGAAGGCGGAGTTGCTGAATGCCTTCTTTGCTTCAGTCTTTACTGCTCAGGCCAGCCCTCAGGAGTCCCAGAATTTGGAGGTAACAGAGAAAGTCTGGATGAAGGAAGACTTCCCCTTGGTTGAGGAAGATCAAGTTAGAGATCAGTTAAGTAAACTGGATATCTGCAAGTCCATGGATCCTGATGGGATGCACCCACGAGTGCTGAGGGAGCTGGCAGAAATCATTGATGGGCCGCTCTCCATCATCTTTGAAAGGTCCTGGAGAACAGGCGAGGTGACTGAGGACTGGAGGAAAGCCAATGTCACTCCAGTCTTTAAGAAGGGCAAGAAGGAGGACCGAGGAAACTACAGGCCAGTCAGCCTCACCTCCATTCCTGGAAAGATGATGGAATGCCTCATCTGGGTGTCATCTCAAAGCATATGGAGGAAAAGAAAGCTATCAGAAGTAGTCAACATGGATTCACCAAGGGGAAGTCATGTCTGACTAACCTGATAGCCTTTTACGATGGCATGACTGGTTGGATAGATGAGGGGAGGGCGGTGGATGTTGTCTACCTTGACTTCAGCAGGGCTTTGACACCGTCTCCCACAGCATCCTCATAGGTAAGCTCAGGAAGTATGGGTTAGATAAATGGGCAGTGAGGTGGATTGAAAACTGGCTGAAAGACAGAGCTCAGAGGGTCGTGATTAGGGGCACAGAATGTATTTGGAGGTCCGTAACAAGTGGTGTTCCCCAGGGGTCAGTACTGGGTCCAGTCCTCTTCAACATATTCATCAGTGACCTGGATGAAGGGATGGAATGTACCCTCAGCAAGTTTGCTGATGACACAAAACTGGGAGGGGTGGCTGACACACCAGAAGGCTGTGCCACCATACAGCGAGACCTGGACAGGCTGGAGAGTTGGGCAGAGAGGAACCTGATGAAATTCAACAAGGGCAAGTGTAGGGTGCTGCACCTGGGGAGGAATAACCCCATGCACCAGTACAGGTTGGGGGTGACCTGCTGGAGAGCAGCTCTGTGGAAAAAGACCTGGGAGTCCTGGTGGGCAACAGGATGACCATGAGCCAGCAATGTGCCCTTGTGGCCAAGAAGGCCAATGGCATCCTGGGGTGCATCAGGAAGAGTGTGACCAGCAGGTCGAGGGAGGTTATCCTCCCCCTCTACTCTGCCCTGGTGAGGCCGCATCTGGAGTACTGTGTCCAGTTCTGGGCTCCCCAGTTCAAGAAGGACAGGGAACTGCTGGAGAGGGTACAGCAGAGGACTACAAAGATGATGAGGGGCCTGGAGCATCTCTCTTATGAGGAAAGGCTGAGGGACTTGGGTCTTTTTAGTCTGGAGAAGAGAAGACTGAGGGGGATCTTATCACTGCTTATAAATACTTAAAGGGTGGGTGTCAAGAGGATGGGGCCAGTCTTTTTTTAGTGGTGCCCAGTGACAGGACAAGAGGAAACGGGCACAAACTTGAACATAGGAAGTTCCATCTAAACATGAGGAGGAACTTCTTTCCTTTGAGGGTGGCAGAGCACTGGAACAGGCTGCCCAGAGAGGTGGTGGAGTCTCCATCTCTGGAGACATTCAAAATCCTCCTGGATACGTTCCTGTATCTAGTCTTTTGTAAAGAACCTATGCAACTGAGAATTAAAAAAAACACCACACCATTCCAGCTCCACGTGCTAGCTCCATATCCCTGTACGGGGAGTTAATGCAGTGATCATGCAGACCATGGCTGGGGAGATGCTCTCCAACCCACGGGAGATCAGGGATGGATGCCTGCAGCACACGGGAGAGAAACTACACCAGGATGAATGCGTTCACAGAGCTTTGGTCCACAGCCAGGAACATCAAAATGATGTTTCTCAGGGGTGCTGCTTTATCCAAGCCATCACACGTGGACACGTGTGCTGTCAGCACTGTCCCTGAGCTAACACACCTCCCTGGCAGAAGACAAACTCCAGAGTTGCCTTGCCAAGTCTACGGGAAGTGATAAACCTGGAGATAAGAGAAGTTTGCCGGGTTTCCAGGGAGGAACATCCCTCCGTGCTCCCTGCCGGCTGGCGGTGACACGTGGCACACCAGCCCTGGGCAACCATGGCCGTGCCAAGAGCAGGGTGAAGGGAGGGAAGAGGATGACGGGGACAGGTTGACAACACTTTTCTCCATACGGCCCTTCGTTCTGGGAGGTCTCCCGAGATGCTCAGCTCGGGGTGGCCAAGTCCTCCTTCTTCTTCCCCTATAAGGAGAACAGATGAGGGGAGGAAAACAATGCTCTCTCCTCACTTGCCTAATGGAAGAAAAAAAGCACAGTGATCCCATCCAAAAATGTTTTTTGAGGAATAGATGATTGAGTCCGAAGGCCCAGGATTTCTGGTTTATTTATTTTTGGATGAACTCCAGCCTGGTAGCGTTTTTCTGTCTTTCCTCCAGACTCTTGCAGGACTTGCCCAGAGCTGCACGGATCATGCAGGGCTTGCCCAGAACCCCGAAACCAGTCCAGGATTTAATATCCAGCACCTCGTAGAGGTGATGAAACCAAAGGTGAAGTTCCTCCGCCAGACCCCATCATGAGCAAGCCCTGGCTGTGGGGTGGAAGGGACAAGGGGGCATCACCCACCCATAGCCCTGGTCCAGTGGGATGCGTTTGGCAGGAAAGATCTGCCCCAGCCTGATCCCACTGGAAACTGGGACCAAAACTCACTAAAGCCAAAACCAGCATCAGACCTTTCATTTCTCAGCAGCAGTGGCTGCTACAAAGCAGAAGGGGATTTCTGCCATGCTGACTGCTCATGGAAAGTCCCCAACTGGCCCACAACTGTGGAAAAAATGGAAAATATAACTTTATACCAAGTTGGTGGCAGGCTGTCTATTTTTCTCTCCTGTGACTAGTTACCATGGATAGATTTCTGAGTGTCCTGGTTTGAGGTAAAACAGAACTAATTTTCTGTTCAGTAATTTTTCCTTTTTAGCTGGGCCTCTTCTAACTAACTAAACTCTGAAATTAACGGCATATTGTTCAGAAACTGCTCGCTCTCATAGTGATAAGACCTGATAATACCAAGGAATGGTATGCAGAGAGGCCCTTGCTTATACTTATTGCTATAACAACCAAGGTCAGGTAAATTTGTTATTTGCCCCGTTGGAGGGTCGGAAGCGGAAAAGCGTAGAGGGGTCACACCTGTAGGGAGGAGCGGACAGGACAGGTGACCCAAAACTGACCAACAGGGTATTCCATCCCATCTGCATCATGCTCAGTATAAAAGCTGAGGGATCAAAGGGTCAGCTCTCTTCCTTCAATGGCCGACATCTGAGGAGGACCCTGTCTGTTGGTCTGCCTTTGATCCTGATCCGAGCAATCCTGACTCCAGATCCGGAATCCAGTTCCTGTCCATCACCGAGTCCAGCCTGGGACTTTCCCCTGTGCCTGCTGGTGATGTGATCATCACCCTGGGAGCTTGATACGGTTTTGTATATACTGTATATTTTTTTTTCCCCTTTTTTTTTTCTTTTTTTTTTAATTATTTATTATTTCATTATTTATTAATATTTTCATTAAAGTAGTTTAGTTTTTTCTAAACTCATAAATCTCTTTTATCTCTTCCTCTCCTCTCTTTTCCTTGGGGGGGGGAGGGGCCATCTGTCGCTCTGATTGGTTAATCTGGTCAAAACCACGACACTGAGGTCGACCGTGCAATTGTTTGCTGCACTGCTCCTATTAAACAGAAGCTGAGCAAATCATCCCATTCGTATCCTACTTTAATTTCCAGAAATTCTTTGTTCTTTTATTTGCTTAAATTATTTCTCTCATTTAAAGAAACAATGCAGTCTTACAAAGCCAGGACCCAAATCTCTCGAGTAACCCTGCTATGGTTCGTTACTTCTACACTAGTTAACAATCAATGCCAGCAATTTCCCTAAGGTTTAATAGAAAATCTTCTTTCCAGAATGCAGAGGCGCAGGAAATTTTAACAAACTCACTACTGTATTCCAATTATGTCATAGGTGAGGGATATCCTAGGCAAGGCCCATGTCCTTAGGGGTACTGCAGGTACCCTAAATGGAACTTTCTTCACCCATAGCTACCCCCTCAGCTGGGGAAGGGGACCTGGGGGTCCCTGTCTCTCTGCATAGCCTTGCCTTACTCAGAGCATCAGCTCTGACTCTGCTTGGCAATGGGCTCCTGAAGCATCCCAGTCCTCATCCCAAAATGTGGACTGGTTTATCACAGTACACTGGGATGAAGTAGATGATACCAGAGGGGCAGATCCGAGATCTCCCTGGGGTGGGGTGCTGGCTGTACAGCCTGTTTTCCTAATGATATGAATTGCAAGGTAAACACGACACCTGCCTGACCATAAATTGCTCTTCTCACCAGTTTTACAAACCTCTTTCCAAGGACCAAATCAGAACATGTTCTAAAAAATTAAAATCAACAGAGAGCAGAGCTTGTGGAAAACAAACACACACATAAAACGTATACATATATATATATTTAACAGCCCAGTAAAGCTTTGTTGAGACACACGTGCAGGTGAAATACATCCTACGCCGGGTGAGAAGCTGGCAGCGCTGCCTTCATTTACAAGGACATCTGCCCTACAAGTGCCTCTGCAGCTCCTTGATATTATTTCTATGACAGGATTTGTCAAGCAAAAGCTCCAGTTGTTTGCACGGAGTCTTCTGGCTTATCCAGTGATAATACCCCTTGCCTGGGACAGCCAAACAAATCACAATGGGTAAATAATAAATATATGGCCGGGTTAATCAGAAAAGGAGCAGTGAGCAATCTAGAGATTCCCATGGACTCCCTGCCATGAGGAAGAAAACAAGAAAATGCCCTGACCTAAGCAGGGGTGAGTCTCAGGCAGGCACAGATCACAGGGAGATCACAAGAGCTGTTTGCAGATCACTTGCCAAACATTCAAGCAGAAGCAGCTGGAGGTACGAGAACAGAGAGATAGGAGCTCACCACTGCCGGCCGCTTCGGCAGGTTTTATTTTATCGGGCAAGGCAAAGAAACCATGAGCCCCAACAAAAATCCTTTGCCGAGCATTGCCAGTGTCGTGACTTAACTGTGAATCTCGTGATATATAGTGTTTTACCAGATCCCCAGCTGATCATGAGCATCATTTCCCTTTCTCCTCCAGGCAATTTTGTGATTATTTGGCTGGGAAAATGGGGAAAAATGATGCATTTTTTTGAAATCTTTAGGACCCACCAGCAGTCCACTGCCTAATTAAATTAATTACAGAATGGTTTGGGTTGGAAGGGACCTTTAAAGGTCATCTAGTCCAACCTCCCTGCCACGGGGAGGGACATCTTCCACTAGATCAGGTTGCTCAGAGCCCCAGCCAACCTGACCTTGAATGTTTCCAGGGATGGGCCATCTACCACCTCTCTGGGCAACCTGTGCCAGTGTCTCACCACCCTCAGTGTAAAGAATTTCTTACTTATATCTAGTCTGAATTTCCTCTTTTAGTTTAAAACCATTGTCCCTTATCCTATTGCTACAGGTTCTACTAAAAAGTCTTTCCCCATCTTTACTGTATCCCCCTTTAAGTACTGGAAGGAGCTATAAGGTCTCCCCGGAGCCTTCTCTTCTCCAAGCTGAACAACCCTAACTCTCTCAGCCTGTCCTCACCGCAGAGGGGCTCCCACCCTCTCATCATCTTCGTGGCCTCCTCCAGACCCACTCCAACAGGTCCATGTCTTTTCTGTGCTGAGGACTGCAGAGCTGGATGCAGTACATGAAGCATCCATCAACAAAACCACCCCACATTTCCTTCGAGGGTTCGCACCAACAATCAACTTCCAGATCTCCTCTCACCCCCAGGGACCTCTCTGGGAAAAGACAGGGCACTTGGAGACCAGTTAACAACCTTCAGGCTCCTCTTCCCCTAGAAGAGCTCATGATTCAGTGGGGTTCAGCTCTGCACAAGAATGGATGGGGAAAAAAGGTGACAGGGAAGAGGATGGAAAAGAGGAGGAAAAAAGGGGGTGTGTGTGTGGAAACAAAAGAAGGAAAAAGGCATATTCTCTTATCTTTATTCTGAAAGGAAAACACGAGTAGGGTTGCTCCTGCAGGGACAGATTACTAGCCCACACCCAACATGGAAGCCTGTAAGCAAATAGAAAAACACGAGAAAAGGCAGAAATGGTAAAGAGAGATGGTGGAAGTCAAACGCAGCTCTGGTGCAACATGAAGAAATCCAAAACTCATCCCCCTGAAAGCACATTGCCATGGCAAGGGCTCTAACCACACTGCCCAAGTTGCAGAAGGCAAAAACAGGGGCTATGAGAATGAAAAACCGCCCACTGTAGGAGAAGACCAGGTTTGAGACCTTCTAAGGAACCTGAAGGTACGTAAGTCCATGGGACCTGATGAAATCCATCCACGGGTCCTGAGGGAGCTGGCGGACAAAGTTCCTAAGCCACTTTCCATTATATTTGAAAAGTCATGGCAATCTGGTGAAGTTCCTGCTGACTAGAAAAAGGGAAACATAACCCTCAGTTTCAAAAAGGGAAAAAAGGAAGACCCGGAGAACTAAAGGCCGGTCAGTCTCACCTCTGTGCCCAGCAAGATCATGGAGCAGATCCGCCTGGAATCTCTGCTAAGGCACATGGAAAAAGAGGTGATTGGTGACGGCCAACATGGGCAGAGCAACAGACATCATCTACCTGGACTTATGCAAAGCATTTGACACTGTCCCACACGACATCCTGGTCTCAGAATTGGAAAGTCATGGATTTGATGGATGGACCACTCGGTGGATCAGGAACTGGCTGGATGGCCACACTCAAAGAGTTGCGGTCAATGGCTCAATGTCCAAGTGGAAGCCAGTGACGAGTGGTGTTCCTCAGGGGTCGGTACTGGGACCAGTGCTGTTCAACATCTTTGTTGGAGACGTGGACAGAGTGGGATAGAGTGCACCCTCAGCAAGTTTGCCGATGACACCAAGCTGTGTGGCGCGGTCAACACGCTGGAGGGAAGGGATGCCATCCAGAGGAACCTGGACAGGCTTGAGAGGTGGGCCCGTGCAAATCGCATGAAGTTCAACCAAGCCAAGTGCAGGGTCCTGCCCCTGGGACATGGCAATCCCAGGCACAAATACAGGTTGGGTGGAGAATGGCTGGAGAGCAGCCCTGAGGAGAAGGACTTGGGAGTGCTCGTGGATGAGTAGCTCAACATGAGCTGGCAGTGCGCACTGGCAGCCCAGAAAGCCAACCGCATCCTGGGCTGCATCAAAAGAAGTGTGGCCAGCAGGTCACGGGAGGTGATTCTACCCCTCTACTCTGCTCTCGTGAGACCCCACCTGGAGTACTGTGTCCAGCTTTGGAGTCCTCAACACAGGAAGGACATGGACCTGTTGGAACGGGTCCAGCGGAGGGCCACGAAAATGATCAGAGGGCTGGAGCACCTCTCCTTTGAAGACAGGCTGAGAGAGTTGAGGCTGTTCAGCCTGGAGAAGAGAAGGCTCCAGGGAGACCTTATAGCAGTCTTCCCAGTACCTGAAGGGGGCCTACAGGAAAGATGGGGAGGGACTCTTTATCAGGGAGTATAGTGATAGGACAAGGGGGAACATTTTTAAACTGAAAGAGAGGAGATTTAGATGAGATACTAGAAAGAAATTCTTTCCTGTGAGGGTGGTGAGACACTGGAACAGGTTGCCCAGAGAAGCTGTGGCTGCCCCATCCCTGGAGGTGTTCAAGGCCAGGCTGGATGGGGCTTTGAGCAACCTGGTCTAGTGGGAGGTGTCCCTGCCCATGGCAGGGTGGTTGGAACTTGATGATCTTTAAGGTCCTTTCCAACTCTAACCATTCTATGTATTGACTGCCAATAGATGACCCTCGTTGTCCAGTATCAAGGGGCAGCTCTCCTATGTGGGGTCAGAATCAGGGCACCCAGACTGGTGACTACCCAGTGAGCCTGGGGACACGTCATCCCCAGAGAACCGGAGGTGTCAAGGAGGGATTTGACAGAGGACCCTGCTTTAGCAGGATTTCTAAAGCTCCCTGATGGAGAGAGATGCTCCACCACTACTTAAACCCTTTGGGAATTCCTGCCCCACATCTACACATACATTATCCTGCTTCATTTCACTCCTCTGCATGATTTGGCCCAAAACTGCCCACCAAGTTCTTCTCCAGCTGAACTAGAAGAAAACCGCTGTGCATATTGAGAACACATCTGGTCATAAGTCTCCTCACATAAAACATATTTCTTGATATTGCATGAAATATACCATATTCAAAAATCACAGTGACAGTAAAAGACATTCACCCAAGATCACAACACAACAATCCCATTAAATTTGGTTTTCAGGGTAAACCGGATGAGAAGCATTCAGGTGTCCCAAGCTAGCTGAGACCTTTAATGTTATCAGCAAACAAGTCTATGCTTTCAAATTGTCCTTGAACATAAAAATATTGACACTATTGATGTGACACTATGTGACACTATCCACACTTTCTCCCATTCTTAAACTACTTAAGCTTGATCTTCTGAATTAAAAACATCCTTCAGCACCATTGCCTGTAGCACCCTTGATCTAGAAAGCTCAGTCTGGAAGTGACATCTCAATGGTGTCTAATACAGATGCTCGATTATCTACATTAGCAAAATTTCAGTCTTTAGCATAAACTGAATATCGCTGGTAGGAAACCTATTTCTTGCCAAGAGCTTTTACAGAGCTCAGGCCACACATGACACATCTCCGTGTTACCCCAAAAGAATTATGTGCCCACACACCGCATCTGATCCTCAGGGTTCTGGTTTCCCCACCCTTGTTTTTTCATTCCATGCAGAAAAATTAACTAATTAATATATGCTTGACAGATGTTCTTTGAAAGAGATATCACATCTTCAAAACACAAGATGATAAAAGGAGTAATCAAGTAGATTGACCAGAAAAGCGAGGATTGTAGCATGATGGTGGAAAGCACAGCTTTAAATCTTTCTCTGATATTTATGATGGTTTTATTTGCATATCAAACCATGTGCCAATTAACTGTATATAAATCTATGATGAAATTATGCTGTGCAGCTCTCCAAAGTGAAGAAACGCCAGGGCTGGGCTGCATTATGCATCCTTAACTCTGCCCCCACAAGGTGTTCCCATTCCATCTCCCTCCTAATGATCGTGTACTATTTCCCAACAACATAACTCAACAACGTGCATCTTTTGCAGTTGTATAGAGGTGTAAGCAACATTTCCATATACTATAAGCTACTTTGTGTGTGGTGGGATCTCTGCATCTACCGTGGCCACTTCAGGATGATTATTTTTTCATTCTCCTCCAGCTAATTATACCTGCCCACCGCCTCTTGTCTCAGACTACCATCTCTTCAGGGCAAGTTTTGGCTTTGTTGAGGCTTTGTGCCACCCTGTAGGACTTGGAGACCTGTAGATGACACTGGGATGCAAACAATAGTAGAGACACATGCTCTCATTTTACATATCAAGAGGAATGTGGGGAAGCATCAGCCTGGTCCTGGAAGGGGTGTGTGCACTTGTAGTCAAACCAGCCACCTCAATGAGGTCTTTGTGCTCCACCAGATATCTGCAGAAGGCAGCTGCAAAGCTGGAGCCTACGGTTACAGCCAGCACTGCCTGAAAATTGAGTCAGCCACCCTGCCCGTGCAGGCAGGGAAAGGTCTTTTTAGTCTGGAGAAGAGAAGACTGAGGGGGCATCTGATCAATGCTTATCAATATTTAAAGGGTGAGTGTCAGGAGGACGGGGTCAGTCTTTTTTTCAGTGGTACCCAATGACAGGACAAGAGGTAACGGGCACAAACTTGAACATAGAAAGTTCCATCTAAACACGAGGAGGAACTTCTTTACTTTGAGGGTGGCAGAGCACTGGAACAGGCTGCCCAGAGAGGTGGTGGAGTCTCCATCTCTGGAGACATTCAAAATCCGCCTGGACACATTCCTGTGCAACCTGCTCTGGCAGGGGGTTGGACTAGATGATCTCCAGAGGTCCCTTCCAACCCCTATCATTCTGTGTCTGGGGAGAAGGGGTCCTGGAGGGGCAAGCAGTGCTGGTGCTCCTCATGGCTTTGTCTAGATGAGGAGAACTAGTGCAGGTCCCTGTAGAAATAAGGCAGGCAGCTACGTGATCCCAGCCTGTCCCAACATCTGGATTCAGCAGTTCTACCTTCTTTTAATACTTGGAATTGAAAATAGGACTTAATATGCTGCATTGTTATGACGGTTATGCCCCAGTTATGTCCCGCTCCCTCTCTTGCCCCCTTCACCAACTTGCCCCTTTTACCCTCAGCCTTATTATGTCTCATGGTGTTCTACATGTACAGACCACTGCACAGGGCGAGTCCCTAAAACCAGTGCCTCTGCTCCCTCCCAGTTCCCTTCTGCTGGGGTCCTTGGAGGAGACTGGTTCTTCACAGCCTTACAATGAAAAAAAGCCATCAACTGGGGCAACTGCACCATTTTATAATTACTGCCAGTCTGCCTCCATTCATCTAGGGCCACCAAATTAAGCCAGCAGGAGGTTCTGGAAAAGGAAACAGAGATGGTTTCCCTGCAGCAGATGGTGGATCTGCAGAGCTCCTTGCTGAAGGACTTGCGGGAGCAAGCATGCATGGACTTCAGGAGAGACTGGATGATCCAATGGGTTTAATAAATAGATGCACCACAACAGGATCAGGAAATTGCCGTCACTGGAAACAGGTCCTCTAATAATCAATTAGACCAAGAGAAAAAGCCTCATACCACAAATTTCTTGCCACTCCTACCATGAGCATTCGGTTTGCAGATGAATCATGGCCAAAAGCAAGGGCAGCAACACTGAACTTCAGGCACTGCAGAGAGACACATCAAAAGAGTTCCCACCTCAAATGGGTGGGACAGACACATCGTGGGAGGAATTTTGCTGGTGGGGAAGTGTCACCCAGACACCATGTAAGAAACACTGCACAGAAAATCTGTGCCCAAGGTGGAAATCAAGCCCTGATCTTCTGACTCCCCTTTCAGTTTCTAATGACACCCGTGTCCTTCATGGTCGATAGACACTGGTCCTAACTGCCTCTTCTGTAGCTCATATGCTGCTGTATCTCAAGAAACATCTTTTCCCACCTGGAAGTCTTCCCCAGAAAGCGAGTGAAAAAGTTGGACATTAATGGAGGAACAGTAACTCTCTGGGAAAACCAGAAATCAACTCTACAGCATTTGATGCGTGGGGGACACACTACTGAAGGGAAGGAACTCTCTTATTCATACACCCACAGTACTATTTACCTTCTTGATGCCACTTTTGGGTTGGGATTGATATTAACCACTCTGGGCTTTCCCTGCAGACATGCTACCAAGTAGGTCTTCCAGGAAAATGCCAGATGTGAACAAGCCATCCCTAGAGATGAAGGGGAGCAAGGAAGGAGCCTGCATTAAGGGATCTTTTTTTTTTGGCCCAACGGAGGTAGCTAGTTTGACTAATTTGAGCAATTAGGCACATATTCAGACACAAAATATTGAAATGAGAACAAATCAAAGGCAGCTTGGCTGGCTGGGCTCCTGCTTTGAATTCATTACATATATTAAAAAAAAAGAAAAAAAAAAGGTTTTATCTTTTCAAGTATGTATGAAAAGGTATAAATCCCTGCCCGATTGTAGCACTTGGCCTCGCTGCGCTGGTAATTGGAACCAGTGTGCTCCGCTTCTCGGGCGTCCCATTCACAAGCATGAGAAGGAAGCGTTCCATTTTTCAATAGGAAATTTCATCGCCGGAAAAACAATCCACCTTCCTTGCCTCCGAAGGAAAGCCGGAGGGCGAGTTCTCTCCTCGACCATGGTTTGGGCTCACTGCCCGCCCCAGCCAGAGCTACCAGCTCTGCAGACCATCCCAAAGTCATGAGATCACCCTCAAAACAAAGCTCAGTGTTTTTTTTTTTTTTCCCTTCTAAACACATTGCATTCTTTTCTTTTCCTTTGGGATTGCTCAGAGCTCAGAGGTCCACTTTGCGATTTTTCTTTCCATAATCACATAGGCTAAACAAGCCCAGATTTTGTCATGACAGCTTTCCTGAGATTTTCAGCTTTCCACCCAGTTCCAGAACTGGGACTTCATGGAAAGTACCCGGGTGTATTCAGGGGCCATGCAAACACACAAGGGGATATTTTGCACAGGGATTTCCCTGGAGACAGAACCTACTTTAAGTGGGGTTTTATGAGCCTGGGACTCACCAAAAATCACTTTACACCAACAGCTTCTTTTAATAGCTTTTCTTTTAATGTTTTTTCATTCCTTCAGTCGGTGCCTTAAAAAGTTTAACAAGGCTTCAAGGCTACAAAAACCTGTGAGAAGCTCCCGCAGGACTCAAGAAAGCAAAGCAACAGGCAAAGGGACTACGCAATGCGCTGGCAGATGAAATGCAGCACCAGCCAACATAAAACCAATGCAAAACAACTTCTGACAGTGGTCACTGCAAGGACCAAGCTTCAAGGATTAAATAGACTCAGAAGCAATCGTCCTGCACTTCTGTAGGCACAGTGCAAACTTAAAAATCAACATTTACTTCTACTTTTAAAACTTACTTGAAAAGTTATTTTCCTCCTTATTATTTATGTATTTTAAAGCATTAACTAATAGTTCCCACTGTAATGGCTTATTTCTTTATGTACCTATAGAAAAGCTGCATTCTACAGCCTTCTTCACCTGCTTTCCGAGTTGTCCCCGGGACAGAGCTGGGAGAGGAATTACTCCCTCCATCATGTGATCTTGGTGCCTTCCTCTATAACATCACATCCAGGGCCAGAGGGCTGGATGAGAAAGCAATCATAGGCAATGCATCAAAGAGTTCCTCAAAAGTACACCAAACTCCATCTTTACACCTCTTTTCTCCTAATATCTCTAGAAAAGGGTTGTTGCAGAGCTGTTCTCAACTAACAGATAGAAACAGTCTTTTCACCCCCAGTGCAGCATTGTTAGGGTAACTTTTAGCCATATTTAGGGTACTTTTAGCTGCCATGAGCTGATCAGCAGAGGGAATTTCTGAAGCAGGGACATGTGATTGGGAGTGCAGACCTGGACCAGTAACTGATTGCACAAGGGGCAGGAGATGGGCAGATGTGTAAAGCTGAGGGCAACAGCTGGAACAGAATAAGGAAAGCTGAACACAAAGTCAGCATGGAGTCACGTGGAGTGTTGGATATTTTGGGATATTTTGGGCAATGAGAGCACTTGCTGTTCCTCCACTCCAGTGGGAGACTGTGTGTTCCTCAAGAAACCAGGATTCAGTTCCCCCAAGGCTACCCAGAGTTAGGCATAGACACAGCCCCAAAGGAAAACATAAAGACTATAGCACCAAAGTACTGAAAGAGTGCACAACAAAGTCTTCTGGTTCACCCCTGGCCCAAAGCATGGATCGTCAGGGATGCACAGAGGATGCTTGTCTACTTCAGGACTGCCAAGGATGGATCCACAGCACTGACAGGTCCCTGGTGTTTCACCAGCCTTTGCTTTAGAGGTACTTTACTGCCCCAAGGATCTGCTCTCAATGGGAAGACCCATCACTGGACCCTACTAACTCCTCAACAAGCCAAGAAAGTCAGGCAACGCTTTATCTTTGCTGGACTTCATCCTGGCCTTGACACACAAGGCTTGGACCTCCTGTTGCGCTCAGACTCCAAGCCCTAATGCAGACCTGAACACAGGAGCTTATCGCTCTCCTTGAGCACCAAGGATCACGCTAAACCCCAACAAATTTTGGAGCAAATGAAATGCAAGCATCTATTTTTGCAAGCCAGGATCACCTTTGTTGAGCTGCCACCAAAGCTTTTCCTATAAGTCATTAACTTTGATGGCCAAAACACGATTCCACCTCACTCCTCTCCTGTCTCTTCAAGGGCAGGATGGCAGCACTTGAGCCACTGCAGCGCTGATTGTCCTATTGTTCCACAAAGTGGTTCCTCTCCAGCAAATTGAACACTGAGAGCCATCGGAGAACATCCCAGACAAAGGGACCAGTGCCTGTTTCTGGGATTATTGGAGGGAAGCAGAAAGAAGCCTCTTGAAGAGTCTTCGTGGCACTTAACATGACAGCTGGAAATAATGGATAGGACAAAACAGAGCAAAGACGATTTAAATTAGGCAACTCCTGGAAACTGGTGTTCACTTAGGCTTCCAAAGGAGAATTGCTATTTCTTAGAAACATTAACGCTCACATCTACGTGTACTCCTCCTCTGCAGCGTATACACACACACATATCCCTTTTTAGGTGCTCTATAAAGCATTTGTTCAATTTGCCAGTGGACACTGCATCCCTTCCATTAGGAGATGGAAAAGGTATAAATGAGTAACATCAGCTGCAGCTCATCAATCCTCAAACAAAAACAGCCTTTAATTTCTATCTGCCACCAAAAGTTCAGGGACCTGTAGGTAGAGATTTACATACACATGTTCCAGAAATCATTCATTACGCAGCTCCTCTAAAGTCAGCCGGAGGAGAGGGTCCTCACTCCTACTCAAGGGGTTTGACTCAGACAGAATGAGAAAGGTTCTGAAGAAACTTTAGTGCCATCTCATGCCAGTCCCAGCTTGGTGGGACCAGCGTGAGGCTCATTTTAAGTAAACGGCACCTCCCATCTATATCCATCACATTGCTCCTGACCCGGTGAGGCCACCAACGATGCCTGGCAACATCCTTCAGGATTCACCCCTCTTCCAATGCTATGTCTTCTGCCAGGGCTGGACTGTGATGAAGTAACTCTGAGCAAGTCCTTGTACCAGGGGAGCCCCAGGCATCCCTTCTGGGTTCCCTGTACACATGGGTACAGCTTCCCAGCTCAACCCAAGGCACTTCCCAGTGGCCCTAGCCACCTGAGATGGCAGGCTGGCTTCTCTCCTCCATGCTCTCCCTTCTGGGAAACAGCTACCACCAGCACAACTGGATCAACACCACCACCGAATGGAAGCACTGCCTTGGGAGCTCCTTCCTTTTGCTGTGGCTGTCCTACCAAAGCAGCTCCTAAAGTAGCCTTGGTGGTGGGTCCCTTATATTTGCTGCCATCTCCATAGCTATTGGCCAAAGCATCCCTGTTGGCTGCCAGGACCCCAACAAGTCTATGCTAGCTACTGTGGCTTGCTGTGCTCTGCTGCAGCCTTGAAATGGTCGGTCTCGAGCAGACACTGACAGATACCACCATTTGGAAACATGTTGGTGGTACTTCCTCCACTCCCCACATGCTGGGACCTGCCCAGGTCTGTCTCTCCTCTCCTTATCATAATCCTCATTTCATCCAGGCACTAAGAAACCCTACTTGAGGCACTTGTCAGACCAGGGCATCCGGAGGTCACAGAAGTACAGAATGATATGGGGTTGGAAGGGACCTCTGGAGATCATCTAGTCTAACCCCCCGTCACACAGGACATTCGTGCCCACAGGCAGGACATCTCTGCACCAGGGCATGGAGCACCCGCTCTATCTGTGACCGCACTCTGGGCATGGGGTCACAAACAGGGAGGCCAAGGGACAACATCCCACCCTCTCTCCCATGGGGGCTGTGAGCAGGGCTTGGTCCTCAGAGGACTTCACAACGCATGGGGATCTGAGCAGCAGTCATAGACTCATAGAATGGTTAGAGTTGGAAGGGACCTTAAAGATCATCTAGTTCAAATCCCCCTGCCATGGGCAGGGACACCTCCCACTAGACCAGGTCGCTCAAAGCCCCATCCAGCCTGGCCTTGAACACCTCCAGGGATGGGGCAGCCACAGCTTCTCTGGACAACCTGTTCCAGTGTCTCACCACCCTCACAGGAAAGAATTTCTTCCTAATAGCTAATGGAAATCTCCCCTCTTTCAGGTTAAAACTATTCCCCCTTATCCTATCACTACACACCCTGATCAAGAGTCCCTCCCCATCTCTCCTGTAGCCTCTCTAGGGACTGGAAGGGGCTCTAAGGTCTCCCTGCAGCCTTCCCTTCTCCAGGCTGAACAACCCCAACTTTCTCAGCCTGTCCCCACAGCAGAGGGGCTCCAGCCCTCCAGCAGCATGGGTCATGGTGTGGCTGTCACACAGCCCCTCTTACACTGTCACCCACATCACCTGGCTGCTTGTCCGAGCCCCAGAGACCCAACAAACCCATTTCCCAGAGTCTTAAGGCTAAAGTCTTCATCATCAGCCCAGGCTACTTCCAAGAATCCTTTACCATCGTTGGGACCAGTGTTCCTCCTCACCCAGACAACGGCTGTCACACCCATTTTACTGAAAACAAGACCTTTGGGACATGATTCCACATCTGGGAGCACGATGAGGAATCGTCCCAGAGCCCCAAGTGATTACTCCTTCTTGGTTTGGTCTCTTTGAGAAGGCAGCAATGCCTGAGCCATTCTCAGCCTGGCCAGGGAAGCAGGAGCGAGGTGGAGAGATACGCATGTTGCAGAGGGTGAATTGGCAAGCTGTCTGGTTTCCACAGATTTGCTTACGCCGTGGCGGCAATCTGTCTTTCCAGACGCAGCACTTTGGTTTTATGACCTGAAACACTGTGCAAAGCAGCTCCTTAGCATGGGAGGATGCAGCCCAGCAAATCCTGCCCTCATCACCGCAACACATAAAAGCCTGTTTAAAATGGTTCCCCATGCATGGAGCCCTCTGCAAGCACCTTTGCAATGATGGATGCTTCATACCTTCCTTGCACCCTTGTATGAGTAGGTAAGAAGGCTGCTGTCCTGTTTGGCCACCCAAAGCCCCTGAGACACCATAGCAGCAGCTGGAGGGTGATGGTGGGACCAACCCTGGCAATAAACACCATCCTTGAAGAGAGGAGCCTTCACAACAGCTCCTAGGAGTCACAGAATCACAGAATGATAGGGGTTGGAAGGGACCTCTGGAGATCATCTAGTCCAACACCCCTGCCAAAGCAGGTCCACCTAGAGCAGGTTGCACAGGAACACACCCAGGTGGGTTTTGAATGTCTCCAGAGACGGAGACTCCACCACCTCTCTGGGCAGCCTGTTCCAGTGCTCTGCCGCCCTCAAAGTAAAGAAGTTCCTCCTCATGTTTAGATGGAACTTCCTATGTTCAAGTTTGTGCCCATTTCCTCTTGTCCTGTCACTGGGCACCACCGATAAGGTTCATGGATGCAGTCAGATCTGGGAACATCGCTCTGGATTTGTGCAGCATCTGGCACACTGGGACCAGATCTAGGTGTCCCCAGGTCCTGCTGCACCACCAGTATGCAGTAATGGCTATGATAGAGGTGAAGGAGGGAGAAGGGAGAAGGGAGAAGGGATGGAGAAGGAGGAGACGGAAGAAGGAAGAGGAGGAGAAGGAAAGAAGAGGTCTCTGAATTCATCATTAATGCATTTAATGGAAGTGGAGCAATTCCATTTGGCATGGAATGAGGCCACCATACTGTTTTCTCCCCAGTCAGTAAAGCAGCTCACCTCCTGTCTTCTGCTCTGGCACAGCGAAGACCCCAGAGAGCAGAAGCATAGATGTGTTATGGGGGAGAGATGCTGCAGAAATGCTGACCTGACACTTGTGGAGGAATGGCTGAGTGAAAAAGGGCACGACTTGATTACAATGAGCAACCCAGTCTTTGATAGGGATGAAAGCCTGGAGGAGGCTGTGAACTCTCCTTGAGAAACAGAAGTATGAAGAAGTAGCTACATGATAAGTAAGTGATAAGCGGTACTGCCTCCAGGAGATAGAGAAACATCTGCTGCGCGTGGACAAGAGGTCTGCACTAATTGTGTGAGCGCTCTAGGTGCGTGAACAGAGACTGTAAGCCAATCGTATAATTGTTGCTAGCGCGTGCTCTGCTTGTCTGTCTTTATATACTCTGTGTGAACTTGAATAAAGTGAGAACGACCATACTCATATTGAGATTCATCGTTACTCCGGGTCCGTCTCCCACTCCGACAGACACTCTTTAACAGGAATGTGCCAGACAGCATGGAAGGCAAAAACCAACCTGCCCCCATGGACGTGCTGTTCTCTTTCAATTCCATTTGTGAAAATGGTGACTCAGGAAAATTGGAAAGGAAACCACAGGTGGTGTGAAAGTAGGACAAGACAACATCTGTTCTGGAGCATCACAGCTGGAAGGCTCATAACCTGCCTTTGCTGGGGCTGCAAGGGACACTGGTCCAGAGAGGGCTTGTAGGAGAGGAGAAAGCTGCCTGCTGGGCTTTATGCTATGGGATTCAACCAGCACATGCACACAGCATAGTTGAGATCAGGACCAAGGGCCTCACCCCGCTCCCACCCCAGCCATGAGCCCCAATGCAACTTCACACCTGGCAACATCTGCCTAGGGCATTCCCTAAACACTGTATAAAAAGACCACCACAGGTCAAGACATGGGCATGACCCACCTCTGCAAGGTGACCCGTGGGGTGGGAGGACAGCGGGATGCAGGAGCGAACGGAGCACCAGTAGGATGGGCAGATGTCCATTCGTGATGCTCCTCTGCTCCTTACTCAAAATCAGCCAGAAAATTGCTGCTGGAACTTCTCAATGCACAGGAGCCTTAAGAGCAGTTCACTACCAAACCACCTCAAGTAAGTGTGCAAGAGAGACAGGAACACACATGGGAATATTTGGGATTTTATCATCTTCCTGAAGCACAAACGTAGAGGAAGTGCAAATTACTGCTTTTTATTACAGCTGGCAAAAAAAAATTTGTAAAGTATCAAATGCTGAATATGCTCGTGATACTGTAGGTGGGAAAATTCTTACAGATTCCAATCCAATCTAATCCAATCCATACTCTCAAGGTATTTACAGTACCACAGACCTTACCATGATTTCAGAGCAGTATTTCAGAGTTGATGTTCCTGAAGGTAAGATTGAAAGGTGAGTAAATCCTCAGCTCAATTTGCTCTTTACTGGAAAGACAGAAAGAAAAAGAAAGAAGAAAGAAAAAAGAAAATAAGAGAAAAAGGAATGAAAACAAAACAGAAAAAAAAGATGAAGGAAGAACAGGAAGAAAAAAGAGAAAGAATAAGAAAGAAGGAAAAAAAGAAGGAAAATAAAAGAGAGGTAAAAGAAAAGAGAAAAAGTGGGGGAAGAAAACAGGGGGAAAAAAGAAAAGAAAAAAAGGAAAAGAGAAAGCCAGCAAGCAAGAAAATCTAGAGAACTGATAGTTTCCAGATACTAAAGGAACAACCTCAAGTAATTTTTTAAAAAGTCCGAGTCCTTCCTAATAAGATGCCCATGAATTATACAGCCATAAAACTTCTACTTGCATGTGACATTTGCTGGTAGGAATAAATCAGGGCTCAGAAAAGAGGAGACACTTTGGAGTTCAATGGGTATTACCCTAACTCTAACCATATTAGCGGTGGTCTGAAAGCAGGACATTGTCAGCCAGACAGATGGACAATGTTCATAACCAATGGTAATTTGTAGGACGCATAATTTGCTACTACCAAAATAGCACAGCATGTGGGGGGTTTTTTTGCCCTTTTTAGTCTATAGTCATGTCGTTTCTTTTGGCTTGTTGAAAGAAATGTACTCTGCACAAGCAGAGTAAGAGCTCAGACCTTCAGCAGCTCATAAAAAACAGGTGGCCAGGCATCAGGGGAAACACAGCTTTTTTGAAAAAGCTAATAAAATAAACAGATGATTATAGAAAATGAAGATGAAACCAGCTTCTCTTTCAAAAAAACAGAAAGTCAGGGACTAAGTTTAGACTGAGCAAATGCTGATTGAAAGCACACCCTGCCATCACCTCGCTGAGTTTTCCCAACTACACAGTTTTCACCTAAAAAAGTATTTAGGAAGAGTCATCTGCTCAGGGCTGATCATCCTGGATGCAAAAACCAGCTGCCCCTGGCTTACCTGGTTGTTGGCTTAACATCAACCAGGCTGGGGGCTCCTGAAAGTCAGGTTAAGATAAACTTGCTGTCTGAAGCCTTTGTCCCTGCCATCATCATCTCCCCGCCAGATGAGAGCACACAGCACTTACGTGGAAGTGGAAATTTGGATCTGGTTAAGTCCCCAGTCCTTTAATTTTCCACGGGGAAAATGTTAGGAGGTATCTCTTCTGCATGTTCCAAGGCCACTCACTTAAACCCTTGGTTATTTCATAGTCGAGATTCACCAAAAAAATAAAATAGAAGGGGAAAAAATAAAGCCAAAACCCACCCCAGAAAATAAATGCCTGTATCCCTAACAAAGTGGCAGGGTGGAGCCAGCACACCCTTATATTTAGCTGCAGGCAAAGCCTTAAAGTTGTAGTACATTTATTTTCCATTAATCACGTCAAAGCTACAAGATCAAAAACACCCGAACTCTTGCTATTTGCCCCCCTCTGTCTCTCACAGGGCACACTGGGATTGTTATCACAGTTTTATTTTTATTTTCTGAGCTCAGGAGTTTTGGGAGGGATTAGATACTTCAAAAAGCTCAGCTGAAGTTAACTCAAGCTAAAGTGAAGTTTCCCACAACTCTGAATTCTCAATTTTATTTTATTTTTTTACAGTGGAAAAAAAGTAGTTATCAGGCTTAAATCACACCTCATAATATTTAGAAAACGCTTAAGGGCTGATTGCTGGTCTCAAAGGCTCTGAATTTCTCCTATTTCTACCTGCCCTGGCAGAGCAAGCTTGGGTGGCAACCAAGGTCAAAGCCCATCTGCAGAGGGCATGATCTGCTGGGATGTCCAAGACAAACAGACACAGAGAAGAAGAGAAAATGGGAGCTACGAAGGGGCAATGGGAGCTGCCTCCCACCCCTCCTGATGCTGCATCCAGCCCTGACCCACCCCACTGCCTCCCTCTTGGCCTTCCAACTCATTTTTGCTTTCATGCAACACCAAGGGCCCAGGCACCACGGCAGATGCCGGGCACTGAATTGCAGCCTCCTTTGCCAAAGCACGGGGACAGCAGAAGGCCCAGCCAGCCCATAAAAATTGGCATCTGCACTTTGCCACTCGCACAGCTGTACCGTGACAGCAGTCTGGAGCTGGGGTTATCTACAGGGACTTCTTGGGGGAAAGGGAAATGAGTCCATCATGCCACAGCAGAAGCTGCTGCTGACCTTCCAGAGATCCTTACACAAGCTTCAGGGAAAAATCTTAAAGGATTGAATGTGAAATTTCATCTTTCCCCATCTTTTCCCTTTAACTTTCCAGCAAAGCTGAATGCAGAAGAGTGCCCAAAACCCTCAAGAGAAGAAATCAATCGTTTGCTTGCTGAGCAAGTACCTACAGAACTTATTTGGTTAGTCATCCACTCATTTTCTCTTTATCCCATCAAAAGGGTCATTCCCTCAGCAGTCGTAACACCTGAGACCCACAACCCCTGCCACGAGGAACCACATGCTCCAAATGGCAACCACCGCTGGGTCAACCCTGCCTTAGACAATAAAACACAAAAGCATCAACCAAGACCATGCTCTTCCATGAAAGCCTTCCTCCACATCCAGCAGAGATCTGCTCCCTTTCACTGATGCTTCAGCAATATTGACCCCAAAGTTTATTTTTTTTTCATGCATTTTAAGAAAATATTGAAAATATTTCTTCTCACACTCTCCATGGGTAGAAACCACCATCCTTCCCACACCTCTCACTAGGGGACAGGGAGGTCACCTGCAGAAAGGCAACATGTTACTGTGCCTTCCCTCCCTGTCAGCATCATTTCCTACAGCAGACCAGTAGATAAGAGTTAAAAGCCATTTTTCCTTTCCACCCTGCGTTTTCCAGCTGAGCCGCGATCTGGGATCTCCCCTTCTCCTGCACAGGGTCCCATAACAGGACCTGACATTTAGCCCATGGTAAAGAAGGAACATCGTCATGGGCTTAAGAGTACCAGCCTTCAGAATGATGTCCCATGTCTTCCCCAAACCTTTCCCCTCCAAAGCGCTCAAGAGTTGCTTGCAGGAGCTCCTTAGCAAAAGGTGGAGGATCATAGAACGACAGAAGCATTTGGGTTGGAAGGAACCTTCTTCAAGATCATCTAGTTCCAACCCCCCATCACAGGCAGGGACACCTTCCGCTAGACCAGGTTGCTCAAAGCCCCATCCAACCTGGCCTTGAACACCTCCAGGGATGGGGCATCCACAGCTTCTCTGGGCTACCTGTAACGATGAGCAGGTTTGGCTTTAGTGCAAGGTTGCACCATGCCACAACAACAGCCAAGACATGGCATGTTACATTGCTACACCAGATGCAATTAGAAGTTGGTAATCAACTAATGATGCACACAGCATCATAAATTGACACAATACAGGTTTTTTCTCATGTTGTCCCTCCAGAGTGGCTTTTCTTGCTGCACAGGCCAGCTCTGGAGGGACACCATGAGAAAAAAGAAACTTATTGTGTCAATATACAGGCATTTGGAGAGGTGTCCTGGTTTGAGGTAAAACAGAACTAATTTTCTGTTCAGTAATTTTTCCTTTTTAGCTGGGCCTCTTCTAACTAACTAAACTCTGAAATTAACGGCATATTGTTCAGAAACTGCTCGCTCTCATAGTGATAAGACCTGATAATACCAAGGAATGGTATGCAGAGAGGCCCTTGCTTATACTTATTGCTATAACAACCAAGGTCAGGTAAATTTGTTATTTGCCCCGTTGGAGGGTCAGAAGCGGAAAAGCGTAGAGGGGTCACACCTGTAGGGAGGAGCGGACAGGACAGGTGACCCAAAACTGACCAACAGGGTATTCCATCCCATCTGCATCATGCTCAGTATAAAAGCTGAGGGATCAAAGGGTCAGCTCTCTTCCTTCAATGGCCGACATCTGAGGAGGACCCTGTCTGTTCGTCTGCCTTTGATCCCGATCCGAGCAATCCTGACTCCAGATCCGGAATCCAGTTCCTGTCCATCACCGAGTCCAGCCTGGGACTTTCCCCTGTGCCTGCTGGTGATGTGATCATCATCCTGGGAGCTTGATATGGTTTTGTATATACTGTATACTCTTTTTTTTTTCCTCTTTTTCCCTTTTTTTTTATTATTTATTATTTCATTATTTATTAATATTTTCATTAAAGTAGTTTAGTTTTTTCTAAACTCATAAATCTCTTTTATCTCTTCCTCTCCTCTCTTTTCCTTGGGGGGGGGGGGGGGGGGGTGTCGCTCTGATTGGTTAATCTGGTCAAAACCACGACAAGAGGATCCAACAGCAGATCTCTTGACTGAAAGAGATATTTTTGTTTGTTTGTTTTGAACTGTTGCTTGCCAGTGCAGGACCTCATGTTGGGCATTTGTCCTAGCATACAATTTACATGCCAGCTGCTCTTTCATCTTGTTAATTGTTGAAACAAAGTGGATATTGAATGAGGTCCTTCGAGGTTGACAGGGGCTTCACATATGGCCAGCGTTGAGCTAATTCTGCTTCCAGTGAATGGAATAGCAAATGCACATTGGCAAAATGCTCTTCGCTATTTTTTTTTTTAATAACACAAAAACAAAAGCACTAGAACAATGATGAATGCCCTCAGAAACCCCTTCCCCTGTTCAGGTCAAACCCCTTGCCGACCTCCAGCTTGTAGAAAGACCTGCATGGCACTGAACACCAGAGATGGGCAAACCACCTCACGGGGTCCAGTGGCAGCTTTATTCAGGCTCAGATGGTCACGTATCAGCCAGCCCTTCCTTCTCCTAGTCCATGTGTGCTGTGCTCTCCAGCAGAAATAAAAGGAGCTGAGCAGAAAGCTCAGATCAAGGGGGAGTTAAAAAAGCTGATCAGGAGACTGGAAATAGGTCTAAGTGATGGGCCTCAGAGCCTTAGTAGGTGTTTGCCAGAGCTACAGGAACCTGGGGACCACAAGGGAACAGCTGAAGGACTGAGTCCCATTGCAGGACACCGTGTAAGAGATGGGTAACCTGTACGGGACCACAACACGTCAACTCAGGTCTGCACCATGGGAAGAAACATCTTAAGAAAGAGATGTCTAGCCCCATATCTTGTTTTTAACAGTGGCTGACATGGGATATGCAGGAGAAATGTACAGAAACATAGGAACATACAGAGATGCTTCCTTCCCACTCAACCCACCAGCTGCTGACCACCCATCCACCTGTGAGAGCTTCCCAGGCTGGAGGCTGCATCTGAATCCTAGAGCTGGCAGCCCTCACTGTGCCTTGAATTCATCTAATTGCATTTTGAACCCTCTTTTATATCTTTGGCCTCCAAAATACTTGGTGGCAACAAGCTCCCCAATTTAATTATGCACTGTGTGAAAAACTATTTCTTTTTGTTTGCTTTAAGCCTGCTGCCAAATTTCATTTCGCAGCCATTCATTTCTGAATTAGAAAAGAGGCAATGAATAAACCGTTCCCTGCTCCCCCTCTCCACACCAGTCATGGTTTGATATTTCTGTCTATATAAAATCTCCAAGGACATGGTTTTTTATAGCCCTAAGGGACCTCATCCATTGAGCCTCTCTTCCTTCAGGTTCTTCCTACCTCCTTCTGCATTGGGGTGCACATTGGCCAAGATGTTCCTGCACCACGAAGTCCAGCCACGTGTGTCATGCTCTCCTTTTCTTCTCAACCTTCATCCCAACTTCTAACATTCAATCCTTCATTTCCTTCAATCAGAAATTCAAGCCAGAACCCAAAATCCTCCATCCAGACATCCCTGAGCTTTGGGGCTCTGGACATCTGGCTCTAAATTTTGCAGCTTGCACCCATGATCCCTACACACCAGATAGCTGCAGAAAAAAAAAAAAAAAAAAAGAAGAAAAAAAAGTCATTCTTCTCCACATCCAAGCCACAGCAAAGCTGTAGCATCATCGCATCTGCAGCAGCTCCCAAAAATAGAAGGTGGGCCATGTGGGTGGGAGAAGAAGAAATGGAGGGTTAAACAGCATCCTGGGACATCAGAGAGAGCTAGACCTTGGCCAGACCAGAGGCAGGTTTTGCTGAAATGCCCAGAGAGGTGGTAGATGCCCCATCCCAGGAAACATTCAAGGCCAGGTTGGACAGGGCTCTGAGCAACCTGATCTAGTTGAAGATGTCCCTGCTCGTGGCAGAGGGGTTGGACTAGATTACCTTTAAGGGTCTCTTTCCACCCAAACCATTCTGTGGTTCTATGAGTGTGCACGTGCCTGCATGCACATGTGCAGATGGCTGCTCTCCTAACTAGGACACTACAGTCTTAAATCGCAATGCTCGGCATGGCACAGGGCAGGGCAGTGTCTCCAGCTTCCTCCGTCCCCCTCGATATTTATGTTACAGCCACCCAGATTCGTTTTTTGTTGATTGTGCTGGCTTGCCCTCCCTCTGTAAAATTTCATTACTGCTGCTTTGCTGGTTTGGGGGGACAAAACAGTCTCTTATTTTTTATTTTATTCCTCCCATCTCTCCCTTTGGCTTCAAAACACTTTCAAGGATCTCCTCCTGGTGTCTACACGTAACATCCCTCGGTGTTACCCAGGGTGAGACAACAGTCTGGGGCTGCTCCTAAGTCTTGAGCCCTGATACCAAACCATCACTGTCAGAGCACATCAAGCACAAACGACCTGACTGTTGAAGATCAGGAGCCCAGCCTAATACCAGAAGGGATCTCACCATCACCACCATGGTGCAAACCTCTCCCAGGGGAGATGTAGCCCTTGAAGGCAGCAGGGTGGGGAGCCAGAGCTGTCACCTCAGCACCAGGCTACCCAAAATGTACTTTGATCCCCGCAGCCACCCTGGGGAGAGTCAGTGATCCAGGAAAGCCAGGGATGGACCTCAGCATCCCCCCTCATTGAGGGCCACAAGCCAGCCTTGCTTTGCACAGCACTGGCTAGATGATTTTTCCCAGCACAGGAGCTCCAGGAGGATGTCTAAATATTTCAAAGTCACCAGCAAGAGCAGCCACCAGGAAGCTACCCAAGCTCCAGCTGCCTCCTCTCCCCCCACAATCTACTGTCAGCAGACACACGCACCAAGGAGTTTTCTAAAAAGGATCTCGGAAAGAATAACGTGCTCAACTCTTATTTACCTGGGTGGGAGTTAGGCACTTCACGCCATCAGTCCTCTCAGAAATTCCAGATTTACTGCTACAATGAAAAGGAAATATTTTTCTACACAGGGGTTATAAGATGTTGCCATGGCAGCATGCGTGGGTGTTATCTAAAGGCCCAGATCTGCGAAGATGCACATAAATCACTCAACTCCAGTGAAAACAGCAAGACCAGCCATAAAATGACCCAAGCACCGAGATCAGACCCACCCAGACAACACCAATGTGTGCTATTGAAGTGTAAAAGAGGGAGAAAGAAAAAGAGATGACTCATAAAATTTTTATTCCACCTCACAGCCAGTTTTCTTCCGCATCAAGTATGTTTTTCTGTGTTGATATAACGCTTATTAAAATCGACTCAACTCTTCACCGGTGCGATGGAAGGTGCTGCATAGATGCTGGCTGGGGTTTCCCACACTCGCTCTGGTGTCCCCCTCTCCCCTCAGGGCAGTGGCAGGGACCTGAGCAGTCACCCCAACAATCGCAATGCCTTTCCCACCCCTTCTCCTTTCTTTGCCTCTCTTTCACTGAATTTTTTTAGAGTTGGAAGGGACCATAGAGATCATCTAGTCCAACTCCCCTGCTGAAGCAGGATTGCCTAGAGCATGTTAGAGCATGTTACTCAGGACTGCATCCAGGCGGGTCTTGAAAATCTCCAAAGAAGGGGACTCCACAACCTCCCTGGGCAGCCTGTTCCAGGGCTCTGTCACCCTCCTTGGGTAGTTAAAAAAGATAAAAGCTCAGCTTGCTGATCTCTGAGCAAGGAGGCAAGGCTGGTTGTGGCGACCGGGGGTTAAAGGAGAGGAAAGTGGGGAGGCAAAAACCCATGTTGCCACACAATGGGATGGAATTGTTAGGGAGGAGGACACAGAAAGGAGATGACACGCTTGCTAAGGCTTTGTTGAGAAACTTGCAGGCTGCCCACCCTCACCTCCCACCCTCAGGCAGCAGGAAAAGGCAGGTCTGCCTCCCCCTTACTGCTCTGTCACTGAATGTGGCCGGAGAAGGCACCGGGAAATCATTTCAGGGAGGAGATCACCAGTGCTGACGTGCTCTGCATCACTGCCCAGCTTCCATTGTGGCACTGGAGACCTCTGGGCTTGGTCCACGTCTCCACCAGCAGTGAGCCAAAATGGGTTTCAAAGCGCACAGGCATAGGGATGCCCCTTCCACCCCATTATCACTTACAGACAGGCTCTGTGCCAGCTGTGGGGGACAGCCAAGCCCCGAGTGGCACACAGTGAGATCGATATCTCATTTGGCACAAAATCCCCCGATATAAAGTAAATGTGTAAAAAAATAATTAAAAAAATAAATGCGGGAGCACAGCTGAACCCCAAGCAACCCGAGTGCCAGGTCTGAGATTTGTTTCCTTGAAAGCTAAAAAATGGTACATGCCATCAGGGATTCAATCAATCAATCGAACACACAATCAATGCAAACATGGAAAAGCAGACTTAATCCACTCACTTTGCTGCTCCAGCCACTGAAATAATCATCAGGAAAAAGTTAGTCTAGACCAACCAAGGCAAAGCCACTGAGCTGAGCTCCCCGAAGCGTTCGCTAAGAGGCAGGAGAGTTCACCTTTTCTTTTACTATCTTACACTACCTGCAGACTCAGGAAAGGCTGATGATCTCGGATCCACAGAGGCAATTTTGCAATTGCAGTGGTTATGGATTCATTTGGAGCTTCACTTTGTAAAGAAGCAAGCTTAATAAAATAGATGCAAGTCTCTGCATCTACATTTTTCAGTACATCACCTGCCCAGGGCATCATCTCCACTCTTGTTTCAAAGGGAGGCACGATGATAGGAAGTTATGAAACTCATAAAGTCTTCATGAAAACAAGCCATCTCATCAAGCAAGAGCCAGTGACGCCACTGCAAGAAAAGCTGCAATGTGAGGCTGACACCTGACCATTCCCAGCAGAAACCCTTTCCTGAGAGCTGATACCAGCTCCTGAGCCAGCTCCATCCCAACACCCTGCCCAGTAAGCCCCAAACGGCATGAGCTACCAAGGACAGACCAGATCTTCAAAGGATTTGCTCCTTCAAGCATTGAACCCAATGGCTATGAGGATGCTTTACAGTAGCAGGCACTGGAGGTTGCCTTAGACAGGCTCATTCATAGAATGGTTCGGGTTGGAAGGGACCTTAAAAACCATCCAGTTCCAACCACCCTGCCATGGGCAGGGACACCTCCCACTAGACCAGGTTGCTCAAAGCCCCATCCAGCCTGGCCTTGAACACCTCCAGGGATGGGGCAGCCACAGCTTCTCTGGGCAACCTGTTCCAGTGACTCACCACCCTCACAGGAAAGAATTTCTTCCCGAGATCTCATCTAAATCTCTCCTCTTTCAGTTTAAAACTGTTCCCCCTTGTCCTATGACTCCACTCCCTGATCAAGAGTCCCTCCCCATCTCTCCTGGAGCCCCTTTAGGTACTGGAAGGGGCTCTAAGGTCTCCCCAGAGCCTTCTCTTCTCCAAGCTGGACAATCCCAACTCTCTCAGCCTGTTTTCATAGGAGAGGTGCTCCAGTCCTCAGAGTATCTTCATGGCCCTCTGCTGGACTCATTCCAACAGGTCCATGTCCTTCCATGTCATTTTTGGTTGGCAGAGCACAATCCAGCCCTTCATTAATGACCTACTGCTTTATTGGCGACACCAGGAGTATACACCAGAATAACTCAAGGAGACATGGTCAAAAAGAGACGACCATCAGTTGATGCATCGCACAATCTGACCAAACTCAGCATCTAGAGAAAATAGCCTGAATTTCACCCCCTTCCCCTTCCTCACACAGATTTTACCCCACTCTGATCCTCTCCCCCTCCGTCTCCAGTCTGCTGCGTGTGGCGACTGTAATTATGGCTTGCCTCGCTGCCGCGCAGCCACACCACCTCCAGGTACTTAACTTCTTTTAATCTTGCTTCATGTTTCAGTCCCAGCAGCCCACTCATAACATCTGCTACTCTTCTTCCATCGCCTTCTGATTCATCAATAGCCATGTCAGGCTTTGACCTCCAATTTTCTAACTGCTCAGCTAAACCACGCTGCCACTGGCCCCGTTCCTACTTTTGTTAAAAAAGAGGGGGAGCCTCATTTGTTTTCTTATTTGATCATCGTTTCACTTCTGTGGTGTGCACTCTGCTTCCCTGTCTCAGAAACCCATCAACCAGCCCGGTTCAAGACTGGCACTGGGGCTGTTGTTACCTTTAACGAGAGGAAATTATAGTTAATATTTAGTTTTAATTTTTTTCCCCTCCTTTTTTTTTTTAAATGGCTTTCCCAGAAAAAGTAGCTTTGGCAGAGCGCTGCCATCTGAACGCTAATGAACGTCAAAGGGACCCGGTGGGTCTGCCTCCCTGTCAGACATCAAATTGATTTTCAAATTGCTTTGATGACATAAGGTGGTTGCACAGTTTGGCTCTGTGTGATTACCTGAGTGTTTATCTCAGTGGGTTTTTCCACTTGCCTGCTTTAAAATAACCCAGGCTGCTGGACTGGACCTTTGTGATGGAGGTTGTGGTCCCCCAGGCTATTGCCAGCCCACTGAGCCTGGTCTGAATTTGGATATTTTAGATATTGCTCCTGGCTGAGCCCCAGCAAACAAGAGCATGGAGGTCAATTTGCAGCTGAACCTCAACTACATCTTTAGCCCTTTGCTTTCGGAGGACAAAAAAAACAGAGAGAGGTGGTAGATGCCCCATCCCTGGAAACATTCAAGTCAGGATGGAGGGGTGTGGAGGAATGGCTGAGTGAAAAAGGGCATGACTTGATTACAATGAGCAACCCAGTCTTTGATAGGGATGAAAGCCTGGAGGAGGCTGTGAACTCTCCTTGAGAAACAGAAGTATGAAGAAGTAGCTACATGATAAGTAAGTGATAAGCGGTACTGCCTCCAGGAGATAGAGAAACATCTGCTGCGCGTGGACAAGAGGTCTGCACTAATTGTGTGAGCGCTCTAGGCGCGTGAACAGAGACTGTAAGCCAATCGTATAATTCTTGCTAGCGCGTGCTCTGCTTGTCTGTCTTTATATACTCTGTGTGAACTTGAATAAAGGGAGAACGACCATACTCATATTGAGACTCATCGTTACTCCGGGTCCGTCTCCCACTCCGACAGAGGGGGCTCTGAGCAACCTGATCTAGTTGAAGATGTCCCTGCTCATGGCAGAGGGTTGGTCTAGATGACCTTTAAATGTCCTTCCAACCCAAACTGTGGTTCTAAAACATGAGTGGTTCAGTGCTAGGAAAGGGTCTTGGGTGTCTAATGAAATTACAAAATAAATTTGTCTTGGGGAAATTATGCTGCTGTATGTGGGCCAGGACAGTGTCCAACCTACTGGCTTATGTTCTGTCCTTGGCCAAAAGCATGAGGATGAGGAAGGAAAGGCAATCAGAGAGCTAGAGGATGTACTGAGGAGCCAGGAGGTTCCTGTGGAGAAATATCAGTGCTCAGGCACACTCGTCCCTACTTCCACAACACTCATCTTCTGAGTGGATGCTGGATGGGAAGGAGGTGCAGCTGACAAAAGGGAAACATGATTTAGTGATGGCTGAGACCTATCCTCCATGAGCAAAGGCCCAAGACGAGGAGGGAGGAGAACACAGCCTGCCAAATGGAAACCTGAGCATCACATCGGGCCAGGCGTTGGTTTTAGACCCACAGGAAAGGGCAGCAAAGCGAGGTGGCAAAAAATATGAACCTGCCCCATTTGTAGGATAGGTGGACACCCAGTATTTCATCAAGCCTGGTGAGCAAAGACCAGGTCAACAACTTAGCCCTGGCCAGAGGGATGCAAGATGGTCACTGTGCTGACTGGTATTAAGAACTCAACAAAAATAAAGGCATAAACTGCTGCAGGCTGAACTCAGCCTCCCAATCAACACGGATCAGAGACCGGGATAAGGGGGAGTGAAGGGAAATGGGAACCACTCACATTAACCTGTGGGTAACATAAGCAGTGGCCCCAAAGATAGTATTTCTTCCATTTCCACGCACGGCTGTATCTCAGTATGGGCAACAGCTGGAAGGTGAGACGCTGGAGTGCAATTTATGGAGTGCTTTGTGACCCCGAGGGATGAGTGGAACAGCAGGATAGTATTTATTATTGCTATTTAACATTGAAAGGAGTACGGCTTGTTGGTGGTTTACATTTCTGGGGCACCTTTCATCTCAAAAGATAACAGAAGCAGCCCACAAACAAAGCGGGGGGAAGAGCCAAAGCCTCACCACTCGCTCTACCCCGGTTGATATGGAGAGATATAGACATATATTAGGGACCAGAGAAATTCAAATCACCTCCTTTGAGTGCAGCCATTTCCAGTATCAGAAAACACCCTTCTCCCCAGACCTCTGAAGCTCTGTCGTGCTCACATGAAGAAATAATCAGCATTTAGCAGCATCTCCCTCTCTCGCTTTGTACCGCCATGCAGGCACACCCCATTTGCACTATATAAAGAAAAAAATAAATCACAGGCACCCTAAATAGACTCGAGGGTGAGGTTTTTTTCAGCCAGACAAGCCAGCACTCCTTCAGCACACATACTGCTATGTTTGGACAAGGATAACCAAGACACAGGTTGCAAAAGAAAATTCTAACCACTCTGAAGACACCAACTTTGCGCCCAAGCTGATGGATGGGAGATCCCAGCATCCACAAGTGCTTCACACCTGACCTTGGATGTGCGGGAGGAGGATTCTCCTCCCCAGATGATATTTGGGGAGATATTGCCAGCAGGGCGGGGGAGGGGATTCTGCCCCTCTACTCCGCTCTGGTGAGATCCCACCTGGAATACTGCATCCAGCTCTGAAGCCTCCAACATAAGAAGGACATGGACCTGTTGGAGTGGGTCCAGAGGAGGCCATGAAGATGCTCAGAGGGTTAGAGCACCTCTGCTGTGAGGACAGGTTGAGAGAGTTGGGGTTGTTCAGCCTGGAGAAGAGAAGGCTCCAGGAACACCTTATTGTGGCCTTTCAGTACTTAAAATGGGGTACAGGAGAGATGGGGACAAAGTTTTTAGCAGGGCCTGTGGTGATAGGACAAGGGGTAACAGTTTTAAACTGTTTCCCTCTTTTAGAGGGAAAATTTAGATGAGATATAAGGAAGAAATTGTTTACACTGAGGGTGGTGAAACACTGGCCCAGGCCGCCAAGAGAGGCAGTAGATGCCTCATCCCTGGAAACATTCAAGGCCAGGTTGGACGGGGCTCTGAGCAACCTGATCTAGTGGAAGATGTCATGGCAGGGGGGTTGGACTAGATGACCTTTGAAGGTCCCTTCCAACTCAAATCATTCAATGATTCTATCTGTGCCCACTGTACGAAGTGGAGACATCTCCACCAGCAACCACTTGCAAACCCTGGTCCAGCAGGTACTTGCACAAAACACCCCCAGGGTGACAATTCAGCATCTTTGCAGGATTAGGGCCATACCAGCTAAAGCAAAAGAAAAGAAGAACAACCATGTAGAGCAGGCATATTTTTACACCATCAGCTTCCCAGATCACTTCTAGACCCTATCAAAAGTTTGCTGCTGCCACCAAAAATCTGTTCAACGACCTAAAATGAATTTTGTCTTGCGCCCCACAGCAAAGAGAGCTACAAGTCGCCTTTTCCAGACATGGTTGTTTCCAGTATGAGTAACAGAAAACGTGTTTCCCCACATATGGGCAACCATCTGAAAGCCCTGCTACACCAACACGTAGGCAGAACCAAGCAAATGTTTGGTGACATTTCCCTATTGCCGTCTCGCTCTTAAATGAGCTTTAATAATAATAAAAAAAAAAATCTTGCTTTGGTGCTAGTTAAATCTATTTTGAAAGCACAAAAATCCTCCAGAGCTCAGCAGCAAAGATTGAAGCAAATTGGGGAGAAGTAATGGGAGAAGAGAAAATATAAACTCAAGCATCCCCCCGCCCCCCCCCCCCTCCAGCAAACAGCAACGCCTTGCTGTTAGCAATTAAAGAAACAAAAGCCATGGGGATGCTGCCATCGCCCTGCACATGGTTATTCCCAAACCTCAGCTTTTGGATGACAGCTACCAGATCCAGGCCGTGCATAATGTTCCTCCGGAGGTTTGTGACCTCCAACTCGAACATCGCAGCGTTGACAGCTCCGAGTCGCTGGCGGGCATTGGGATTCTCCAGCTGTTCCAGCAGGATCGCTCGCTCCTCCCTGCATCCCAACCTCCCTCTGACTTGTTTTTTGGGATGCATTGTGGAAGCTTCACCTGTTGATTAGGGTAAAGGAAGTCAATGTGTCCACCCCTGCCCTCCGACGTCCTCAGCTCCTCCATTTGGGGATGCTGCCCTTGCAAAAAGCCCTCCAATATTTTGGCAAACCCAGGCTGCTCTCTCCCTCACTGGAGCACCCGATAACATGATAGGGAATTGCATCCCCTCCCCAGATTGCCAAAGGATGGTTTAAAGAGGGGGGATAAAAAGAGTGCAAAGGATTTCAAACTCTGGTTCAAACTCTGGAAATTCAGCAGCACTTTCAGAGTAATTTCTGAACAACCCTGTTAGATTTATTTTCAATTTTTTTCTTTATCTCATCTGTTTCCTTCTTATTAAATATCAACCCTGGGGGGCAGCATAATTTCCTCCAGAACCCAGAATAAAATTAGCAAGAGCTCACTTGGATACAAAACTTGTTTTTTTCTTACTGATTCCTCTAACAGAAGGGAACAACTATGGTAAAAAGGAGCCAAAGATGGGACTGAGCCAAGGAGTGGATCCTCAAAGACCAATTAAGTCTCCTGCATTCCTCATTTTGATGATGCTCCTCCTTGGGCTCTAGCAGGCAGCACAATCCATCTCCTGCCCAAAATGCTACGGAAAGAGCACCCTCTTTGCCTGCAAAGAGGGTACATCAAGACTGATGGCTTCCTGCAGTTCCCAGCGTGAGCAGGGCCTTGCTCCACCACCGGATGGGTGGTAATAAGCAGGTTACCTGCAGGTAACGACTCCTGCCAAAGGAAACCTTGTCTTCCATCACCAAGCTGCCCATTGAGCCTACTTTCCATAAAAAGGAGCATCAACCTGAAAAAAAATCAAGGAGTTTGCTTTTAGGTGGGTAGATAGATGGTGGTAAGAGAGGATGGGCAATGCAGCAGCTTAGAATCACAGCATGGTTTGGGTTGGAAGGGTCATCTAGTCCAACCCCCCTGCCATGAGCAGGGACATCTTCAACTAGATCAGGTTGCTCAGAGCCCCATCCAACCTGACCTTGAACGTTTCCAGGGATGGGGCATCTACCACCTCTCTAGGCTTGGTGGACTCGGCTAGGATGAAGCTCCACGAGCTGTGGTGCCACCTCCCCAAGGTGCCCCATCACCTTCTCCAACACCACAGTGATCCTGCAATAGCTTTTGCCACTGGGTTATGCAGGGCCTCACCTGCTTTACCACGAAGTCCATGATGGCCAATGTGGGCTGGGATGTTGCGTTGGGCACTGTGGGCATCCTTACAGCCCCGCCATGAAATTCTGTATTTAGGATCATCAGATGTTAAGGGGATGTTCTACATGGGTTTTCAATCAGAGGTTTTCACCATTTCCAAACCAGGGCCCTCCAGGAGCTGGAAGGAGGTGAATAATGATATTTTTTTTTTTTTTTAATCCAGTGACATTTCCTATTTGTGTTAAAAGTAGAAGGAAAATGGCTTGGGTCAATGAGAAACAGATCTGAGGGGAAGGGAAAGGGGTTTGCCACTCCTCCACATTTTGTTTGAATGGAAACAAAATGTCTTCGTTCACTTCCAAGTCTTGTTTAACCTTTCCTCCTTCTAACTGCAAACTGCCATTTCCAAACAAAAAGTTGAAAAGCTTCATTGAGAAGATGTCAAAAAAGAAATGTTTTGGCATTTCCAAAATGACACATTTCTTTTTGACATTTCAAATGAAATGCCTGGACATTAAAAATAAATTAACTCCCCCTGGGGATTTTGATCATATCCAGTTGCCAAATTCAAGTTAAGCTTATGAATAGACCAGGCTTTCCTAAATTCAGCTTTTGAATTAATTTACACTGGAAGTTCAGTTCAGTTTTGATCCAGACTGTGATGCCCTTGTACGTGATCCTCCTCTGTACATTCCCAAAACTTGATCTCCAGCCAACATCTTAAGTCTAGAAATATTTACACCTTATAAAATATTATACGTGAAGAGAATGGCATAGCCTATGACCCAACAACAGCCTCTCAAATTATTTTAACATATGCTTCGCTCCTAATATACTGCTGTCATTCATGGGGGATTAATGGTTGTTATTAATCAACCCATTTGAAGGCACGAAAGAAAATCATCTCCCCACGCACAATGCAGAGGGAACATTATTATATGTTAGTGCTAGCGAATAAATAAAAACAATTTCTCAATAGATTTCTCCTCACATACACAGATGACCATGTCAAGCCATGAGTGATTTGCAAAGGCTTTGGAGGCATGACAAAATCAGCTGGCAATAACAACCAAGGTTACTGTCTCGCAACCCCTCCTCAGATGAGTAATACTTGTGCAGATGAGAACATCCATCAACCAAAGGCCTTGGTGAAGGGTTTTGGGGACATGAGAGTGGTCACACCCATCCTTGCTTTCCACTAGGCTGGTGGTGGGACTCAGCAGAGTACCCAGGCCAGCTGCAACGCTCACTAGGAACTTGGGCTGTCTGATGTGGTGGAGCTGCCTGCAACCATCATTCTAGAAGATACCACGCTCACTGGTTTCCAGCCAGCTTGGATAGACAGTGGCTAAAAGAAAGTTTGCAGCATTAGGCTTTAATCCATCGCTGTTCTGGTGTGACCTCCCTGGATGACTGATGGACCGAAGTGCTTTCAAGTCAGACAAGGCCAGGAGAACCTGTCCCCAAACATCATCAGCAAGGTACCAACTTTTTTCCAGCAGCAAGAAATCCGAATACAGGGTCCCCTGCCATTAGCAACATATTATCCCCATTTTGCTGCGATAGCTCGAGGGGGTGATTTTCCTGTTTTTACTTTTTAACACTGTAATTTGCTCAGACTGAAAGCACTTAGCACCAAAGACAAAGCTGAGAAAAGGACGGACAACAACAACCAACCTGCCTAGAACAGACAACAAACTTCTGCTCTCCTGGATTCATAGAATGGCTCGGGTTGGAAGGGACCTTAAAGGCCATCCAGCTCCAACCTCCAACCCCCTGCCATGGGCAGGGACACCTCCCACTAGACCAGGTTGCTCAAAGCCCCATCCAGCCTGGCCTTGAACACCTCCAGGGAAGGGGCAGCCACAGCTTCTCGAGGCAGCCACAGCTTCTCTGGGCAACCTGTTCCAGTGTCTCACCACCCTCACAGGAAAGCATTTCTTCCTAATATCTAATGGAAATCTCCCCTCTTTCAGGTTAAAACCAAAAAAGGGTAGATTCCTACAGGGTCTAACCCAAAAAATACTTGCAGCTTTCATCAAGACCCCAAATGGGGCTACGGGAGGTCTGAAATACCGACTCTCCTCCAGCACAAGCTTTGCATTAAAGCGCACACATAAAAGCAGGTATCCCGGCACGGTCACGGGAGGTATGAAATACAGAAGACAACAAAACACTGCCGTTTATGAGACAGCTACAGAAAAAAAGAATTAACACAACAGAAAAAAAAAAGTAGATCTGCATTTCACTTTTCTCTCCTGTTATCCTTTCTCTGGATCCCTTTACCTCTTCTCTTTTTGAGGTTAGGGACAGGAGAAGAACAAACCTCTTTCCACCCAGCCTTTTCTCTACTCTCCACATATTTCTGTATTTAATCTGTGCCTTTCTGTAGATTTTTAACTGCTGATTCCTGAAGCTCAGCCAACATCCCTTATTAAATGAAGGTGGCTCTTCACCTGCTGAACTATGAATGGAAAAAAAATTAAAAAATTAAAAAGCAACCTTATGGAAAATACACAGCTCCTGGGAATATTCCTAAGGAGGCCGCTCCTTTTTTCTAGACTCCTAAATTGAAAACCTCTTGGTATAAAGTTAGATCTCGGTTAACTTTAGAATCCTCCAGCTGAAAACCAAGGCAGTGAAGGAAATACTCTTGAGTATGCCAGAGTGTGTTAGTACTGGGCCAATGCACTAAGGTGACATCTCCAAGACTTGGTGCACATGCACTCTTCTAGGCAAGATGCATTAAAGGTTCCTTGACTCTTTTCTGCAAGAATGATTGGCACAGCTAGTAATTTTGGTAACTATTTTGCTCCCATAAAAGTTCCCTGTCATTCCAGGTGAGTGGAACATCCTCTTCATCCTACTGCACGTGGCATTTTCTCCCACCAGGTTCAGTAACATCCTGCACATGAGCAGCAACTTACCCAAAGGAGTAAGGGCAAGGAAGAGCTTCAGGATCTTTTCCCTTTGGGAAAGGGGTTCCTGGATACACATTTTGAGATTTAAGATATTATATAAATGTACTTTCTTATAAGCAGTTTCTGATGAGCTCTGTTCAAGATTACATCTAAAGAGTGGCAGCCCCCAGGGTATAAAAGAGTACAAATGGGCTCTAATAGGGTATTTGGCTGCTGCATCAGTACTAATCCGCTCAGCGGCTAAATTGTGGGAGGGTCATGAAAACTGTCTCTTTTCCTAGCTCGCTGAGCCTGGAGTCCTGGCTGCCAGGATGTATCTCCAGCAAAGAGGTGGGCCTCCCATCTTCTATCTCCTTCCCTCTTAAAAATTTAACACTGTGTTTTCCCTGCTTCAAGCCAAGTTCTGTATCTCAAGTCTATCAATGCAATCCCATTCCACTGTTATCACAAGCACCAGCATAACCAAAGCATAAAAAGAAGAGAGAAAGAGAAACAGAGATGGAGAAAGATCCTGAGAGACATCCCCCTCCAGCATATATCCGAGACAAGCACCATTTGTATGCCTCTAAACCAGCAGTAAGATATAGAATCACAGAATAGTTCGGGTTGGAAGGGACCTTAAAGACCATCCAGTTCCAACCCTCCTGCCATGGGCAGGGACACCTCCCACTAGACCAGGTTGCTCAAAGCCCCATCCAGCCTGGCCTTGAACACCTCCAGGGATGGGGCAGCCACAGCTTCTCTGGACAACCTGTTCCAGTGTCTCACCACCCTCACAGGAAAGAATTTCTTCCTAATATCTCATCTAAATCTCCTCTCTTTCAGTTTAAAACCATTCCCCCTCATCCTACGGCTCCACACCCTGATCAAGAGTCCCTCCCCAGCTTTCCTGGAGCCCCTTTAGGAGCTAGAAGGGGCTCTAAGGTCTCCCTGGAGCCTTCCCTTCTCCAGGCTGAACAATCCTAACTCTCTCAGCCTGTCCTCATAGGAGAGATGCCCCAGACCTCTGATCATGATAGCAAATTCCCCTATATTTTTTCTGGAAAGCTCCACGTAGTTGCAGCCCCATCTTTCCAGGTGTCTCATAAGCCTCCCAGAGCCTGGGAGAAAAGTATCATCTCTGCTCCCCCAGCTGGGAAAAAGAGCATGGGAATTCAATTAGCAGATAAACATGCTACATGCACGGGGTCCCCATGGGGTTAACTCATGGGCTTCATATCTGAGGACCAGGTCCACAGGGCTTCCAGCCCTCATTTAGGTACCTGTCAAAATCAAGTTCGTGTATCTTGGTCTATGGTGATTTGGCCAAGGTCACACACTGAGCCTGAGCTGAACTCACAGCATGGAAGCCACAGTCACTAAGAAACAAATTGTGAAGATCCCACAGAGGTCTTAAAAGGGAGAATAAAACCACTCTCCCTCTCAGATCTAAACCACTTTGCATTAATCCAAGCCCATACTGCTCTAAAACATCAACCTACCCATCAAGCAGCTGTATCTCAAGCCTTGCCTTTTGCTCATTAGCAAAAAATTAAATTACCACTATCACAAAATTCAAGCTCAAGCCTCCCAGCAGATGTGGCTGAGCTGTGTGCTCCTTGCTTGTGCTGCCCAGTCCATACCCCATGTCCTCTCTTTCTGAAGCTGTTCCCATCTACCACCAGCTGGATCATACAGGATGATCCTACTGTATCCTGATGGGATGGACACTCCTGGGCTATAGTCTGGGTTAACCGGATGACCGGCAGTCTAAGGCTCCCCATCTCTTTTTCACTGCCAAAAAACTCACTGACCTCTTTCCTTCCAGCTGGTTATCCCACCCATGCAAATTCATCACTGCCTTCTATAAAGTTTGCAAAGGTCAAAACAGCAAAATTCGGGTTCCCTTGTATTTGAGAAGAAAGAGGAAAATCCAAGCCATCTGTTATTTTGAACTCCACATGTATTTTGTGCAAGTTTCATAAGTCAGCAATCTACAAGTTTGGTTAGTGCAAATCAGGGTCATTTCACTGCAGACCTTCTGATGTCTCCCTCCTTAAGGAGGTGGAAGATCTTAAGAACCACAGCTCGCAGCCTGCTGACTCTGGGCATCAGCTGAATCTTGTATCATTACAATTCACTGCCCATATTACAGAGAGGTCCAGAGACCTAGTCAAGAGGGCATATTATCACGCTAGCAAGCAAGCTAGCTGGCAAGCTACTAATGTTTTGCTTGCAACATCAAAGACAATCCCTGCCCTGGAGAAGCACAGAGACGCTCCACAGACAAGGCAGTGGAAACACAAAACCCAGAGTGACTTGTCGTGGTCACCCAGGAAGGTAGTGGCCAAGCCAGGGAAACATCCAGGTGTCCCCCAAGGGGTACCCCACCTCCTGGGGCAAATTCCAGTCCTCAACATCAGATTTTTGCTACCTGTCCTCACCTTACTTCCTCCCCCAATTTGACCTGTGGGTAGATACCTGTTCTGCAGCAAGCATGGAGATCAGCAGAGTTCCCAGCTGCAGACAAGAGCTGACTGCTGCCAGGACCCAGCAGGAATCATAGAATTGTAGAATGGTTTGGGTTGGAAGGGACCTTTAAAGGTCATCTAGTCCAACCCCCACGCAGGGACATCTTCAACTAGATCAGGTTGCTCAGAGCCCTGTCCAACCTGACCTGGAATGCAAATATTGCCTGTGGAGCAACAAGGATCCCACAACCAAGTACCACTGGGCTTCCCATGCTGGGGACAGGGCAGAGCATCCAAGAGGAGCCCAGCGCAGCCCCAAGCCCACCACCAGAGCCCTTCTCAGACAGGGAAGGCTCATCCTTGAGCAGAAGGGATGGGGAACACACCAACATCTTGCCTACAGTACCCTACTCTACCCCCACACTCATTCCAGCATCTTCCCATCTCCAACACCAAGCTCAGCCCTGCCTGGATACAAATCATAACCAACTCTAATGTCTCCAACACTCAATTCTGCCTTTCCACTTGGGCACCACAAAACGGGCAATAGCCTTGAAATAATGACTATAATTACAGTTTGGTGGGTCTTAAATCACAGAATGATATGGGGTTGGAAGGGACCTCTGGAGATCATCTAGTCCAACACCCCTGCCAAACTAAGTCCACCTAGAGCAGGTTGCACAGGAACGTGTCCAGGTGGGTTTTGAATGTCTCCAGAGATGGAGACTCCACCACCTCTCTGGGCAGCCTGTTCCAGTGCTCTGCCACCCTCAGAGTAAAGAAATTCCTCCTCATGTTTAGATGGAACTTCCTGTGTTCAAGTTTGTGCCCATTTCCTCTTGTCCTGTCACTGGGCACCACTAAAAAAAGACTGGCCCCATCCTCCTGACACCCACCCTTTAAGTATTTATAAGCATTGATCAGATCCCCCCTCAGTCTTCTCTTCTCCAGACCAAAAAGAATCAAGTCCCTCAGCCTTTCCTCATAAGAGAGATGTTCTAGTCCCCTAATCATCTTTGTAGCCCTATGTAGCAGAGAAAGACAGTCCTCCTCTTCATGACATTCCTGGTATGACATAACACAACAAATGACCCAAGGAAGGTCTGCAGAGCTGGACATAAATGTTTTGATGTGTCTGTGACAGGGCTTCTCAGTGCTTACTGTCTACTGCCAAAAATTGGGCTGCTCACCAAGTTTGCATGACTCCTCATCTGCTGTACACGAGGAATTCTCCAAAATCCACCTGCTCTTATGGCTTTCTACTAGAAGAGGGCTACGTTCCTTTTCTATTAAATAAATAAAAATTAGAGAGTGGACAGGCAGTTAGGAATTTCTGAGGTTTGACAGCCCATAATCAGAGACGAACTCAACTGAAATAGGAGTCGTCTTCGCAGGAAACAAACCCCTGGACTGCTCTCCATTCATTTTTAGCAAGCAAACTAGGTGAGTGCAGCCAACTGCTGGTTATCCTCTGAGTCACGGGAAACAGCACCCAAAACACAAGCTTTGGAGCACTAAAAAAAAAAAAAAAAAAAAATATGCAAGCAATTTGAGGCAAGTTTTGAGGCTTGCAAATTCCCTGTGAAATCCAGGATTCAGATAACCAGCAGCTCCAGGGCTGAGGTCAGGCTGCTGCTGAGCACCTGCACTTAGTAATGCATCATTGACCGAGTTCTGCTCGGGGCATCAAAGCCCCACAGACGTCACCGGCTGCACTCTGACCCAGTAACCCGTAATTTCTCCATAATCAGAAGCAACAGGGTGAGAGTTTTAGTGGCCATATATAATGTATGTCTCCTGGCATCGCCGGGGAAGCAGGAGATGAGCACCACAACCAGCAGGGCCGGCCGCAACGCCAAAAAAATGGACACCTGAATAACCAAGAAGAGCTCCAAATGCCCCTACTATCCCAAAGGCAGTTGGGAGCATATCCTCCCCTCTCTCCCTGGTCCCCCACCATATCCCAGCTCTTTTCCACTTCCCCCACGCAGCAGCAACACATGGCTGGTTTCATATGTGGTATCTATGTGCTGGTGGACCAGCCAACTGCTGCCCCTTGGCATGGACAAGGGCCGAGCATCTTGCTCACACACATCCACTCTCTGTCACACAGTATGAAAAACACTTATTGAGTAGTTCATCAGCTGTACGGACAATTAAGTACTCCAGGTATGATGTGCCCCACACTCAAAAGTCTCCATGGTACTTTGAGAGCACCCTCTGCAATGGCAACCTTGCAGTCTGTTGCTGCTACTTTCCTTCCAATTCCCACTGCCAGGCCACCATCGACCTCGTCTTCATCATCTCGGCTAGTTTCCTGCCATCCAGCCTCCAGTACATCCCCTCAGACACCAAATCTAGTCCTCATCCCAATTGTGACCCTCCCTCCTTATCCCCATATCTGGGGAAGCTGCTTTTATCCCCTTTTCCCTCTATTTTCCCTTGCGTGCTCTTCCCTAGCCCACCCTGATCCTTCCCTCCCTGCGCCCTTGGTCCTTCCTAAAAATCCCAATAAGTTTTGCACATCCCTGGAAACCACTGAAAGCAACTTACTTATACCAAGTTTTCCACAATCCCAAAATGCCCTTCTCCCCGAAATCCACCATAAACCCACTCCACTGTGGACAATCATACCCTTCAACTTGTGTGGCTTTGAGGAATGAGATTTCCTCCCCTGGATGCCCCTGGGTGGGTTTCACTCCAGGGCCAAGGTTCTACCTGGTCCCCTCCACTGCACAACCACACCTCCACCAAGTTCTTCCACTGGCACAGGAGCCAGAAGGAGTCCCCCCTCCATTTTATATCAAAAAGACGCAGGACTTGGACCAGAAACCATCCTCCTGGCCAGGTCCAGCCTCCTCCTGCCTACCCAGGGCACCAGCCATGATGCTACCATGTCACGCTTTGCTCTCATGGCCACATTGTGGTGAAGAAGCTGCTGCTCCTTTAAAAGGTCCCCATCGTGTTAAACCAAGAATGGTTGTGGCAGCTGCAACCCAAGCAGCAGCAGGAACCTGCTGGAAAAGGGCAGGGAAGAAGCCAAACTCCCAGAAATGGGGAGTTAGATCCTGCTGCCACCAAAATACCTGGGTTTCCCTAGGAGGAAGGCTCTCCACCCAGCACCAGGGAGCACGATCACATAAATATCAGCCCTGACTGAACTGCATAGGGCGTGACATTTACCACCGGGATGTAACCTTTGAATACATCTCCTGCAAGTGATTAGCGCTGAGCACACTCCGTGCCATTTAGCCATCACCACTGAATGATGATCAGATTAAGTCATGACAGAGCTCGCAAAAAAAATGTGAAAGCAGTATGTGGAGAGCACCAGACAGCGCTTCCCAGCCTGACCATGAGTGAAGAGCAGCGACAGGAGCAAGGAGAACATCAAGATTTGAGTTTGCTTAAGCAGAGCAGACCAGGCGATCAACATCGAGCAATGTTTACTACAGCAAATCCTGAAAATAAAGTCAAGGAAAGCTCTTCTGAGAAGGCCCTCTGACTGTAGGCCTCAGCACATCTGGGGAAGGTTGGCAGACAGCAAGTTGAAGAGATGAGGGCAGACAGTAGGCAAGCATCAACAGCAGCACAAATTGAGACCCATCAGAAAATCTCTGCAGGAACTGGTTTCCTACAGAAAAGTGCATCTCTAACAACAGTCCTCTGCACAAAGCTTTCAGTGCTGCTCAGGAGACCTGTTTTCAAAAATTTCACTAAAAACTGAGGTTTCCTGTTGGAGAGGAAGACTAATGTATCTCAACCCTTGCTAAGAATCCATCTACCTGCTCAGAGGATGGGAAACCAGACCCTTCCTTCCCAGGCCACCAACCCAGCATCGCTTGCATTTTTCATTTCTCTGCTCTGAACCTGTGAAACTTGACACTTCTTCTGCAAATCCCACCCCAGCTTACCCAAGCTGCAGCAAACGGTGAGCCCCATGCATTGACTGGGGTTCAAGACCCTGGAATGAGCTCACTCAGATCGTGTGTCGTTGCTTGTCTGGTTTGCATAAACGATTGATGGGTCCCCAAGGAGTAGAAGGGGATTTCAGAAAGAAAAACCCAGCGACAGACCTTCAGCTTGAATAATCTTCACCAAACTGCCACTGCCACCAGCCAAGGACCTTCTCCTAGGCTACAGGGCTACCACTAGCTGTTCCCTTTCACATTCCTCACCAGACTCAAGACCAGAGAGGTTTACAAACACAGCAAAGACATAAGCTTTGGGAAGTGCACCCCACAGCAACACGTCCAGAAGACCCGTGTCCTCCACCCCACTCCACATCCTGGGGCACCAGCATCCAACACGCACAAAATACAGCCTCAAGTCCAAAAAACATACCATTATCTAAACCCTCCATCCCCCCCACACACAGAGCAGATCGCACGGATCCTTCTTCAGGGCAAATTTGGTACCAGGCTATAGAGGGTTAAACTTTATAGCCTCAAAAATAACATTTTAAACCCAAAAAAGGAGCTGGAGAGGAGAGACAACGTGCCATCCCCCAAGCTCCTATATTCGGAGAAATCTCACCTGAATTCTTACATAAACTAACCCAAGTCCCCGGGCACACCAGGCAAATTAAAATAAGAACTAGGAAAATGAAAATAGAAACTACCTCCTGCAATCCGACGGTCCCTGGGTCAGTTGCTGTACATCCTTGGGAGTTTTTTGGGGGGACACCTCCACATCAGCAAATAATCACCTACATCGAAAGGACTGTGCCCCATCTTCTGCCTGCAAATGCTCCGTCTGGTGGTGTATTTTTTTCCACGACAGTGGTTTGACTCAGAGGTCTGGCCAGACTCACAGCTCTCAAATTCGTTTAATAAATCATCTCCCCACCACGCCCAGAAGCAAAAGGCAAATCTGTGCCTCCCAGGCACCTGCTGATTGGACTAATGTGCCTCTTGCTAATTACCCCACAAGGAAGAGTATGGCTCCAGTGACGTGTTTATGAAGATAAATATTTTAACTTCAGTTAGCGCTGTAAACTCATTCCAGCTGGAGAGTCTCTTAAGTTGATTCCAGGAGAAAATGCCTCAATAATTAATTATTTTTTTTAAGGCTATGAAATATTAATTTTGGTGAAATATGTAGCGTGTCTTTCACGTGCAATTAGTAGCTGCTGGTGGAGGGGAAAAAAAAAAAAAAAACAGCTTGCTGGTGAAGCCCAGGGAAGAGATGGGAGTGTTTTCTCCCCTCGGCAGAGGGAATGCAGTGCTCTGCCCTATCTAATCTCACTATAGCAACGGGAAGACCTTGGCAACCCCAATCTTTACAGTTATTAAGATGGGAGTGGGAAGAGTCAGGAGCACAGCACAGAGGGATGCTTGGCTGAGAAGCTGACCTGGTTCCTACTGAGGAAATAAAGCGCCCTGTCTCACTCAGGGGTGACGGAGGGTCTGTCAAGCTCTCAAATGGGTGGTAGTCCAAGGTTGGCTCCCCAAAACTTTCTTGTGGTGCCTTTTTTTGGGGGGGAGAGATGCCAAAAAGGAGACGTGCATCTCCCCCTCACACCATGGAGAAGGATCTCCATGTCCTTCTGCTTGGACCTGTTGGAACGGGTCCAGAGGAGGCCACAAAAATGATCAGGGGGATGGAGCACCTCTGCTGTGAGGACAGGCTGAGGGAGTTGGGGTTGTTCAGCCTGGAGAAGAGAAGGCTCTGGGGAGACCTTATAGTGGCCTTCCAGCACTAAAAGGGGGTCTAGAAGAAAGATGGGGACAGACTTTTTAGTAGGGCCTGTTGTGATAGGAAAAGGGGTAATGGTTTTAAACCAAATGAGGGGAGATTTTGACTAGATATAAGGAAGAAATTGTTTACGCTGAGGGGTGAAACACTGGCCCACGTTGCCCAGAGAGGTGGGAGATGCCCCATCCCTGGAAACATTCCAGGTCAGGTCAGACAGGGCTCTGAGCAACCTGATCTAGTTGAAGATGTCCTGCTCATGGCAGGGCAGGTCATCTAGTTGGACTAGATTGCCTTTAAAGGTCCCTTCCAACCCAAACTCTTCTATGATTACCCAAAGTCCCAAAAAGAAGAGGCTGCTGTCGGGACCAGGGACCAAGTCTGCAGCTGGCTGCTCTCCCTCAGCCCCCCTGATCTCAGCCCCAGCTTCAGCCATGAGGACATGTCCAGACAGTATGGGGACGAGAAGGCTCCCCGGGGACTACCACCCAGCCTGGGGCTGCCAGCAACCTGCACTGCTGCTATCTCGGTGCCTCTGGAGATTGCTCGCTCACTCTCAGCTCTCGCCAAGATGATTCACCCACAAATGCAAAGGGGCAGAGCCCTCAGATCCACTTGTTGCAAAATATTACATCTTGGCAACTGCCTGGCCCAGAGCCACTTCAGTCCTGGGCTCCTAGACAGTGGGGACAGCCCCAGGGCTAACCTGGCTGCCACCAACTCCTGGCTGTAGCTTGGTCCCACCTGGCCAGAGCAGTGTCTGCTGTAAAACTTCTCCCCTGTCAAAGAGGGACGATTCACCAAGACCTCCTTAACAGCCCTGCACCACCCTATAAAAGGGAACTTCAAGCTGCTAGGATCTCCAAGACCAGACCCTGCAGCTCACAGACCAGCCCTGAACATCTCCCACCCACTCTGCTCCACCATCTCACTGTGATGGCCACTCACCAGAACAGGCTACTGACTGAGGGAAGACTGGCTGGGGACCCTGCAAGGCTAAATTACTACTACTAATCAGACTGCTAGTAAAATAATAATCCAGACTTAACTTCCAATGTAGCATGAGTCAGCCTTTTTGGTGGCAGAAGATGTGCCTGTCTCTAGCACCGCTCTTCTTGGCACCTCAAAGTCCCAAGACCATGATCCATCCACTGCACCCTCCACTATTGTGGTTTCCACCCAAACTCAGCTGTTTCTCTCGTCCAGCATCTGGATTAGCCTAAAGAAGTTTCTCCACCACACTGTCCCACAACCCAACCCTACTGTAGGTGCACATCCCCAACCCGCAGCAGCCAGGACAGCCCTTTGCTGCTCCACACTACCTTCTGCTTGCCACCAAGCGCTTCCTCACGACCAAAGTCCCCAGCTGACTCCCAGCCACACTCCTCATGATACCAGCTTTATCTCCTCCAAGGCTTTACCAGCATTACAATATAAAGTAGGCAACTGGGCCAATTCCAGATGGAATTAGAGGCTGCTGGTCATTTTTTCTTCCAAAGAAGAGCTCTGTTGGGTGGACATTGTCCAGCCAACACCTTTGACAGACAGCCTGATGCTGGGCACCAATGCAGCCCAGTAGAAATGTAGCTCTATGTACTCAGAGCATTGCTCGCTCTTGCTCCCACAGTCCTTGGAGGCAACTAAATGATAGCACTGGAAACATAAATCCTTCAGCAGATGGAAGAAAAGCTGCCAAGGAGGTTTTGAAGGTCTGGTAGCTTTGGACCATGGAAAACACGGGGTATACAGTGTTAAAATACCATTATGAATGGAGGAGCAGGAAGAAAAGAGGTTAGATCAGATAAAGCAACCCTGATTCCATTCGATGGGAGACAGTGTAGAAAACTTAAAATATATGATCCCCTACCCTCAGCCAGCTCTTCAGATGGTGTATATGGGCCAAGCTCCGTGGAGCTCTGCTGATAGCCACCCACCGAGGGCTGGATCCAAGTGTCTAGGACTCTTCTGAGCATTTGTCAGCAGTTTTGCTGGCTTTTAGGTTTTATTTTTGACTGGGCTGGAAAGTACCTCAATCAAAACACACCATGCCCTGTAGCGCACATTAAAATCAAGAGCTATCAGAGACAAATGTCAAAATTTTAATAATGGGCTAGATCCTCATCTGGTCAAAAACCCTGCCACCTTCCTCATGTCCCCTCCATCCAGGCATGGATTACAGCTGACAGTAAGGTGCCAGCCCCACTGCCAGCTGTCCCAGCAGTGGGAATTTGTGGGGGCCACTGTGTAGGACAGCGGCAGTGAGTAAATCAAAATACAGTGAGACGGTGTGACATCTTAAGAGCCCATTTCAGCCTCAGACACTCATCAGCACTAGATACCAGGAGGCTCTTTATCTTATTACCGGTGACTAAAAGCACCCATAGCATGATGGTACCACAAAAATACAGGTGATGGAAAATGGCCCTTTTCCAAAGATGATGGATCTTTTATTATGCTCTGTTTATCTCTTATATTACTAAAGAGAAAGCCATGAAGCATGCAATCCTTTTAGGTTCTCTGAATCCACTTAAATTTTATCTCTGGAGACAGAGCTTTCCAGGAATGAAATAGCTACAAGACACAACGTGGGTGAAACAAAATCAAACAGAGTCTCCAACATGAAAGGCAAACTAAAAGGATGACAGCAATAGTTATACAGAGGGAGAAATAAGGAGGAAAGGAAATTAAAAGCAATTAAAGGAAATTAATTAGAAGGTATGATGGAACTCTGAAAGAGGAAAAACAGCTATGCAGAGTTCACTAAATACCCGAAACTTTTAATTGTCGCACTTGGAACTGCAAGCCCTGGAGGTTCAAAACCCCTGTGGCAGTTTCCAAAAAAAAATTCCCATGGCTTAAACAAATTACATCTTCGCCTCTAAGCCTATACAGTGGACAAGTTTCTGAGCTTCTCCTTCAAACCATGAAGGCAGAAGCACATCTCGCTCTCCCCTTCACTCTACTGGCCAAAGCAGACAACCCACACCAGCATCTGATCCCAGGAGTTGGGGCTTCAAGAGGAGCATTGATGCTGTTGTCCCAAGTGTTGGGATGAGCTGTTTGCACCTACCCAATGTCCCTGGTAGGGTTTTCAAAGGGCCCTGGGGGTGGTGGGGCCACTGTCTGTGCTTGAAATCACCAGGGTGAGACCAGCCGCTGGGTTAGTCACCAGAAAGACGGCTATCAGCTGGAGCATCTCACCTTTCATCAAAATCCAGTGCCTACATTTCCCACTAAAATCTAACAGTCCTCCTCATAAAATCACAGAAAGGTTTGAGTTGGAAAGGACCTTAAAGATTATCTAGTTCCAACCCCCCTGCCATGAGCAGGGACACCTCCCACTAGACCAGGTTGCTCAAAGCCCCATCCAACCTGGCCTTGAACACCTCCCCAGTCTCTCCAGGTCTTCCCTTTCCCAACTGCCTTGGCTTTAACCATGAGAAGTAAGGAAGTCCCCTACGGAGATCAAAATAGTGTTGATGGCTGGGAGGAACAACAAGAGGTCATTTAAAAAAAGCAGGCAAACATTGTTTGCCTTGGCCTCCTGGATACATATTATTTTCCTGGGATGCAAGCTCCAGCCCCAAGCTGAAGGCAAGGATGCATGAAACAGAGACAGGGCCGCCTTGCCAACATGGGGTTTGTTTTGGAAGAAGCTCCTTACCCAGCATTTCCATGCAGGAAGGAGCCAACGGGGCAGCAAAGCCAGAGCTGCTGGAGGGTGCTTGGAAACCAACAGCCAAATCCTTCAAGCTTGGGGTGCATGCATGGGGTCCATGCAATGCCCAAAAAAATCCATATGGGAAGGTGGGCAAGGTCTAAAGCTCCTTATGGTCTCCCCATGTTCTCCATCCATACGTACCATGCTCACCTCTATCAGCTACAAGGCATATCCCATATAGATATAGGGGCTGTGCAAAAAGCTCCATCCCCAGCACCAGCCCTGCTGCCCCTGCCACTGCTGATGCCACCTCTTCAAAGACCCACAAAGCCTTGATTGTGTTTAATTAAGTGACCACACGCTAATTTACACAACAATCACCCTGTTTCCAAACAGGAAGGCTTCAAGCAGCTCACCCCAGTGACAGAACCATGCTGTTACTATGAAAGGGAGAACTTCATTATCAGTTACTTATTACAATTCAGAATTTAAAAAATACCTTTTTTTTAAAGGCACAGCTAGCATGACATGAAAAAACACTCGTTTTCAACCCAAGCCTAGGGAGGAATTTTTTTTTCTTGAAAGACAGACTGTTTCATGCTTTGAAGTTAATTATAACTATTTTGCTTTATACATCACTTGCTCAGGAAGTTATGAGCCTTTCAGATCTCCCTGGTTTATTTGGTACTGAGACAGACCAAGGTTTGAAAGTCACAGCTGTCACAGGCCTGGCTTCCATTAGGAAGATTAATCTTTCCCAAGATGCTGCTATGGGAAGGTCTGAATCACAGGGTTGGATCCCGCTGCCGCTTACACAGCCTCAACAGAATTGCATGAAGATGAAGAAAAGCAAACCTGGGCTGGTGAGCATCAAACCTCCTGCCATGGGACCTGACAGGGGCAAGGCAGTAGAAAATCACCTCTTTGGGACATTTCAGCAGAGTATTTATGCCCCATGTAGCAAAGCAGAGCCCTGCTCCAGGGCTGGGTCTGCCAGGCACAGGGACAAGTCAATAACTGATTAATAACAATAATCAAACTGTGATTGGAAAAGTCATTGGAGCATCTACCAGTGGTCGTGTCTACATGGAGGGATGGGAAAGTTTCAGCTGCTGGTCCCCTGGGGATGCTCATGGAGACCCACTGCTGCTCAGGGGCATGCCATGGCACATATTGCCGCCTCCATCCCTAAATTAGTGGAACCTCCCGATTCCTCAGTGCTACACAAACTCAAATAGCGAAGCAGTGAAGGAACAGCCCATCCCACGGCAAACACCAGGCACTGCTGGGACAAGCACCTTGCAAACAAGGCCCTGCAAACAGCCTGCACTTCCTTTTTTTCCCCCACCCTCCCCACTCGCCCTCCGTCCACAGGAGCAACATAATTTAGTTTTGGGCTTTTAATTCAAAGAGAAGAGCATTTAACGTGTTGAATCAGGGTCACACCATCTATCCCAAGCGCCATGTTGAGAACACAGGCAGCACCTACATGGGAGAAAGACGTTTAAGCTGCCAGATCACAGGCCAATTCAAAGCAAACCCTGAAGAGTCACCAGGTAGCTCTTAGATACTCCTACATGCACAGACACCAAAGGGACAGAAGAAAAGGCTTGCCAGATGAGGAACTGGAAATCCTCTGAATGACAGGCTGTGCTCCTGGTGGAGTTGGTAGTTGGAGGTCTCAGCATGCAAAACCTCCTGCCTGGCTCTGCTACTTGCAACTTGCAGGCAAATATAACCAAGAATGGGTTTTCTAGGCGCACCCCAAAGGCAGAGGACTTAAGTCCACAAAGATGCTCAGAGGGCTGGAGTACCTCTGCTGTGAGGACAGGCTGAGAGAGTTGGGGGTGTTCAGCCTGGAGAAGAGAAGGCTCCAGGGAGACCTTAGAGCCCCTTCCAGTCACTAAAGGAGCTCCAGGAAAGCTGGGGAGGGAGTCTTGATCAGGGTGTGGAGCCATAGGACAAGGGGGAATGATTTTAAATTGAAAGAGGGGAGATTTAGATGAGATATTAGGAAGAAATTCTTTCCCGTGAGGGTGGTGAGACACTGGAACAGGTTGCCCAGAGAAGCTGTGGCTGTCCCATCCCTGGAGGTGTTCAAGGCCAGGCTGGATGGGGCTTTGAGCAACCTGGTCTAGTGGGAGGTGCCCCTGCCCATGGCAGGAGGGTTGGAACTGGATGGTCTTTAAGGTCCCTTCCAACCCAAACCATTCTATGATTCTATGACTTTTAGTGATGGCCAAGCTGAAAACTGGGGAGAGAATCATGGGTGGTGAGGTTCTGCTCTAGAGCAGGAAGAACATCATCATCGCAACGCCAGGTCTTGAACCACGCATGGAAAGAGCTGGTGGTCTTCAGCTTCAGGCCACTGCAACATGGTTTTGGGGGACGTAGCACCTGTTTTGGTGGAGGTTTTCTGCTTGCCAAGTTAGGCTAATTCACAAAGCAGCCTGTCTCCTCCAGGGACCCAGGTCAGGAGCCCACGAGTTACAACTGAACTCCATCTGCAGCAACCACTGCTGAATTCAGAAGGAGCAGGGAGACACTAACCTTTCATTTGGGGAACCTGCAACACATTAACATTACCTTTTCCTTAGAAAAGCAGCAGAATTCAGCTTACAAATTAAAAGGCAGCAGCTGATCATGATTAGCATACACTTTTCACTGCATGAGGCCTTTATCAACAAAATAACTATAAACCTTTTTTTTTTTTTAAAAGCACAGTCTCTACAGAATTATTCTGCCTCCGGGCTCCACTGAGTTTGCAGCACCCTGTATTTGTTTCCCAGCTGAGACAATTGCAAGTTAAGTGTTTGCTGGTGTTGTTGCTGCTACAGATATTGTGCAGCTAAATAATTCAGTAACCAATTACTGTTTAACAGTATCGCTCCCCATCATTTGAGCAGCAATCTGGCATCCACACCAAGAGACTCCAGCAAAAAGGAGGCTGCAAGAAGCCTTGGTTTGATGTAAAGACATCAACTTGTGCACTTCTGTGTAATATACAACTTATTGACCAGAAGACAAGGTATACGGCGCATTTTATCGCATGCTAAATAAAGGCTGTAATGAATCACTGCTTGCCTCTGGGTCACCCGTTTGATTGCCACCAAAGCAAACTGGTGAAGGCAGAAGGTCCTGCCCATGGGACAGTTCCTTGGTGAAAGGAGCTGCTGATCAGCTCAAGAATAATAGAAAACAGCACAGCCTCACACTGATTCCATGCCCAGATCAGGAAATCTGGATTTCTCCCTCGTTCCCAAAATGTATGGGACACCACTGCATTTAATGCTTTCACCATCAGCATCAGGGCCACCTCAACCAAGCCAGCTCTCCAGCAAGGGCAACCAGTGCTCTCGAGCTCAGATTTATCCCAATCTGCCTCTGCACCTGGATTGGGACCCAAAAAATGCAGCTGCTCTCATTTTTAAAGACTCATCGGTACACAGCATGCACGACCAGCTGCCCTCTTGGCTATGAGACAGGAGCTTAAGCCCTGAATCTGATCTTCTCCATGCAGGCCGCAACCAGAGCTCACCCAGCCCATCTCCATCGCTGCGGCTCAGCGGAGAAACACACCTGATTTTTAAAGATATGCCCCCTGCCTACTCGGTTCCTTGGTTGTATGGCTTTAAAGCTTTCTTCTGCACAGCTATAAAAGGGTGTGAGAAAACTTGAAAAGGAAACCCTGGCTGGTACAGAGAACTGGAACAAGGAGCAATCTGCGCCCAGGGCAGGGGAAGGGGTGGCAGGGCCTACACGGTGCCACGCTGAATAGCTGCCAGGGAGGAAATGACACACCACACTATCCTGCTTTTGTCCAGGGGCAAGACCAAAACACTCCAGAAAAGAGAACAAAAAAAAAACCTAAACAAAAAAAAACCTAAACAAAAAAAAACCTAAACAAAAAAAAACCTAAACAAAAAAAAAACCACAAAAAGGGATTATTCTGCCTTGCGCTTCTCCCTCCTCTCCCCTCCCCACTGCCCCCATATCCTCATGTATCCCCCGTATCCTATGGCGGCCCAAACAGCATCTGGTTTGGTTTAGCATCAGGCTTGTGCTTTTATACTCCCCAAGTTTCTCCCTGCTTGTTGCTTTTTAATGAGGAATCATAGCCACCAAGCCAGCCAGCACAGGCTTTAGCTGGTCAGTGAAGCCAGGGCACGGGAACACCCCGCTCCGCTGCTCCTCGCAGCGAGCTGCCAGCCAAACACCATGGGCAGGGAGAAGCAGGCAGCATCCTCCAGCCCTGCCCATGTTGTCCTTGTGTTAGGTGCCACCAAGCACTGTGGTGTCCACGCTGGTGGTTCTCCCCCAGCTCCCAAAGGGCTGCGATTACAACAAGTCCCACCTGCACTCACCCCAAAAATAAAGTCTTTAAAACCTTTCACCCTCATCATTCCAAAGAAAAGCTCAAAAACATAGTGTTTTCCAATGCCCCACTGCTGGCCATGAGGTCTTACTTCTGCTGCACCCTATGCTCAGGGATGTACTCTCCTACTCCCCCCATCTCAGAAACCTCTCCACCACATCAGCCTCATGCTGTGAGGCTTCCCCACAGTTCACCACCAGGAAGATCCCCTCCCTCCCCCCCCACAGCTGAGGCTCATCATCCAGCCACCTCCAGGTCAGATCCTTCACCTGCAGCTCATGAACCATCTCTCACACACCCAACCACCCTTTCAAGACCCATCCTGTGGTATCATGCATTTTTTCCATATCTCTCTTTTTCCTGTTGTTTCAGTGTCTTACCCATCGTGTCCTCTCCTGTGAGAGGACCAGAACTCATGCTTTATTCCTCACCCAAAGCTATCTCCATGTCTGAGCCACCTTTCACTCCTCTCTTCAGGCATAATGAAAACAAGCAAGGCACAAATGCCATTTTCTTACAAATTAAAGTTAAGAAACCCACCCTGAAAGGAACCAAAAATCTCTATTGCTGCCGGATGGTATATCTTATTTAAAAGAAAACAAACCACAGGAGCCTCAACTAAACAACTGTCCATAGACACAAGTTCTCCTCCTACATCCCACGGGCAATTCAAAAGGGCTCAGGCAAGATTAAGCTAAAAGATGGATTGGGGAGTGCGGGAATCAGGGGAGGGTGAATGTTGTAGGACAGATCCACTCTGGTGGGACCTCAAGAGAACTTCAAAAAAACCAAATAAACTAAAGCCAACTTGCCAGCAGAAAAACCCATATCAGACAGGAAGGCAACCCCAGCTGATGTTCCTCTGTATTAATGGAGGAATTGGAGGGACAGTGTCGTGGTTTTGACCAGATTGACCAATCAGAGTGACAGATAGCCCCTCCCTCCCCCCTCTAAGGAAAAGAGAGGAGAGGAAGAGATAAAAGAGATTTATGAGTTTAGAAAAAACTAAACTACTTTAATGAAAATATTAATAAATAATGAAATAATAAATAATAAAAAAAGGGAAAAAAAAAAGAAGGAAAAAAAAAGTATACAGTATATACAAAACCGTATCAAGCTCCCAGGGTGATGATCACATCACCAGCAGGCACAGGGGAAAGTCCCAGGCTGGACTCGGTGATGGACAGGAGCTGGATTCTGGATCTGGGGTCAGGATTGCTCGGATCGGGATCAAAGGCAGACCAACAGACAGGGTCCTCCTCAGATGTTGGCCATTGAAGAAAGAGAGCTGACCCTTTGATCCCTCAGCTTTTATACTGAGCATGATGCAGATGGGATGGAATACCCTGTTGGTCAGTTTTGGGTCACCTGTCCTGTCCGCTCCTCCCTACAGGTGTGACCCCTCTACGCTTTTCCGCTTCCGACCCTCCAACGGGGCAAATAACAAATTTACCTGACCTTGGTTGTTATAGCAATAAGTATAAGCAAGGGCCTCTCTGCTCACCATTCCTTGGTATTATCAGGTCTTATCACTATGAGAGCGAGCAGTTTCTGAACAATATGCCGTTAATTTCAGAGTTTAGTTAGTTAGAAGAGGCCCAGCTAAAAAGGAAAAATTACTGAACAGAAAATTAGTTCTGTTTTACCTCAAACCAGGACAGACAGTGAGGATAATTAGGCTGAACAGGGTGAAAAGGTTTCTGCTGAGCCCAGGATGACTCCCTGTCTCTCTACTCATCATGCTGTGACTCAAAAATCTCCTGCTTAAATGTAGTTGCCAGTAGATCCAAGGCTTGGTCCAGCCTCAGTCCAGGTATTCAAAGCTTATGGTGGAGAAGAGTCACCAGGGCACAGAAAGAGCTGTGCGCAGACACCTGGTTTTGCCTGGAGAGACAGGTCACCCTCATCCAGGGTACCCTACCCATGCATGGGGACCTCCTGGGGCAGAGCAGAGCTGCTCAGGCCTAGAAGACAGCACTGATCACCGCTTCCCAGGCTTTGCCCGAGACCATGAGCACACCCTGCCAAGCACTGGGCACACAAGAGAAGCCAGCGAGCCCAACTTCAGCTGGTGTCATAGAATCATAGAAGGTTTTGGGTTGGAAGGACCTTAAAGACCATCCAGTTCCAACCACCCTGCCATGGGCAGGGACACCTCCCACTAGGCCAGGTTGCTCAAAGCCCCATCCAGCCTGGCCTTGAACACCTCCAGGGATGGGACAGCCACAGCTTCTCTGGGCAACCTGTTCCAGCGTCTCACCACCCTCACAGGAAAGAATTTCTTCCCGAGATCTCATCTAAATCTCCCCTCTTTCAGTTTAAAACCATTCTCCCTCGTCCTATGGCTCCACTCCCTCATATGTGTGAAACATCACAGCACCCCTTCAGCCCAAAGTGGTGCTGAGCCCAGCTCAAGATCTGCTCTCCCTCCACAGACACTGATGCTCCTCTGCCTGCTCCAGCCATAAAATCCTCTGCCCACCCCACAACTGGCTGGGGCCCTCAGTGCTAGAAGCTACAAAAATAAAGGAAAAAAAAAAATCAAGATTATCAATTGCAGCAGGCACATCCAAGTCACATTTTTCTTCTTTTGCATGTCAGAGCTTGCTCCTCTTTAAGGCACTTTTATCTCAGCTCTTTAACAAAGGATGGGGCTCTTCCTCCATCATGCAGAAAAGAGAGACCACAGCACCTCCTGCCACCATCACCACATTGACCACCATCCCAGCCCCAGGTCCCAGAGCCACCCAGCAGCCCCGAGGAAGCCAACAGCTACGCACAGCTGTAGCTCCCCGTTAACAGGAATCAAGCTAATTCGGCTGCATCCATGTGAGCCGTAATAACTACAGCAATGCTACGCCCCAGCAACCTGCCCCAGTCACAGAGGATGCCTGCAGGAGAGCAGGACACCCTGCGTCACCTTCTCCAGGCACCTGCTAAAACCCAAAGCTTCCCCTTTCTTTCCTCTTTCAAATAAGGATTCCTATTCAAATAAGATTTTCTAAACTTTCATGTCAAAACAATAAAAAACAAAGCCAGCTCTCCACCCCCATCCTTAGTTTAATATAAACTGGAAGATGCTGGGCTTTGCCAAGCTGGGCAGTGAGTTCGGTGATGGAAAGGATCTGGGTGGTTTTTTTCCATTGCATCCATTTTTGCAGGTTTAATGTGTAATCCCACCACTTCCCCTATCTCCACCGTCAGAGTGGAGGGTGGGCTGGTGTGACGAAACATGTTGTTCAAAAGCCCGAGGCTGTCTATTCCATATTCTAGATTGCCTACTTATACCTATGATTATTATGGAGCTAATGACTATTATTACAGAAGGCCTTACAATCACTGCCATGATAGAGCATCTAATATTAAAACTTAGGTTAATAAACAACCAAAATTATTCTTATCAAAACAAATATACAAAGATCAGAAAAAAAAAAAACTTTCCACTTTCAAGTTCTGCACAGTTTGTCCACTCCATGCAAGCACAGTTCATACTTCGGGTTGACGCATCTTAGGTCTCCACCCCGTCGTACTCCTCGTCCCTCCTTTTGTTGAGGTGCATCTGCAAGCAAATGGAAAAGTGCTGCTCGACCGTATATATGATTGACAATGAGTCAGTTAAAATCTGGTATGATCCACCTACTACTTATTCGACGTATGCGGTCAGAGTTATCTTTTGCTTCCCATGCATGTGATCCCCTTGGATTGGTCAATGTCAGGGGTATAACTCCAGTTTGAGGTATTTTGACCATTACTGGTTGACCAGGATGCAATGGTACAGGGATTTCATCAATTTTTTGTGGTGCCTTGGAGATCATTTCTCTAGTAGGACAAAACGCTTTTATTTTTGCATTTCCATTTTCACCCCATCTGTTATTAACAGTATATACTGCTTCAGATAGTCTCAGGTTCCAATTTGATTCATGGACCTTTGCAAATCTTTTAATTAATCCATTGATCCGTTCTACCATTCCATTTGCCTGGGGGTAATAAGGGGTATGGAAGACCCAGTCAATACCTTCCCCTTTTGCCCATTCCTGGACGATGGCTGCTGTGAAATGCGAACCATTATCACTTTGGATGACAGAAGGCATAGGTAAAGTACTAAACCATTCCTTTAGCACTCGAACAGTCCATTCTCCAGATGCTGTTGTGGTTGCGGTGGCTTGGGTCAATCCTGACACCACCTCTACACCTACTAGGATATATCTATAATGATTAGATGCTTTAAGTGGCCCAATATAATCAATTTGCCAAGTTTGCCAGAGTGTTTTCCCTGCCCTAATATGTAAAGGTGGGGCCTGATTTGGATGATTCATTTTTAGTCGTAGGCGACACTGTGGACAGTGTGTTACTGTCCTTTCACAGGCTGCCAGTGTAGCAGGCCACCCTCTGGCTTGACATTCCTTATACAGATCAGCTTTCCCAGTGTGGCCACGCCTTTCATGTAACCATTCCCTTAACCTTACCCACTCCTGTGCATCTGTACTCTCATCCGCTTCTAATATATGTATGCGGGTGAGATAGTCAACTCTATTGTTCCAGTGGGCAACCTCAGTTATAGCTTTATCATGTGCCTTTACCCAGCCTATTCGCAGTGTCTTTTCCTTCCCCACTTCTAATAGCTGCTTCCAGTCCTCTGTTCTCCACACAGGCACTCGATTGACTTGCCAATCATTAGTTTCCCAATGCCCAATCCATTCGGTTGCCCCTTTGAACACTGCATAGGAGTCGGTATATATAGTTTGGGCTCCATGTTTCACAGCTAACAACACAGCCCGTAGCTCCCCTACTTGGGCACTACCCTCTCCTTTTTCAATCTCAGTTTTTCCTGTTTTTATCTCAAGAGCTACCGCTGTGTATTGCCAAATCCGGGTTTTGCGAACTGCAGAAGCATCTGTAAACCATACTCCTGATTGATCCGATTCAGCTGTGAAAGGGGGTGCTTCTAAAATAGGTGATGGTTTGTTAGGTTTGACTAACATAGAAAGGTCTGCGTTAACATCCTTCTGTAATTTAGATATTTTTACCGGCCCTTCAGTAATGGTAACTAACTGACAAATACCTTCCAAATAGGAGTACCATTTCTGGACAGTGGGTTTTTGGGCAATTCCCTCAGGGGGAGGAGTCCCTTTCCTAACTGATTCCAGGAGAAGGAAAGGCCCCCGGACGACCATACCTTGGTTCATGCAAATCCTCTCAGCCTTTTTTATTGCCCTCACTAGTGATAACATACCTTTTTCCCAGTCAGTGTATCTCTGCTCAGTATCATTGAATGAATGAGAAGAGAACTCCAAGGGTCTATCGGGGCCTTCTGGTCCCCGTTGGTATAAATTACAATGAGAACCATGTTCACTGAATCCCCACTCGATCTGTATAGGATCTGTCTGGTGTATAGGGCCTAAAGTCTGATATATGCGAAGTTCATGAATCAGTAAATTCAAGGCTTCCTCATGCTGAGTGGTCCACTGCCACACAGCATTTTTCTTAATCAAATTATACAGGGGTCTAGCAATTATAGAAAATCCAGGGATATGTTTTCGCCAATAACCTAAAGTCCCAAGTATCTGTTGTAGCTCCCTTTTGTTCTCTGGAGCTTTACCAGCTTCTACCTTTTCCAGTGTATCAGCTGGTATAGCCACGGCTCCTCCTGACCACCAAACTCCTAAAAATTTAACCTCTTGACTTGGTCCCTGACATTTAGCAGGAGGGATTTCTAATCCCAATGAAGTCAGTGTGTCCCAGACCTTACTGGACACTTCTCTGACTGCCTCTTCATTGTCCCCACCTATTAAGATGTCATCAATGTATTGGTACATGCTTACCCTATCTGGTACTTTTATCTCCTTCAATATTTTTGCTAATGCATTATGGGCAATAGTGGGAGAGTGTTTGTATCCCTGTGGGAGCCGATTAAAGGTATATTGCACTCCCTCCCACGTGAATGCAAATTGAGGTTTATCTTCCTCCTGAAGAGGAATCATAAAAAACATGTCCTTAACATCTAATGTGCACATCCATGTGTGGTGGTTAGCTTGAATCTGGGTAACCAAGTCAGCAATGCCAGGAACAGCAGCCGTAAGGGGCATTGCATTGCTATTAAGCCTCCTGTAGTCAACTGTGAGTCGCCATCTACCGTCCGCTTTACGTACCGGCCATACTGGGAAGTTATAGGGTGAGTGTGTCCTAATTATAATGCCACGGGCTTCCAGGTCTTTAATAATTTCCCTGATCCCCGTTTTGGCTGCGGCTGGTAGTGGATATTGATTAACGTTCGTTACCTGGGAAGGAGGCAGTCTAGTGGCTGTCTCCAGTAACCGAACTTCACATGGTGGGGCTCCAAAGCTCCACACTGTCCCGTCTGGCAATCTCCAGACTTTGTTTGCTAATACATCAAATCCCAAAATGTCATTACGATAAGGACCGATGACTACTTTTATCTTAGTCATTCGGTTTTCTCCTGGAAGCCAGACACACACCGTACCAATTGGTCTGATTTCAGGGACTCCAGTTACTCCTATTACATTTATTTTCTTCCGGGTGGGGACTAAACCTAACTTTTTTGCTGTTTTTTCAGTGATGACACTTATTTGAGCTCCAGTATCAATTAGAAAATTTACAGGTATTCGTCTGGGGCCAGTAGCTAAAGTAATATGTGGGTCACTTAAATGGTTAGGCCATTCTAAGTTAGATATTACGCGGGTGGGTCGGCCTAAAATACCCCCCGCGCTTTCTAGTTTTTTAGATCTATTAAATCCTTCCTTAAATCTGAGAAAGGATTCGCAGGAGCAGAGGGTTTCTCTCTCTGTGTTTTAGCAGTATCAGTATGTTCTGTAGTCTTGCTAATAGGCTGCTCCACCAGGTTTACCATAATACGAATATTCTCTGTGGACTGCCCATGTAACATTGATCAGGGTATTCCTAATGCTAAAGCCTTTCTCCACAATTCATTACACTGGGGGTCAAAGCGAGAATTAGTTTGTCGGGGAGGACGAGGATTATTATGCCCAACAAACTGTGCCTGGCGGACCCGGCGCTGTAAATGTGAGCCTTCCTCTAACCAACCCATGTCTCTACCAAAAATCACCATTTCTTGTAATAGTTCCCCCCAAGTCAAAACAGGCTGCTGCCGCTGGTGCGGGTTGCGAGTATTATGGTTAATTGCCTGTGCAATCTTTTCCTTTAGGTTTTGCGCATACATTTTCACAGAATCAGGGAGACCTCTAATCAATGGTTTAAGGTGGACCGGATCTACCGGAGCGGCAAGGGGAATGCCCTGCTCACCACGCTCATACATGGCTTGTATACAGGCAGCCTTTTGTACAGACTCAGCTAGCCCAGACAGCCCAGCAGTTTTAATAGCCAGTGGCTCGCCCCGCTCTCTAGAATCTATCCCCCCTGCCCAGTGGGCGACTCTAAGTGTTAAGGGTTGATCCCCTACCGGACCCCTATCCAGAAATACGCCAGGACCCCAGTAACCTCTTGCTTCCTCCTCACTCAGCAAGATACGATCGCCTCCTTTTAGCGAAACATTCCATAAATATTCAGTTGCACTTTCCCCTGGCTTGCGTGAAAATTGCTCTTGCATTCGGGCAAGCTCGGGTCCGGACCATGGGGTGATACGTGTTGTAGTACATCTCCGATCATTTCTATCATTTGACTGCACCTCCGTTTTAATGAGGGGTCGAGTTTCAATATTACTTGTCCCCTCGGGCTCCACATCTGGGTCACCCCAGATGTCCCCGTCCCAAGTATCAGGGTCGGCACACATAATTAAGTTCCTGACTTGGGTGGGAGAGGGGGTCGGAGCACTCGACAACAAAAGATCTAATTTTTCCTGTAACCTCCGATTCCTCTCCCTTTCAGCAGCTAATTCGTCTTTCAAAAACATGTTTTCAACTTCCAATTGTCCTTCATGGGCCCTTAAGGCCTCTTTTGTCTTTCGTTCTTCCTCTAAAGCAGCTTTGGTAGCCTCAACTTCAGCTTGCAATTCACACACCTTTTTACTACAATTAGTCAGCACGTCTGCTTCCGAGTTAGCTACAACCATTTTCTTAACAGCCTCAGATTTCCGTGCCTCCTCCTGTGCACAGACTAAACATGCTCCAAAAACAGTACACAGAACACCTTTACCTTTTCCCTCTTTTTTCTTTTGTTCCTTCTTACACTGCTCTACCCATTCCACCACTTTCCCCTCACTTTTCCACAACCTCCTAGCCTTCTCCCTATCCGCGGGAGAGGGTTTACAACCACGTTTCTGCAATAGCTCGTCCATTATACACCCTGCTCGCTGTGCCATTTTTGTGACGAAACGGGAAAAAGGACTTCACTGAGAGGTTCAAATTAACAATTTATTTGGACTTCACTCACAGGTCCAATACGCCACTATTGCGAGTTCTATGTGTACAATGGCGATTACACTATTGCAATTTAAAATCAATTCACGGAATACACTATTGCAACCTACAAGTGATCCCGAAAAGTAACAACACAAACCACAAGCGCGCTAGATATTGTAATAAGTAACTAAGGGTAATTTGCTGATCAAACAGGTTAAGCAAGAGGAACGAACCCATTGTAGCAGTCTTGAGAACTTCCTATTTAACCAGAAGATACACGTCCACAATGTTATCTGGCAACACCAAACATGGGAACACCCTGTTTGACAAGAAAGGCTTAACCACAATGTCATCAGAATGTGTTACCTTGAGCGAATGTTAAACCGTTAATGTCTTGCTAACGTGTGCCATTGTACCAATCAACCCTGAAAAGAATAGATTGTATAAGCTGATTCTGTGACGATATCTTATCGAAATTGCCCCAAGCAAGAAGCCCCTCGGAAGAAGCCGAGGGGCGTACCGAAGATGTTGCAATCGACCTCTGTGAAGATAAAAGGAGTCCTTTAGCTTGCCTGAATTTGCGAGTCTTTGGTGGAGCTGCGACTCCCCGGCCGCCCAGCGCTGCTTTTGCTTTCCTACCTTAATAAATATTTAATAAATCTATTTCGGACTCGATTTGTCTTAAAATTCAACTATAACAAATTTGGTGCCGTGACTCGGATCCAGACAGCCAACTCAGAATTCAACTCTGTGTCCCGGTTTGAAGTAAAACCGAACCAATTTTCTGTTCTGTAACTTTACATCCTAGCTAGGCCTCCTCTAACTCTCTGAAATTAACGGCATATTGTGGAGAAAACTGCTCGTTCTCAGAGTGATCAGCCCAATGTTTGTGCTCCATGCCAAGGAATGGTATGCAGGGAGGCCCTTGCTTATACTTATTGCTATAACAACCAAGGTCAGCCAATTTCGTTATTTGCCCCCTTAGAGGGTCGGAAACGGAAGAAACGTAGAGGGGTCACATCGGTGGGGAGGAGCGGACAGGACAGGTGACCCAAACCTGACCAACTGGGGTATTCCATCCCATCTGCCCCATGCTCAGTATAAAAGCTGAGGGATCAAAGGGTCAGCCCTTTCCTGCGATGGCCGACATCCAGAGAGGACTCTGTCTGTTCATCTGCCTTTGATCCCGATCCGTGTGTTCCTGACTCCAGAGCTGGAATCCAGTTCCCATTCGTCACTGAGTCCAGTCTGGGACTTCCCCAGTGCCTGCCGGTGATGTGACTGTCATCCTGGGAGCTTGATACGGTTTTGTATATATTGTATCTATTTCATTATTTTCTTCTTTATTTTTATTTTAATATTAATTTTTCATTAAAGTAGTTTAGTTCATTCTAAACTTCTGAATCTCCTTATCTCTTTCTCCTCCTCTCTCCTCTTTTAGGGGGGGGAAGGGGGGGGGAGGGCCATCTGCCGGTCCGGTTTTGGTAAATTCAGCCAAAACCACGACAGATTTATTGGCGCCCAACGTGGGGCACGACGACTGTGGTTTGATAAGATTGCCTGAATAGTTTGAATTCCAGTTTGCTCAGGGAGAACCGATAGTTTTCACCATGTTGTACCTACAGGATATGGTATATGATATTTTTAGAGACTTTTTTATGAAGTTGATTGATGTAGTGGTGCTTAACTGGGTGGACATATTGACTTGTTGTATTGAGGTAGGTTTATATTTGTTCTGTGTTTGGATGCGGTGGTATAGGCGTGCTATGTTGGTGTGGGCTGGTGCTCAGGTGTATAATCTGAGATTTGCATTTGGTAGGGTATCTTCATGTTTCGGGCATCGCATAATAGATTCTGCCGCTAATTACACTTTTGACTTTGCCTGGGGAAAGTTTACTTTGCCTGTTCATGATTATTTAAAAATGTTACCAATTGAACTAAGGGGTGGAAAACCTACGGGCTGGACAGAGAAAGATTGTTATGATTGTCTCTGTCATGTGGGCCTGATTTTGATACTTATGACACTGAATGTGGTGCAGGCGTTAGATCTTATTAGACTTGAGGAATATCAGAATGAGCATCGTGTGACAGGCAACCTCGCTACTCAAACAACAGAGACACAAACAGTTGCTCCCCCAGCCCCAGCGACAATCGTAGCAGGAACACAAACCGTTGTCCCTCCAGCCCCAGTGACAGTCACAGCAGGGACACAAACAGTTCCTGCCCCAGCCCCAGTGACAGTCACAGCAGGGACACAAACAGTTGCTCCTCCAGCCCCAGCGACAGTCACAGCAGGGACGCAGACCGTTGCCGCCCCAGCGAGAGTCTCAGTGCAGACACAAACAGAACCGGCCCAAGCCCCGGCCCCGGCCCAAGCCAAGCCAGCGGCACCGGCCAAGGCCACGCCGACACCGGCGCCAACGGCATCGGCTGCTCCCCCACAGCCACCGGCACAAGCCAAGGCTCCGGCCCCGGCGAAAGCCACGCCCCGGCCCGTCCCGGCCCCGGTCACTCCGCAGCCGGCGGTAAAAGTGGCTCCGCCGCCCGCACCCCCCGCATCTCCGTCGCCAGCCCCTCCTACGCCCGCAGCTGCACCGGCCGCTCCGGCCCCGACAGCCAGCGCTGTCACTGCTCCAGCTCCCAAACCGAGCACTGCCGCTCCCCCAGCGCCAGCAGAACCGGCACAAGTTGCTCCGGTGACCAGGAAGCAGAAAAAGAGGTTGGCTCCGTCCCCTGCCCCTTACGACAAGGACATGCCCAAGCTAGAGAGCTCGGGAGAGGGTTCCTCTGATGAAGATGCAGGACAGGGTCCGTCTGGTGCAGATAAAGGAAAGCACCCTCTTACAACACAGTCAACAGCCCCTTCTCAGGTAGATAGGGGAGAGGGTCCTTCTCAACCAGCCTCGATACAGGATGATGCCTCAGATGTAGATGTAATTATTAACTCTTTGTCCTTAAAGGATTTGCGAAATCTAAGGAAGGATTTTACTCGTCATGATGGGGAGCCACTTCTCTCTTGGTTGCTCCGATGCTGGGACAGTGGAGCTAATTCCATAGACTTAGATGGTAGAGAAGCCAGCCAGCTGGGAAATCTGGCCAAAGAGGGAGGTATTGATAAAGCGATTGGGAATAAGGCAGAGGTTCTCAGTCTCTGGAGGCGACTGTTATCAGCTGTAAAGAGCAGATATCCCTTTAAGGATGATATCCAAAGCCGTCCAAGGCAATGGACCAGCATGGAGAAAGGTATTACATACCTGAGAGAACTGGCTATTCGAGAAGTGATTTATGGTGATTGGCAAGTGACTATAAATCCTGATGAAATGCCATGTCAACGACCTTTGTTGAAAAAGTTTGTGCAGAGTGCACCATCAGTGTATTCCCACGCTTTGTCAACAATGGTCTGGGGAGCATCTGATACTGATACCCCAACTGTAAATGAGGTCGCTGATAGGGTGCGACAGTATGAAGATAGTCTCTCTCGTCCCATCGGTGTAGCAGCAATAGAAAACCTGACTAAGAAAGTGGCTGAACAGAATAAGACACAGAATGAGACAATAGAGAAAATGACTAAGGCAATAGTTGAGCAAAACGACACAATTTTTCACAAACTGCTTGAAAAACTTGCTGAGATTGGGAGAGAATCTTACTCTTCTCCAGCTCAGACTCAAGTTGCAGCTCAGGCTCAAGCTCCTGCTCAGATCCAAGTTGCAGCTCAGACTGAGGTGCCTGCTCAGACCCAAGCTGCAGTTAAGACCAGAGTTGCAGCCATTAAGAAAAAACGCCCTCCTATGAGACCAACCAAAGGGAAACAGGACTCGCTTCGAGGTTTCCTGTGGCTTTGCCTCTGCAATAATGGAGAGGACATGAGGAGATGGGATAAAAAACCTACTTCAGCCCTACAGTCACGAGTGCTTGAGTTGCAAGGTAAAGCAAACAGAAGAAAGGATGGTTACATGAATATGGCTGCTCCAGTTCAGAATATGCACTGCCCCTGTCCAGACAGGAACTCACCTTGCAATTGGAGATGCTGTCCTCAGCATTAGGGTTGCCCTGCCTCCAGCCAGGAGGAGGAGAGGGATAACCGAGTTTATTGGACTGTGTGGATTCGATGGCCTGGCACATTAGAGCCACGAAAGTATAGAGCCCTGGTGGACACTGGTGCACAGTGTACCCTAATGCCATCGAATCATAAAGGGACAGAATCAGTCACTATTGCAGGAGTGACAGGAGGATCTCAAGAACTGACTGTACTGGAGGCTGAAGTGAGCTTGAATAAGAATAAATGGGAAAAGCATCCTATTGTGACTGGCCCAGATGCTCCGTGCATCCTTGGCATAGACTACCTCAAGAGAGGGTATTTCAAAGACCCGAAAGGGTATCGGTGGGCTTTTGGTATAGCAGCTGTAGAGACTGAGGGTGTTACACAGCTGTCTACCTTACCTGGCCTTTCAGATGACCCTTCTGTGGTAGGATTGCTGAAGGTTGAAGAACAGCAGGTACCACTTGCTACTTCCACGGTGCATCGACGACAGTATCGCACTAACCGAGATTCTTTGATTCCCATTCAGAACCTGATTCGTCGGCTGGAGACTCAAGGAGTGATCAGCAAGACTCGCTCACCCTTTAACAGCCCGATATGGCCAGTGCGCAAGTCTGATGGTGACTGGCGTCTAACAGTAGACTATCGTGGCCTGAATGAAGTCACACCACCACTGAGTGCTGCTGTGCCAGACATGCTAGAACTGCAATATGAACTAGAGTCGAAGGCAGCCAAGTGGTATGCTACAATTGACATTGCTAATGCCTTTTTCTCTATTCCTTTAGCAGCAGAGTGCAGGCCACAGTTTGCTTTCACCTGGAGGGGTGTCCAGTATACCTGGAATCGACTGCCCCAGGGGTGGAAACACAGCCCTACTATTTGCCATGGACTGATCCAGACTGCACTGGAGAAGGGTGGAGCTCCAGAACACCTGCAATACATTGATGACATCATTGTGTGGGGTAATACAGCAAAAGAAGTTTTCAAGAAAGGTAAGAAAGTAATTGAGATTCTTCTGAAAGCAGGTTTTGCTGTGAAAAGAGGTAAGGTCAAGGGACCTGCACGAAACATCCAATTCTTGGGAATTAAATGGCAAGATGGTCGTCGCCAGATCCCAATGGAGGTGATTAACAAAATAACAGCTATGTCCCCACCTACTAACAAAAAGGAAACACAAGCCTTCTTAGGCGTTGTGGGATTCTGGAGAATGCATATTCCAGGTTATAGTCAGATTGTGAAACCTCTCTATGAAGTGACTCGAAAGAAAAATGAGTTTGTGTGGGGTCCTGAGCAACGACAAGCCTTTGAACAAATTAAACAGGAGATTGTGCGTGCAGTAGCACTTGGACCAGTCCGAAGAGGACCGGACATTAAAAATGTGCTGTATACTGCAGCTGGAGATAATGGCCCTACCTGGAGCCTATGGCAGAAAGGACCAGGGGAGACTCGAGGTCGACCCCTGGGATTTTGGAGTCGAGGCTATAAAGGCTCCGAGGCCAACTATACTCCAACTGAGAAAGAAATCTTGGCAGCGTATGAAGGAGTTAGAGCTGCTTCAGAAGTAATTGGTACTGAAGTACAGCTCCTCCTGGCGCCTCGATTGCCAGTGTTAGGTTGGATGTTCAAAGGTAAAGTTCCTTCTACTCATCATGCCACTGATGCTACCTGGAGTAAGTGGATTGCCTTAATCACACAGCGAGCTCGAATAGGAAATCCAAATCGTCCAGGAATTCTAGAAGTGATCACAAAGTGGCCTGAAGGCGGAGATTTCACAATGCCACCAAAGGAGGTGGTAACACGTGCTGAGGAAGCCCCGCCATATAATGAACTCTCAGATAATGAGAAACAGTATGTTTTGTTCACTGATGGATCTTGTCGTATTGTAGGAAAGCATCGAAGATGGAAAGCTGCTGTATGGAGTCCTACACGACGAGTTGCAGAAGCTATTGAAGGAGAAGGTGAATCAAGTCAATTTGCAGAGGTAAAAGCTATCCAGCTGGCCCTAGACATTGCTGAGCGAGAAAAGTGGCCAATGCTCTATCTTTATACTGACTCATGGATGGTGGCAAATGCTCTGTGGGGATGGTTAAAACAATGGAAGCAGAGCAACTGGCAGCGCAAGGGTAAACCCGTTTGGGCTGCTGAATTATGGCAAGATATTGCTGACCGGCTAGAGAAACTAGTCGTGAAAGTACGCCATGTAGATGCCCACGTACCTATGAGTCAAGCCACTGAGGAACATCGAAACAATCAGCAAGTGGACCGAGCAGCTAAGATTTTCCAGACAGATTTAGACTGGGAACATAAAGGTGAATTGTTCTTAGCTCGATGGGCCCATGACACTTCAGGTCATCAAGGAAGAGATGCAACGTACAAATGGGCTCGTGACCGAGGGGTGGATTTAACCATGGACGCAATAGCGCAGGTTATCCACGATTGTGAAACATGCGCCGAAATCAAGCAAGCTAAAAGGTTAAAACCTTTGTGGCATGGAGGTCGGTGGTTGAAATACAAGTATGGGGAGGCTTGGCAAATCGACTATATCACACTCCCTCAAACCCGCCAGGGTAAGCGTTACGTGCTTACAATGGTGGAAGGAAGCACCGGATGGTTGGAAACCTATGCTGTGCCCCATGCCACTGCCCGGAATACCATCCTGGGCCTTGAAAAGCAAGTCTTGTGGCGACATGGCACTCCAGAAAGAATTGAGTCTGACAATGGAACTTATTTCAAAAACAATCTTATAAGTAGCTGGGCAAAAGAACATGGTATTGAGTGGATATATCATATTCCCTATCATGCACCAGCTTCTGGAAAAATTGAACGATACAATGGATTGTTAAAAACTACCCTAAAAGCGATGGGTGGTGGATCCTTTAAAAATTGGGACAAGCATTTAGCTCAAGCTACTTGGTTAGTTAATACCAGGGGATCCATCAATCGAGGTGGTCCTGCTCAATCAGACCTTTTACATATTGTAGAAGGGGATAAAGTCCCTGTGGTGCATGAAAGGAATATACTAGGGAAAACTGTATGGGTTTTTCCTGCCTCGGGCAAAGGCAAACCCATTCGTGGGACTGTTTTTGCTCAAGGACCTGGATGTACTTGGTGGGTGATGCTGAAGAATGGAGAAGTTCAATGTGTACCTCAAGGGAATTTGACCCTGGGTGAGAATACTTAATTCCGAGTATGATGTTAATTGTTTACAATACTAACAGTGTTTTGTAAGTGTTTTTCAGGATGAAACCTAGCCGGATTGATCAAGTGGCGTCTAGTAAAACTTCTCTGAGATGGACATGTTACCCATGGGCACGAACCACAATGAATTTCACACTGTCTTTCCTACCCTGAGAACCTGATCTACTGTGAAATGGACTTAAGCTTTTGTATATAGAGATAAATTATAACTGAGTGATTTACATATATCTATCTATATATGTATGTATGTATAGATTTTAGAGATGATAGTAGTTGTAATCTAAGCATGATGCAAATGGTATGGAATAAGGGGTGGAATGTCCCGGTTTGAAGTAAAACCAAACCAATTTTCTGTTCTGTAACTTTACATCCTAGCTAGGCCTCCTCTAACTCTCTGAAATTAACGGCATATTGTGGAGAAAACTGCTCGTTCTCAGAGTGATCAGCCCAATGTTTGTGCTCCATGCCAAGGAATGGTATGCAGGGAGGCCCTTGCTTATACTTATTGCTATAACAACCAAGGTCAGCCAATTTCGTTATTTGCCCCCTTAGAGGGTCGGAAACGGAAGAAACGTAGAGGGGTCACATCGGTGGGGAGGAGCGGACAGGACAGGTGACCCAAACCTGACCAACTGGGGTATTCCATCCCATCTGCCCCATGCTCAGTATAAAAGCTGAGGGATCAAAGGGTCAGCCCTTTCCTGCGATGGCCGACATCCAGAGAGGACTCTGTCTGTTCATCTGCCTTTGATCCCGATCCGTGTGTTCCTGACTCCAGAGCTGGAATCCAGTTCCCATTCGTCACTGAGTCCAGTCTGGGACTTCCCCAGTGCCTGCCGGTGATGTGACTGTCATCCTGGGAGCTTGATACGGTTTTGTATATATTGTATCTATTTCATTATTTTCTTCTTTATTTTTATTTTAATATTAATTTTTCATTAAAGTAGTTTAGTTCATTCTAAACTTCTGAATCTCCTTATCTCTTTCTCCTCCTCTCTCCTCTTTTAGGGGGGGGAAGGGGGGGGGAAGGGCCATCTGCCGGTCCGGTTTTGGTAAATTCAGCCATCTTCGGATGGTCCTGGAGGAGATTCCGACTTAGCTCACCTGGATTTTCCGAACTGAGATAGGAAAGCAAAAAGAAAGAGAAAGGAGAAACTGCAGTTCCCCGTAATTTTTGTGCACAAAGAGCCGGACGAAGACTCGGGAGTGAGTAAGTATATTGCGGTTCCGTTCGGTCGGGGATTGGGTACCTGGGGTGCGAGTGACTGAGACGTCCACTGGGCTTAGTAGCCCACCGGACGAAGTGAGTGTGGACCTCCTAATAGTGCGGTTCCCATTGTCCGCGAGGGCGTGGGCCACGAACGGAGGGAAGCGAGTGAAACTTGAGTGAGAGAAGGCACTCCCGGAAGATGGGACAGAAGAAAAGTAAGGCTTCTGGTTCCATACAGAAGATACGGGGTGGGGGTGGGCTCCCTGATATACCCCAAGATAGCCCATTAGGCCTAATGATTCGATATTGGGATAGTTCCCCTTCCCTAAAAGGGAAATCCAAGGAGAAATTGGTCTATTATTGTATGGAAATATGGGGAGGAAAACAGATAAGAAAAGATATATATTGGCCAATTCATGGATCCTTAGAGGATTGGATATGCCAACAATTAAACATATACGTTAACAACAAACGACCATTTAGTAAGGAGGAGAGTGAATATGCCTTTTTATGGATCCTGAGCACGGCTCAGGCCGCTAATTTGTTTCCATTAAAGGAAAAGAAAAATGATAAAAAGAAAAGGTGGGACATAGACGAACCTCCAGTGTCCCCCCCACCCTATGTCCCCCCTCCTCCGCCACCACAAGGTCCTGAGCAAGATCTCCCTCCAACAGCACCTACAGAACCTGAGGAAGAGACTCCTCCTTCTAATCGAAGAATAACTAGAAGTCAAATCAGAGAAAGAAGGGAGGAAAATTTATTGTATCCCTTAAGGGAGACTGCTATGGGGGGACCACAACCCGGAGTTGGATTTGTATCTGTACCCCTCAGCTCCGGGGATGTGAGGGAATTTAAGAAAGAAATGGGACACTTGTTAGAGGACCCATTAGGGGTAGCAGAACGTTTTGATCAATTCCTCGGGCCTAACATTTATACTTGGGACGAGATGGAGTCTATTTTAAAGATCTTGTTCACAAACGAAGAACGAGGAATGATCAGAATGGCAGGCATGAGACACTGGGATCAGAGGCATCAGCATGGTCCCGCCGGGGATGTAAAATGGCCCTTACAGAGGCCCAATGGGGACAATCAAGACCCCGCACATAGAAATAACATGGTTGATCTCCGTGATATGATAATTCAGGGGATTAGGGATTCTGTACCTAGAGGGCAAAATATCAATAAGGCCTTTAATGAACAACAGAAGAAAGATGAAACCCCCACCGAATGGCTGGAAAGATTGAGAAAGAGTTTACAGCTATATTCTGGGTTAGACCCCGATAGCCAAGTGGGTCAAGCCCTGCTGAAAACTCAATTTGTAGCTAAATCTTGGACAGATATAAGAAGAAAGTTAGAGAAAGTAGAAGACTGGCAGGAGAGGGGGTTAGATGAGTTACTACGAGAAGCTCAGAAGGTGTATGTGAGAAGGGAAGAAGAAAGTCAGAAGAAACAAGCCAGAATCCTGATGGCTGCTGTAAGGGAAGGGCAAAATCAGGGAAAGAGAAGAGAAAGTCCCTGGAAGGGCCCAGTAGAACCGAGAAGAAGGAGATTTGGTTCGCAGGACATAGAATGTTTTTATTGTCACAGGAAGGGACATCTGCAGAGAAATTGTCGGAAAAGAATGCAGGATGAGGAGATTTTTAAGGAAGATTAGGGGGGTCAGGGGCTCTATTTGCTGGGGACCCCTAAGGTTACCGAGCCCTTGATAAAATTGAAATTGGGTCCTCAGCATGAAGTGTTCGAGTTCCTCGTGGACTCGGGTGCCGAAAGATCAACCGTCCAAAAGTTACCATCTGGATGTGTTGAATCAAAGGATAAACTCCAAGTAATTGGTGCAAAAGGGGAACCTTTCAAGGTGCCCCTGATAAGGAATGTAGCAATAGAAGCCCCAAATAAAGATGGGGTGGGAACATTTTTATTGGTCCCAGAAGCTGAATATAACCTTTTGGGACGAGACCTGATGGTGGAATTAGGAATTAATTTGGAAGTAGACCAAGAGATGTTAAAAGTAAAGTTATGCTTATTAACCGCTGAAGATGAAGCCAAGATTAATCCAGAAACTTGGTATAGCCCTGGATCGGTGGGAAAATTAAATATCAAACCGATCACAGTCTCTATAAAAGACCCAGACCAGCCAATTAGGATAAAACAGTATCCCATCTCCAGAGAAGGGAGAGAAGGGTTGCAGCCAGTAATTGAGAGACTTTTGGTCCAAGGACTTTTAGAACCCTGTATGTCTCCTCACAACACTCCCATATTGCCCGTAAAGAAGCCGGATGGGTCCTATCGCTTAGTACAAGATCTGAGAGCCATAAACGAACGAACCATTACCCGGTTCCCTGTGGTGGCTAACCCACACACTATACTTAATCGGTTAAGTCCAGAATATAAATGGTATAGTGTTATAGATTTAAAAGATGCTTTTTGGGCCTGTCCCTTAGAAGAAGAATGTAGAGACTATTTTGCTTTCGAGTGGGAGGACCCCAAAACCCATAGAAAACAACAATTACGGTGGACTGTTTTGCCCCAGGGATTCACAGAATCCCCAAATTTGTTTGGACAAGCTCTGGAACAATTATTGGAATCCTACGAATTAAGTCAGGGATTAATCCTGATACAATACGTAGACAATTTATTGATTGCAGGAAAAACTCAAGAAGAAGTCAGAAATGAGAGCATCAAATTATTAAACTTTTTGGGCCTCAAGGGGTTAAAGGTTTCTAAGTCCAAATTGCAGTTCACTGAAGAAGAGGTAAAATATTTGGGACATTGGCTCACAAAGGGACACAAGAAATTAGATCCCGAAAGAGTGAAAGGAATTTTATCCCTAACAGCGCCCACTAATAAAAGACAGATAAGACAGCTGTTGGGATTGTTAGGGTATTGTCGACAGTGGATAGAAAATTACAGCAGTAAAGTAAAATTCTTGTACAAAAAGCTAACTAAAAATGGGTTAGTAAAATGGACCCCTGAAGATGAGAAGCGCTGGGAGAACGTGAAAAGAAACCTGGTGGAAGCACCTGTCCTCAGTTTACCCGATATCCGTAAACCCTTTCAACTTTTTATCAATGTGGATAACGAGACAGCTTATGGGGTTCTGACCCAAGGGTGGGCAGGGCAGAGAAAGCCTGTAGGATATTATTCTAAAATACTAGATCCTGTAAGCCGCGGGTGGCCCACTTGTTTACAAGCAATAGTGGCCACTGCATTATTGGTAGAAGAAGTTGGAAAGGTCACCTTAGGAGGTGAACTAAAGGTATACACCCCCCATAACATTCGAGGAGTATTGCAACAACGAGCTGATAAGTGGCTTACAGACAGTCGATTACTAAAATATGAGGGAATTTTGATTAACTCCCCATGGTTAGAAATGGAAACCACCTCTGTTCAGAATCCTGCCCAATTTTTATATGGGGAACCTAGGGAAGATTTGACACATGACTGTCTCCAACTAATAAATTTGCAAACTAAGATAAGGGAGGATTTAGAGGAAGATGAATTAGGCGAAGGGGAGAAATTATTTGTGGATGGTTCCTCACGAGTGGTTGAAGGACAACGGAAATCGGGATATGCTATTGTGGACGGGTATACCTTTCAGATAAAAGAGTCAGGACCATTAAATAAAGCTTGGTCCGCACAAGCATGTGAGTTATATGCTATGATGAGAGCATTAAAACTTTTAGAAAATAAAATTGGAACCATTTATACAGATTCAAAGTATGCCTTTGGGGTGGTGCATACCTTTGGAAAAATTTGGGAAGAGAGGGGCTTAATTAACACCCAGGGAAAGGGATTAGTCCATGAAAAACTAATCCAAGAAGTTTTAAAGGCCTTAAGAGGTCCACTAAAGATAGCCATAGTCCATGTAAAAGGACATCAGAAGGGACTAACCCATACAGTAAGAGGAAACAATCTAGCCGACGCAGAGGCAAAACGGGCTGCCCTGTTAATGGTTCAGACCTTGGGAGAGGAACCTGAGAGGCTAAAAATAGAGAAGACTTTCACTCTCCAAGAATTGGATAAGCTAAAACAAATTGGAGCAAAAAGAGATGGTGATAAATGGCTGCTACCAGATGGTAGGGAAATTCTTCCAAAGGGATTAGCCAGAGGAATACTAAATAAATTACACCATAAAACCCATTGGGGAATTCAGGCTTTAGTGGATCAGTTTGAAACAAAATATGCCTGCATCGGAATATACGGATTAGCCAAAAGGATCTTAGAGGGATGTTTAACCTCTCACAAAGTGAATAAACGACAACTTAGGGAGAAGGTTCAAGGGGGTCGTGAACTGGCTAAAAGGCCCTTTGAGAAAATACAAGTGGATTTTACTGAATTACCGAAGGTTGGGAGATATCAGTATTTATTAGTCTTGGTTGATCACCTTACGCACTTTGTAGAAGCCTTCCCAGTGATAAGGGCTACTGCAAAGACAGTTATTAAAATCCTCTTGGAAGAAATTATTCCGAGGTATGGAACTATTGCAGTAATTGACTCAGACCGAGGCCCACATTTTACATCCAAAATAATTAAAGAAACAGCTGAATTGTTCGGTACAAAATGGGAATACCATACTCCCTGGCACCCACAAAGTTCCGGGAAAGTAGAAAGAATGAATGGGGAAATAAAGAAACACCTAACCAAACTTATGGTGGAGACAAAAATGAGTTGGACTAAATGTCTACCGCTGGCCTTGCTTTACATTAGAACTCAACCTAGGACAGATACTGGTATATCCCCCTTTGAAATGTTGTATGGGATGCCTTATGACTTTGGATTATTAGTAGAGCACCCAAAGGTCGAGGATAAAATTTTAACAGAATATATTTTAGAACTTACAAGAAGGAGACAGGAACTAAGAAAGAAGGGTTTGGTAGTACAAAGACCTCCCTTGGACATTTCCATACACCAAATCCAGCCTGGAGACCAGGTATTAATCAAAACCTGGAAAGAAACCTCCCTAACACCCCGTTGGGAAGGACCCTTTGTTGTTTTACTTACCACAGATACGGCTGTACGGACAGCAGAAAAAGGATGGACTCATGCCAGTAGAATTAAGGGACCTATCTTCCCAGAAAGGTGGACCGTAACGTCAGAACCAGGAGACCTCCGAATGAAGATAAGGAAAACGAGACCGGTAAATGAACCACTCCAGAAGGGAAGCAAGAAATAGTTTACATCAATGGTTCCAAATACCACCTGGAAATACCCTACGAAAAGTATATTTTGCACCTTGGAGTGAGGAGAGAATACCTGACCAAACGGGGGGGGCTGGATTATACAAACTGACAGGAACTCCTCAGGTTTTTCCTTTTTGCTGTGAAACAGAGACAGAAATACCTGAATCGCCCAGTATAGGAGATCTCCGTGGAATACCCTGCGTGAAACACCCCACTTCCGGACATTTATGTTGGGTTGTTTGCCGATGTTTAAATTGCGATAAAGAATGGTCCTGTGTTTCATTTAAGAGACAACCTTATTGTATGAAATGTCGCAATAATTTGACACATACCAGGGAACAACGGGCTCAAGCAGAGATTCGTAAATTATTTTGTGGGTGGGAATTGTCAATACCCGAGCTTTGGGAAATATATGAAACAGACTGGTATAGAGTTTTAAGACAGTGTGTTATAAGATTTGCCTGGAAACGGGCACAACAACCAAACAGGTGGAAATATATTTGAGAGGTAACTAACTCTTTAGACCTTGGAAATTATTGACAGGATAACAGCAAAATCCCCCTGAAGACTACCTGCTGCTGCCGAGAAGATATTAATATCCCGTTGCTCTCTGCAAAAGAGTAGACGAGGAAGGCAGAGAGGTACTGAACAGTGGGGGAAATGAAAGCTGGTATCCTATTAATAGTATTAATTACCACGACTTTAGAAAATAAACATCAACCCTTCAATTGGACCTTTTGTTCATGCAAAACGGAGGATTATGCGCTGCCCTAGGTGAAGAATGTTGCTTTTATGCTGACCATACAGGGGTAGTAAGAGATTCGTTAGCTAAGCTGAGAGAAGGATTAGAGAAAAGAAAACGGGAACGAGAGGCTCAGTCCTCCTGGTATGAATCTTGGTCACCATGGCTGACTACCTTAATTTCTACTTTGGCGGGACCCCTCATAATGTTACTATTGGCTCTGACTTTTGGACCCTGTGTCATTAATAAACTTGTAACCTTTTTTAAAGGCAGGTTAGAAAAAGTGCAGCTAATGCTGATGAAGCAATCGGAACTGGAAATGAAAATTATACCAAACGAAAATCCTGAATTAGATGCCGCTTGTGAGGTATTGTCTAGGTTTGATCAGCAAATCACTTATAAATAAAAAAAAAGGGGGGATTGTAATAAGTAACTAAGGGTAATTTGCTGATCAAACAGGTTAAGCAAGAGGAACGAACCCATTGTAGCAGTCTTGAGAACTTCCTATTTAACCAGAAGATACACGTCCACAATGTTATCTGGCAACACCAAACATGGGAACACCCTGTTTGACAAGAAAGGCTTAACCACAATGTCATCAGAATGTGTTACCTTGAGCGAATGTTAAACCGTTAATGTCTTGCTAACGTGTGCCATTGTACCAATCAACCCTGAAAAGAATAGATTGTATAAGCTGATTCTGTGACGATATCTTATCGAAATTGCCCCAAGCAAGAAGCCCCTCGGAAGAAGCCGAGGGGTGTACCGAAGATGTTGCAATCGACCTCTGTGAAGATAAAAGGAGTCGTTTAGCTTGCCTGAATTTGCGAGTCTTTGGTGGAGCTGCGACTCCCCGGCCGCCCAGCGCTGCTTTTGCTTTCCTACCTTAATAAATATTTAATAAATCTATTTCGGACTCGATTTGTCTTAAAATTCAACTATAACAGATATTAATACCTTAAAAGAGTGCACAAATCACGATCTTAATAGCATGCCATATACCATACGTATGTTTCTTTATCACTTACCCTTTCTCTCAGGTAAGGTCGCTCAATCCCTGGGAAGTTACCCTGTACAGCGTCCTGGACAAGGGGGGGAACGAATCTCCTACAGGCCAGCTGTATCGTTGGAAGATTACCCCCCATTTTTCTCCTCAAACCTTGCGGTTTATATTTCCTAATTCTGTGGGGGTGCAGGATTATGCCTGAGTGGATTACACTATCTGGGATGTTTACCTCTGGTGGTGCGATGGCCAAGTCTCTGTTGCCAATTTTGTGATGTCTAGCACTCAAAGTCATGGGACTAGTGGTGGGATGGGACTCAGGGCATTTTATTTGTTAAGGGAATTAAGGCTCCATTCGGTTTCAGTTCTTATTGTGATGCAATCTTGAGACAACCCCGGGCTGAGCCGTTTTTGCAGCTCCCCCCAAGTTATCTCTGCATAGACAAGGCAAGGCGGAGATGAAGCTGAGTCGGATGACAACCCCCTGCATCTCACCTATTGTGCTCTGAAACCGGTTTGGCTGGGTGCTCCCATACATCTGGGAGCAAGCACGTGGCTTGGGGATTGCTTTTGGTGCCTCTGTCAGGTCCAACAGCCTCAGCGAGATACAGCCCTTTTGCACACCAAAACTAGAGGCAGAAGAGGGTCAGAAACGGGCCAGATGTCTCAGATGAGGTCACACCAGCCTGCACGAGGTCACCTTACTGAGGTCGCCTCAGCGAGGTGAACCCCAAAGCGAAGATTGAAGATCTGCCACTTCCACATGGATTTCAACCGAGAGGGGCTGCAAACCTCCCCCATGGGGCTCTACAGTGCTCAGCCTGGATTAAAGAGAATTTCATTTTCCTTCTTCCCTCCCTGAAGACTCATCTTGAGCCTCTCCAGCTCCAAAGAGCAAAACCTGACCACTGTCCCTCCAGAAAACAGCAGCGAGCAGAGACACAGGCACAACCCCCTTCCCAAACCCCAACCGCACACCAAAGCCACCTACCGCAATCCTCCTGGTATCCATCCATACCCACCCAAGAAAAGCTGCTCCATGGAGATACACTGCTTCCTTTATGCTCCTAATGAATTATTATTGATAACCTATAGACATAGCTGGCTGGCCAACCTGCAGTGCCTGCAGCAGAGCCTCCTCTTGCTCAGCTGCTGAAGGATTTGACCTGGAGGTGGCTGAGACCCCACCTGGAATACTGCATCCAGCTCTAGAGTCCTCAGCACAGGAAGGACATGGACCTGTTGGAACAGGTCCAGCGGAGGGCCACAAAGATGATCAAAGGGCTGGAACACCTCTACTATGAAGACAGGCTGAGAGAGTTGAGGCTGTTCAGCCTGGAGAAGAGAAGGCCCCGGTGAGACCTTATAGCAGCCTTGCAGTCCCTAAAGGGGGCCTACAGGAGAGATGGGGAGGGACTCTTTATCAGGGAGGGGAGCCATAGGACGAGGGGGAATGGTTTTAAATTGAAAGAGGGGAGATTTCCATTAGATATTAGGAAGAAATTCTTTCCTGTGAGGGTGGTGAGACACTGGCCTAGGTTGCTCAGAGAAGCTGTGGCTGCCCCATCCCTGGAGGTGTTCAAGGCCAGGCTGGATGGGGCTTTGAGCAACCTGGTCTAGTGGGAGGTGTCCCCACCCATGGCAGGGTGGTTGGAACTAGATGGTTTTTAAGGTCCCTTCCAACCCACACCATTCTATGATTCTGTGATTCTAGATGATGAGCTTCAGCTGTGGGGAGGGAGGAGGAGAGCCCATGGATAGGTGAGGAGGGGTTCATCCTGGCGATGGACTCTGGGGAAGCCACACAGCACGAGGCCAATATGATGGAGACATGCCTGAGATGGGGGAGCAGGAGAGGACATGCCTGAGTATGGGGTACAGCAAGGGGGGAAGATTTAGTCCTCCAGGTCATCTCAGTCACCTGGGTGTCCCCTGGGACTTGAGTCACCAGACACTCATCAGCCACCTCAGCCACCGAAAGCACCACCAGCCCTGGGGCCAGCACGATGTGGGGAGCCCTGGGGAAGCATCAAAAGGCTGCATGGAGCCGCTTGCTTCAGATTGCACTGTCTGAATGTTTGCATATTTGGAAAGACATAAAACCATCCCGTAATACTAACAAAAATAGCTTAAGACCAAAAGAGAAATGCAACTGTAACTATTTTGGGCATGTGCATCCCATACTGAATCTACCACGGTGGCTGCCAAAAACCACAAAGATGTCCCTGTCCCCAGGAGCTCATGATGGAGCACGAGAGGAGTCAGAGCCTGCAAGGAAAAGGTGTCTAGCAGCGGTATCCAATGCAGCAGAAAACAATAAGTGGTTTGTGTGTGGTTTTTTACAAGCCACACCTGCACATCACTCGCTACTTGCAAGAAGCTTCCCAAAAACGATCAACTTTGCTAAGGAAAAAGAATAGAGCCCTAGGCAACATTAGCTTTTTGTCTCCTAAATAGGCAATTATCTCTTGCAAAAAACTATGTACTTCTAAAATACAGAAGAGGCAATAGTAAGCTTTAGTAAAATGGTGTCTTTAATATACAAATTGTTGCAATATGTGAAAATAACACGGGGGATTTGCAGCCGGAAAACTGGGACTACTTTTTATTTTATAATTTCCAGGCATACCAGGTTCCGACAGAAATGACCTTAAAAGAATCACAACTACAGCACCCCATTTTTAGATGATTTCAGAGGAGGTGCAAGTGAACGGCTTCACCTTTCTTCCTGAAGCCCCCATAGATAGGCTCTAAATATGACTGAGCAACCAAGGTACACCTGTAATATATGTAAAACATAAACCAAACTGCAACATATACCTAATAGATGGTGCTGTGATATGGCTAAAAATGTTCTTGGTGTTTATTTGGGACTGCCTACAGAAGAAAACCCCGATGTCCCTACCTATGTGGCAACCTGGGCATGCTAGATGAATATCAATATATCTTCATTGCCCACCATCAATACACATAGCTATTAAGTAGAGAGATGCAGACAGAGATAAGGAAACGTTTTTGGAGATCACTAGGACAGCCCTTGTAAAGGCACAAGCTTCAGGATGCAAAGAACTGAAAGGCAAAACAGAGACTTGAGATTTACATCCCAGATCAGGATCTGGAGTGTGAAGCAATAACGGTGGTTCTGGAGAGCACAGACAGCAAACGGCGTCTGATGCGATTTCTTCAGACAGGCAAAGCAGGCAGGAATGAAGCAGGCACAGGTCTATGCAGATTCCAGTCAATGACACACTCAGCAGAGATTAAAAAGTTTAAGTGCTTTCTAAAGAACAACAACAACAAAAACAAAGCCCCTTCAGTCATTAGTTCATTTATTTTTATATGAAAAAAGAAAATAAGCAGCATCTCTGAGAACAGTTTCAGGGATGCCCCTCCTGCATGTCTGCTCTCCCCCAAAACCATCAAAAGAACTGAGCTGAAGGTGAAGCAGTTTTCCAGAGGCAGGGAAGCACACAGCTCGGGAAATCCCATGGAAAAATGGATTCCTTCTCATAGGCCTGAGCATATCACACCCTTGACCTATCCTGCCACCAGCATGTCCCCATTCAGGACCACAGCCAGCATGAAGCCATCCCAGCATTTTGCAGGAAACACTGCACATAAATGCCTTCACAAAATGAATGCAAAATTATGCAGCTAATTTGCATGGGTAATTACTATGAATTAGTATGCAATTGGCCAATTAGATTCCCTTCTTGCATGCATACGGTTTCTAAATTCAGGCCTCATCATGGAGCAATGTCCTTGTTAGATAAGCAGTCCAGCTGATGGGCTGTCTCCAAGTTTTGCTCCCAACCTCAAGATCATCGTAGAACCATAGAATGGTTTGGGTTGGAAGGGACCTTTAAAGGCAATCTAGTCCAACCCCCCTGCCATGAGCTCAGAGCTCTGTCCAACCTGACCTTGAATATTTCCAGGGGCATCTACCACCTCTCTGGGCAACCTGGGCCAGCTCCTTTATGGGTTTCCATCAGAAGTACAGGCTAAAAACTTTCACTGATCCCAGAGAGCTTTCAATAAATTCACAGGATTTTACCTATAAGGGACCTCCGAGATGACCTAACCTCAACTCAACCTGAACAGCGGAGCCTCATGAAGCCTAGGTATAACATTAGAACTAAAGCATGTTTTTCAGTAAGACACCCAATCCTGAACTAAAGATGATGGAGAACACATCCCATCCCTATGCAAACATGTCAGCAGCCTTCCTGGAATTTTATAAGATGTTTGGCACACGCAGTTAAAAGATGCAATGGAAATGCTTTTACTCCTCATCCACAGGTCACATGCTCCAATGACTGAGAGGGTATCAGGGAGGACCAGCCAACCCCACCAACTTGGAGGCAGCACGTTTCTTCAAACTCCTTTTTTACCTTTAGACACAACCTGGCAGAGTCTAACCAGGGAAGAATAATGAAGGAGAAGAGCCTCCCAGCAAGACTAGTTTGAAGCCACTCCCATAGGAAGAGGTGAGCTGCACAGATTTGGGGTAACAAAGAGCAGGATGGGGGGCTTGACCCTAATCCTCGCCCTTCCCCAGGTCCTCTCCTGGGGCTTGGGACCCCAAGGACAAGCAGCCACTCTTCCAGGAAGAGCTTCTTCACCTCCGGTGACTGCGGAGGTCTGGAGTTCATCATGGAGAGAAGAGCCCGGCGAGCTGTGAGCCCATTTTGGGGAGCTCGGGGGCTGTTGGGGGACTGGGACCATGCCAGACCCCCGTGGTTGTGTGGCATTTTCCTATTTCTGCAGAGGATGTCAGGGAGGAGAAGGAGAAGGATGAGGACAGGAGCACCAGGGAATGACTAAGTCCCATTAACAGCACTGGGGTTGCCAAGCAACTGGGAGGCACTAGTGAAAGACAGTAGGGACCAGGGCCAAAATCGCAGCAGCACCAGGACCACCAGGATGAGGTGGGCAAGAGGAGCCTCAAAACCAGACAGTTGTCAACCCCCACGCACCCCCAAGGTCCATCTCATGAAGGATGCTCATGGAGCAGGACCACCTGTGAAGGTGAGGATGCTCCTACTCATACCATCAAGGAAGGCATCACCACCCTGTGTTGAGTGGGGTGAAGAGGAGCATTATCTCCCAAAAAACCTGCCACCAGCACCCCGATCCCCCACCTTTGCTCCCCACACCTTGGTCCCCTTTATCTGGCACCCCCAGGCAGCAACAATGGAAATTTTGGAATGGAGATTTCCCCACCAAAGCTGCATTGATTCTTGCCAAAACAGAGGAAACTCACTCAGGACTGGAAGGTGACTTTAATTTCCGCCTCTGATTTTTCTTGGCAGAGAGGAGGGTGGGTTTGATGCCCTTTTTAATGCCTTCACCTGCCTTTGAGCTACAACTCCCAGAAGAGGAGCATCCCAACGGCCCGTTCATCCGTGGGTGCCTAAAGGGAAGCTCAGTGCTTGGCACAGCAGCATCTTCCCCAATTACTTATGTTTCAAAATAAAAAGTGCCTTCTTCCTTTACTCCCCCCCCCAAAAAAATCCAAGCGATCCTGCAATTCAGCTTAAACATAGGACAAATAGCTCCAATATCACATCTTTTTCTTCCCAGCTCTGCAGCAAGCGACTCCTGGGGAAACAATCCACATCTGATATGGATCATGGTGTGAAGAGCCGCTCAGCATCACCAACCCCGAGATGCCACCACCCTCAGTCCATCCACAGCCAGGGCTGATGGCACTTTGCTCCAGGGCTTTGCTGAAGATTCCGACAACTTTCTCCAAAGAAGTCTCACATCTGCAGGTAACTGTTGGTGTAAATAAGGTGACCTTAGTAGAGTGCACCCTCAGCAAGTTTGCCAATGACACCGAGCTCGGTGGCACGGTCGACACGCTGGAGGGAAGGGATGCCATCCAGAGGAACCTGGACAGGCTTGAGAGGTGGGCCCGTGCAAATTGCATGAAGTTCAACCAAGCCAAGTGCAGGGTCCTGCACCTGGGACGTGGCAATCCCAGGCACAAATACAGGTTGGGCAGAAAATGGCTGGAGAGCAGCCCTGAGGAGAAGGACTTGGGAGTGCTCGTGGATGAGAAGCTCAACATGAGCTGGCAGTGCGCACTGGCAGCCCAGAAAGCCAACCGTGTCCTGGGCTGCATCAAAAGAAGTGTGGCCAGCAGGTCGCGGGAGGTGATTCTACCCCTCTGCTCTGCTCTCGTGAGACCCCACATGGAGTACTGCATCCAGCTCTGGAGTCCTCAACACAGGAAGGACATGGACCTGTTGGAACGGGTCCAGCGGAGGGCCACGAAAATGATCAGAGGGCTGGAGCACTTCTCCTATGAGGACAGGCTGAGAGAGTTGGGGTTGTTCAGCCTGGAGAAGAGAAGGCCCCGGGGAGACCTTATAACGTCCTTCCAGTACCTGAAGGGGGCCTACAGGAGAGATGGGGAGGGACTCTTTATCGGGGAATGTAGTGATAGGACGAGTGGTAATGGTTTTAAATTGAAAGAGGGGAGATTTAGATGAGATCTCGGGAAGAAATTCTTTCCTGTGAGGGTGGTGAGACACTGGAACAGGTTGCCCAGAGAAGCTGTGGCTGCCCCATCCCTGGAGGTGTTCAAGGCCAGGCTGGATGGGGCTTTGAGCAACCTGGTCTAGTGGGAGGTGTTCCTGCTCATGGCAGGGGGGTTGGAACTAGATGATCTTTAAGGTCCCTTCCAACTCTAACCATTCTATGATTCTATGACCTCCAAAGCCGCATCAGCAACTGTTGTGAAGACACCATCCTCCTCCTCTCTTCTTCTCCCTAGACTGATGCACGTTTAAAACGCGCTGTGTTTCAACACGATAGTTTTTCTGCCTCTTGCTTTCAGCTGGGATTGCATCCTCAAACCAAGAACAAACAGGTATTTTACAGGGATGGCCGGGCATTTCTTTACAATTCAAAGCCCGATAAAGATAATGGGCTTAGAATAAACCCGCACGCGGAGCCCCAGAGGAGGTCGGCTCCTGAAATCAATGGACAAGCCAGGCAAACAAAATCACTCACACTTGGGAGTGTTGTGAGCTCAGACCATAATAAAAGACATTTTAAAAAGGCATCAAAAAATATCACAAGCGGTGCTGCAGGAGTACATCTATACACATGCACATGAAGCTGCTGAAGTGAGACACTCAAGTTGCATGAATATCACAAAAAATGAGGTTAACAGCCTCTTTTTTGTATTTTGAAGGGAAATCATAAAATGAATTATTTGTAAACTGACACTAAACTAATTTACAGCTTGATGTTTATTTTGGAAAGCCCATCATTATTATGGGTCACTTTAAATTTACAACCTGAACATGGCAAATTCCTGCATCGTCATATTAATTGCACATTATCAGAGGGCTCATTTGTAACCTTATCATTTGAATTGGTGATCGTTAAAGAAACCCTGCTGCTTGTTTCCCGCTTACAGTTTCACATGGCATCTTTATGCTTCTCAACAGGCTAGCCAAGAATTGTTTGTCTTCTTGGGGGAAAAAAAAAAAAAACAAAACCAAAAAAAGACTTTAAAACAGAATATCAGGTATAAATTTAATCAATTCAGCGCACCGGCCAACACCAGGTCTGCACCAATGCCTGGTGCCTTTGGGTTGAAGAGAAGACCGAGGCCCCCAGTACCAAATTCCAGCCCCTAAAAGATACTCCAAGCTGCAAACAGGTCGATTTATAAAGGCAAGGCTGACAAGCAGAGCGCTGCTGGCAGATGGCAATGCAATAACAGCACTGCCTGCAAATCCCCGCTGAGCAACTTCAGTGACTATCATCAGTCATGTTTCCCTTCTCCTCTATTTAATTGACAATCAAGATGCTTAACAGCGACAATGAATACCCTAAAATGTTTTCTCTTGCATCACCATGATTAACTTCTGGAACTTAATTCTCAAGCTGCGAATGGTCACAAATTTTAGTGAATCTTCTGAACTTTAACCTCAAGCTCACTGCTGACCCAGCTGAGGTCACCCTGCTCCTGCCCACCCTTTTTTGGTTTTACTTTGATGGTGTCTTCTTCACAAAGCCAGGCAACATAAAAATAAATCCCCCAAAGGGATTTATATTTAAAAGTTGCCAGTGGCTTCTTACTCGTGTCCCTGTGCCAAGGTACAACATGCTCTACAGAAGGGCTCGTCTTCATTGCAGTCATGGAGTTCATCACCTGCCAATTAGCTTGACGTCCACACATTTGCTAATGCTGACTTGTTTACTCCCATCAGATTTGATCAAGCATGCAAATCTTCAGGGCTTACTCTAGGCAAAGCCTGGAGAAAGGAGAAGGCCTGAGCCAATAAATAAATAAAAATATCATTTTGGAGATTAAAATGAAAAAAAAAGAGCAAGAAGTAAACTTTTCTCCTCCCTCCCAACCTCCTCCTGTGCTGCACATTGTTAAACATGCAATGGGAAGGTTCATATAGCGTTGGAAAGGATCCAAGAGCCCAAGAGGTCCTACAGGGCCAAAGGCCATCTTGCAAAGTGGTGATTCTCACCTGCATTAGACCCAAAAATCTGCAAGAAGTAGCCACAAGAGGTTGGAAGACACCACTTTTTTTTGGCAAATCAGTACCCCATAAGGTTACTTAGGACTTTCTAGAGCATTGTCCACCTCACAACCCAAAAGGACCCATGTCCCTCTTAGGGGTGCTTGGCTGGCAGAAGTGATGACTTTGAGATAAGCCATAAAGCTGCTGGGTTTGCCCACTGGAAGACATAAATAAAATGTCCATGATGTTCATGGGAGGTATCCTGGCCGATTTCCAGTAGGGTTCATCCTATTTGTTGACCCAAATTTTCCCTGCAGCTCCAAGTGGAGGCAGTAATTCTGCATTTCAGGTCCTGAACCGTGGTGTAGTTTTGTTATTAAAGAGCTGATGTTCCCTTGAAGCCTGGGAGCAGCATTTTATGTGCATGTGAGGGTTTTTAGAATATTTGGGCGTCATTTCTGATGAATGGTTCTGCATAAGTGTTAGATCTCCAACCCCTCACTCTTGCAAATACTCTTTTTTTTTTCTTATTTATTTGTATTGCAGTAATTCATTCAGGTGCCAACCATGACTGAGGCCATGCTATCAATATGCAGCCTGACAGCAGCAGCGAGAGACAGCACCAGCTCTACAGACCACACAGGAGAAAAGGAAGCACCATGGATGGTGTTGGCAGAGGTGTTGGTAACACTAGATGATGTCCCCAAATCCCAAGGAAATCCCAGCAAAACAAACAGAAAGAGAACCCCGATCCACAGAGCACCCGTCTAAGCTTTTAACCCAAAGAGGACCACAGAATCATGAAATCATAGAATGGTTAGAGTTGGAAGGGACCTTGAAGATCATCGAGTTCCAACCCCCCTGCCGTGAGCGGGGACACCTCCCACTAGACCAGGTTGCTCAAAGCCCCATCCAGCCTGGCCTTGAACACCTCCAGAAGCCCCATCTCAGGCAGAAGGAGTCTCAGAGAGACCTTTCATATCGAGACACGTGTCCCAACAAAACACCTAGACCATGACAAGAGCAACTAAAAGCCATCAGTTCATGCCTCTGCAAAGTCAGACCCAGATAAAGTTTTCCTTGCTGGGACAGCCTCCTTATCCACCCCAGAGACCTGCTTCCCTGTAGGAATGACAAGCATACCCAATGCGTGCTCCAGCACTGGTTTGTATGGACCAGCAGGATGAGATGCTACCAGCGCGTACCACTCCTCTTCTCTATAGAGTGCCCCGAGGCAGCGTGCAAGCTCTGCTGCTGGTGAGCAATGCAGAAGCGGTGGGTGGATCCGCAATATCCCAGCTCTGGCAAGGTGCAGACCTGCACCACTCTTGACCTTGACGAAGCCAACATGCTGTCCATAAGCAAGTTGACGTGGCCCACTGGAACCCATGAGGGTGTGGGCGAACTCCATATCTGTGGCCAGGCCCTGTGTCACCTCCTCTAACCATCCCAGGTGTTTGTCCCACTGCATGAAGGACTATGCATGTGGACAACCACCACGGCCATGGGTGACATCAAGCTGCTGCCACCCTGAGCCGCAGCAGACAAGGTGTCACCAGAGTGGGCTGGACCTCCAAGCTATGGGGGTCTGACAAGAACCTGGTCCTGCTCCTTGGGAATTACACCACCATCTGCAACAGAGGCAAGAGCTGGCTCCTGGTTCTCCTTGCCACCAGGAACAGGCAGTGTCATCTCGTCCTTTGAAGTCTTTCTTCTGAGCTCCGCTCTTAGAGCAACTCCCTTTGCTCCTGGAGATCCACTGGAGAGGAAACCAGCAGCCTGGCAAGCCCCACCACTCCCCATCCACCTGCTCCTTCCTCCTCCTCCACCAAAAAAAAAATGCAAACCCTTTCAGACCAACCAGTGTAGGTAAACAAGCCACCGCACCTCCTCCCAACAATGACAACGGGGGACATAATTAAATAAATGAAACAGATTCAGAAGAAGGAGGAGGGTTGTTTCTCCGAGCCGGTCACGGTGAGATTAAAAGCACAGCGAGACCTGAATCCCTTTTCACCCGAGCACTGTAAAACGAGTGGCGCAGACCCAACAGAGCTTAAAATACATGGCAGGCCACACCCTTCCCTCCAAACACACCTACCACTCCCCCCCCCCACCACCTTTTTCTCTCTCCCACATCCTCTCTGGAAAAGCCAAACTTTCATTCATTACAGAACCGAACTATTTCCTTTTTTATTCTAATATTTCCTTTTTTTTTTTTTAGAGGAAGCCCTGGAGCTCTTCAGACACAATAATAATAAATAAATAAATAAATGTATGATTAAAACCAAAAAGGATAAACAAACAAACCATGTTACCCAGAATAATGACTTTGGGAAAAAGCGCCAAAAAAACTGTATAAGCTTCTGGAGTGTAGCAGAAGAGAACGGAGAGTCCGAGAGTCCTCGCTGCCGAGGAGACAGGGCTGCTGCGGTGGGAGGGTGGCTGGGACAGAAGGGACGCTCTGGGCAAGGAAGGAGAAGGGTTTCACATAGATTTAGCTGCTTAAATAAGTCTTCAGGCACCTGGTTCTGGTAACTGCAAAGCTCCAGTCTGGGCAAACTCAGACCTTCTCGATACGGCGTAATTACCCCTCTGCTCTGCTCTGGTGAGACCCCCCTGCAGTGCTGCCTCCGGCTCTGGGGCCACCATCAGAAGGATATGGACCTGTTGGAGTGAGGCCAGAGGAGGCCACGGAGATGATCAGAGGGCTGGGGCCCCTCTGCTGTGAGGACAGGCTGAGAGTTGGGGTGTTCAGCCTGGAGAAGAGAAGGCTACAGGGAGACCTTAGAGCCCCTTCCAGTCCCTAAAGGGGCTCCAGGAAAGCTGGGGAGGGACTCTTGATCAGGCAGGCAGTGGAGCCATAGGATGAAGGGGAATGGTTTTAAACTGAAAGAGGGGAGATTTCGATGAGATATTAGGAAGAAATTATTTACTGTGAGGGTGGTGAGACCCTGGCCCAGGTTGCCCAGAGAAGCTGTGGCTGCCCCATCCCTGGAGGTGTTCAAGGCCAGGCTGGATGGGTCTTTGAGCAACCTGGTCTAGTGGGAGGTGTCCCTGCCCAGGGCAGGGGGGTTGGGCTAGATCCACCTGTAGTGATACCAGGGGTTGCCCCGACCCAGTTGCAGGACGAGGCACTTGGCCTTGTTGAACCTCATGAGGTTCACAGGGGCCCGCTTCTCAAGCTTGTCCAGGTCCCTCTGGATGGCATCCTGTCCCTCAGGCATGTCACCACACCACTCACCTTGGTGTCATCTGCAAATATAATCCCCTCTGTGCTCATCTTGTTTTACAGCTTCATCATTTTCAGCTGCAGCAGGCCATATTCCATACTGATGAAAAACAGGGGGCAATCAGGGCGGTCAGCATTAACCAGAACCAAGCTGATATTCCCCTGGAAAATGAGGACCACAGAGGGATGCACCTATTGCTCCTGTCCTAGAAAGGAAGCATTTTGGGGGCAAAGCTTTGCACCCAAGGGTTATCACCCTGATGCAGCACCCTAAAAATAACAGGGTGCAAGAGCCACATGAAAATTATGGTGAGGAGTGTGCAGCAGAAAACACGGGCAGCGCAGGCTGCCACGCTCCTGAGATACCAACGCTGCAGGAGAGAAGATAAATGACTGGCCCAAGGCCACGCAGCGAGGCAGTGTCCCCTCTACGTGACTTTCACTCCAGCACAGGATCACTCTGGGACCCTTCAACTGAATGTTTTATTGGCTTCAAAATCGTGTGATTTATTTTATGCCCATACCCACACACACATATAAATATACCCCTTTTTTTTTTTGCCTCCTTTCTCCTCTATCCAAACACATTCAAGCACATCTCAAAACGTCTCCGAATAACCAGAAAAAGTAAAAACTTCGTATTTCTCCACTAATGGAGAACTCGCAAGGGGTTGACTTGACTCCAGGAGCTGGGGCTTTGCAGGAAGCAGGATGCTGCCAACAGTCCCACCTGTATTTAAAACCGCACCACCGGGAGATACTGCAAATATTTCCTAGAATCTCTAAAACCCACCCTGACAATTGCAACAGGAGCAGGGATCCATCCAGGTAATCCATCTTTCTGCTGTGTTATACAATGACACGGTAATGGCCAGCCCAGAGGGATTTCCTTCAGGAAAACTCAACTGTTACTAAAATGGTAAGTTAATATCGAGCAAGAACTCAGCCACCGTTAGACCGTGGACACGACAGGGAATAAAATATTACAGTCCCCATTCAAATATTTTTATTTATAAGAGCAGAAATAAATAGACCTATGTGCAGGCTGTAAAGAGAGGAGGCTGAGATTAAAAGAAAAGAAAAAAACCCTGCACACATTGGTTTCTTCTTTGCCATTTTTCCTAATAAATAGCCCAGCACGGCTGTGCTGATGGGTGGCTGGGGTGGAGGAGGGGGGACACAGGACACAAATCTGAGCTCAGGCTCTGCCCTTTTGTGTTGATATAAAAAAAAAAAGAAAAGAAATTAAGAAGAAAGGAAGAAAGCCAGAGAAGTTACGTGGCTAATAAAGGGCTCTATTGTGCCATCAATTTTTTAAGTTTTAATGATTTGGGGAGGAAGTTCAGCTCAGCAATCGATAGTACAATATGGGCAGGAGGGCTCAGAGGAAATCTAGTGCCAGAGCTGCGGAAAGGGGGGTTCAGAGGAAGGGGGTTCCCCTTGCTCGGGGCAGAGGGGGGCTCCCGGGACCCTGCACAGGCCGGGCCTTGCCCTGCACAGCTCCCCCCATCCAGTTCAGTTGGCGCAGTGCAAGTTCCCCCTCCTGCCGCACGGCGTGTGCGGCCGGGGAACAGCGGGAATGTTTGGGGATGCCAGGACCCCTGCCAGCAGCACGGGAGATGGCAAAGCTCCCACACTGGCTGGGATGCTCGCCCCACGCTCCCCACACCGGGGCTGAGCCCATCCCAGGGATTCTCGCCACCAGGCTCAGGGGTCTCTGGGCAGCGGGGCCACGTCGGCACACACACACACCCCCCAGGTTCCCCTCCTCCGAGCAGCCCACTCGGAGGGCAGCCAGCCCCGCTCCTGCCCGCAGCGGGAGCCCACGCCGGCGCTTACCGCATCGCCCGGTCTCGCTGCTGCCGCCGGGGAGGCAGGACGAGGGGTTATCCGGAGAGAGGGGGGGATCCTGAGCCAGGCAAACCTAAGTGACACGGTGACACAGCGTGAAGCCCGTCAGCATCAGCGGGGACAACGCCTCGCCCGAGGTGCTACCCTAAACCGAAATCCCCTCCGAGTTCCCACGGGCTCAGGCAGCAGCCGGGTAAATAACCGGAAAAAAAATCCACCGAGGGCTCCCCAGCACCGGGGGGGGGAGGAGGTGTCAGGTGTCCCCGAGCCACCGTGTCCCTGCCGAGGAGCAGAGGGGCTGCGATGGGTTCACCACCACCCTCCCCTCCGCGTCCTGTCCTTAATTACAAGTAAAAGCTGATCCTTTAAGTCGGCGGGCGCTTGGCAGCGCTCGGGATCGCGCCGGCTGCAGCAGCAACTCCGGCAAAAGTTTTTGCCACAATACGGAAAAAAAAATTAAAAAAATAATGATTGATCAAGAAAAAATAATAAAAATTAGTAATAATAACTATTCAGTAAAAAGAAGGGAGGGGAATATGGCAGACCTGGGAGCCAGGAGTGACGGTGACAGCAGTGCTGCCGCAGCTCGGGAACCCGCCGGTGCCGCGGCCCCTCCGGGAGAACCGAGCACAATCCCCCGGGTCCGGCGGAGGGAGGGATGGGGGGGTGGGAGGCGAGGCTGCCGCCGCCTCTCCACGCAGGAGGGTCCCCGCGGGGCGGGAGGAGGGCGCTGTCGACAGCGGGGGACCTCCGGGTGACCCCCCCTGGTGCCGGACCCACCTGCCCGTCCGGCGGCGGCGCTGACCCGCGGCTGGTGGCGGTGAGCGAAGGGCCCGGATGACGGTTCGCCGGCTCGCCGCCCCCCCGCCATCCTCCGCCGTTGGAGGGGGGAGATGTCACCAACCGGAGGGGGTGTGAAGGGGCGTCCCGCCCGCCCCGTCGGGACGCCGAGCGCTGCCACGTGGGACCGACGGGGGGGGAAGGGGCGCCCCCCCACACTCCGCGGCGGGATTGACAGGTCCAAAGCCACGGCGGCGGACGGGCGGGCGGTTCAGCCAATGGGAGGGAGGCGGGGGCGGGGTCGGCGGCCGCCTGAAGGGGAGCGGGCGGGGACCGCGCCCATTCGCCTCAGGGACGGGGTAGCGGGAGGTGATGGTTGCCTTTCCCTTATGGCCTCCCGCCTTCCCCTGACAGCCCTCCGCCGTCCTCTCACGGCCGCTCGCCGTCCCCTCACAGCCCTCCGGGCCCTAACGGCCACCAACACGAGTGGGGGCCGCGGAGGGCCGTGGAGCCACCATCCCCTCAGCCCCACCGCGGCCGTACCTGAGGGGGCCTGTCCCTCGCCGGGCTGCCGGGTGGCATCGGGGTCTGGGGCGGCGAACGGGCAGAGTTGGGGAAAGCCAGTGCCGTTGGGAAGGGAGAGCTGCCCAGTGTCCACCTTCAGCCCTGCTTCCACAAATCACTGGCCTTCACGGCCACTGAGGAGGTTTGCAGGGCAAAATGCAGTGCCCTCTGGAGAAAGACTGAAGTGACATGTCCTGTCCTGAACTATTAGATAATTCCAACTGAATAAACCCTTAGATGGGAAAAAACCCACCCCAAAGTACAGAGCGGCAGTGCTGTTCAAGCATTGTCGTCCTGCAGTGAGACACCCAGGTCCCACTTGCAGGCAAGAGCATGGTGGAGTGGGGTACATCTCACCGCATTCCCCCCCTGGGGATCCAGGAGCTCTGGATCCTCTTTGTACCCCTTTCATTCATAGATTCATAGATTCATAGATTGGTCCAGGCCGGAAGGGACCTCCAAAGGTCATCTAGTCCGACCTCCCCGCAGTCAGCAGGGACACCTCCTACTAGACCAGGTTGCCCAGGGCCTCGTCGAGCTTCACCTTGAATATCTCAAGGGAAGGGGCCTCAACCACCTCCCTGGGCAACCTGTTCCAGTGTTCCACCACCCTCATGGTAAAGAATTTTTTCCTAATATCCAATCTAAATCTCCCCTTCTCCAGCTTAAAACCATTGCCCCTCGTCCTGTCGCTGCAGGCCTTTGTAAACAGACCCTCCCCAGCCTTCCTGTAGGCCCCCCTCAGGTACTGGAAGGCCGCTATGAGGTCTCCCCGGAGCCTCCTTTTCTCCAAGCTAAACAACCCCAGCTCCCTCAGCCTGTCCTCATAGGAGAGGTGCTCCAGCCCCCTGATCATTTTGGTGGCCCTCCTCTGGACCCGCTCCATCAGGTCCATGTCCTTTCTATATTGAGGGCTCCAGACCTGCACACAGTACTCCAGGTGAGGTCTCACCAGAGCAGAGTAAAGTGGCAGAATCACCTCTCTGGATCTGCTGGCAACACTTCTTTTGATGCAGCCCAGGATGTGATTGGCCTTTTGGGCTGCGAGAGCACATTGCCTGCTCATGTCCAGCTTCTCGTCAATCAGCACCCCCAAGTCCCTTTCCTCAGGGCTGCTTTCTAATACCTCATCCCCCAGTCTGTATTTATACTGAGGATTGTTTCTTCCCAGGTGCAGAATCCTGCACTTGCTTTTGTTGAACCTCATGAGGTTCATCTGGGCCCACCTCTCCAGCCTGTCCAGGTCCCTCTGAATGACATCCCGTCCCTCCGATGTATCGACAACACCACACAGCTTGGTGTCATCTGCAAACTTGCTGATGGTACTCTCAATCCCTCTGTCTATGTCTTTGATAAAAATGTTAAACAGTACTGGTCCCAGGACGGACCCTTGAGGGACACCACTAGTCACTGCTCTCCATCTGGACTTAAAGCCATTGAGTACCACCCTCTGGGTGCGACCATTCAGCCAATTCCTTATCCACCGAACCGTCCACCCATCAAATCCGTATCCCTCCAATTTGGCAAGTAGAATGTTGTGAGGAACTGTGTCAAAGGCCTTACAGAAGTCCAGATAGATTACATCCATAGGTCGCCCCTTGTCTACTGACCTAGTCACTTCATCATAGAAGGCCACTAGGTTAGTCAGGCGGCCACTAGGTTAGTCAGGCTTTCCTAACTGCCCCTGCCCCTGCCCACCTGCATTCCCCAGTGCGCTGGGAAAGGGGACTTAAGATAAAAGTTTTTCTTCTGAGGAAAAAAAAACTTCCTGAAAGTATCATTTTCCATGTTCATGTGGGTCACAAGCTGAGGATGCCACCTGCCCCGTGTTTTGTTATACTCACGTCATCCCTGAAGCCAACCTGACAAAACTTGGTGATGATCCCCTACCGTTCCTTACCTTTTCTCTGACTTGTAGAGAAAGCAGGCAAAGAGTGCACCTAAATCCGTCTCACTCCATGAAATTACAATAGCAAGAAGCCTCTTTTATATATTTAATCAACTTGGTCCCAAAACTGATATTCCAAAGGAAGAAATAGCAAGGTCCTGACAGCAGGTGGGGGGGGATGTGTTGATGGTTGTTTTCTTTGGCAGGCTGTTGTTTTGGGTATTTGGGATTTTTGAATTATTTTTTGTTTTGTTTTTATTTCCTCTGGCAGCCTATCCCATCATCAGACTTCCATGCTTTCCCACCAGGTCCCTGAGGGCAGTCGGCACGATGCTGAGCCATGGAAGAACATGGTCAGCTTAAACTGTTAAGTAGTTGAGTCTTCACCCGCAATATCAGCTATTTGGAGGGGGTGTCCTTCCCATATGCAATTAGAACATTTCCAGCATATTTATTTGCACGCTATTTTCCAGGATTTCTGTGGTGGATGCAGCAAACTTCCATCAAATGTTTTCAATGAAGCACCATTGCCATCTGTTCCTTTAGGGTGTGTTGTTCTGCAATCCAGCTGTTTCAGGTGGAGGACCCTGGCACAGTGATGCTTCAGTTCAGTCTGGGATCTCTGCTCTAAGACTGAGTGTAACCATTGCTAACTGTTGGTCCAACCTGGGATCCAACTGAAAGCATTACTTAGTCAAAACTCTCCAATTTCATTGGAAATCTTTCATTACTGGTGCATTTTTGGATTTAAAGGGAAGGTTTAAATTAGAAAGGGTAGGAGCAGCTGCTGTGACTTTTCTCTGCTGATGTTCCCAACAGAAAGCGGAGGCAGGATTTGGGGAAAACCCTCAAAGAACCGCAGAGAGCTTTTGCATGATAAAACTATGACTCCTGTGTATCACCTGGTTTTGGAGAGGAAGGTCCAGATACAGAAGCTCTCCAGAGGGGACAAAGGAAAAATCCCATGCTTTATCTTTTTATCTAGGTCCAGAGTTAGCACCCAATTATTTTTAAAATAACAAGCTTGTGTAAGACACGCTGACAGGAATAACGTGATGGTACCCCCTGATCTCCCCAGTACACGTCCTGCCTTCCAAACATCCATCCAGACGTTACTGCCTTCCAAGTGTCCAAACCTGCTGCAGCAAAAGCGTCCTGGAGAGAGTGCATGACATGAGACAGATGTGCACTAAGGTCTCCTGCATGCCTTCGTCTGGCAAACACTCACCAGCATGGCAGGTGAGAGGCTATGAGGGAGGACAGCTTTAGACACGGCATGTCACAAGGCAGAAAGTGACGCCTGTATCTGCTTGTAATTGTCTTCTCCTCCTGCCCAGCCACAGGGTAAACTTGAGATGGGACCAAACCAAAGAAGACCTTGGTCAGTGGTTAGAAATGGATAAAATAGAAACATAGCTTCCTGCTCCATTTTGCATCTAGTTGTGTCAGGGTCCTGAGTGCACTAATTGGCCTTAATTGCCCTGACCAACCTCACCTCCACCCACGCATCCTCCACTCATTAGTCCAGAGACTCCATTTAAGCTCAGGCCTGGGGACCTTCCCTGAGCTGAATTATAGGAGCACCTATTTGTAGTCCTGCCTGCTCCTGTGTCTTGGATCAGTGTCAGACCTATGTTGTAGCCTTGTTCCCAGTCCTTCTCCTGCTCTTCCTCAATGGACCCTGGACCAAGTTCATCCCCTCACCTTGCCTGGGACTCTTGATCATTCCTTTTTACCAGCATCTAGCCCTGCCAACCCTCTTCAGATCTGTCAGGTCTATGTCCCGGCCAGTGAGGACACCGCCTGTGCTGTGGTCATCCTTGGCACTTGGCTCACCTTCCCTTGGTAGGAAGGATCACTGAAACTTAACGTACCACAGCACCTGGGAACCATGTTGCATGAGCACCTTGCTGCTTGACCATGGTCCCTACCTCACTCTCCAAGGCACGTCTGGCAGCTCTTGTGGCTATTGGACTTGTGAAGACCTTGACATGTGGTTTATAGGGTCAAGAAGACGTGGCCACTCCTATCTTACTGCCATGTTTGTTTCACCTGTACTTATGGAGGTCTTTGGTCAACTCAAGTAGCCTCAGGCATTTGCCCAGGGATTTCAGATGTGCCCAGATTATCCCCTCCCAAGAGCAGTAACTCGACTCTTTTATAGCAGGCTGACTCTGGCATTTGCTTATAATATGATTGAGAGTGTGGGAATTGGCAGGAAAGGGAGGGAGCTACCTCATCTTCATGCACATAATCAATAGCAAATCATTGCTTAAAAAGTAAAGTGGTGATGGTGTTTTTTGTAGGGCAAGACATGCTGTGCATTTTCAGTCTTTGATTCATACTGCTTAACATGCCATGAAATGGAGCTTGGAGAGTGACTTGCTACCTCTCAGCAAGTATGTCATGGTTGCTTCAGCATGTCTGCATCTGTTCTCCATCCTGGCTCTATAAGCTTTCAAGGGAGTGAGGGGAGAATCGGAAGAAAAAGGCAAAACTAGTGGGTTGAGACAAAGGCTGTTTAACAGAACAGCAAATGGAACAAGCAAACAACAATAACACTGAGAGAGGTATGATACCACTGCTTGCCAACCGGACCTGGACACCCCAGCCCCTCTCCCTCCCCTCCTCTGGTGTGGAATAATTCCTAAAATAAAATTATATTAAAAATATAGCATTGTTCACACATTAAGGAAAGGTATAAAATCGAAACGTTTCCAGGGTGGAACACAGCGGCAGCTGGTATGCGAGGATTCCGCTACATCTATGACTCCCTGAACAATATTGCTTGCAAAAGCAACACGGAGGATGGAGTGGAGTGAAGATTCCATGGCCAAGGTCTGTGATTACACAGCAGAATGGGAACAAGGTGATCCTATGGAACTGATAAGCTGCACATTTGCTACCCTGAGCCAACAGTCTGCCAAATTTTGATGAAATACTGTCCTTTGTGCGAACTTTGCTCATTATAATGTCATTATAATACCAAAACACACCTCCAGCCTGAAGGCTACCTGCCTCCAAGGTGCGACCACTCCTCCTTGAGTCTGCGCCCTGAATTTTTCATAAACTATACCTTTAAATGCGAGGCGAGAGAATTTTACACCAATCATAATAAAGGTATTTATGACTAGAGTCACTCAAACTCCACCTTGAAGGTAAAAAAATAGTATAAAAATAGCCCAAGAAAGGGGGGATGCTAGGGAAGACACCATCGTGAACAAGTCAGGGAGGACCCCATCATGGACTGCCTCTGACTCCCGGGACCAGTCGACGGGCTGAGCCTTTCTTCCCCCCCATAGGGACGCCTTTGGGTAAGACTTAGACTGTGCCGAGTGCTTCCTCGGGAAACTTAGAAATCTCTCTAGAGGGTTACCTGTTACATTTATAGCCAGGCTGTATTGTTTGTAACTTTGTCGCGCGCTTTGTACCATTAACAATATTTTTACTTGCATGTGCTTTGCAGACAGTGTATTTATCACCAGCAAAACATAAGAACCTTTATATCTGTTGCTTGAATAAACTGCACTACTTAAGTAGCTAGCCGTTTCAGTTTCTCATTGAACGCGACCAAACATTAGGGTGCGGCCGTGCTAGTTCATGAGCATGACTAGACTGAAGGTGCAGTCCACTATTAGCGTATCCAGAATCGTGATAGTTTAAAATATATTAAACGCGACTGGACTGATAGTGGTGAATTGGGCATCACTCAGAATTTAAACCCAGCCGCCCCTAGCCTCCCACCTCGGTGAGGAGTGTTAGAACGCAAGGGGGTTTATTCTCTGCCAAAACTATTTTGCGTCTTGACACAACACCTGGCCAGCTCCCGCCTACCCCCTGGGCATGTCTCACATGGGATGGAATACCTGTGTCCCTGCTAGATCCTGGGGAGAATTAACCCTGTCCCCGCCGGAACCAGGACGGGGGGGGGGGTCCATCTCTTCTCCCAAGTAACAAGTGATAGGACAAGAGGAAATGGCCTCAAGTTGCGCCAGGGGAAGTTTAGACTGGATATTATGAAAAAAATTCTTCACTGAAAGAGTTATTAAGCATTGGAATAGGCTGCCCAGGGAAGTGGTGGAGTCACCATCCCTGGAGGTATTTAAAAGACAGGTAGACATAGTGCTTAGTGACATGGTTTAGTGATGGTTTTTGTCAGTGTTATGTTGATGGTTGGACTCGATGATCTGAAAGGTCCCTTCCAACCTAGACAATTCTATGATTCTATGATGCCCATTTGAAGGAGAAGGCATCTCGAAAGTGAATTAACATCGCCACATCCACTTCAGTGCTTCTGAAGTGTTGGCACACTGTCCATTCGAGTTCTCCCACTCAAGTGCAAGATTCAGCCAAGAAATCTAGTGGTCCTTCTCTTATCATTGCAACATTATTTGCTTTACTCCAATAACCTAGTCAGTTATTTTGGTTTGGAGCTGCCTATTCAACAAGGGACATGATAGATATCTAGAAGAACTAGATATTGTTCTTTCTTACTTTATATATTGAGAATGTGGGGAGCGTTCCTTCACCGATACCTCCTGTTCTCCCTTTGCACCGACAGCATTCTAACTCTCCTCGTTTCCCTGGAGCTAACCTGGGATTTGTGTGGGACGGGGGGAGTCCTTGGAGAAGAGGTGGGAGCTGAGAGGAGCTAGAATGAGGCCGCTTTAGCTGGGAGGAGGGCAGCAAGTCTCTCAACTATGATATCTCCAGTCAACGATGGCCTAGACCACCACGTCTGAGTTTGCAGGGAGATGGAAGCTATCACATGTTGACCAGATCTCAGACTGCCTCTCAGTGGTTAATTACTGGCCCCCAGCACAGACCTCAAACTTTCTCCTAATCATATTTCCCATCTCATCCTTAGGTTTACGCAGCCTTAAATAATGCTGACAACTACAGATTCTGTCCCCTCACTATACCATGATAATTAATGCCTGGTAGACTTCAGCCTGGTGCACAGAAGTAAAACCTGCTCCATGAGGGCATCATTTTAACCATCGTTACTGCAACTGGAGTATGTCTTGCACAGTGAATGGCAGAGCTGGAATGTTGAAGCTGATGGGCCTAACACAGTCCATGTTCTTCATGGACTCCATGCAGCTCCACCTGCACAGCCAGGCTTTGCCAGGGCATCCTGTCCCTGGTATGATGATTCTCTCAATATAATGCTTAAAGACGGCATCACAGCAAGCTTACTAGACATCTCTGCACCCATCTGCAGTATGGTCAGGTTGCCTTTCAATTTGCCTCCTCTCCCAGATGAGGTGGTAATCCTCTCCTCCTCCAATGAGGGTCTAGCCCAACAAATCTGCATTGTTGATGATAATAAAGTGTCCTTGGAGAAGCAGGAAGGCAGCCATGGGTGTAGCACAGGCTCCGCTGAATCCAGTGACAAATCTGATTTCAGATCAACACACCAGCTGCTCTGACACATCACTGAAGCATCACGGGGCAGCAAGGGACCTAGCCAGATACGTGCAGTGAAGGAACTTAAACAGGAGAAACAGAATCACAGAATTTTAGAGGTTGGAAGGGGCCTTCGGAGATCATCAGTGACCCCTCTAACAAAACAGGGTCACCCAGAGCAAGCTGCACAGGAATGTGTCCAGGCGGGTTTGAACATCTCCAGAGAAGGAGAGTCGACAGCCTCTCTGGGCAAACTCTTCCAGGGCTCTGGAACCCTCAAAAGAAAGAAGATTTTCCCTCATGTTGAGATGGAACTTCCTGTGTTCCAGCTTGTGCCTGTTGCCCCTTTTCCTGTCACCAGGCAACACTGAGAATATCCAGGCCCCATCCTCTTGACACCCACCCTTTAGATATTTATAAACATTGATGAGACACCCTCTCAGTCTTCTGCAGGCTTAACAGCCCCAGCTCTCTCAGCCTTTCCTCATAAGAGAGATGCTCCAGTCCCTTGATCACCTTTGCAGCCCTTTGCTGTACCCTGGTGAGGGTATCAGTTCCCTGTCCTTCTTGAACTGGAGAGCCCAGAACTGGACACAGTACTCCATATGTGGCCTCACCAGGGCAGAGTAGAGGGGAAGGATGACCTCCCTCGACCTGCTGGCCACAGTCTTCTTGATGCACCCCATGATGCCATTGGTTTTCTTGGCCACAAGGGCACATGGCTGGCTCCTGGGCAACTTGAAATTTGAAACCTGATATCTTGCATCCGAGTGTGAGCCTTTGGAAGTAGCTTCAGCAACAACTAGCCAGTTGAGCTGAAGAGGAGAGTGAAGGGTTACAGACACTTGTGCGGTGACAGGCTGTCCTGGGCAAGGCTGAGCACCTCCTGAGGATGCCAGCTAGCAGGGCTGACCGGGTGTAACTGGGAGCTGAAGATGGTGCTCGTATGCTTTGCTTGAAATGGCCCAGGCACTGAACAGATGGCTCCTCTTTATTCGCATGCTACTTGGGTTTGTGAGTCAAGCAGAAGAATAAATTAATTTTTGACATTTGCTTCTCCTCAGAGCCTGGCATAATCTATGTTTTGCTGGTATTTGTGTGAAGGATGCTGTTTTAGGCCAAAAAACACATCCTGGCTTTAACCCTAAAAGGAGCCAAAGAGGCAGTAACCATGTTCCTCCCCAGTTTTCCTCTAGGCTCTCCCAAGAGATATCACTAGTACATAATGACAAATGAATCAGGAGAAAACAGTCATTTGGGGCTTGTGGAAGGAAGGGGCCGGGTTGGAGTTTACTGGACTGGAAAATATCTCATTTGTAGTCCTGGAATGAGAAAATGGTTTTGGATGAAGTTTACCTCCTATTAAAAATACCCTTCAAGGCCTGCACAGTTAATCTTGAGCACAGGGGATAAATTTATTAGATGCCTGCTGACATAAACTTAAGTGAAAATAATATATATGACTGGGGCACAACATCTGCAAGCCAATTAAAAACCTCGATGATCACAATCAAGATGACAGTTGCCATGAATAGTGTGTCTGTGTGCCACCCCTTTGAGAGGGGAAAATAACACGGCCTGCCAGGCTGTGCAACAGCTTCCCATACCCGTAGCAGCTAATTGTGATTATTTGACCGCTCAAGTCCTGGGAGTCTGTCCTCCTCGCCATAACGGCTGTGCCTGTGCGGTCATGTGGAGGAATGGCTGAGTGAAAAAGGGCATGACTTGATTACAATGAGCAACCCAGTCTTTGATAGGGATGAGAGCCCGGAGGAGGCTGTGAACTGTCTTTGAGAAACAGAAGTATGAAGAAGTAGCTACATGATAAGTAAGTGATAAGCGGTACTGCCTCCGGGAGATAGAGAAACATCTGCTGCGCGTGGACAAGAGGTCTGCACTAATTGTGTGAGCGCTCTAGGCGCGTGAACAGAGGCTGTAAGCCAATCGTATAATTGTTGCTAGCGCGTGCTCTGCTTGTCTGTCTTTATATACTCTGTGTGAACTTGAATAAAGGGAGAACGACCATACTCATATTGAGACTCATCGTTACTCCGGGTCCGTCTCCCACTCCGACATCTGGTAGCAGAGGATGCACAGAGATCCATAGCTCAGCGGGACTGAGTTCTCCGAGTCTGCGGTAAGCAGCTAGAGGAGGGGAGTGGGAAACCACGGCTGGGAGAAGTGCTGCTCGGGCGCAAAGGCGGGAGCAGACAACGGTGCGAGGTGGCCTCTCGCCTCCCAGGCGCAGTGATGCAAGCAGAAGCTGCGGTCACGCTACTCGCTGGAATCCTCTCTAAGAGAGGGAATGAAGTACCGGCGAAACTGTTGATAAAGTTAATTAAATTAGGACAGCGATGGGGTCATTTTTCTGACACACCTATGCTGTTTTCTGTTTCGGAATGGCAAGATTTTGGAGGGACGATGTGGCAAAAAACAATCGAGGGGGATGAAAAAGAGGAGAAAGAGATAAAAGCCGTCCGTGGGTTGTGGCATACTGTGCTAGAGACTTTAAAAGCGATGAAAGCGGAGCGGGAAGTAGCCTGTGCAGCTGCTCAAACGTTAGGTCCAGGAGCGGCCGCCTTAAAAACTGAAAGTAAGCCTGGACCTATTGCGCGGTTCTTTGGGCTGCCCGCGGTAAAGGGAATGACCGGGACTGTGTGTAAAACTGTTGCTGAAATTCAAGCTAATGAGGACTCTGACCCTCCTGAGAAAAGTAAAGACTTGCCGCTGAACCCCTTGCAAAACTCGGGAAAAGCGGAAGCGACCGATGCGAAACCAGAACAGAAAAGTAATGCAAATGCGGAAGCGCCTCCTCAGAAAACTCCAGCAGGGGAGGGGCCTGAAACGTCTACTGATCTCATCGATTTGGGAGGAGCAGCGTGTCGGCCTCCGCCCACAGCACCGCCTCCAGCAACTCCGCCTGCCTTGTATCCACCGCTACCCCCCTCCAGTGACTCGTCTGGTCCGCCAACTCCACCCCCGGACAAGAGTCGTAAACTGTCCACAGACAAAGTGCTACAGACAGTTTTAAGGCAGCTCGACGAGTTAGATTTACATGTGGCGAGGAAGGATGATAACATGCCTCCATGGCTAGTGAATCCCTCAACACCTCCGAGAACTGCACGCTGGAATGGCATTATTAGAGACGCTATATTAGAAGGACAGTGGGGAGCAGCCGCTAGTTTGGGCGGAACTCCACCTCTCGTGTGTCCCGTTGTACATGTAAACAATACTGGCAAATGGGAACCACATGATTGGAAAATTTTACAACAAGCTCGCACCACCATCTCAACTTATGGAGTAAAATCTGAGGCTACCCGACAAATTGTCAGCTGGATTTTTTCTGCTGATCTGATGTGTCCATATGATTGTCGTAACCTAATGAGACTGTTGCTTACTCCAACACAATATTTGTTGTGGGAATCCTCCTGGCAACAACGAGCTATGAATGAAGCATCTCAAAGACAAGGGGAGGGAGACCCCCTCCGTGGAGTCACGGCAGAGATGTTCACAGGGCACGGAAAATTTAGTGACTTGCAAGTATAATTGACGTTTCCAGCAAACCTATTACAGCGATCGGCGCAACTTGCCCTAGAGGCGTTTCTCGGCCTCCCAGGATCTACTATTCCGTCATTTGGTACCATGATGCAAGGAACTACAGAAAAATATAGTAACTTTGTTGACCAACTGTGGGAAGCAATCATGAATCACCCTGATTTAGATGACAGCGGCAAACAACAGATGTTCAAAGTACTGGCTTTTGATAATGCCAATAAGACCACCAAGCAAATTCTAGCCAGTCTACCAAAAGGAGCAGGCGTTGAAGAAATGTTATTGAGAGTAGAAAGGACTGAAGCTCAAAAACAAAGCACCACGGTCCATCATAGACTCCAAGATTCGACCACAAAAAACCGAGCTTGCAACTCAATTGCGCACACTGACTGACGTCCAAACCCTGCTTGGAGACATTCAATGGGTGCGGAACTGTGTTGGTATCTCCAATACCGACATTGCACCCTTAACAGAATTATTGAGAAGCAGTCATCCAGCCGACGGCATTACTCTGACAGTGACGCAGCAAGCAGCACTACAACAAATTGCACAAAAACTGCAATCGACATGGTCATCTCGACGCATTTTAATGTTGCCAGTGTCTCTGATAATATGTAATGGGAAAGATTCACCATATGCAGTCATTTGTCAATGGCAAAACAAAAAGGGGGAACTTGCTACTCCCTTTTCCTTCTTTGGTGATGCCACTGACAAATGCGAAGGGAAGGTAACAAAAGAGAATGTGTTCAATGTCTTAGAATGGGTATTCTTAAGTGTACAGCCAAAAACGAGCATTCAAACGCGAACTGAAGCAGTAGGTGAATTGATACGAAAAGGAAGATCACGAATCATAGAAATCAGTGGTAAAGAACCAGAGGATATTAGCATACCTGTTAACGCTGTAGATTTAGAATGGTGGCTGCGCAATGACGCTGCCATGCAAGAAGCCTTGTTAGGCTACAGTGGGAGAGTGCATTCACAACAGCCACAAGGGAAATTGTGGCAAGTTCTAAAAAGAAATCAGTGGCTAGAAAGACCCAAGGTACAGAAAGACCCATTGTCAGATGGTATCACTGTGTATACAGATGCAGGCAAACGCTTGGGGCGTGCAGCCTGTGTTTGGCAGGAAAAAGGTCAATGGTGTCAGCATATCATAGAGGGACAACCTCAAGATTCCCTTCAAACATTGGAACTAACCGCAGTAGTTTGGGCCTTGAACAATTGGCTAAGCACTCCCTTGAATGTAGTAACAGACTCATTATATGTGGCTGGAATAGTGCCACGCCTGGAAGACGCTCTACTTAGAGAGACAGCTAATCCTAGGCTGGGGAGTTTATTTATTCGGTTGCGATCTGTACTTGACCAAAGAACAGCTGCCTGTTGTGTTATCCATATTCGTAGTCATCAGCTAGACCTTGGATTAGGCCAGGGCAATCGACTTGCTGACAGCCTGGTTAGTTCAGTGTGTCATGTGCCTCCTATGGATAAATTTCAACAAGCTAGGCAGAGTCATGAGAATTTTCACCAAAATGCAAAAGGGCTAAAAAGACAATTTAATTTAACAGAAAATGAGGCTCGAGGCATTATCCAAGCCTGCCCGAAATGTGGGAGCCATGGCCCAGGAATAGGGTTAGGAGCGAACCCAAAAGGATTAAAAGCGTTAGAGTTATGGCAGATGGATGTCACACATATCCCAGAGTTTGGTCGCTTGAAGTATGTACATGTGACCATTGATACATTTTCAAAAATGATCTGGGCAACCGCATTGCCTGGAGAAAAGGCACATCATGTATGTAAACGCTTGCTTGCTTTGCTGTATTAGGAGTGCCTGAATGCATTAAAACTGATAATGGGCCTGCTTATGTTAGTCAAAAGGTTAGAAAGTTCTTGCTAAGATGGGGGGGTCGATCACACGACAGGGATCCCACATTCGCCTACGGGACAAGGATTAGTGGAACGCACTCATCAAGTATTGAAGGACTATCTAGGTAAACAAAAGGGAGTAGAGACAGATGCTCAGCAAAGGCTACATCGTGTGCTCTTTACGTTGAACTTTCTCTGTCTCATGGGTGATCGAGAGGAACCGCCAGTGATGATTCCCCATCAAAACCTTAAGTTCAATAGTACAACAATACTCCCGCAACTCAAAGTGATGTATAAAGATCCAGTCTCTGGAATTTGGATGGGGCCTGTTCCTGTTATATTTAATGGTCGAGGTTATATGTGTGTCTCCACAGATTGCGGTCCAGTGTGGGTGCCCAGTCGAGCTGTAAAACCTGCTCTGACTCGACATGATCCGCCTGACAACCAAGATGTTCAAGATCCTGACCCTGGGGATATTGATCCCGGCGGTAATGACCCTCCACAAGATTGAACCTAGGGAAAACATGTGGGTCACCTGGGCGAATAAGACAGGACAACAAGCCTTTTGTCTATCGCTTGCCTCTGCTACAGAGCCTTTTCGGACATGTTTGATAGGAGTACCTGGTTTTAAGGTAGAAGACTTTACCAAGTATAGTAAGCAGAACTGCACTAATTCTCAGAGTGTTAGTAATTGTAGTGCCACGCTCCTTAATAGCCTGAATGTTACGCTGCCTTGGGACCCTCAAGAATTAGAACTGTTAGGATCAATGAGAATTGGAAATGCCTCCCAGAACTGGACTCAAACCTGCATATTTTTTGGAGGACCTGCCTTTACTGGCATAAATTATTATCGATCATTTAATTGGACAGGGTGGACAAACGTCACTCCGAAAGCAACCTACTATGACTATAGACATAAAGGTGCATTTTGTGGCACAAATGACACATCAAAACAAGGACTGGGAGCCCTTGGGGTTGGAACAAAAGGGGAACAGCAAATTTGGAACAATGGCACCCCAAAAGCCTTGCCGCCAGACGTGTTTTTGATATGTGGTGACAGGGCATGGCAGGGAATTCCGAAAAATGCGATAGGTGGTCCATGTTATCTTGGCAAATTAACGTTGTTGGCCCCAAATCAAAACTGGTGGAAAAATGTGACCAAGGGAGAAAACGCCGCACGTACAAAATGGGCGGTCACGGGTCTCCCACCAAATTGCAATGATGAAGTTACCTTGCTCAATCCCACTGAGAGAGTGTTTTTATCCCTGTTTGTACCTGGGGCAGCAGCAGGCAGAGCTTTGAAGGAGATAGGACGGTTAGCTTGTTGGGCTGAAAAACAAGCTAAAGTCACCACTGAGGTAATAGAAACTCTGTTAGGAGATCAAAATAGCTTACGCCATGCAATTTTGCAGAATAGAGCCACAATTGACTTTTTGCTATTAGCTCAAGGTCATGGTTGCGAGGATTTTGAAGGCATGTGCTGTATGAATTTGTCCGATCACAGCGAATCAATTCATAAACAGTTGCAGTGGTTAAAAGAGCATGCAAACAAAATTCGTCAAAACCATGGGTTTTTAGATGGGTGGCTGACTAACTTGTTTGGGAATATGCCACAATGGTTAGTAGGCTTCCTTGTTGAAGGCTTGTGCATTATAATAACCCTTATGATCATAGGTCTATGCTTATGTTTAGTGCTTAGTTGTATTAAGAGAGCTATGTTAAAAGTAGTAAACCAAGCCTGGATTGCTCAAAAACAAAAAGGGGGAATTGTGGAGGAATGGCTGAGTGAAAAAGGGCATGACTTGATTACAATGAGCAACCCAGTCTTTGATAGGGATGAAAGCCCGGAGGAGGCTGTGAACTGTCTTTGAGAAACAGAAGTATGAAGAAGTAGCTACATGATAAGTAAGTGATAAGCGGTACTGCCTCCGGGAGATAGAGAAACATCTGCTGCGCGTGGACAAGAGGTCTGCACTAATTGTGTGAGCGCTCTAGGCGCGTGAACAGAGACTGTAAGCCAATCGTATAGCTGTTGCTAGCGCGTGCTCTGCTTGTCTGTCTTTATATACTCTGTGTGAACTTGAATAAAGGGAGAACGACCATACTCATATTGAGACTCATCGTTACTCCGGGTCCGTCTCCCACTCCGACACGGTCACACGTGTGATATTCATTGGTTTGACCGTAGGTCAGTAATTAAATGCACAGGATATGAGAATAAAGCACATTTTCTGGCCTGACTGTAGGATCTGAGAGTTACTTGTGTGCTCTGGCCTGTATAAACATACGTGTATTTCAAAGGCAGTGTTTGAAATAGTACAAAGAGATGTTCTTGGTTTTCCAGTCGAAAAAGTGCATTCATGTGCTTCACACGTAATTTTAAACAATGTATCACTTGTTGTAAGGGAAACTTGTTTGTGACTGGGAGATAAAGCAGCCAGAACACTGAGACACAGGCCCCTGACATCTGTGTCTCCAGTATGATTTCCAGACTTTTTTCAGCATCTCTTGCATTCACTGTGATCCCCCTGTTCTGGCTAGTCCTGTGCCTGCAAAATTTCCCACCCTGTTCCTGTCAGGGCTTAGTGGCTTTAGGTTTCTGAACCAATGCCACTGAAATATTGTGGCTTCAAGGTTTAGCTGCCCCTCAACTGAGATGCTGTGACTGATATAGAATCATAGAATGGTTCGGCTTGGAAGGGACCTTAAAGATCATCTTGTTCCAATTCCCCAGCCATAGGCAGGAATACCTCCCACTAGACCAGGTTTCTCAAACACCCTTCCAACCTGCCCTTGAACACTTCCAGGGAGGGGGCAGCCACAGCTTCTCTGGGAAAAATGGGCCAGTGTCTCACCACCCTCAGTATAAAGAATTTCTTATTAATATCTAATCTAAATCTGCCCTCTTTCAGTTTAAAACCATTCCCACTCTTCCTGTTGCTCCACTCCCTGATCAAGAATCTCTCCCCAGCTTTCCTGGAGCCCCTTTAGGGACTGAAGTACTGCTATAAGTTCTCCCCGGAGCCTTCCCTTCTCCAGGCTGAACACCCCCAACTCTCTCAGCCTGTCCTCACAGCAGAGGGGCTCCAGCCATCAGCACATCTCTTTGGCCCTCCGCTGGACATGTTCCAACAGGTCCATGTCCTTCCTTTGCTGAGGAATGGATGCAGTACTCCAGGTGCGGTCTCGCCAGAGTGGAGTAGGGGGTAGAGTCCCCTCCCTCACCCTGCTGGCCACACTTCTTTTGATGCAGCCCAGGGTGCTGTTGGCTTTCTGGGCTGCCAGCACACATTGCCGGCTCATGTCGAGCTTCTTGTCCACCAAGTCCTTCTCCACAGGGCTGCTCTCCAGCCATTCTCTGCCCAACTGCTATTTTTGCCTGGGATTGATGTGACCCAGGTGCAGGACCTTTCACTTTGGTTGAAATTCATGAAGTTCGCACTGGCCCACAGGTCAAAGCCTGTCCTGGTGCGTAGGAGAACACAACCCAAATTGTAAGATAAAGTGCATCAGCTCAAAGCTCTACTGTTGACTGTTACCCCAGCAGTCTGAGTTACCAATCTGTCTTGGAGCTGCTGACCTTGTGTAAGATCTTAACATTCTCCCATTCTGAAGGAAAACCCATGGTTTAAACCACATTCGTGGCAAGTCCAGCTGACGCATGGGCAGGCCATGTGCACAAGCAGGAATGATTTAGCAGCCCAGATCCTGGGCCATGGCTTGTTATATTACAATAACTTGGTCACTTTTGATGGCGTGTCTCAGATTTGGCCTGAGCCCTGAGTGAATAAAATACACCTGGAGCATGCAGCGATTGTGGTGTTGCTTGGATGCAAATAGATCCTCTGATTGTTGCCCTCTACATCCCCTGTGGAGCAAAAAGTCCATTGCAGTTCTGAGCTCATTGATTTTGTCTCTTTGGAAATGAGACTGAAGCCCATGTTCATCTGGAGGTAAGTGCGTTGGGAACATTGGCATGGGGATTCGATCCCCCTGAGCTCACCCATCGTCTCTCTAGTGTCTTCAGGGAGGCAAGGATCTTTGCAGATAGACTTGTCAAGTTGCCACTCAAGTTGAGCGCCTGCTATTCCCATTTCCTCTGGTGCTTCAAGGAACTGGGACAGATAAATGGAACTCCACATCCTCTTGGGATCCATCCACGTGTTCAGATCAAGCACTGAGACCTCTTTGAATCTCCTTGTAACTTTTTCACATACCGTTTTCGGTTTCAGAAGCAAAATGCCCCATTGTTGCAATAGCCTTGCATGCAGGTGGTTTCTTTTTTAGACGTGACACGAGCCCATCTTCATCGTTTTCTTCATAGTTCTCGCAGGGTGAGACTCATCACAGCACGGGGCCTGCACCAGAACCCATCCACAGCTGAAATGTGGCTCGTAGCTGCAGGGCTAGTGTGTTTGGCAGAAGCGGGGATGCACTGCATGATGAGAATAAGGAATTGCACTCCCTCTCCTGGCTATACTCTCCCCTACCTTTTCCTAGAGTGGAAGACACTAAAGCTTCATGATTTTTGCAGACCATGGTCATGGCCGGTGCAAGTACCCTGTTATATCCACAGTGATCAGAGTTAAGCATATCATGCGCCGTTATTTCAGCTTATAGTTTTGTCAAAGGGTAATTTTTTGGGCAAAATATTTTCCATGCCAGATGTCTGCCTTAGTCTGAAGTTCTTTGGAAAGTTTCAGCCAAACAATTTTGACCTTTTCAAATAATGAGGGGAAAGCACGGTGTTTTGCCCAGATTTTGAAAAATAAATAATTCCATGAAACTGCTCTAAGAGAGAAAAGCCTCCCCGCATTGAAGAAAGAACATAAAATTTGGTCCTGCTGTCAAAAAGTGCCAAATGCAGGAAAGTATTTTTAATTTTGACTTAGTTATAAACTCTGCAAATCATGGTTTTCTTGTGCTCTACAGATCCAGTCACAGGTTAACAACACTGTTCTCTGAGGACTTTCTGAAGCAGGAATGCTCCAGCCCAGGGCTGCAAAGTCTTAAGTATTGAATGGGTGCTTCCAGTGCTGGAAATAAGAACTTGGGGAAGTGAGGAAAGCTGGGGAGAATAGAGAGGTTCAGAGGTGAGAGTGGGAGGTGTAGGAATGGGGTCAGAAAAGAGTGGATGCTGTTGGATATCTCTTCATCAGAGGGAAAACACAAAAAGGTCTAGAAAGAATAGCGAAAAAGAAGATTCCCTGAGGAGTACAGGACCAGGGACTCTCTCCTTGCTTCTCCAGAAGCTATTCCTCTCGGTGGCAAGAAAAGGAGGGTCAGGTGCTCTCAACTTTGTGTAAGCAATCTCCCCAAGCTGGAAGAGTTTCTTCACATAACTGGTACAGTAAGAGATTCAGAGTTTGTTTGCACTGCTGTCATCCCAGCAGCAATTTCTGAGGGATGCCTGATGAGCACATCTGGAGGATATTTGGCTGACATGCTATGGAGATCCACTGACTGATCTGGGATATCCATAGGAGACACTGCCACGCAGCAGTGCAGTGTTGCAGAGACGCAGGTCAAGCTGACTGGAGCTCTGGGCTTCTCCTCCCGGCACCTTGCCTCTGACATCTAAACTTGCACTGGGTGTTTGGACACAGCCCCAGAAACTGGGGCACAGATAGCATTTGACTCTCTCTTTTCCTGGCAAGAAGATTGTCTTCTACCTTTATAACACTGCAAACCAGATACCAAAAAGGCACTTTCGCCATCCAGTGGAGGCAAGTTAGTTAAAGTACTTAAGTGTTGACTCAAAGTGCCTTTGGGGGAAATGGCACGGAGCAGCATCCCTAGTTAAAGAGGCTGTCTGAGTTTAGCAATGGTCTTGTGTTCCCAGGATTTGGGCCAAGGTAAATTGTCTGAAGAGTAAATTTGGAATGAATATTTTGCCTCCAGGAGAAATAGAGTTCTGCCAAGAATCCCTCCTAAGCTCTTAGATGCAATGGGGAGGCAGCAAGTCCCTCGTATATCCTTGTTACTGGCCTTCCCTTGTATGTAGCAAATGCTGCTTTTAGCAGTTAAAGTCAAGAAATACAGATTTGGAGCAGAAGGGGGCAGAGAGCCAGGAGGGACCTGTGGATTTAACTTGCTTTTATGAAGTAGCCTGAGCTGATTGAACGGCATCTCCCCGGTGGGGAGGAGAGGAAGGCAGAGATTAGGATAACTGCGCTCGCCGTGCTCCCAGCTTTGCGATTACAAGCCCATGTTCCCCACCGTGCCAAGTATTTTAATGCATCACGCTGTATATGAGAACAATCAGAATACAAAGAGCTTCCAGCCATACCACCTGCCCAGACCCTGCTGCCCTGGATGCATCCCTGCCCCTTTGTCTGTTTTGTGGATAAGGCAGGAGCCAGGCGAGGTCTGCTCTATCTGAGAGATGGTGGATGTTTCTCTGTTGGCTATATCCAGCTTCTTTGACCGGGAGCCCTTCAGTTTTCTGAACTGTTTGCCCTGCAATGGGAATAGTGAACAGAAACAGTTGCAACGACTGGACTCTCATGAACTGCATGGCTCCCTTCCTCACTGAAGAGGAGTATGGCTGTAGCTCAGGCCCATGGGCATCTGGGTTGTCTAAATGAGGCCCTTCTGTGTTAGCTGAGATGTTTGAGGTAATCTCTGGCCTTGCCTTCAGCCACCGGTCCAGGACATATCTCCTGTGATACCTCTGTCATGCCCATAAGGCTCCGTCTCAGTACATAGAGCATCTAGGTAGAAAAAAAGAAATTAGTAAGAAATTCTTTTCACTGAGGGTGGTGAGACACTGGCCCAGGTTGCCCAGAGAAGCTGTGGATGCCCCATCCCTGGAGGTGTTCAAGGCCAAGCTGGATGGGGCTTTGAGCAACCTGATCTAGTGGGAGGTATTCCTGCCTATGTCAGGGGGGGTGTGTGGAACTGGATGATCTTTAGGGTCCCATCCAACCCAAAGCATTATATGATTCTATGATTGTATGACCTCACGTGATAATGGAAACCTACCTTTGTTTAGGAAATGGAATTGAGCCCTTGACATTCACGCTGCATGCAGGCTGTCTTGAGATGTGACATTCCTGCTGGTAGGCTCAGCAGTTACTTCCTTTTGTTCTCCATTCAGCCAGGCTGCCTGGATGAGTGCACCACGACAAGGTGGTGGCTATGTTAAGCCACCCCTTCCCAGAGGGCTCCAGAGTTTTGCCAGGCCAGATGACGGCATCAAGATCCGGGTCAAGGAGCAGAATAATCCTCATTTTTCCCCTTGGACTTCAACCTCCCCTGCACAGAGATGAGACATCCCCATTTCCTATTTGAGGTGCATTAAGACAGTAGGATGGAGCCCAAAATGAATTTCTTTTAATAGTTTTTACTTAGAGCAGGTTGTTTTTTTATTTAAATTATATAAGACTTTAAAAATAAAGGATGAAAACTTGAAAGTCCTATGCTTATTACACTCTATTAAATTTCCTTAATTACCGAATTTGCAAATGCTACCAGATCAGTGGAGCAGTCACTCTCAAGGCATAGCTCATGAAGCCCTGGTTTCTTTAGGAACTAATTCACCTTTTGACAGAAGGCAACTTTTCACAGATGCAGGGAGACTATTTACTTAATTTCCATTTCCTTACCTAACATAGCTGAATGATGTCTTCATCAAGGACACAGAAGAGAATTGGCAATTTAAATAAGCAAATAAATTTAAATAAGCAAAAAAGTGTGTTTTAATCCTCCAGGAATAAAAAAATGAGGAGTGAAAATGCACTACTTCTATTTTTTTTGTTGAGAGCTTGTAGGAGTTGTTTCTGATCTCTGAGTATATCTTTCAAGTCAGGTCACTGACAAAAGGACTCTGTTAATTTATGTTGATTTTAAACAAACTGTTGTTTCCGTATTTATCCAACAAATTTAGGCTTCATCCCTGAAAGGTCTGGTTGGCAGAAACCAATGTCCCTGTTGCTAGACTCTCTCATGCTTCAAAACAAAGTGGCCCCTCTACAAAGTGCTTGCTGGGGCATGGGTCTCATGTCCATGCGAATAAGTGTTAATAAACTCATTAATAATTCATTTCTCCACTGCATTGTAGTTAAATTCCATTAAATTCTATGATTTGGTACAAACAAGTAAATACATGTGCAACACCCACTGTTCTATAATGTAAAACACTAAAGTATTAAAACTCTGAGGAGGGGATATTAATTTTTATGATGACATAAATATGTATTCCTCTCCTAGAGATGTAGCAAAACAAAGACAGGAGGGAACGTGACTGTTCAGCTCATCCATTCCCTATGGCCAAGAAAAGATTAGCTGTAATATCTGGTGCGGTTTTCCTCTCGAATACTATTACTCATCTTCCCTGATGGATATCCCACAGTTTCCGCTTTGATCACATACCCACCTACTAAGAAAAAGCTAGTGAAATATTATATTTAGTTGGAAATCAGCATGTTTTAGAAGTTACTAGTAAATGCCCTAGGGGAAAAAATACTGGAATACCTATTGCAGAACAAGATTAAAAATAAAGTAATCAAATGCCACTGTATTTGGAAAATCAGGTGATTTGTTTGAAACTGTTCCTGGAAATTTAGGTGATTTGTTTTAAACTTTTGTTGGAAATTTAGGTGACTTGATTGGAACTGTTCTTGGCACCAGACCCCACCCCAAAACCCCTCAATCCTCGCTTCTTATCTGGATAATTTAGCTGCTCTGCTTTAGTGCCAGGAGAATTGAGGATCAGGGAGAGATGCAGTGAGCATTAGGAGTGGGGAGAGCAGATTTTTTTTGGATGGCCTTGCCGCAAGGGAGAAAGTCCTTGTAAATAATCCAGCTGCTGGTTCAATGCGGCTGCTCTGCTCAGTTTCCCTTAACCCAGGAGGTTACCTAGCTTCACCAGCAAGTTAAAGCAGATATGATCTGCCAGGGATGAGCGTGGGTCTCCGGTTGTAAAATCATAACAAAGCATTTTTCTTTTCAAACTCTTGTCTAATCCAATAGGGTATGAGAAGGAATCCTGATTATACTTGTCCTTCAGTTCATTATCTTTATGATCCTGTCCCTAAAAACAATTAATTTTTAAAAAAACTTATGGATATATAGTCTTACAGGCAAATGATTTGGCTGAGCATGTGCTTCAATACTGGAAAGGGCTGGTCTTTTGTCTCTTTAATTGCCTTTTTGACCTTTTCAGAATAAAGACTTTTACATTAGCCACAGGATGGCTGCACAGTATCGGTGGCAATGAAATACACCTCCTCTTCAGATGCTATAGCTCCACAGCTATTTTGATGTTAAAATTTCTGCAGATTCTGTTACTCATCCTAGAAAGGCTCTTTAAAAACAACAAGTGTCCTGGCATTTCCAAAATTTCCACAGGGAGGCTCAGTGACTCTTTGGAAGAAATCCTAACTTTGTGATGCCAACTCATCAGCCTGTGTCAAACTATACCTGCAGAACAACTTTTGCATAGGTCAAAATGTTTTAGAAGAGAGCTCGGCATTGCTGCACAACGTTTGTAGAAGACCCTCAGTCCTGAGTGAGATGGTCTGCGTGAGAAAATCTGGGCTACCACAAGGAGAAGTCCTTCAGAGATCAGCCTGATATCTTAGTCAGAGCTTGAGCATTTGCAGCAATGACAGTGGGCAAATCTAATCTTGAGACCAGCTCTGGACGTGTGCTTTTTTGATCACGTAGTCATGAGCTGATTGGAAGGAGGTGATTAGACTATGAGAAGGGTGAGAGAAACCATCAGCAAGGAGGTGCTTGCTCCTCCAAGGAATCTGTGCTGGAACATCTCTTGCAGATTAATGTACAAACTAATCCTTTCTTGCAAAATATTACTATGGGGAAGCTGTGCCCCAGGAAAAAACCTCAATAACCCATGAGTTAGAGCGCCCATCTGGAAATGCTTGAGGAGACCCTGAAGACAAATTCATATCTTTGAGGAGATTAGTCACTTGGAAAGTTATTCAGAAGTGGGGCTTGTTCATCTTCTTTCTCTGTTTTGTATAAAATAATTAACTGTGAGAGAGACAGAGATATGTGAGTTTACAGCTCAATGCCTAGGCATTTTTCTAGAAGGGGAAGACATAGTCCCTGCTCTTAAGATTATTTAAGTTAAATAGAAATCTGCGCATAACTCATAGCTCAAGGACCTTCTTTTTACCTGAAGGAAAAAAGAAATTTAAATCAAAACTAATGAGGAGAGATGAGTGCGGAGTTTCCAGGTCAACAGTTGCCTTCTCAGCGCCACTGCCCAGGGACCACTGAAGAATGGAGACCACATATCTCAGTTGTGGACCTCGGGCTCTATGTCTTTTCTTGGACTGAACATCATCAACATGGCCAGGTTCTTCAAAAGTACCTGCCACCTTGACATCTAAATACCTATTATAAAACTAATATATGTTGATGGAAGGGAAACCTTAGGAATGGAGAGAGGCAGTAATTTTCGCCCAGATCTTGTGTTTTTTAGAGTGAAAGGCCCTGGAGGAAAGGTTTGCCCTTATTATAAAAATGATTTTTCTGGATCTGTCTCCTGGCCTTCCATCAAAGGTATGTCATTGCAAAATGAGCCCTTAGTTTTGTGTTTAGAGAGCCTTTGTTCTTGTGTTGGGTGAATTGATCTCCGTCTGAGAAAGTATCACTCACTGTCAGATTTAAAAATCAGCCCATGAAAAAGAAAAAGAGAGGACTAAATTCAAAATGTTGTGGCTCTTTTCTTATGGCCTCTCCTAACCTGCATGCAACTGAAAAAACTGTTTGACCCAATTAAATTAAGGCCTCCTTCTACACCTCCAACAGAAAAAATCACAAAAAATAAGCGCATTGAAATGCAGAAGAGAGAGGGAAACCCAGTGACTCAGGAGAGTCTCCCATTCAACACACCCAGATCCCACAGATAAGCACAAAGCCGGAGGAGTGACAGTAACTCTTGACCAGAAAAGGCTACGTGTGTTGTGCCCTTGAAGTCAGTGCTGTGCTTGAAGAGATGCTGTCTTTTTTTTTTTATAAGGCCAATTGGTAGAGTCAGAAAAACAAGACGAGCTCTCAGGCTCGCAAACTCTTCTTCAGGCCACGGAAATATCTGGTCCACATGAAACCAGGGTGTTCATGACATGCTCTAGGAGGGATGTGTTGGATAGAAGGTGGGGACTCATATGTTGTTGACTAGAACAATTATAAGCTAAGTGTCTTGTTGGTTGGCTTGGCATAAAGACTGTAAGGGAGACATTATAGCGGCATTCCAGTAGGTAAAAAGGGCCTACAGGAAAGACAGGGAGGAACTTTTTATCTGGAGGAAGTCCAAATTAAGCCATGAAGATGCTCAGCGGCCTGGATCCCCTCTGCTGTGAGAAAAGGCTGAGAGAGTTGGGCGTGAGCAGCCTGAAGAAGAGAAGGCTCCATGAACAACTTAGATCCCCTTCCAGTCCCCTAAGGAGATACAGGAAAGCTGAGGAGGGAATATTGATCAGGGAGACCAGGTTGCTCAAAGCCCCAGCCATCCTGGCCTTGAACACCTCCAGGGATGGGGCAGCCACAGCTTCTCTGGGCAACCTAGGCCAGTGTCTCACCACACTCACAGGAAAGAATTTCTTCCTGATAAGTAATCTAAATCTCCCCTCTTTCAGTTTAATACCGTTCCCCCTTGTCCTATGGCTCCACTCCCTGAGCAAGAGTCCATCCACAGCTTTCCTGGACACTTAAGGGACTGGAAGGGACTCTAAGTTCTTCCCAGAGCTTTCTTTTCTTCAGGCTGCTCACCCCCAACTCTGTCAGCCTGTCCTCACAGTGGAGGTGCTCCAGGCTTTGGAGCATCTCCGTGGCATTCGCTGGACCTGATCCAACAGGCCCATGTCCTTCCTGTGTTGAGGACTCCACAACTGGATGCAGTACTCCAGGTGCAGTCCTTCACGTTCTTTCTCCCCAGTGCTCTCACATAGTGGTAACAGCCCCTTCCCAGCCAGAGATGCCAGGGAGTTTTATGCTCCCTTTGCTTCCTAGAACAACTAAATAATTTTCTCAGGATTTCTGAGGTGGTCTGCCTGTCGATCTTTCCAGAGGTGAGCAGGAATATACTTGCTGATCTCCAGCCAAGGGGAAATGTTCTCCTCTGATGTCTTCTTTTACACAGACCAAGGGACAGCACCCGGTAAGCAGCATGCTAAGTCCACTGTTTTGATTAGGCCACAGCACAGTATTTAGAAGCCTCTTAAATTTGATTAATGACTCCGGCACATGAAGAATCCACCAGAGCCCCAGTTCCAAGACCCTTTTTTACCTTTGCTTTTAAATGCTTGCAATTAAATTTGTCCATGTTTCATGTCCTGCCATTCCACCCTGTAATCCTTGATCATTTCTCGTCAATTGTGTGGAGAGAATAATAGAAGGAGCCCCAACCCAGGGCTGACAGGGATGGAGGAGGCCCTCTGGTCCTACTGTGCCCTGCCCTGAGCAGCAGGGACATGCTCCAGCTCATGAAGGAGAAAAGTGTCTGTAGGACCCAGGTGGAAAGATCTTTCGTTAATTCTGTTATATTAGACTTCATGCTCTCTGTATTTTGGGGCAAAAAAATAGAATATTTTCTCTCAACCAGACAAATGTTTAACCAGTGCCTATTCCTAGAAGGGAAAATTAAATTCTGTTGAGCAGTTCACGTAGGTACATTCACGTTATTTTTATTCAGCAACTGCAGATTTCCATCTCATGTCTATATGCTATAAGAGCAGATGTCTAGGGACAGTTATTATACAGCTGCCCTGCTCTGTTTCCTGAAAGCCACAGCATGATAAAATGCCTGCCATAGGCTAGGCGCTCTTGTGGTTTCATATTGTAATCTCTTTCCCCCTGTCAAAAGCGGGAGCGTGTCAATCCCTTTCCTTATAGTTCCTCTTGCAGCCTTTAGGGAGTAAAATTCTTTCCCTTTCCTGCCCAGTCACCTCTCTGGCAAGGCAAACGGGTATAAACTGGGATACCAGCCCTCAGCAGCTGCTGGGGAACGGAGGAAAGGACAAGAGCCAGGCCTGTTTTTTACTGAGCTGATGTGATAAGAAGCAAAGTTCCTGTGAAGATATGCTTGTTTATTTTATTAGCAGGGCAAGGGTAATTCCTGGTCTCTTGTCATTGCTCAGCCTGACCCTATAGCATGGTGAAACCACAAGCTGCCTTGTCCAGAGTAGGCTTTTACTGTGTGGTTTAGGACTATCATTTCACAATGTGAAGATGCCCAGCAGAAAAGACACAGGTGCCCTGAGACATCCCAAAACCTTGGCAGAGGGAGGTGTGTAAGACTCCCCTCCTTGAAGGAACCGAGTTTGAGTGACCATGATTGTTTCTCCTTTGCACATAACGTATAAAATCTAAGCTGAGAAAAAAATATGCATCTTTTCCGAGCTCACCCATGCTTCTTGTGTGCTGGAGTGATGTTGGCTCTCAACTCTCCATCCTGTTTGTTGTGCTTCTGCTGGTAGGTGGAGATAAGTTTTTGGGGAAAAGTGAGGCCCTCCATTCCAGCATGTGAGTCACGTCCAGGAAAGGCAACATTAGAAGAGGCCTGGGAGATAACAGAGGCTGCAGGCAAGTGACTGCAGAGGATGTGATCTCCCAGGAGCAGGAGAAATAAGAAGGAGGTGTAAGTAGCTGTGTGGTGAAAGCCTGCTTTGTGGTCTCCTTTCTCTTCCCCAACAGATACCAGAGTAACCCAAGGTCTGGCAAGGAAGCTGCCACCACATTGAAGGGGATGAGGCATCATTCTGTGACACTTCTCATTTTCACAAAGAGGAAGCTTTTCCCCCAGGACTTTGTCCTGAGGACCAGAGACAGATGTTCAAAGAGTCCTTCTCAGTCCTTGGGGCTGCTGGCAGCTCTACAAAGACTTGTGGCCATTTACAACTGGTGAAAGCTGAATCGGTGTTCTTAAAGGTCTCTTCCAACCCGAATGATTCTATGACTCACAAAGTACTTTGCTAACATGGTAATTAGAGCTGTGCACATTTCAGGGGAGGAAAACTGAAGCCTAGAACTGAAGGCTTTTACCTGAAATCACCAGTGGCAGAGTCCAGGTCAGCCAAATCCAAGCCTATTGAGTCATGCTCTCTTCCACCCAGCTCCAAGCAAGGTTTGTGCCACCATTCGCATGGCAGTATCAGCCCTGGCTCTGGCAGAAATGGCTTGTGTGTTACAGCCATCAAAGTACGGTCTGGTAACAAGCCTGCTCTTCTCAGCCTTGTTTCTGAAGAAAAGTTTTCCCAGGAGAAGCGTGTTAAATCTCCAGCTTGTCTAAAGCACGGTTTTCCTCCAAAGCTTCTTAGTTTTATTCTCCTTTTTGCCAGTACCTCAATACAGGTGTTTTTTTTGGGCCAGAACTTCTTAAATGTCAAAGGTATCAATAAATTTCGTATATGGAATATAATAGTGAGTGATGAAATGGCCAAGTAATAGAGTCATAGAATGGTTTTTCTTGGAAGGGACCTTTAAATGCCACATGGTCCAACCCCCATGCCACGAGCAGGGACATCTTCAACTAGATTAGGTTGCTCAGAGTCCCGTCCAACCTGACCTTGAATGGTTCCAGGGGTGGAGCATCTCACAAATCTCTGTGTATTACCACTCTCAGTGTAAGATATTTCTTCCTTCTATCTAGTCCAAGTCTACCCTCTATTAGTTTAAAGCCATTACACCTTTTCCTGCCAGTACAGGTCCTACTAAAAAAGTCTGTCACCATCTTTCTCAGAAGTCAACTTTAAGTATTGAAAGGCCATAATGGAGAGTCAAACTGGAAGAGTGCCTTGCTGATATCCTCTATCCAGTGCCCTGGATTTCTCACACCCCTCTCCCTAAAGCCAGTGAGAATACCCTGCTTCTTCTTCCTCCCAAACAATGACCAATTCCCTCCTGCTGCACTCCTCTGAGCAGCATTCCAATCCGCTGATGCAATTTATACCCATAATAAGCGATTATGAATAAAAAGCCCATTTGCAGGAAAGAATATTTCCTGGCCAGTTATTCCTCTGCAAAACGTGCTTGTCATTATTTAATTTGACGCTGTTCTCCAGCAAACCTAGATTTATTGAAGTCACAGGCCGAGATGCTTTCTGTCACTCTGAGGCGATATCTGAGAATATCTGCCTTGCCTGGTGTGGAAGGACTTCCCTCATCACCCATCCCAAGTCCTCTGCCAGCTCTTGGTGCAGCCTTCTCAACATCTTGACCTTTGCAAATGTCCACTTGCTTCCTCAGAGCTAGAAGAGTGTCAATCTTTTGAATCAGTGATTTATTCTTATCTCAGTAATCATACTTTGCATTTCTAAGGGCACATTAATCGAACTATTTTGTTGTTATTTAATTCAGGGGAGGACAGTCATGAATTATATCCACGTAGACCCAGTATGCATCTGAGTTATGTGAAATACAGGAAATTCGGGATATTATTTAAGCAACACTGGACGTCAAGGAGAAAATCCAAATGTTCTATGTTACATCTTCTCATCGGCTGTAAGGAAAGTGTCATCAGATCTGGATATACCCATCTTTAGCAAAGCAAAATCTTCATAATCCCAGCTCTCAAAGATCCCCAGACGTATCCTGCTCCAGACCTCATTTGAATACCAGGGAATTTAGCCTTGACTCGAAAAATGCCTTGGCACCGATTGCTGAGATGGATCCATCTGTCCTTCTAAAAATAACTGAGAAATGGGGGAAGGAGCCTGTCCCCACACTCGGAATTTCAACACCAACTGCTCCTCCTGCCATAGCAAAGCATTGCTTCACCCCCGAGAAACCTACTCAGAAATTTTATTTAAATATATAGGAGAGAGTCTTGAGAGCTTTGCACTGTCTCTTTTTCCACAAAGGTCCTGGCTTTTCCCATTACCTCAGTGTCGCGACGGAGGGAAGACAGAGTCACTCAATATGAGTGATCAGCAAGCTTCGTTTATTGAATAGTACAGCCGTCTTTTATGCTTCGTTATAATTAGCTAATACATATTCTGCAATACATCTTTCTGATTGGCCTGTCCTCCAAACTTCAACCCCGCCCTTAGTTCCTTCTTTACAGTTACTTTCATCCTCTTTTCCCATGCCTGAGCAGTTGCAATCTCCCTGTTATCATACAACAATTACAGTCAAGGACAGGGTGTCCTTGCCAGCTCAGCAGTTACGAGGGCTGAATCCGATGTTTCTCAAGTTCTTGCTCGGCCAGCTGGATCATGTCTACGCGATCCTTCTCAGCTAGCCAGTCTCCCACAATTCCCCTGTTTTTATTTTGGGCAAGTAATACCTTTTCGGTGACTTGTTCAACTTTCTTAACTACACATCCCAGTATTGCATGTACTGCTATCAAAATCAGTATAATGATAACAACCCAACGAAGACCTTCCTTAATTCCATAATTATTTGCGTGGTTACATTAGATTGCTTAACTGCCCAACAAGCAAGCTTCTTTATGTTAGCTAAAGCACGTGCGGTCCCAACAGTGGGGATGATAGAGGCGACTACGTTAGTTGCTGTCCCCCACAACTCCACATTGTCATTACAATCAGAACCTAGGGTAGAAAGAGATCGTCTATTTCTAGTATGATATCTGAGGGTATGTGTATCTGGAGCAAACAGTGTTAGTTGGCCCAGATAGCAGGGGCCTAGCGTAACATTAAGGCTATTAATTATGCATGATGCAGTTTCAGACACCTTGTCTTGGTTAGTACAGTTGCCTGTAAAGAACCCTTTCATTACAGTGGCTAGATGCTCAGGGTCTCCTATAGGCGCGGCAAACAAACAGGTTCGAAAGGGATCAGTAGCCGAGGCGAGGGACAGACAAAAGGAGGTCTGCCCTGTTTGGTTGGCCCACGTGACCCACATGTTTTTAGTTGGTTGCACTTCGTGGAGGCTGAAGGCAGCGACGCCACCCGTGTTGCCGTGGGGTCCGTTGGCGAGGAGGCATAGTAGCAAAACGACGACACAACTCCCCCCAATCCTGGGGACTGACCATCCACAGGCGGGGGACCTTAATGCCATCCCCGCACACTCTGGTCAAGATTTGTGATTGTTGTTGCCCAAGGATTCTGTTAACCTCCCTGGTGATCTTCCAGCGCACCCTTGCCATGGTCTTTTGCTCCTCGCTTTCATACAATTGTGCTCCTTGGAATTCTGCAAGTACCATTCCAGGTCAATTTGCTTTATTGGCACCCATATTGTGCTTGGCGGGGTGCCATCCACCTGTAGGATACAGCACCGACCCTTCCTGATCAGATCTGCTAGCGTGGCAATTTTTTCCTGTATTATCCGCCGTGGTTGTAGCGGAGGGGCTATCCATTCTAATACGATAGTGGTGGACCCCTGCTTCTCCCCCGTTTTTATTTTTTTGCTGAGTTAAGGCTGCCATAAGATACTGCTCACCACATAAAACAAAGTCAATGGGCAGACCTTCAACACGCCGATGCGTGGAACGCGTAGTTACCATAGAAGCTATTTGTTGCAGCGTTTGTCTTTGTTGCTCAGTAAGCTGCACTGGCGTTGCAGGATCTGTTCCGAGGCTTCCGCTTGTGGCTGGCCGGAGAGGAAGGGGTTGTGCGCTGCTGGGTAGGCAGCCGCTTTTTGTGTCGGCGCGGGGCGGCTTTTCCCGCTGGGTCGTCCGTTTCCCGATCCAGCTCGACGACAGGCAGCTTTGTTGTGAGTGTCTGATCGACAGTTCTTGCACCACACGGAGTTGGCATTGCAGTCCCGCCTCATGTGTCCGGCGACGCTGCAATGGAAGCACCGCAAACGAGGTGTGCCGCAGGCATTTGACCGCCCAGCAGAGGTTTGCAAAGGAGCAAGGGCTGCTAAAACCTGACTCTGCGTAGCCTGCGCGTGTTCCTTTAAACTATTCCCTAGCTCCTTTACTGCCTCAACTAACATTGCCTGTGGCCCCACCGGTACCTGTGCCATTCTTTCTTGTCCTTCCTCGATGGTCCATGTCCCTGGCAATGTAGCCAAGATGTTACGCGTGGCCGGATTACTATTTTGTATAGCACACTGCTTTAGTATAGTGCCTTTGAGATAATCGGGCACCCTGGCTACCTGTATGGCGTTTGCTACTCGATCGATAAACAAACCAAATGGCTCCTCTCTTCCTTGCTTAATACCCATATATGAAGGGATTCCTTTTTTTTTTTTTCTTTTTTTTTTTTCGTTTTTTTTTCTCTTTTTTTTTTTTTTTGAGTGAACGGCTTTTTTTTTTTTTCCTCTTCTCTTTTTTTTTTTTTTTTTTTTTTTTGCTCAGCTCGGTGTTGCAACGGGGCGTTAGCGACTGCCTGCCACGGCTTTATCAACTTTTTGGCTGATTTATTATCGCATATAACTTCGTCAAGCAATTTATCCCCATATTTACGCCATTCCTCGTGTTCAAAAACCGTATCTGGATTATCAAAGCAACCTCTCGCTACTCCATACACTAATAACCCAGGCAACTCCCTTTTACAATCTATACCCTGAATGCTCCGCTTTTCTAAAAAGCATTTGAGCAAATCGTACGCCGCTTGTCTATTCATACCTTCGTCAGCGCTGTTGCAGCCTTTGCAAGACCTTGGCGGCGCGTGGCCGGCGGGACCCTCTATAGGTGCTCCCGGGCGCGGGGATCAATCCCTTAATCCCTTTCGCCTCCTGCGCTGCTTTCAGGACCGGTACCCAGGCTCCGTCAACTCGTGGCTTGCAGGTTCAGCCCTCTCTAGGGTCCCTGTTCGGGCGCCATTTGTCGCGACGGAGGGAAGACAGGGACACTCAATATGAGTGATCAGCAAGCTTCGTTTATTGAATAGTACAGCTGTCTTTTATGCTTCGTTATAATTAGCTAATACATATTCTGCAATACATCTTTCTGATTGGCCTGTCCTCCAAACTTCAACCCCGCCCTTAGTTCCTTCTTTACAGTTACTTTCATCCTCTTTTCCCATGCCTGAGCAGCTGCAATCTCCCTGTTATCATACAACAATTACAGTCAAGGACAGGGTGTCCTTGCCAGCTCAGCAGTTACGGGGGCTGAATCCGATGTTTCTCAAGTTCTTGCTCGGCCAGCTGGATCATGTCTACGCAACCCTTCTCAGCTAGCCAGTCTCCCACAACTACTTCTCTCTTACGAGTGAAGTTAATCACTCCACCCACAACAGCATCATAGGGGACTTGTACTAGGAAGCCCCATTTTCCCACATCATAGGAAAACTCAGTGGGAAAAGAGTCACCAAATAATGAAGGAAAAAAATATGAGAGTCCAGAAATACCAAGAAAGGAAGGCCCTGTTCAGTCCCATGCAAGAAACCAACCCTTTATCTTTTGCGTTTAGGGGGAAGTTGAACTTAAATATAACCCCTGAAAGTGAGTTTAGAAAGAGGTCTTCCCTTCTTAGCATCAACAGAAACCTTTTCTCTCTTCTCTGTTGAAAAGATATGCAGACAAAAGAGGCTGTGAATCTCTTTTCTTTCATCATCCTTTCCTTCTTCTCTTGTAAGGGAGTGGTGGTTTTTAAAGTGCAAGGTTTTCCACAGAAAATTTGTTATTGTTGCTGCAACCCCACAAAGAAATGAAAACTTACTCCATCAAAAATAAAAATCCAAATTGAATGATAAGGCACACATTGCGGGGGGAGGGTGGGTGGGATAAATATAGAAAGGAAAAAAAACATGTTATATGAACATAGTTTTAATCCCCCACACCTTATTTACTTTTTGAAGCCCTTATGTTACCTTCATCTTTATGGAGCCAAGGAGTTAAGATGCTAGGGTGAGAGTAAGGATGTTAAAAGTTAAGGCATAAAGTTATTGGGCTAATTTATAAAAAAAGAAATCAATAATGGTTATTAAATACGGAGACACTACCAGTGTCTCAGGAAGTCCTTGAGACAAGTCTTTGGAAGAGCATTCAACATAAATACCAAGATATATGTTTGGTAGTATTTTCTTATTGGAGGTTCTTATTGCCCTTGTTGGCTGCTGCTTACTTGTTCTTCTGCTAGGGATAACAGCAGCAGCAGTATCAATAAGCCCTCTCTAAGCAGGTGTGTGATTTGGGCTAAAGAAAGAAAAGGAAGAGGAAAGGGTCAAAAAGTTAAACATAAGAATAGAGATAACTGCAGGAGTACTCTCATGGTTTCGGCTGAGAGTGCACCAAAAAGTTGGGAGGAGACACAGCTGGGACAGCTGACCCCAACTGACCAAAAGGATATTCCATGCCATAATATGTCATGCTCAGCATATAAAGCTGGTGGAAGAGAAAGGAAGGGGGGGTTGTTTGGAGTTATGGTGTTTGTCTTACCAAGCGACCATTAGGCATGATGGAGCCCTGCTTTCCTGGGGATGGCTGAACACCTGTCTGCTGAAGGGAAGTGGTGAATGAATTCCTTGTTTTGCTTTGATTGTGTGCATGGCTTTTGCTTTACTTATTAAACTGGTTTTATCTCAACCCATGAGTTTTCTCACTTTTACTCTTCTGATTCTCTCCTCCATCCCACTGTGGGGGGAGTGAGCGAGCAGCTGCATGGTGCTTAGTTGCCGGCTGGGGTTAAACCACAACAAGGACTCTGAGCAGAGCAACCTTGAGAGCACCCACCACTCCCTGATACGTGTAAACAGATCATGAAAACACTGTGCAGTCTGAAGTCATCACAGAACATGAAGATGGAAATAGGCCCCACCATTAACTTGGTCTCCCTCATCAAGCTTCCTTCTCCTGGTGCTATGGATGACCATAAGGAGATCATGAGGAGGTCTCTGACCTGGTAAGGCCTCAGATGGAGAGGGAGAAATGTACTCTGAACCTCAATGAGCATTTCTGAGCTCCTCCAGCAGCCCAGAAGTGGGTTACTCAACATACAGAGTACAGCATTTCCTTCTTGCTGCAGCATAGCCACGCGGTGGATTCAGCTTGAGTCTTGTTTTTACAACTACCTTGGAAGTAATTGCATGTCTTTTGTTTTTTTAAGAAACTTATAGCTGGTAAATGAACCTGATGATAGTGCCAGGGCTGTGTGAAGTGGGTATTGGTTTGGTGGCTGTTCCTAGGAAACCTGGAGTGATTCTGACCTTTACCCTTATGATTCTTCACATTTTAAAAGAGAGGTATTTGAGGCAGCTGCTCCTATGGCCATGTAATGTGGGAGGTTGCCAATAGCTCTTTTCCACATGGTTCTATGCAGGAGTGGTTTTTTCTGTGTTTTTCTTTCTAGACTGGGGGATGTCTCCTCGGTTTAATATGGAGAAAATTGGTTTTTATTTTCAGCGACTACACTTTTCAGTTTAGGAATTGTCAGAATAACTCAATTTCTCTAGCTTATTGTGGTTTTTTTTTTTTTTCAGATGCTTTTTGGCAATAGAAATGTTTAGATTTGAAGATGTAAGCCCTGTGTAAAGAAATGCTTTTAGTCTGAGATGTGTTGAGATGTTAGGATGTCACGGAGAAAAACTGAGAAGTCATAAAGAGCAGTTTGTTACAGACTTATATTTGACCTGCAGCTAAAATGCAAACATTTTCATCTGGGTAGGGGGAAAAACATACGAGAGAAGAGAGAGAAAAAGTGAGTCAATAGTTTATTTTCTGATTTGAGTGGGGTCTTTTTGACATTACATAGTGTCCACTGAACTGAATGTAAGTTCTGCTTGATTTGATGGATCCTTGTCTTGGTGAATCCTTTCACATTTTAGCTCACTCAGTAGTTAAGCAAAATCAGAACTAGAAAAAGACAGAATTGTCAAGAATGTGTAAAAACATTGAGGCCAGTATTGTTAACCACTTTACATAGCTGTTTCAGTATGGATTAGACATGCAATATGCAACAGTAATAAAAATGAATAAGAAATCTAAACATCATCAGTTCTGAGGGATCTAATTTGTCATTCTATTATGCTTAGTCTCTGTTTATGCACTGAAGTTCTTGTTTATATGTGAAACAGCTGTAAAGAGTAAAAAAAAACAAGCTGGAGGGAAAGGCTTCTTATTACTGAGCTGTAATATTTCAGAGGGCTACACAGGATTTTCATTAGAATATGATTGTGTGCTTCCTATGTGTAGTTGGGACTCCAATATGTCAGTTACCTAATATCAAAAACCAAATTATTGGTGTTAGGAAACAAAGAAAGAAGAAAACTGATGCCCATATATCTCTCTAAGGAAAAATTTGTATTGTTCATATCTGGTTAACATATTCATAAAGCTGTCCTATGATATCCTTTAACTTACAGTCAGAGATGGTCAAAGCAGGTGTTTTCTCTTGCATTTCTCTTATCACTGACAGAAATCAATAGAAGACACTTTTTTTAAGACAGGAGAAGGATTAGTACCCAACTGTCACATTGTGCTGTACCAGTCTGTAACGTACAGGTACACACAAAGTGAAGGGTTTGATTTGCAGCTGTTCTGGTGGTAGAATCAAATATCCACATCACACCTTTATGAGCAATTAAGTTGATGGCCCTACATGTTCATGGGTACAGAGGTGGCTGCTGGAGAAACCTGTATCTGCATGACAAATGGCACATGCTAAGAGAGTCCTGGGTGAGTGACTTTGACTTTGGGTGCAGTAGATGGAAACTGCTTTGAAGTGCTCAGGTAGATACTTCACAACACCAAGTATAGATCCAGTGTTGGCACCAGAAAAAAAACACCACCTCCTATTTACTGAACTGCTAACGCAGATGTAACTCTGGTTGCCCCAAACTGCAACTGAATTAAATTTGAGCTTTCAAGAGACTTTGGCAATTTTGCTTTGTATTATATATCAAAGGTTTAAAAGTATCGTACCCACTCTTCTGTTGTGATTGGTAGTTGCACAAGTAAGAAAATGCTCATACACCTCTCTGGTCTTTAGACTAGCACCTTGCTACATTATGATAACATTGACATTTGGAACATAACAATGCTCCAGCCTAAGGTGAATTCTGTTTTGTCTTTTAGGCTGATCACATCACGGCTCAAATACCAGCTTTGATATACATATGGAATAAGTTACCTTACACTAAATGAGTAGGTGGGATTGGGGCCCTTGAGGTTGATAACCGAGTAGCATCTTGTCTCTTGTTTCTCAGTGTAATAGCTTACAAGTCAACCAATCTCCATGAACTTACGAGCTTCTTTGCAAAGTAACTTAGCAATTTGTCATCCTGATGTCTGTCTTCATGCCATTTTGGAAGTTCTTTATTTGGATAGAAATTATGTCAAGAAAATACTCTTTTACAACACCAAATAATGGGAAACATTTTAAAGGATTTTCTAGAAATGTTTCACAGAGTTATGAGCTGTTTGACTTTGGTTCATTAAACAGTTACCAAGATGACAAACACCCATTTAAATACTTTTCTCAAGGATTTCATCATATAACACTGATACACACAAAAGGGTACTAATGAGATAAATGCTCCCAGAACTTAAAACTGTTAGTCACCTTTTTGTAATTATTACATTTTTAAAAAAATGTAGAAAATATATACAAGAAATATTCATTTCAACTAACATGGTACTAAAAATGTTGACTCCATTCCTTTTTGCCAGACTAATTTCTTTGGGCATCAATTTTTCAGTATTAAAAATCAGTGGAGTATTTATCTCAAATAGGTAAATTTTCCCTTCCTTTCCTGTGGTGATAAGAAAGAGACTAACGGGTAAAAAATACCTCTATATCATGTTAAGTAATTAATGTAACTACTTGTTGCAAAAAGGAAAATAAAATCAAGTGTTGTTTTATGGAGGTGACATCCTTACACTGGGCCAACAGGAAGGTTTGCTTTTCAGCTTGTCGATCATTTTTGTGCTTGAAGAAGGTTTAGGATTTAAACTATTTTTGTTTTAATTGACACATTCAATTTAGCACAGTTTAGCAATGACTTCTTGTACGAAATGGACTTTTGCATGAAAAGCATCACACAAAAAATAGGCTTACTAAGCTACCCCCATATGCATTCAATTCTACCCTGAAAAACACACAAAGCAGAAAATTGCTTTTTTCAAGCCCTACTGGCAAAAAGGTACTCAAGCAGTTTCACCCCACAGGAAGGCTGAAGCTAGTCTGTAATAACCACAGCTCCACTGAAAACAGATTAAAACAAACTAATTCAGAACACAAGATTGCTAATTCCCTCTTAGATTTATCTTTGATGATCAGACTTTAGCAGGAAGTGCCCACAGATGTGAATAAATAATTGTTCAATATCACTTTAAAATGAAATGATGACATATTTATTCCCAAGTAAGAGGGAAACCGATGGACAAAAATTTTAGTGTCACATCATATAATTTTGTTGTATCTAGTTTAAAAAATTAGGGCCTGCATTTTCAGAATATTTTGTATTTTTTGTCACATCGGTGTTTCCATCTGGACAGCCACAAAATTACAGGCACTGAGTTAGTACAATGCATAGTTAATACGGTTCATCATCACATCAGAAGTAGGTGACAGGATAGCCACATATTTAAAAATAAACTTAAAAAATATTATTGATAAGTGTAGGTTTTTTTTCAAAGTGGATACTATTTTGCTTTATGCCATAGAAAAAGGACAAAGTTTCAGGCTGGCCTGAACACATGAAGTTCCACATGCTGAAGTCCACAAGAATTGTCTCCTTACACCAGAGTTAAATTAACCAAGCTACTGTCTATGTTGCAAGCAGTGCTAAATTCATGGACCTGCTCAAGACTGGCTCTGTGCACATTTAGATGAGGTTGGAGATGCTGACAGAAGTGTGTACTTTCTTATTACATATCTTTATGACTTAGTGTATGGTTTATATTTGAGAGATCATATTCTCAGTTTCCTCATTACCACAAATGAATTGCATTCACAGCACCTTTCTCCTCCAGGCTGACGGGGGCCAGCCCCGCCACCAGCAGAAACATTTGCTCTGCCATCTTTCTTACACTCTCTCGTGCCCCTGTACTCTCCATGCTGTGGCTTGAATGTCAGTGGAAAGCACACGGACAGGAATTTACTATGAGCTCAGTACCACATCACTCCTAATGTTTATTCCAGACAGGCTAAACTGGTATCTCTAGAGATTGCCTTGCCAGTTTGGCTGAGTTAGGCTGCTTGGACCTTAAAATAACGCAAAACTGGTCAGTGCAAAATCATTGAATTCTGAACCAAATCAGAGATCGAGATCAAAATATTCACAGGGGAAAGAGTCATAGCAGAACAATTATTTTGATAGGGAATATATCATTGTTTTCAGTAAGAAAGATGTGGCGGGTTGACCCTGGCTGGATGCCAGGTGCCCACCAAAGCCACTCTGTCACTCCCCCTCCTCAACTGCACAGGGGAGAGAAAATATAACAAAAGGCTCGTGGGTCAAGATAAGGACAGAGACACCACTCAGCAATTACCGTCATGGGCAAAACAGACTTGACTTGTGGAAATTAATTTCATTTATTGCCAATCAAATCAGAGTAGGATAATGAGAAATAAAACCAAATCTTAAAACACCTTCCCCCCACCCCTCCCTTCTTCCCAGCCTCAACTTCACTCCCTGTTTTCTCTACCTCCTCCTTCCCCTATGAGCAGAGCAGGGGGATGGGGAATGGGGGTTGCAGTCAGTTCATCACATGTCTCTGCCACTCCTTCCTTGTCACTCTCTTCCCCTGCTCCAGTGTGGGGTCCCTTCCACAGGAGACAGTCCTCCATTAACTTCTCCAGCATGGGTCCTTTCCATGGGGTGCAGTCATTCAGGAACAGACTGCTCCAGTCCCCACGGAGTCACAAGTCCTGCCAGCAAACCTGCTCCACCATGGGCTCCTCTCTCCACAGGGTCCACAGGTCCTGCCAGGAACTTGCTCCAGTGCAGGCTCTCATTGGGATCACAGCCTCCTTTGGGTACATCCACCTGCTCTGGCTTGGGGTCCTCCATGGGATGCAGGTAGATATCTGCTCCACCATTAACCTCCATGGGCTGCAGGGGGACAGCCTGCCTCACCATGGTTGTCACCATGGGCTGCAGGGGAATCTGTGCTCTGGAACCTGGAGTACCTCCTCCCCCTCCTTCTTCACTGACCTTAGTGTCTGCATACTTGTTGCTCTCACATATTCTCTCTCCTGGCTGCTGTTCTGCAGCAATGTTTTTTCCCTTCTTAAATATGTTACCACATAGGTGCTACCACCATCACTGATTGGCTCAGCCTTGGCCAGCAGCAGGTTTGTCTTAGAGACAGCTGGCATTGGCTCTGTCAGACATGGGGGAAGCTTCTAGCAGCTTCTCACAGAAGCCACTCCTGCAGCCCCCCCCCCCCCCAAAACCTTGCCATGCAAATCCAATACCTATAACACCTATAAGTTTAGATAACACTAAACTGCAGTTCAGAAGTTGAAGAAGTAGAGTAAAAAATCTGTTTTATGGTAGTAAGGTGATGCCTAGAGCTGGAGGAGAGCAGTAAAAGTGAGCCAAGAAAGGTGTGTTTAGCTTCCAGGCATGCCTGTGGAATAAAGAAGCTAAAGTTGGAGAGTGGAGAGAAAGCGGCTAGTGGCTAGCAGCTACCAGTGCAACTGGTGCAACAGGCCTCTTGTAACTAAGGGGGTCTGGCCAGAGTGAGAGTAAACAAGGTCTCAGCTGCAAGTCCTCTGCTGGGGAGCAATGGCCTGAGAACAAGGGGCAGCGTGAATGATGGGAGAGGGGATGGATGAGGAAGTGGGAGGGGGAAAGCTAAACAGGTACAGCTGGGGACTGTGATGAGCTCTAATGGTGAATTTAATTTCAGAAATTTGGTGTTAGAGGAGATAAAATGCTGCAGGATGTTAATGGCCCCTGGGGTGGGAAAGAATAAATGCCTGTGGATTAGTTTGTTGGTAAGAAATATTTCATCTGCCATCTATAGAAACATGGGGTGGCTTCTTCCATACAAGGGTTGAAATTTACATCAGTACTGGAGATCTGTTTAAGACTGTGTGCGGGTTAAATACACTGGATCCTCATCCCATACACAGTAAGGCAGCTACAGTGGTGATTAATTAGGTACTCCTACTCCCAGCATTTGAGAGTGATTTATTGAGACACATCTCTAACCTGGTCCATTGTGTTGACTGGATTAATGGAGTGAACTGGAGAAGTTCACTGGCAATGGTAGATACAGAGCAGGAAAGCATTAACCCTTGGAGCTTTCTTATCTAGCCTATTGACAGAATATTAATTATGATAAATCATACACATCTCACCTATTTTTTGATAGCTAACCACATATTTTTATTCATGCATGATGAAGATACTGTATTGAAAATAATTTGCACATAAACATTTTAGAAAAATATGGAGATAATGCTGAATTTACAGGGTCCACTGTAAGCAGGAGACTATAAATGTCTTCCTTTAATTCTTGGCTATTTACTTGGAGCAAGTAAAATAAGTTATTTTGGAATATAAATTGGGGTATCATTAGATTGCATATATGCAAACATTAATGATGCATTATAAATGCTGTGTTTTTCCTGGACCTGTCTCTAGCAGGCTTATCTTCTCAAACTTGGAACCATTTCTGAAGTCATGCAATTAAATGGCATTCCCTAAACCACGCTTATACTCTAGGTTACTGGCTTACTCAGAACTTCAGACATCAGCTCTGTGTGATTGTAATTTGTGGTGCATGAGCTATTTTTAATACCTAACATACACAGGTATCCAAGACAAAGCAGGTGCATCCCACAACAAGGGAAGTGCTAGCACAGTATCCAGGCAGCCTTCCTAGGCTTCAGAGATTTCAGTCATCTCTTCCTAGGGGAGCAGGATCACTGTATCTCACATGAGGATTGTCTGCTTCCAGCAGTGAACAGGGCTGTGATTGTAATTTGTCTAGTATTGCTTATGCTACTTCACATTTGCAAGATGATATTCCTCAGTCATCACAAGTATATGTGAAGGACTACTTATTCAGTGGACTTTTCACAAAATTGAAGGATAGTTCTGTTCAAAAAAACAGATGGGCAAGAACAGGGAAGAGAGAAATTCCCTAAAAATTGAAAGCATTTTGTTTCAAGATTTTCAAAATGAAGCATTGCTGGTTTTAGTTTTGATTTGACAAACAGAAGGAAGGAAAATAAAGTAAATAAAACATTTTATTTTGTGCCGAATAAATATTAAAAATATTTTAAAGCTTCAGATTTAGGGACTGAATTAATGAAGAAAAAAAAATATAAAAACATTCTATTTAGTACTACCTGAATGGAAATTATGTCCAGTTAATGCAGAAAGCCACTACTTGCATAGCTCTGATTGCTCTATTTATACATTTTGGCTGAGCTGTGTCTAGACTTTGAGGCAGTTATGCTCTAATGTTGCAGTTTGCAGTCCTGGTTCCCCAATTCTGGTTTGCCCTGATGGGGGCCCTGGCTGGGTTACAGCACGGATCCTTTCTGGCTTACACACGGTGGCTCACAGTAGTAGAAGAAAGGAATAGGATGTGCCAGGTACTGTCCTTGCAAAGCAAGGCAACTTGGTGAAAGCCCAGACCCGGGAACTGGGAGGTGTTCTTGCTTCCTGCTGTTCCCACACAGACAGAGCTGAGTGTTTATGCATTGTTACTAGTCATTTCATTCATAGACAAATACACAGAAAAAGCAAGTATATGTGCAACTTATCCTGCATTGTGTGCCCTCATTGAACCTGCACTTCTAAGGCCCATTAGAAAGGGTCAGTTTGCAGCCCTGCTTGCATCTCTTTCCATGTGGTTTTTCTCCACATTAGCTCTGCAGTTACGCAAAAGAGCTGCTAAGATTATCCAAGGTATATCCTCAGATTCCTCCTGTAGCATTAACATTAACAAGAAACTGGATCATAGTATGTAGAGGGGAGCTCATCTGTCTTCAGGGACACTTTGTAGAGCCACTTCTAGCCTCCCAATACAACTAGCAGAGACACTTTCAGTTACATCTGTTCCAGTTACACCATAAAAACATAAATCATCACCACAAGGCCAGTCATTTCTGCTTGTAACTAAGCTGCTACTGTAGAGGGATATAGGGAGAATGGCTATAAAACCTTTCTTCTATTCCCTGCCCTGCTTCTCTTTCCTTCTCTGTTATTCCAAGGGTCTACAATACAATCACTTTCTCTCAGAGGGATAAATTATTCCATTGGAAAGTGTTTTTTTTTTCTGCAGCAAGATTTGTACCTCCATATAATATGCATTTTTGTGAAAACAATGTAAACATTCCAGATGATCATCCCAGATGATCTAGCTCTGTATAATATCACATAATATGTCATATTTGACCACAGACATTTTTCTATATAGCTTGATGTTTGCCTCCCTAGGAATTTGCTGCTATTAGCACAGCCAAGGAGAACAGAAGTCCACCCAAAATACTCAGATTGCTTAATGTTTTCTGAGCTGGGGGGGGAAATAAATCCATTCCTCCCTTTTCCCTCTCTATATAAATATTTTACATCAGGACATGGCTACAATGTCTCAGTTAATACTTTTATTCTGTATTTTTATTCTTTGTAAACTGGTCTTTTCACAAGCTCTTTCTAGGCATACAGGCCAAGGCCAAGCTATCATCAGAATTTTAGATTTAAATTATCTTTTAGAAATGCAGGGCATTTCTAAGAAGGATGAAGGTCAGTTAAAGTGACCAGAACCTCACCAAGACTGTTTTAGCCTTTCACCCTCAGGAAACAGAAGAGGATGGAAGAAAACTTTTCCAGACTGGGAAATCACTCTTGTCACCCCATGACTGAACTATCTGCCAGGCAGAGGAAAGGGTTCATGATCAAGAGCAGTCGCTGTAGAAGTGGCCTTGCCCTTGGATCTGGCAGTGCAGCCTGGACTTCTCTTGATGCAAAAATCTTAAACATCTACTGACCAGGAGTGAGGCAAAAGATGGATGTTCAGTAAGAAGTGCTTAGTTAGGATGCAAAGGTTTGCTAACAAAACCAATTTATTTCCTTTTTTGTCACTCTCCATGCTCTGAACAGCATGACAATAAGGGACAGTTCAAGGAAGCCAAGCATCAGGACATTTTTTCATTTAAAATCATCACTGGGCTTTATAATCTAGCTGCCTCAGATGTATCTGTACTGTAAGTACTTATATCAGTCTACCAATATGAAAAAGCTACAGGAAGAAAAGAATGTGAGAAAACACACCAGTTTTAGGCATCACAGAGAAGATCCAGGTTAGACATTAGAGGCTGGAAAAGGGGAATGGCTAAATGACCTATCGGCATCTCTAATTTTTTTGTTGATTTTATGAATATTGCTTATACCTGCTAGTTTGGTTTTGTTGGGTTTTTTGATTGGGGGGGTGTCCCACAATAATAAGTGTAGACTTTGAAAGAAAAAAAAAAATAAAGCTGAAAATTGCTTGTTTAAATATTTTCTCTGCTCAAAATCAATCTTGAATTATTCATAATAGGAATGGGGAAGGAAGAAAAGTAGGACACTGAAAAATAGCATGGTTCAAGCTATGCCATTGTGTGTAATATCCTCTCTAGCCAAAGGTAATGCTATGAGGAGAAGGATTCCTTGCTGTGTGTCTTAAACTCTTTCCCTAAGAAGTGTTACAAGTCAGAGTTGGGTGAAACACAGGCCTGTTATAGGATAGCAATACTTATAGACCATAAGTAAAAATACTTCCAGGATACTTATGGTCTTATAAAGTATATACATGTGTATACATGTAAATGTTATCTCTATATTTACACAGATATAGTATAGGTAAGGTATAAATCCCACACATATTTAAGTAGGATGTAAAGTTTGCATTCTAAGTCAGCACCTTTTAGTTGGTGCCTAAATTCAATTCCCCTTACTCCTGACTAATTGATATCTTGAGAATATTTTATACTGGAAACATTCAGTCTGTAAGTCAAAACTACAGTGTCTGTTTCTGCAGATTACAGACCCCTTCCAATTTACACTCCTCACTACCAGTTTTACCCTTGGACGATCCTGCTTCTACATCTTTCTACATCTCCTTGGCCTAAGCTATTCTGTAGCCTACACAGACATGTGGTATATAGCCAGGTTGGATTTCTTCTTGAAACTCTGCTTGTACATCCTCTTTCCCTGTAGTTGTCGCCTTCAGGAGCAGTGGACACTGGTTAATGCTCATTTGGACAGCTTTTGTTCTCACAGCCACCCCCACCACTGTTTTCAAAATGGTTTCTGTTAAGGATATATTTTTGATCCTTATCTCACAGTCGTACATTTTGTTGTGGTTACATTAGCTAGTAACTGGTGTGATTCTTGGCCCAGCCAGAAGTATGTGAGATTGGGATCTTCAGCCTGAGTGAGCTGTGCAGCTGCATGTGACAAGGGCTAGCTGTATCAGGCAGGGAAACAGAAAGCAAATAGATGGAAGGGACAGAGCACATAGATTCCCTGTGTGATTGCATTTAGGGTGGGAGTCAGCAGAAACGCAGAAGCCAGGGCCATTCAATTATTTAGGGTATTTGAGATGTCTGCAGAAAGTGGCATATCTGACACAGGACATAGGGGAGACTACACCCTTATGGGGCAGCACTTGGAGACCAGGAGGAATATGCTAAGCATTTCAAGTAGGAGTAGAAATCTAAGTTAAGTGACTGAACTGATCCTTTAAGGAGGTCATTTATTGACACTATATATATATAGTCATATATGTATATAGTCAGTCTGTATATATGTATATACGTTATATGTGTGCATATGTACATATATGGATATGTATGCTTTAGTTGCACATTCACTTTAAAGTAAGTCAGCTGGAGAATATTTTAAAACAACCCCCAAGTTTTAACTCACACGTCGAGGTCTATGAGTGAATAGACGTTGAAAAAAAACTCATGAGATGCTGTTGAAGGATTTTGTATGGGGGTTGGGGAAGGATTTGTGTAACACATTTGTGTAACTCACAGGGCAGACTGGCAGAAGGGACATATGCAAAAATAATGGGGTTTGCATGTTTGCACGTTTGCACGTTTGCACAGTTTCTATCTCAATTAAATTACAATCGTAATGAAGTTGTGAACCATGACAAGAGCTCCTAGCTGCTGCCACAGTACAAATAACAGTACTTTAAAGAAAATAAAAGCAAAGATGGTCTCAGGGCCAATATACTGTAGAGAGAAAAGAACGTTTTCTGCCTGATTGAAAAGTGAGAGAATCGGTAAAAAAACCCAAGTGTTTTTAACTTGCAGCACATCAATTATTTTATTATAACTGTCCATGTGCACATATTTTCCCAATAGAAAATGCTTAGTAGGTTGCCCTTTTTCCATGGACTGAGAAGCTATTCCTCATAACTTCAGTTTACTGCAGTAAAAGGCTGTGAACACAGATGATACTGCAGAATAATGAACACGATGTACATCTGTTAGGTCCCGGTCCGATTGGTCGGTTTCTCATGTCCAGTTTCTCACAACATCCTAGCATGATTGTAATGGTAGAGGATGGAGGCTACGCAACTGAGACTGTCCTGAGACACCTTGGCTGATCAAAAATCTCTCAGCTTGTGGGAGATCAGTGGGATATAAACTCAGAACTAGTGATATTTTGCATGGAAAGAACATTTCCATGGAATGAAAGTAATTTTTCTCTAACTGGCCCAATATTATTCTTCTCTACAAACACCGACCTCTCACCATTTTTGCTGACTTCCTGCACTTCTGTTATTTCTATAAATAAAAATTCCATATATTAATTTTGTTTCCTATCTGAAAAAAAGGCTACAGCCCTTAAAAAAATTCAAGCAACTGGTAGATTGTTCTAAGCAGTTAATATCATGCTTAGGTTTAAGTGCATATTGGAATTTACTGTATTCCTTTTAGAGAACTGCTTGAGTTTTCCTGAATTAAATGCAATTTTAGCTCATATTCTTTCCTGATTTAGAGTCTTTCTGAGATTTATTCGATCTTATTTATTAAATCTTTATTCATCCCTCTATAAAACGCATCTATTTTAAAGCCAAAATGAACCACTAGAACATATAGTCCAACCTGCTCTATAATAAACCAAAGAACTCACCCAGATATGCCGGTGTAAGGTAAAACATACTGTATAAACTGCTAAAATAAAAGAAATAAAGCACTTAAGCAGCTAAGGAAGCAGAATCTCATTTTAACATGACACATTAAGGCAATATGATATTGATATAAAATACAAACCATATATGACACTCTTATTCAAGTAGCAAGGCATTTTCAAACAGTTGATAGTAATAATTCCTGGCTAAATGGAATATCTTTGAACTTTTTAAGCGTTAGGAAAGGAAAGAGCAGAAAATAATGTAGTCTAAAAGTCTTTAGTGGAGTGATTTCCTTCCAGATGCCACTGCAACTTGCTTTGAGGATCAAAAAATTCCCAACTGGTGCAATTTGATGAGCACTTCTTTTTACTTCAGATTCACTTCAGCGTCCTCTATATGCATTGTTACAGGATAAGATCAGCTTCCAGTTGTGCAATTAGGAATGTGAATAATATCTGTCACATTTATTTTGTTCACTCGTGAACACCCAAGGAAGTGAAATACATAGAGGACTGATTTGTTTGGAGAAGAGGCAAGGTAGCATATTTTATAATTTTATCATTTCAATAGCTAGGGCTATACATTTATATTAGAGAAGGCAGGATAAATAAACATACTTTGCATGTGATGAGAAAGTGATACAGCTTATGAGATCCTCTGTTCCTGTAGGTTTTTATGTCTCAACCTCAGATCAGTCCCCTTCATCACCATTTCATCAGAATAAATTGGAAATTTTTTTAAGGGGTAGGCAATTTGTCCCAGTGCCAGTACTACCTGTTTGGTTTGGTGGGTTTTTTTCTGCTGTGCTGTAAAAACCTTGTGGAGGTAATTCAAACTTCCATAGAGAGGTAGAAATGAGAGAGGTAATGAGTTGAAATTATAAACAACAATTTCAGAACTATTAGCGATATTGAGTGTCCTTTCCACAGAGTCATTAAACAAGTTCAAGAGAAGTTGCATGCCATCAGGATCCATAGCTTTTCAATTGGTGATAGATCTTCCATTGTTTCAGGAAAGGTACAAGAGGCAAACGCAATTACTCTACCAGAATATGCACCCTTCATTCTCACGAATTAATGGAGAAGAAAAATGAAGAAGGGGAATGTATTCCCACATGTAGCTGAATTTTGGAAAGTTTTTAATTTCTTCTTTTAATTTTTTTTCTAATCAACGAAAAGTCCTCCAGCTTCTAATAACTTTTTTATATATATATACTCACATTGTCACTGTAAAATCAAATCAGTCCTAAATTTCTTCCAGAAAATCTTTTCAATACTTTATCTCATTCCCAGTGATAAGGACTCAGTTCTGAAAGTACCATGCTCAGATCCGAGCAAAGACATCCATCTCTGACAAAAAGCACAGCTCTAGAAATACCTTCCCTGCTTGGCTCATGCAGCTACAGTGCTGGGAGGTCCGTCTTTCACTAAAGCAAAGGACATGGTAAGATTGAAGACTGCACATACTTCTTATGATGGAATTATTTTTTTCCCCTTTTCCTGGTTTGCTCATGTTATTCCCCATTCTTTTCTAAATCATTGCTGAAAATCTGAGTGGAGTTGTGAACCTGTGTCTATCTGACTGTCTATCTATTTATACATATATTTAAAGTTTTTTCCATGAATTCCACAAAGATCTTTTATGTAGTTCTGTTCCCCTGATTATCTTTCTAATGCTCATGGGAAAGAAACTAACTCTGACAACATCAGTGTACTATGCCGACAACAGTGAAATTTTAATCTTGCTTAGGTACTCCAGATGTTACAGCAATACAATAAAATCATAAATGGAGATACTTCTTGGGCCTTGAGTGGCACAAATACATTTTTAGCTCCATTTTATGAATAAAATATTCATCAGTAATAGAGTGTTATGCAGTACATTCTGGCTGAAGAATAGGACTGCTAAAGAGAAAAAGTTCACCATTCAGGAAGTAAACCATTTTTAAGAAACCTTTGGACCATATACAAGGTTTGCTGGAGGCAGTTTGATTTCATTCTATAGTGCCAGCCATTTAAATCACAACTAGTTCTCAGTCTGGTTTTAAAAATCTCTCCTATGAATTCTCATCACTCTGCCTCCCCATCTGGAAATCAGTCTGCCACGTCATTTCATCAAGTAGATCTTCCTCTGCTTTCCTCCACATGTGGTGGTTTCTACTTGGGAAGTCCCTCCTTGTCTTGGCTGTGGTTCCATTGCTGTGCTCGTGGAATACGCAGTCAAGTGCTATTACACTGATAAGACATCTAAAATCTATCTGTACTCCTATCTAAAATAAAGCTATACACCTGCCGGGTTGAGAAAGAAGGAATTTTAAAACTTATGCTGGCCATTATGCTCCCCTTTTTCTGAGAAGGAAGTAAAAGAATTCAGTCAGTGTAGGATAATTAAGCCACAATGCAAAGAAAAATTCTTCCTATGTCTCTAAATCTCTATCTTCACATTGAGTTTATAGTTCTGCAAACTGTACATATAAGAATGGAGGGAGGGAGAGAGAGAGATAATTGCTTGTTATTTTGGGCTTGAAGTAATATGGATGCATATCTAGGGAGTGTATACTATATATTCTAAAATACAAAAGAGTGGAGAAGGGAAGACGGGGAGGGAGGGAGAGAGGGAGTCTTTGCAGAGAGGTAGTTACAGTTTGTTCCACGTTAAACTTTTTTTTTACAGAATTATAGTTGTGACCAGTGACTGTATCCCATTCAAGGGCATTTGAAATTTCATTAAATGAATATTTTTTCAAGCCATAATTTACAGCTTGCTTTATTCATTGTAATGTAGCACAGTTCTGATTCATCACTGATTGATTGATAGTAACTTTGACATGTTAAGACACAATCTAGCAAATATCACATATGTAAACTATTTTTATATAACAAAGGGCATTCTAGTTCAACACAAGTCAATAAAATGTTGCCAATATAATGGATAGTAAGTAATTAAAACAGCTGGTATGGTTTTTTTGAATATGTGCCATTTAATAAAAAATACAAACAATCATTATATTGTTTTTTTAAACAGTTTCAACTATGTGAACATATTTTTAATATCATAAGAGCATTATGGGCATAGCTACTTCTTCTAGGAGACATACATCTTTTGTCAATAGAGCAATAAAGTAGCTAACTGCATATTTGTTGTTGATGATGTTAAACTCATTTTGGCAGAACAATTTTGGCTTCAAGAGATCTACTTTATCTTTAAAGCATCTTCTTTTGCTTCTTTTCTGCTAATATATTTCTAATGCAGCGAGTGGTTTAAAAACCTGCCAGAATAAAGATTTGCAAAGAAGGATTCAAAAGGTGACATAACTTTGTTTTTCCACAAACGCAGTAAACATCTCTCTCTTTGTCTTCTATGTAAAGATGGGGGAAAAAATCCACATAACAGACTTTACCATAATTCTCCCTTTTTCTTTTTGTTTTCCACTATTAAAAACATGTCGTACCAGTTGACCAATGGCAGCACAATGTTTCTTTTCCAATATAAAGCTTTTTTCCTTCTGTTGTGTTTTTATAGGAAATTGTGTGATTTACACTCTGGCATCACACAGATCCTTTGTCCTACCTGTTTTGTTCTTGAACTGAGCAAAATAAATATATATATTATCTTTCTTCCAATTCCTTTATCTTAAGTAAGTGAATCAGCATAATTAAAATAACATGTTTCAGAACACATACCTATCAGAAAACATTACCAACTGGCTTTGTAAATACTACCACAATAGATTCGCAAAATTGATTTTATGCTGTGTAATGACTTACCTGACTCTGCTCTTGGAGAGTTCACTTTCTGGATAACATGACAATAAAATTGTATTAACTCGATGTACTTACTGATTTGACAGGGAGGAGACAAAGCCATGCAGGAGAACTGGATATTCGTAATTATAATAAATACAGGTACTTATTCTTATTTTTCCATCAAACTTTTCTTAATTTTTAAATATGCTCGTCAGCCAAAACTGAAGCAAATCCATTGCACTGAGTTTCCTTGGAAGCAAGGACAGGCAACACAGGAGGACTAAAGAGATGCTCTTTGCCACCATAGGGAGAAAATTCGTGCGGTCAAAGCTTGATTAGAATTCAAGCTGGCCAGCATTGTTAAGGACAACAAAAAGGGCTTTTTAAAAATATGTTAACAGCAAAAGGAGGATCAGAGATAACACTGGGGCTGTTGCTTGACAAGGTCAGTCACCTCACAAATAGGAATGTTGACAAAGCAGAGATGTTTAATGCTGCCTTCACCTCTGTCTTCAACACTGATGACGGGCCCTGGGATCCCTGGAACCCTGTGTTGGAAGACTGTGACTGGGGGGATGATAAACTCTCAACTGACTTGTTTGAGACTTGCTGCTCCAGCTGGATGCACATAAACCTGTGGGGCCTGATGGGATTCATCCCAGGGTACTGAAAGAGCTGGCCGATGCCATCACGGGATCTCTCTCCATTATTTTTCAACAGTCTTGGGGGTCTGAAGAGGTCCCAGTTGACTGGAAGCTGGCAAATGTTGTCCCAATTTTGAAAAAGGGTAAGAAGGAAGACCCTGGTAATTACAGGCCTGTCAGTCTCACTTCAGTGCCTGGTAAAATTAGGGAAAAGGTTATTCTGGGAGCTATTGAAAAACACTTGAGAGACAACACAGTCATTGGTCATACCCAGCACAGGTTCACGAGGGGAAAGTCCTGCTTAACTAACTTAATTTTCTTTTATTATAAGGTCACCCATCTAGCTGAGCAAGGGAAGCCAGTAGATGTGAGGGTTTTTTTAATTTTAGCAAAGCTTTTGATACTGTCTCTCACAGTATCCTTATGGACAAAAAGTTCCAGCATACAGCTAGACAAGACCATAATACGATGGGTGAACAATTGGCTGACAGGTCAGGCTCAAAGGGTCATAGTAAATGGGGTTACATTAGGCTGGCAGCCAGTCACCAGTGGGGTTCCCCAGGGCTCAATTTTAGGACTACTGCTCTTCAATGTTTTTATAAATGATCTGGATGCAGGAGTTGAATGTACATCAAGTAAGTTTGCTGATGATACTAAATTAGGAGGAGCTGTGAACTCCCTTGAGGGTAGAGAGGCCTTACAGAGAGATCTGGATATAGACTAGAGAGATGGGCAACCACCAACCATATGAAATTTAACAAGAGCAAGTGTCAGATTCTCCACCTGAGATGGGGTATTCCTGCTTATACGTACAAATTGGGGGACAAGAGGCTGGAGAGCAGCTCCACGGAAAGAGATCTGGGGGGTTGGGTTGATGGCAAGTTGAATATGAGTCAACAGTGTGCCCTGGCAGCCAAAAGGGCCAATGGTGTCCTGGGGTGCATCAAGCACAGCATAGCTAGCCAGTCGAGGGAGGTGATTGTCCCAATTTACACTGCACTGGTGTGGTCCCACCTCGAATACTGTTTGCAGTTTTGGGTGCCTCAATATAAGGCGACCATCAAACTATTAGAGTGTGTCCAGAGGAGGGCAACTAAGATGGTGAAAGACCTTGAGGGCAAGATTTATGAGGAGCGGCTGAGGTCGCTTGGTTTGTTCAGTTTGGAGAAGAGAAGGCTGAGGGGTGACCTCATCACAGTCTACACCTTCCTCAAGAGGGGCAGCAGAGGGGGAGGTGCTGATGTCATCTCTCTGGTGACCAGCGATAGGACACAAGGAAATAGAATGAAGCTGCGTCAGGGGAAGTTCAGATTGGGCATTAGGAAAAGGTTCTTCATTGAGACATTGGTTGGTCACTGGGACAGGCTCCCCAGGGAAGTGGTCACGGCACCAAGCCTGTCAGAGTTCAAGGAGTGTCTGGACGATGATCTTAGTTATATGGTTTAGTTTTAGGAAGTTCTGCGAAGAACTTATGGGTCCCTTCCAAATTGAGATATTCCATGATTCTATGATAGTCAAAAGGGACTTTGTCATGGAGAGCAGAAGAAGTTGGAGAGCAGCTTCATGATAATGAAGAAATTTCACCTATCGTGCCATCAAGCTACTTGCATATTCTGACATTATTTCTGAGATTACTGCTTTGCAAATTGGCTTGGAGCATGATTTGCTATATGGATACAAGTATGGATAGTCACTGTGTGATCAATGAAGTCTTTTCTGTCACATTAAACTCCACCTGAAGTAACCCAAATATCTTCTGAGTATTCACTATATAATTCAGGAACTATTATTGTCACAATCACTTTATATTTTATGACCTAACTGATTTACATTCTTGATGGGAAGGTAAATTTCCAGCAGTTTATTTTTAGAATTGCCTTTTCTTACTCAGCAAATACAGGTTATTCACAGATGACCCAGTACCTAAAATTTTTAAGTATTTTAGGATTTCAATACCTCTCCTCCTTGTTTTCCTTCCTGTTTCCCTCTCAACCAACAGGGAAAGAAATAAAAACACTTACTTGTTCTCTCAGCAGTTAATTTATGCTTTTTGTATGCATTTTTTAGTTCACATACCAATTGTTTGAATGAGATTTGAAAGAGCTCTCTCATTAGACCTTCTGAAGATAATTGCATTGTTTCGGAAGCTCTGCTCATTCTGACATCCAGTTTGGCTTGTGAAAATTTCTGATAGCTCACTAGGTAAACAGTATGGCTTTTTTAATGTTAATTGTTCATGAGAGAGTGCTATTTTGTTCATGACTTCTAAACCTTGATTCCAAAGCTTATTTAGGGTGCAAAGGTCTCCTGAACTATTCACTGAGGCTTCAATTACAGTTCTAGAGCTATAAAGCTCTAGTTATTGTATTTTTGCTTTCTAAAAATCATTGAAGTTTTATTAATATAGTGTAAATCTTTTTATAGGTCTTTAAAGCTACCTCTTCATTATTTTCTGTGTATTTATTTGTCCTAGATGTAAGGTTAGTTAAATACAGAAATGTGAGTTGGAAAGATAATTCAGTTTTTATTTCTAAAGCCTAGCAGTTTTATTGTATAGCAGCATTTTAAAGGCAGAGGAAAAGAAACCATAGTATACTTGTGGTACTGATGTTGGTATTTTAGCAAAAAAAAAAAGAGGGGGGAGGGAGAAAGAGAGGGAAACAGGACTTTAGAACAGGTGTTTTACTTGAGACTGACAACTGTTTTTAAAAAAATGCTGACCCTTTAAGTCCATATCCTAGCATAATATATGTTTATGTGATATAAATAGATATAAAATTATGTGATTGCAAATAGCAAAAGAGAAGATTCTCTAAACATTAGACTAAAATGGGAACTTACTTAGAAATATTACAGCAAGATTTACCAAACGACATCTGAAAAAAGAACAGCGACTACTACAATGTCATGACAGAAGTGGAATAGTTTTATTTAGAGAGGCATATTTTCCATATGGACTTAAACTGAAGCTTACTCAAGTCAATGGAAAGACTCACTTGAATTTTGAAGTTTTAAATATGGGCCTGCACAAGGTTTTTTTAGTAATTTAAAATGTTCTAGATTAAATAGCTTAGTTTCTTTATTTCAGCTGAGCCACAACTTGTCCTAACTTTCTGTATTTGCTAATTGTCTAATTACCAAAGCAGAGTGAAAAGCGGGGGTTTGAGACATTTCTAGATGTTATTTCCATGCTCAGAGAGGAAAACCAGCATCTAATTGTTTAGAGCTTGCAAAGGCAATTTTGAGTAAGAGTCAAATGTCCATGGAGTGAAAATAATGGCCCTTATTCTGCATGAAACAGATTGATTTATTAGAGGAATTTGTTTATGTACAAAGACAAGATAAAGGTTAATTCTGAATTCTGAGAGACTAAATTTCTCTGCAGTGGTGATGAAGATGACCATTATTCAAAGGGTAGCATTTATGAGAAAGTCTACTTAAGTATGGTAATTCTGTGTCTTGGAAATGCCTTCACTAACCCTGATGGGTTTAATCCTGGAATGAATGATGCTGGTTGTGGTTGTGCTGATCATTTTGAAGAAAACAGAATTTCACCCAGTACCTCCTCAGTGACAGAGAGGACTGCTAATAGAAACAAGACTAAGGAGAGAACTATCCATTGCAAAAACTCTGTTAGTGCAACTTAATGAAAACATAATAAGAAGTTGTTACAATTTTCTTCCTCCAAAACAGTATGTCACATATTCATCCAGTAAAAATGTTACAATACTCAGCAAAATTTCTTTTGTGAGCTTTTAAGTGACTCCAGTGTTTTTTCTCCAGAACTTTGTCCTAGAATATACCATAAACGTTGGTTTTCTGCTGAGGAAAAATAAAAATTTCAAGCACATGACAAATGTGTTTTGGGGCCGAGAAATAACGTCAGCAAGTAAGTGAGAGAGCATCTGAGAGAGAGCTGGAATGAACAAATAAATGCTGCCCTGCGTTTGCTGCATGTTCCATGAAACAAGAGCTTGCCCACTGTTCTCTGGCCAACCAATTGATGAAATTACTGACAATTAAAAATGATTAGTGCTTCAGAAGTTCATTGCACAGAAGACAAAAGAAAAATTCTATTCATTTTCCCACAGTATTTCTAACTTTGCGATATTGTACATGTACAGATGCATAGATTTAAATACACCATGTATGTTTCCTTTTAGGTCAATAAAGAATTCTTTAGTGTACATGCATGTAGAAATAGAAAATCCAGCATGATTCTTGTGGCCAAATTTATACTGCGGTTAAAACTTCAGCATTTACAGTTGCGGTGGGTTGACCCTGGCTGGATGCCAGGTGCCCACCAAAGCCACTCTATCATTCCTCCTCCTCAGCTGGACAGGGGAGAGAAAATTAACTAAAGACTCGTGGGTTGAGATAAGGGCAAGGAGAGATAATTCACCAATTAGCATTATAGGCAAAACAAACTCAACTTGGGGAAAAATTATTTATTACCAATCAAATCAGAGAAGAGTAACGAGAAATAAAACCAAATCTTAAAACACCTTCCCCTCCCTTCTTCCCGGGCTCAACTTCACTCACAATTTTCTCTACCTCCTCCCCCCAAGGGGAACGGGGAATGGGGGTCATGGTCAGTTCATCACATTGTCTCTGCCGCTCCTTCCTCCTCAGGGAGAGGACTCCTCACACTCTTCCCCTGCTCCAGCGTGGGGTCCCTCCCACAGGACACAGTCCTCCATGAACTTCTCCAACAAGAGTCCTTCCCATGGGCTACAGTTCTTCAGGAACCACTCCAGCGTGGGTCCCCCATGGAGTCACAAGTCCTGTCAGCAAACCTGCTCCAGCATAGACTCCTCTCTCCACAGGGTCCACAGGTCCTGCCAGGAACTTGCTCCAGCACAGGCTCTCCATGGGGGTCACAGCCTCATTCGGGCACATCCACCTGCTCTGGCTTGGGGTCCTCCATGGGATGCAGGTAGATATCCGCTCCACCATTAACCTCCATGGGATGCAGGAGCACAGCTTGCCTCACCATGGTTGTCACCATGGGCTGCAGAGGAATCTGTGCTCTGGTGCCTGAAGTACCTCCTCCCCCTCCTTCACTGATGTTGGTGTCTGCATAGTTGTTGCTCTCACATATTCTCACTCCTCTCTCTGACTGCAGTTGCTATTGTGCAGCAGGTTTTCTCCCTTCTTAAATATGTTATCACAGAGGTGCTACCACCATGGCTGAGTGGCTCAGCCTTGGCCAGCCACGGGTCCATCTTGGAGCCAGCTGGCATTGGCTTTATCGGACGTAGGGGAAGCTTCTAGCAGCTTCTCATAGAAGCCACCCCTGTAGCCCCCCCGCTATGAAAACCTTGCCACGCAAACCCAATACAACAATCTTTGATTTTTGAGGATTTCAGATTTGTTTGATGGTGCATAAACACATTTTTGCATTAATTTTCATACATTTGTTTTTTAAATCTGTGAATTAAAAGATGGGCAAGACAGAGGTTGATATATTACATCATTCTCATAGTCAGTATAGTTTATGTAAAGGGTCTAAAGGATGAAGTGCTATACTCATTCTGAGTTGGTACATCAGGCTAGCATGCATCTGGTATGCAAATTTTTGTCATTAACAAGAGAGTGATGTGGTTAGTGCTTATATCCCAAACCCTGGAAAACAGATGACCATTTGCATCTGTATCAACATGTGGCACCTTTAGGACAATTCCCATAAAGGTTCAGATGCACACTGATTCTGTAGCAAGGTACTTTACATGTGTAAAGCCAAAGTCAAATGTAAATGTATACTTGGATACGGCATAGACTAAAATGGATTTTTGAACCACAGTATTTATGCATGAACATATGCAAGATGCCAGTCCCTGGCATAAGCATCATTTGTTTCAGTACCTTCAGGAGCACCCTCACATGTGTTGAATTACCTCACTTTGTCTCTGCAATGCAGCCCCTTAAATGCAAAAACAACATGCTAAATTAAGGTTGCCTCACAAGGTAAACTGACAGAGAAAGGAAACAGCTGGTCACTCATTCTGTAACATGCCCCATCTTGTGTAGGCACTGTGATCCATATAGTACCTTCAAGTCACTTAACAGAAAGCTTCCAGAAGCCCAAACCAGACAGACATATTCATTGATTGGGTTGTAGGTAGGGGAAAGTCTGCCTGAAACAAAGAGACAGGTTCAGAATGACTGCCTTGAAATCCATGTTAAAACAGTCCTCAGTGAATAAGAAAAATGTGGAAAGATTTGTTTTTTCTCAAGTCAGCATTAAATCAGGGGAAACGAGTGAGTAAAAGATGCTTCCCAGAAATAAAGGAAGTGTCAAAAAGAAAAATAGTTGCTCACACAAAAAAAATCTCAGGCTTCATAACTGGCTTCCTCCTTGATTTCTCATTCCATTCAGTAGTACTTCTGGTGATGCTTTTGGGCTTTAATTCAACATATTCCAGAGCTTATTTACTCTGATGAATGACCACATTTCATAGGGTGCATTATGTCTTTTACAAAAAAGATATAAATAAAAATATAAACTGGAAGACAGCCTGAAACCTCAGAGGTAAATTTCACCCCTGAGTAGGAGGACTTCCTCAGGGTTTAACACCCTGCAGAAGCTTTATATTGTGATCATGGGAACACCTGTGAGCGCTCTTCATTTTGTAGCAGTGGGAACCCATGCTTGCCCCAAAGAGCTGAAGGATGCATATTTGTATAGATTCAGGGCATAAGCGAAGCAGAAAAGGGGCAAATATTTCTCCCACTGACTTGTTCAATAATGGGAAAACGGTGGAGAAAAAAGATACATTAGCTCTGTGCCTCTCTTGGTACTATTGCTATTTTTTTCCCCTGTGGAACTCAACTGTCTCACTGCTTTATACATCTAAATTACTTAAGGTTTACATGGGAGAGCTGGATTTAACTGTAATTCATTGACAGTCTCCTGAGGTGTCTGACAGCAAAAAATATCCAAATTTATAATAGCTTCTCTGTCCCACTAGATTTTATGATAATGGGCAAAGTAGTAAACATGAGGAATATCTTGCCCAAACAATCGATAATCTACTGTGTACATATAAACTGAGGAAAACAGGTACATGGAAGCATCATGCATAAAATATGATACTGGGGAAAAATAGGCCCCTTTTGGTTTTGATAGTGAAACACGTCATATCTTTTAAAATACCCATTTGTCTTCTATTTCTTATTAATGCACTGTTTGTTTCAGTGCTACTTTTAGCTTGATTGTGTCTGTTTGTGGGTGGGGTGTGGTTGTGGGCGTTTGTTTTGGTTTTGGTGTTGGTGTTCTGGGATTTTTTGGGTGTGTTTTTTGTTTTGTTTTTTTGGGGGGGTTGGGTTTTTTTGGTGGGGTTTTTTTTGGTGTTTTTTGTTGTTTTTTTTCTGTTGGTTGGACTCTATGATCTCAAAGGTCCCATCCAACCAAAAATATTCTGTGATTCTGTATGAATGATATGGAAAGGCTGTTATTTTGTAGTAGATTTCCACTGCAGCTGTCCTTGTTGATATTCAAGCCTGAGTTGCTACTGGAGAAAAAAAGAAAGAGCTTGTTTAGGATGACAAGGATACAGAAAATAAATCCAAGAAAGCAACAGATTTGAAATAAAAAAGTAACACCTGCCAGGCAGCTTACAGTATAAACAAGGACTAACCAGCAGTGGTGCAGCAAATTTAAAGACATACATTTAAATATCACAACCTGAGTACAAGAAGAATTACTTCACATACTTGGTATTTCAAATTGCTTTTGGATTCAATACCTACTCCTAGAACAATAACAATACTCAATATAGGGACAGTGAACAGATTCAGTCCAGAAAGCAAATAGGCTAGAAAAGGAGTTTTCCTACTGTCTCCTTGGTTTTAGAGTATGGTTCTAGACAAGGATAAACATGGGGCTACTACAACCAAAGCAGTTATTTAGAATAATCTGTTTATTCAGTTGCCTCCAGGAAAGCAGGTTTCACAGGTTTTCCTGAGGCAATTACTGTCATTTTCAGGGGGATTTATTCTTACCTAGAATGAACAGGTTACAAATAAACATTTTAAAATCAGCTCTCTATCCATTTTAAAATCACCTCAAGATCAATAGCTTGTGATCAAGGATCAGATATGACGAGGAGTGGATGGTCTCATTGCTGACTTAGAACTCAGGCTGTAGGCATATGGCAACAGATGATCACCATTAGGGGTGTTAATATAAGGTTAATTGTCTGGGTCAGGCCTCTGCTGGCAGGCACTGGCTATGTACAGCTGTGTATACTATCATCAGCTGAACAGGAGCCAACCGAAACAATCTGTATTCTCTGCTCTGACTATCTGTTCTCCCCAGTGCAGAAGGAAAACAAGACAATGAATGATTATTGAATTTGGAAGAACTAAAGCAAAACCATTTTGGTATTTGTATCCTCAACTGGCAAGTTAGAGAGACATATTATTTTTCCTTTTGACAAACTAGTTTTTAACCCATGATAAGGGATGTCAAGGTATCATTCCCATAACTTCTGCCTCTTTCTGGACTGAAAGCAATAAATAGTACCTTTAGGGTTATCTTTTCCCCCTTCTCCCAGTGGCGAGCAAGCAGGATGGAAAAGCATCATCTGAACAGGTGGATCTGTTAGTAACCAAAAGGTTCCTCTGTACTGAGGAGTGATTATAAAGCTTTAACCCTCCCTTACATAGAGAAAACTGGCAATGGAAGTGGATTTAAAGGGTAGTATTCAAGTACTGAGTGAAGGAATAGAACAGAATTTGGGTACTTCTGTTGTCTAATCTGTTTAGCCCTATTTAAGGCCATGGTGAAAAAGGCTATCATTCACCTGATAGCAACATTTAAGGAAAGAACTCAGATTTGTATAGTTCACATTATTATCCACAGTTTTCAGGTGTGTTAAAAGAGTTGCTGACTATTCCAAACACATTCGCTGTAACTTGCTTTTCTTCCTGTATTTATGGAACACTCGTATAAGGGCATAAATGAGCAGAACAGCCACCTTAAATATTACCCCAGATCCCCAGTATGAAAGGTCCAAAAAGGTCTCAATTCTGAATGTGTTTTCCTGAAAGGAAGCATGGAGAGAGAGGACTGCACTGCACTACCCTGGAGAAAATTGGTTTAGGATCATCAGTGAATGCAAGTAAGATAGAGTAGAACCACAGAAATGACAGTAATGTTTTTTCCAAAATGGTGGAAAATCAGCAATGTCCTTCACTACATAGGTGAAACATATTCAGTCCTAAGGGTAATTAGAATATTTTAGTCCATCTCAATGAGGATGCAAGTCAAAAAGTAGTCATGTTAGAACAAGAGAAAGTAAATAATGATAATAATTAACAATGCTACCTTTTCCTGAAAAAAGTCTTGGGGTTAAATTAATTCTGCTGTTAACTTATCAAAGTCAGTAGAGTTTAATCAAAATGTAGCCTGGCTTGTTAGAACCATGCAGGCAGAGTGAATCCTACCATTCTGTTAAGAATAAGGATGTTTTGAAGGCTACTCACATAGCTTCTCTGTTCAAAGTCTATCTTTGTAATATACTGAGGGTTCTTTGGTGGAAAGACAGGTTATATGCTATTGCTTTAAGATTTTAGAATTCCAGCTAGATAGAATTACATTTATTTACTCAGTATTTTATGGTCTCAACTACACTTCAATTGTAGGCCGAGTTTTATGTATATCTAGTCAGTCCATTTCAGCAAAGAGATTAAGTTTTAGGGAAAAATAACTGTGGCAATTTATTTTTCCTTTCTTTACTTACAAATATTTTTTGACCCAAACATTAGCCTCTTTATGTCTGGCTCTTTATAAAATCTTTGATCTCTTCATGGTGTAGACAGAGTACTGACTTTTTTGCTCCATGCAAACCTGAACAGTGTTGCTAAACATTTTAGTCATGCTTACATAAAATCTCCCAGCAGGCCTAACATAAGCCCCTTGAGCCTCTTCTCCCTGACTTCTTCTGCCAAACAAAGGAAAAGGGGGACGGATCCCTTAAAGGAGTAATAGCCATTTTCTTTGAGCCTAACAGGAAAACATGACTGGTATTTTAGACTGTGAAGTATGCACTGGCAACCCTAAAACATAAAGCATGGTGGAGATTTTTGTAAAAGGATCCTGCACATTCACATACATACGTTACTTGCAACAATGGGAACAGAACATCATTCAGTGAGAACACATTTGTTAGAATCTGGATGTAAACTAAACACACTAATGGGAATAAAAAAATCAGGGAAAGAAGAAGAAGAGGAGAAGGATGGTAACAGCAAGATGAATGTCCAATTGTACATCTCGGGCAATAACTCGTCGTTAGGTAAAAGATACAAGCAATTTCAGTAATCCCTTGAAGGCATCATTATCAACTGACAATTTGCTACAGGTTCCACGGTAGTTCAAAGAGTAAAAAAAAGCCAAAACTAACAAAATCAGTCAAATTCCCCCAAGGAGCATAATATTGTTCTTCTGTGTAAACAGTCCTCTTATTAGGTTATGAGCCATATGACTCTCATTAAGTCAATCATCATCAACTGGGCTTGACCATCAAGTAGAAAGGAAAAGACAATCTACCATTATGTAAGCATTGAGTCTAGACTGAGCTACTATCTTCAACACCCTGTAGCTCAAAACATAACTACTTAGATCACTCAGATAACTGTGGCCAGCCAGCCATTTACAATGGCTATAGCTGCTGGCTTCAGAAGGCAGATAAATATATTAAATCTCTATTAGAGCATTCCATCATAATCAGCTGCAATACCCTGTCTTTTCTCTTAACACCTCTAAAGAAATATATGAATGCCAGCCTGCACTGTGGCATAGATGGTATTGTTATTTCATTATTTGTGCCTGAATGGTATGTAATGTATATCAGTGTCCTGGTTTGAGGACACCACGACAATCAGCTACTGAAAAAAAGAACAATATAAAGATAATCAGTAAATACATAAGAATCACACTGCTTGTAGAACTGCTGTTGAGGGTAATTGTATACTTTCATTGCTCTTTAACACCCTGGGATGTTTAATATTGTGTCCCTGGCAGGGTGACCCTGCTTTATTTAGTACTGAATTTCACTGAATTTTTTTAGAGTTGGAAGGGACCATATAGATCATCTAGTCCAACTCCCCTGCTGAAGCAGGATTGCTTAGAGAATGCTACTCAGGACTGCATCCAGGCGGGTCTTGAAAATCTCCAAAGAAGGGGACTCCACAACCTCCCTGGGCAGCCTGTTCCAGGGCTCTGTCACCCTCACCGTGAAGAAATTCTTCCTCATATTCGAGTGGAACCTCCTATGTTCCAACTTGTGCCCATTGCCCCTCGTCCTGTCACTGGGAACCACTGAAAAGAGTCTGGCTCCCTCCTCCTTCAACCCACCCTTGAGATACTTATAGGCATTAATAAGGTCTCCCCTCAGCCTTCTCTTCTCCAGACTAAAGAGTCCCAGCTCTCTCAGCCTTTCTTCATAAGGGAGATGCTCCAATCCCTTAATCATCTTTGTTGCCCTTCGCTGGACTCTTTCCAGTAGTTCCCTATCCCTCTTGAATTGAGGAGCCCAGAACTGGATGCAATACTCCAGTTGTGGCCTCACCAGTGCAGAGTAGAGGAGGAGAATGACTTCCCTCGACCTACTAGCCACACTCTTCCCTATGCAGCCCAGGATTCCGTTGGCCTTCCTGGCCACAAGAGCACATTGCTTGCTCATTGTCATTTTGCTGTCTACCAGGACTCCCAGATCTTTCTCTTCGGAGCTTGGCTCCAGCAGGTCCACGCCTAACCTGTATTGGTGCCTGACATTCTTCTTCCCCAGGTGTAGCACCTTACACTTTTCCCTGTTGAACCTCATGAGGTTCTTCCTTGCCCAGCTCTCCAGCCTGTCCAGGTCTCTCTGGATGGCAGCACGGCCCTCCGGGGTGTCAGCCACCCCACCTAACTTGGTATCATCAGCAAACTTGCTGAGGATACACTCGGTCCCCTCGTCCAGGTCACTGATGAATATGTTGAACAGGACTGGACCAAGTATTGACCCCTGGGGGACACCACTGGTTACAGGCCTCCAGCTTGAACCTGTTCCATTAACCATTACCCTTTGGGTCCTGTCACACAGCCAGTTCTCAATCCACCTCACTGTCCCCTCATCCAGCCCACACTTCCTTAGTTTCCCAATGAGGATGTTATGGGAGACAGTGTCAAAAGCCTTGCTGAAGTCAAGGTAGATGACATCTGCTGCCCTCCCCTCATCCAGCCAACCAGTTATGGCATCATAGAAAGCTATCAGATTGGTCAAGCATGATTTACCCTTGGTAAACCCATGTTGCCCACTTCCAATAACCCCCTGCTCCTCAACTTGTTTGGAGATGACATCTAGAATGAGTCTCTCCATTACCTTCCCAGGGACGGAGGTGAGACTAACTGGTCTGTAGTTCCCAGGGTCCTCCTTCTTGCCCTTTTTGAAGACTGGTGTGATGTTGGCCTTCCTCCAGTCTTCTGGCACCTCTCCTGTTCTCCATGACTTTTCAAATATGATGGAGAGTGGCCCAGCGATAACATCTGCCAGCTCTCTCAGCACTTGTGGGTGCATCCCATCAGGGCCCATGGACATGAATGTCCAGTTTGGCCAAGTGGTCCCGAACCTGGTCCTCTTCTACTGAAGAAAAAACTTCCTCTCTCCATACCCTCCCCCTGGCCTCCAAGGCCAGAGATTCATGAGGGGCAGCCTTAGCAGTGAAGACTGAAGAAAAGAAGGCATTCAGCAACTCTACCTTCTCCGTGTCTTCCACCACTAGGGTGCCCATCTCATTCCTCAGTGGGCCCACATTATCCCTAATCTTCCTTTTTCTGTTTACATACTGGAAAAAACCCTTTTTGTTGTTCTTAACTGTAGTGGCCAAGATGAGTTCAGCTTGAGCCTTGGCCCTTCTAATTTTCCCCCTGCATATCTTCACTGCTTCCTGGTATTTCTCCTTGCCTACCAGGCCCTTTTTCCAAAGATCATAAACCTTCTTTTTGTTCCTGAGCTCCAGCCAAAGCTCTCTATTTAGCCAGGCTGGTCTTCTTCCCTTCCTGCTTGATTTTTGGGACTTGGGTATGGCTCTTTCCTGCGCTTTTAAGAGTGCCTCCTTGAAGTATGACCAGCCTTCCTGGGCACCTTTGCCCTTCAGGACTGTCTCCCAAGGGACGCTTTCAACCATGCTCCTGAAGAGGCCAAAGTCTGCCCTTCGGAAGTCCAACGTGGCAGTTTTGCTGGCCCCCCTCCTTGCTTCAGCAAGAATTGAAAATTTTATCATTTCATGATCACTCTGTCCAAGACGACCTCCAACGTTTACATCCCCCACAAGACCTTCTGAATTAACTATCAGCAGGTCCAGTATGGCACTTTCCCTAGTCGGTTCCCTCACCAGCTGTGTTAGGAAGTTGTCTTCCATGCACTCCAAGAATCTCCAGGACTGTTGCCTCTCTGCTGTGTTATATTTCCAGCAGATATCTGGGAAGTTGAAGTCCCCCATGAGTACAAGGGGGAGTGATCGTGAGGCCTCTGCCAGCTGCTTATAGAATATTTCATCAGCCTTTATATCCTGGTTTGGGGGTCTATAACAAACTCCCACCACGATGTCTGCCTTATTGGTCTTCCCCTTGATTCTTATCCATAGACACTCAACACTGTCTTCATGTGTATTGCCAAGTTCTAGGCATACAATACTACTCTTAACATAAAGGGCCACCCCACCACCTCTCTTTCCTTTCCTGTCCCTTCTGAAGAGTTGATAGCCGTCAATCACAGCATTCCAGTTATGCGAGTCCTCCCACCACGTTTCTGTGATGGCAACTAGATCATAGTTTTCTTGCTGTACGATGGCCTCCAGCTCCTCCTGTTTGTTGCCCATTATACGACTAATTTCAAATGGACAAAAACACAAGCCTACATCCATCCATGGATGGAACCTATGACATGCACATATGAAGTACTTCAGGGTAGATTTGTCTTAGGTTATCAGAAGTGGATGTGTGCTGCTCATCCAAGTGACTACAAAAGACTTAATAACTGCTTTTTTTTAAAGGCAAACTGTTTTTCTTTAAGCAAGCAGAAGCGAACAGCTATTTTGCATAAAATTGCAGAGATTTATACTTTAAAAAATCGGTTTTGTTTCTGATACCAGTGCACAGAAAGCCTCCCCCAACATCATCTTTGTTCACTCAGATACTTTTTTGTTAAATAAAATACATATATAATCTCGTTTAATCCCCCAAAACTCAAGATCAGATCAGAATATTTATTTGGCTTCATGAAGATAACTCGTTCAAAGTGAAAGTTGTATCTGAAAACATCATTCACACAGGATTTCTCCTTGCTTGAAGAAACATTTCTACTGCAAAATGTGGCATGAGCTGCTTTTCTTCATGCCATGACTTTGTATGATTGTTGATCATAGAATCATAGAATTGCCTAGGTTGGAAGGGACCTTTCAGATCATCTAGTCCAACCATCAACCTAAAACTGACTAAAACCATCACTAAATCATATCGCTAAGCACTATGTCTACCCATCTTTTAAATACCTTGAGGGACGACGATTCCACAACTTTCCTGGGCAGCCTGTTCCAATGCTTGATAACCCTTTCAGTGTAAAAATTTTTCCTAATCTCCAATCTAAACCTCCCCTGGCACAACTTGAGGCCATTTCCTTTTGTCCTATCACCTGTGACTTGGGAGAAGAGACCGACACCCACCTCTCTACAACCTCCTTTCAGGTAGTAACAGAGAGCGATGTCTCCCCTCAGCGTCTTTTTCTCCAGACTAAACAACCCCACTTACCTCAGCTGCTCCTCATAAGACTTGTTCTCCAGACCCCTCACCAGCTTTGTTGCCCTTCTCTGGACATGCTCCAGCACCTCAATGTCTTTCTTGCAGTGAGGGGCCCAAAACCGGACACAATACTCGAGGTGGGGCCTCACCAGTGCAGAGTACAGGGGGACGATCACCTCCCAAGTCCCACTCACCACACTGTTGCTGATACAGGCCAGGATGCTGCTGGCCTTCTTGGCCACCTGGGCACGCTGCTGGCTCATATTCAGACAACAGTTGACCAACATCCCCAGGTCCTTTTCTACCAGGCAGCTCCCTAGCCACTCTTCCCAAAGCTTGTAGTGCTGCATGGAGTTGTTTTGACCCAAGCGCAGGACCCAGCACTTGGCCTTGTTGAACCTCATCCCATTGGGCTCGGCCCATCGATCCAGCCTGTCCAGATCCCTCTGCAAAGCCTTTCGACCCTCAAGCAGGTTGACACTCCCACCTAACTTGGTGTCATCTGCAAACTTCCTGAGGGTGCACTCGATCCCCTCATCCAGATCATTGATAAAGATATTAAAAAGGACTGGCCCCAATACCGAGCCCTGGAGAACACCACTCATGACTGGCCACCTACTGGATTCAACTCCATTTACCACCACTCTCTGGGCTCGGCCCTCCAGCCAGTTTTTTTACCCAGTGAAAAGTACTCCCGTCCAAGCCATGGGCAGCCAGTTTCTCCAGGAGAATGCTTTGGGAAACCATATCAAAGGCTTTACTAAAGTCCAGGTAAACAACATCCACAGCCTTTCCCTCATCCACTAAGTGGGTCACCTTATCATAGAAGGAGATCAGGTTTGTCAAGCAGGACCTGCCTTTCATGAACCTGTGCTGACTGGGCCTGATCACCTGGTTGTCCTGTAGGTACCGCATAATGGCACTCAGGATGATCTGTTCCATAACCTTCCCAGGCACTGAGGTCAGACTGACAGGCCTGTAGTTCCCTGGATCTTCCTTCCGGCCCTTCTTGTGAATGGATGTCACATTTTCCAGATTCCAGTCAACTGGGACCTCTCCAGTTTGCCAGGATTGCTAGTAAATGATGGAAAGTGGCTTGGTTGAGCTCTTCCGCCAGCTCCCTCAGTACCCTTGGGTGGATCTCATCCGGCCCTGTAGGCTTGTGTATGTCTAGGTGCTGGAGCAGATCCCTCACCATCTCCCTTTGGATTATGGGGGCTTCATTCTGCTCCCCACCCCTATCTACTAGCTCAGGGGTCTGGGTACTCAGGGAACAACCGATTCTACTACTAAAGACTGAGGCAAAGAAGGCATTAAGTACCTGAGCCTTCTCCTCATCCTTTGTCACCATGTTACTGCCCCTATCTAATAAAGGATGGAGATTGTCCTTAGTCCTCCTTTTATTACTAATGTATTTATAGAAACTTTTTTTATTATTCTTATCATCCAAAGCCAGGTTAAGTTCTAGTTGGGCTTTGGCCCTTCTAATTTTCTCCCAACATAGCCTCACAACATCTTTGTAGCCTTCCTGAGTGGCTTGCCCCTTCTTCCAAAGGCCATAAGCTCTCCTTTTTTATCTGAGTTGCAATCATATCTCTCTGTTCAGCCAGGTCAGCCTTCTTCCCCGACAGCTTGTTTTTCAGCATATGGAGACAGCCTGTGCCTGTGCCTTTAAGACTTTCTTCTTAAAAACCATCCAGCCTTCCTGGACTCCTTTGCCCTTCAGGACCACCTCCCAAGGGACTCTGTCAAGCAAGCTCCTGAAAAGACCAAAGTCTTCCCTCCGGAAGTCCAAGGTTGCAGTTCTGCCGACCCCCATCCTTGCTTCTCTAAGAATCAAAAACTCTATCATTTCATGATCTCTATGCCCAAGACAGCCACCAACTGTCACATCCCCCAAAAGTCTTTCTCTGTTTACAAAAAAAAAAAGGTCCAGCGGGGCTCCTTCCTTAGTTGAATCCCTCACCAGCTGTGTCAGGAAGTTATCATCAACACACTCCTGGAACCTCCTAGACTGTTCCCTCTCAGCTGTATTGTATTCCCAGCAGATATCTGGTATGTTGAAGTCTCCCACGAGGACAAGGGCTAGTGATCTTGAGACTTCTCCCACCTGCTTGTAGAACATTTTTTCTGCCTCTTCATCCTGGTTGGGCAGTCTATAACAGACTCCCACCATGATATAGAATCATAGAATGGTTAGAATTCGAAGGGACCTTAAAGATCGTCAAGTTCCAACACCCTGCCATGGACAGGGACACCTCCCACTAGACCAGGTTGCTCGAAGCCCCATCCAGCCTGGTCTTGAACACTTCCAGAGATGGGGCATCCACAACTTCTCTGGGCAACCTGTTCCAGTGTCTCACCACCCTCACAGGAAAGAATTTCTTCCTAAAATCTAATCTAAATTTCCTCTCTTCCAGTTTAAAACCATTACCCCTCATCCTATTGCTACAATCTATCAAAAAGGGTCCCTCCCCATCTCTCCTGTAGCCCCTTTAGATACTGGAAGGCTGCTATAAGGTCCCCCCGGAGCCTTCTCTTCTCCAGGCTGAACAACCCTAACTCTCTCAGCCTGTCTTCAAAGGAGAGGTGCTCCAGCCTTTTGATCATCTTCATGGTCCTCCGCTGGACCTGTTCCAACAGGTCCATGTCCTTTCTATGTTGAGGACTCTAGAGCTGGACACAGTACTCCAGGTGGGGTCTCACGAGCGCAGAGCAGAGGGGTAGAATCACCTCCCGCGACCTGCTGGCCATACTTCTTTTGATGCAGCCCAGGATGCGGTTGGCTTTCTGGGCTGCCAGTGTGCACTGCCAGCTCATGTTGAGCTTCTCATCCACCAACACCCCCAAGTCCTTCTCCTCAGGGCTGCTCTCCAGCTTTTCTCCGCCCAACCTGTATTTGTGCCTGAGATTGCCACGTCCCAGGTGCAGGACCCTGCACTTGGCCTGGTTGAACTTCATGCGGTTTGCCCACCTCTCAAGCCTGTCCAGGTCCCTCTGGATGGCATCCCTTCCCTCCAGCGTGTCGACCATGCCACACAGCTTGGTGTCATCGCAAAACTTGCTGAGGGTGCACTCTATCCCACTGTCCATGTCTCCGACAAAGATGTTGAACTGGTCCCAGTACTGACCCCTGAGGAACACCACTCGTCACTGGCTTCCACTTGGACATTGAGCCATTGACCGCAACCCTTTGAGTGTGGCCATCATCATTGGTATAGACAAGTGTACTCTTCACTGGGTAAAAAACTGGCTGGATGGCCGTGCCCAGAGAGTTGTGATTAATGGGGTGAAATCCAGTTGGCGGCCGGTCACCAGTGGTATCCCTCAGGGCTCAGTTTTGGGGCCAGTCTTGTTTAATATCTTTATTGATGATCTAAATAAGGGGATCGAGTGCACCCTCAGGAAGTTTGCAGATGACACCAAACTAGGTGGGAGTGTTGATCTGCTTGAGGGTCGGAAGGCTCTACAGAGGAACCTGGACAGGTTGGATCATTGGGCCAAGGCCAATGGGATGAGGTTTAATAAGGCCAAGTGCCGGGTCCTGCATTTCGGTCACAACAACCCCAGGCAACGCTACAGGCTTGGGGAAGAGTGGCTGGAAAGCTGCCCAGCAGAAAAGGACCTGGGGGTGTTGGTGGACAGACGGCTTAACATGAGCCAGCAGTGTGCCCAGGTAGCCAAGAAGTCCAATGGCATCCTGGCCTGTATCAGGAATAGCGTGGCCAGCAGGAGTAGGGGAGTGATCGTGCCTCTGTACTCGGCACTGGTGAGGCCTCACCTTGAGTACTGTGTTCAGTTCTGGGCCCCTCACTACAGGAAGGACATTGAGCTGCTGGAGCGTGTCCAGAGGAGAGCCACCAAGCTGGTGAGGGGTCTAGAGAACAAGTCATATGAGGAGAGGCTGAGGGAACTGGGCATGTTTAGTTTGGAGAAGAGGAGGCTGAGGGGGGACCTCATTGCCCTCTACAACTACCTGAAAGGAGGTTGTAGAGAGGTGGGTGTTGGCCTCTTCTCCCAAGGGAATAATGACAGGACCAGAGGAAATGGTCTGAAGTTGCGGCAGGGGAGGTTTAGATTAGATATTAGGAAGAATTACTTTACTGAGAGAGTGGTCAGGCACTGGAACAGCCTGCCCAGGGAGGTGGTTGAGTCACCATCCCTGGAGGTATTTAAGAAACGTGTAGACATGGCACTTCAGGGCATGCTCTAGTGCCCGAGATTGTTGGTTTGTGTCTGTTTGTGAGTGGGTGTGGTGTGTGGTTGTGGGTGTTTGTTTTGTGTGGGATTTGGTTTTTGTTTTGGTTTTGGTGTGCTTTTTTTTTTTTTTTTTTTGTGGTTGGACTTGATGATCTCAGAGGTCCCTTCCAACCAAGAAGATTCTGTGATTCTGTGATCTAGCCAGTTCCTGATCCATCGAGTGGTCCATCCATCAAATCCATGCTTTTCCAACTTAGAGACCAGGATGTCATGCAGGACTGTGTCAAATGCTTTGCATAAGTCCAGTTAAATGACGTCTGTTGCTCTGTCCTTATCTACTAATGCTGTAGCACCATCATAGAAGGCCACCAGATTTGTCAGGCATGACTTGCCCTTGGTGAAGCCATGTTGACTGTCACCGCTTACCTCCTTATTTTCTGCCTTGTTGGCCCTCCCCCTGATTCTTTCCCCTAAACGCTCAACCCTATTGTCACCATCATCAAGCTCTAGACATTCATAACACTCCCTAACATAGAGAGCCGCCCCGCCTCCTCTTCTTCCTTGCCTGTCCCTTCTGAAGAGTTTGTAGCCATCTAATGCAGCACTCCAGTCGTGCGAGTCATCCCACCACATTTCTGTGATGGTGACTACGTCATAGCTTTCCTGCTGCACAATGGCTTCCAGCTCCTCCTGTTTGTTGCCCATGCTGCATGCATTAGTGTAGAAGCACTTCAGTTGGGCTATTGGTCCTGCCACCTTTTTGCTGGGAGAAGCCTTAACTCCTACCTGTCCATTCCCAGGCACAGCCATAGTTTCTAACCCATCAATGACCCTTGCATCTTTGCTGCTGCATGAGTCTCCATCCCCTGCCTTCACTGAGTCAACAGTCCAAGGGACCTCAATAGCATCCCGTCCCACAGACATTGGCACACCACCCCCAGGCTTACCTCTAAAGAGTCTGGTTTCATCCCCTTCCCCCTTCAAATCTAAGTTTAAAGCCCGTTTGATGAGCCCTGCCAGCTCCTGTGTCAAGATTCTTTTCCCCCTTTGGGACAGGCGTACCCCATTCATCTCCAGCAGGCCTGGTACTGTGTAAACCAACCCATGATCAAAAAAACCCAAAGTCCTGCTGCTGACACCAGGCTCAGAGCTAGGTATTGATCTGCTGGCTCTTCTTGTTGCTTCCCTCATCCTTCTCTGCGACTGGAATGACAGAGGAGATGGCAATGTACTTGGCCCATAGTTTGTCATAAACAGCATGTCTGATCATGCCCAGTACAGCAGCTCTTCAGGTAGGTTGATGGATAAAAGGAAAAACTGCAGGATGAGACTTTTAGCTGTTTTGGAAGTAGTTTTAGTCTGTTGTTCTGTGCTGAGAACCTGTCTATCCTTTGAGTATTTCTGGAATTAAAGCAAACATGAAAAAAATACATTCCAGCAATGTTAGGGTGGATATATTCAGGGAATAACTAGGCTTCCACTCTGAGAGTAACACAGTACCACATGAGCATTACATGGAAAATGGAGGTCAACGTTATGCCAATTCATAATCCAAAACAAAATAGCAGCAATCCCTCTATAGAACTACTTTACAGCAGAAGTTTACTGAGCCTTGGTAACAGAAGGTTAAGCTGCAGATTTATGGTTTTATCACAAACCTTGCAAATTTTAGTTAGAATTCTGTCCAGATTTCTGGGCTTACATTAATATATGAGTCTCAGTGTTTATTTTTTTTAATAAGCATGGATTCCTAGACTTGTAGGGAGTTTATAGACAGGCTTGCAAATGTAACCTGAGTGCAATCTACTGATTTAGAATACAAAAAAATAAACAAAAGGAACTAAAAGATAATATTTTTGAACATTTCATGACTTTGAGAGCCGTACACAGAGTTTTAGATTCTTGAGGGTAGCAACATTAGCATAGTAATTTTTTGCAATGTACTACATGTCAAAATACTTCCAGTTAAAAAAAAGTGATTTTAAAACACTTAAAAACAATTTTTTTAATCATACCCATATAATTTAGGCATCATATGAAATAGGAACTCAAACAATATTATGTGGAAAAAGAGTATTTCTTGAGCACCTAAGCAGTTCTTCCATTTTACCCATTAAAAAGGCATGTTGTAAAACAGAAAATGTAATACAAATAAAGAAATGATTACCCTTAACAGGAAGCCAAGGTGCTGCTCATCAAAGGTTGATGACTGGAAGTGAGAAAAATTATTTTCCCACCCCAGAAAATATTTCTTAAAACTAGTCATACTTTTATATAGACATAAGCTTGAGACTTGAGGGTGGGGAGGACAGAAGTGTCTGTGGGAACGAAACTGGAGAGAGGTTATCCCACAACATACAAAAGCAAGCGAGTAAGATGTTGTGGTTTGGGACGAATTGGCCAATGAGACGAACGACAGATGCTCTCCTCTACTTCTCTCTCCAAGGAGAGGAGGGGGAGAGATAAAGAGATTTATGAGTTTAGAAGGAACTAAACTAATGAAACATAATAATAAAATTTTAAAAATAATTAAATAGATAAAATAGATACAAAACCATATCAAGTTCCCAGGATGACAATCACGTCACCGGCAGGCACTGGGGAAGTCCCAGACTGGACTCAGCGACGGATGGGAACTGGATTCCAGCTCTGGAGTCAGGAAAACATGGATTGGGATCAAAGGCAAATGAACAGACAGGGTTCTCTTCGGACATCGGCCATTGAAGAAAAGAGGGCTGACCCTTTGATCCCTCAGCTTTTATACTGAGCGTGTTGCAGATGGGATGGAATGTAATACCCCATTGGTCAGTTTTGGGTCACCTGTCCTGTCCGCTCCTCCCTGCAGGTAGGACCCCTCTACGCTTTTCCATTTCTAACCCTCCAATGGGGCAAATAACAAAGTTAGCTGACCTTGGTTGTTATAGCAATAAGTATAAGCAGGAGCCTCTCTGCATACCATTCCTTGACATAAATTACAAATAATCAGGTCTTATCACTCTGAGAACGAACAGTTTCTGCCCAATATGCTGTTAATTCCAGAGAGTTAGGAGAGGCTTAGCTAAGAAGTAAAATTACTGAAGAGAAAGTTGGTTCTGTTCTACCTCAAACCAGGACATAAGAGCAGAGCTGAATGGAGCAAAAGGTCTTCAACTTGAGTTTCCCTCATTACAGTGATCACTAGCTATGTGCATCTGTGGCAGAAAAGGTCAGGGTTTCTCTAAATAATTGAACAGTGACATAGTGCCAGAAAATTAGAAGAGATGATTCATTGGTCCAATGATTAGAACATTCAGCTTGGGTATAGATGACCTAGTCTGTATTATGAATCAGGCAGTCAACAAAGCTGCTGAACCTGGAGCTCCCCAAAAAGCACACGAGGCAAAGGCTTCTGGGGCCCTCAGGAGGTGAGCAACACCCACCACAGCAACTCGAAGAGGCCAAGGCTGAAGAGGCAGCAGCAGAATGTCACAGGCTTAGTGCTTGGATGTGGGAGCCCAAGGTTTAAATATACATTTTGAATCCAAAGTCACAGGGGAGAGTTATCCAGTTTCTTAGGAGGTGTCTTTTTCCCCTGAGTTACTTCAGGGTGATGTCCCCTGTATGAAATCTGTCATGACGAATGTCTGAATCTGTCCCACAAAAAGCTTTGATTTTAATGACTTCATATTTTCATGTTTTAAGAGATCCCCCTTTTCAGATACATATACAGCTCCATTTAGGTTAAAAGCAGAAGGTTCTTGAAGTTATAGGGAAGATGGCAAACTTGAATGCAGTATTTAATTGTGGGGTTTTTCTCATTATTGAACTAATAATGGCGTAAATTCATGTGAAAGTGATAAAAAAGCCTATTCATTGAATGCATGGAGGGGGTCCTGGTATGCAAGTTTGAGGCTAAACAACAAGAAGCCTAGAAAGAAAGAAGGAAAAAATAATAATACCACTTAATCAAAAGAAGTTCTTATGCAAGCATATTCAGACTATAATGATATTGCTAATGATAGGCCAGTAATGGAAATGTTCAGATTAATAGTACAACTGTGGATAGATCTAAACATAATACAACACAACAATCCAACACACTTTATAAAATTAATAAGGACGTGACCATAAAATGCTCAATATATTTTTACTCCAGATCTCTTAAAATTAAATTATAGCATAAAAATTGGATAAACTATGAAATGTTCATATAGCTAGACCATTTTCCCAGTTACAAGCCTCTTCCTAATCACTAATGCAAAAATTCTGAAGGATGAATGGCATCTTTCAGTGGGTAAAAACAGGAAAAGAGCAATGAGGAGGCCTTTCTTCTAAAAGCAGCACCTTTTTATTGGTTTCATCAGGAAAAAAGTAAATAAACCATATATTTATACACAAATATAAATTGTAATATATGTATGTACATATGTGTGTATATATACATATATGTGTTGATTTTTTTGGTGACCGAGACCAGAGCCAGACACTGTGAGGCTCAGAAGAGCAGTGAAGAGTTCAGGGCAGCTGGATTCATCTGGTGAGGCCAGAGCAACCCATCAGCAACAAGAACAAATGGTCATAGAAATCAGAACCGAGCCCTCGGCAATATTCAGCATAAGCAAACATCAGTGACCATGGGTAAAACCACTTCTTTCCTTGCCTGGACAGGGTCTTTATTAATATTAACTTGGAAGATAACATTAATCTGTTTATTTAGGCTTGGGAACCAGTGAGGGGAACAATGAATTGGGTCAGAGAGCATGGATCTGTTTAAGCTTGCAAACATTGTACTATTACTGGAGATTATGTATGGTATTACTATTGATGAATCAGAGTGAAAGCTTACACATTCAAATAATGTGATGCTAAGCACAGTGGCAATTCCTGTGCTACCTCCCGCTGCTCAAAAAAAAAAGGATTAGCATGGGCCTGTCTCAGGATCTTTAGCCAACTGCATGGTCCTGTCACCTCACAATAAGTTTTCTGCATCTAGTGCTGATGCTTCTCTCGTTTTTTTTCCATGCAAATAGAAATGACACATAATTAAAGTGTTAATTACAGTTTTGTAGAGTAATAGCAAAATAACAAAGCAAGAAGCAATAGAGATAAAATCTGAATAAGAGAGTTGAAAGTGAGCCAGAATGATTTAGAAACAGATGCTTAATTTCACTACAGTCTAGAGGTTAGTACATTCCCCTTGAAAAAAGGAAGCCAAAATCAATTCTAAGAACAGCTTTTATACTCCATTCAATGACTATTTCATGGAAAATACATAAGTGGCTGCTGGGGTATAGGCTAAAGCCAAGTTTTCCTTAGCCACTGTAGGTGTTCACACAGGTTAATTTTCATGGCTCAGTTGACTCCTTTGCTCACGTATTTGTTTCTTTGTCTAAAAGCAGAAGAAAATTTTGAACAGAAGGGGCTGAGAATTTCTTTATTTTTTTTCATTATAGCCTATAGTAATTTTTTCTGGAGATAGAAGATGTAAGCTTGAATTTGGGTCCTTGTCCTGGGTCTGGCGGGGATAGGGTTAATTCTCCCCAGGACCTAGCAGGGACACAGGTATTCCATCCCATGTGAGCCATGCCCAGGGGGTAACAGGAGCTAGCCGGGGGAAGGGGAGGGGCAGGAAGTCGGGGGGGGGGGGGGGGGGAGGAGGAAGTCATCCCCCAGGGGAGCGGAGCGGTCGGGGGGCGTCACGGGTGCGGTCGGCAAGCGGTGGTCTCGTACTCGTGGTTGTATATTCCCCTGTCGGTGTTATTATTGTTGTTTCTTGCTCCCCTTGCTGTTCTGTTAAATTGCCTTTGTCTCAACCCACGAGTTTTTGCCTTTTTCTTCCGATTCTCCCCTCCCGGCCGCGTTGGCGGGGGGAGGGCCCGATCTGAGCGAGCGGCTGACACGTGGTCCTTTGTTGCCGTCTGAGGTTAAACCACGACAGTCCTTTTTGGCGCCCAACGTGGGGCAACTCGGAGGGTTGAGATAAAAACAGATCTGACCAGAGCGTGCTAAAAGGAATTTGTTATTGGTATTTATTGTATTATTTACTGGGGACAATGTTGCTTCGTTTGTTTTCATGGCTGTGTTATGTAAACTCTTACATGCTCTATGTACTCCCCGTGATGATGTTTATCACTTCTGGGAGAGGGGTCAGGATTATAATTTTGCTGTCCTGTGCGATATCAACTTATGATATGATAGCATCACTGTTCAGATGGTTATGTTGGGTTGTTTATTTGGCACTGTTTTCCTGCCCATATCTCGGGGAATTTATTAATAAACACACTGAGTCTATGGGGGAAGCAGGGGGGGATACTTTTCCCAGCTCTTTCACCTCCCTTTTCTCCTTCGTGCTGGATATGCCAGTTTTTGAGAATTTTGAATACTCTTGGGACACGCAGACCAGCTTGGTCCTATTGCTAGGTCTCCTGAATGTTTTTCAGTTTTTGTTTAGGGTTAAGCAACTATTTAAGACTACCACCCCGAGATCTGCCCCAAGGCTGGAGAGTCATGGATGGCATGGCATGTGGGAGAACATGGGCAGGTATCTAGAGAGTTTTTCACCTCCAATGGTCTGGGATTTCACCACCGAACAATTACAGAACCCTGATAAAGTGATAGAATATTTGAAAGGAAAATGCTGTGGCTACTCCAGAGAGGCACAACTCACTGCATTGTGCTGGGCCCTGGCCAGTATCTACCAAGCATTGCTCAATGTTGCGCAGCATCCTCAGGAGGAAGAGATGGAAACCAGGCCGACAGGCACTGCGGCTGCTCCAGCCCCTGCAGCAGGCACTGCGGCTACTCTAACCCCAGTGGCAGGCACTGCAACTGAACCAGAAAACCAACCTGTGCCCGTATCAGTTGCCCCTATCCAGAAGAAGAAATACACCAAGAAATCAGTTCGCTCAGCGAAGGATGACGATGATCCAGGGTTGTCACGAGAACAAGAGGAAGAGGCAGAACCAGAGATAATCACTCGATCCCTGTCCCTGAGTGAGCTGCGGGAGATGCGAAAAGATTTCAGTCGACTTCCAGGTGAGCACATTGTCACCTGGCTGCTCCGGTGCTGGGACAACGGAGCCGGTAGCTTGGAATTGGAGAGTAGGGAAGCCAGGCAGCTGGGATCTCTGTCTAGAGAGGGGGGCATTGACAAGGCAATTGGGAAAAGGACACAAGCTCTCAGCCTCTGGAGGCGACTCCTGTCAGGCATGAGGGAAAGGTATCCCTTCAGTGAAGATGTTGTATGTCATCCAAGCAAGTGGACCACCATGGAAAGAGGTATTCAGTACCTGAGAGAATTAGCCGTGCGGGAGATGATTTATTATGACCTGGACAATGCCCAGTTTCCCACAGATCCTGATGAGATCCAATGCACAAGGTCCATGTAGCGGAAGTTTGTACGGAGCGCACCATCATCATATGCCAACTCATTAGCAGTGATGGAATGGAAAGGCGAAGAGGGACCAACAGTGGATGAGGTGGCTGCCCAACTTCGGCAATATGAAGAAAATCTCTCTTCTCCCCTCGTCTCAGCTGTGGAGAAACTGTCCCGGAAGGTCCAGCAACTTGAAGAGAATATGTCCTCCCCACCTGTACGAGCCAGTATCTCAGCTGTTAGGAACAGACGTTTTTCCACTCAAGATAGAGAATACAGGGAGTACACCCCACGAAGCACCCTGTGGTTCTGCTTGCGTGACCACAGAGAGGACATGAGGAAGTGGGATGGACAACCTACTTCAATCCTACGGGCACGGGTACAGGAATTGCAAGGAAGAACAACCACAAAAGCGGATCTCCCCAGGAAAAGCGCTGCCCCGGTTTCCAATGTGCAGTTCCCCAGACAGAATAGAAGGCCTGAGCCTACTTCTGATCCCCTTGAAGGAACTTCCAGATCATTTCTGCAAGAGGCGAGTAACAGATACTATGACCAGTATTAGGGGGGCCCTGCCTCCAGCCAGGTGGGGGAAAGGGACAACCGAGTTTATTGTACAGTGTGGATTCGATGGCCTGGCACATCAGAGCCACAGGAGTATAGAGCTTTAGTGGACACAGGTGCACAGTGTACCCTAATACCATCAAGCTATAGAGGGACAGAACCCATTTGTATTTCTGGAGTGACAGGGGGATCCCAAGAATTGACTGTACTGGAGGCTGAAGTGAGCCTAACTGGGAATGAGTGGCAAAAGCATCCCATTGTGACTGGTCCAGACGCTCCATGCATCCTTGATATAGATTATCTCAGGAGAGGGTATTTTAAGGACCCAAAAGGGTACCGGTGGGCTTTTGGCATAGCTGCCTTGGAGGCGGAAGAAGTTAAACAGTTGTCTACTTTGCCTGGTGTCTCAGAGGACCCTTCTGTTGTGGGGTTGTTGAGGGTTGAAGAACAACAGGTGCCAATCGCTACCACGACAGTTCATCGGCGGCAGTATCGCACTAACCGAGATTCTCTGATCCCCATCCACAAGCTGATTCGTCAACTAGAGATTCAAGGAGTGATCAGCAAGACTTGCTCGCCCTTTAACAGTCCCATATGGCCAGTGCAGAAATCTAATGGAGAGTGGAGGCTAACTGTGGACTATCGTGGCCTTAATGAAGTCACTCCACCGCTGAGTGCTGCCGTGCCAGACATGTTAGAACTTCAATACGAACTGGAGTCCAAGGCAGCCAAGTGGTATGCCACAATTGATATCGCTAATGCATTTTTCTCAATCCCTCTGGCAGCAGAGTGCAGATCACAGTTCGCTTTCACTTGGAGAGGTGTCCAGTACACCTGGAACCGACTGCCCCAGGGGTGGAAACATAGCCCCACCATTTGCCATGGACTGATCCAGACTGCACTGGAACAGGGTGAAGCTCTGGAACATCTGCAGTACATTGACGACATCATCGTATGGGGCAACACAGCAGAAGAAGTTTTTGAGAAGGGGAATAAAATAATTCAAATCCTTCTGAAAGCTGGTTTTGCCATAAGACGAAGTAAGGTCAAGGGACCTGCACAGGAGATCCAGTTTTTAGGAGTAAAATGGCAAGATGGACGCCGTCAGATCCCAATGGACGTGATCAATAAAATTGCAGCTATGTCTCCACCAACTAGTAAAAAGGAAGCACAAGCTTTCCTGGGCATTGTGGGTTTTTGGAGGATGCATATCCCAGATTACAGTCTGATTGTGAGCCCTCTGTATCAAGTAACCCAGAAGAAGAACGATTTTAAATGGGGTCCTGAGCAGCGACAAGCTTTTGAACAAATTAAACAGGAAATAGTCCATGCAGTAGCTCTGGGGCCAGTCCGGGCAGGACAAGATGTTAAAAACGTGCTCTACACCGCAGCTGGGGAGAACGGCCCTACTTGGAGCCTCTGGCAGAAAGCACCAGGGGAGACACGCGGTCGACCCCTAGGGTTTTGGAGTCAGGCATACAGAGGATCTGAAGCCCGCTATACTCCAACAGAAAAGGAGATACTGGCAGCATATGAAGGGGTTCGAGCTGCTTCGGAAGTGGTTGGTACGGAAGCACAGCTCCTCTTGGCACCTCGGCTGCCGGTACTGGGTTGGATGTTCAATGAAAGTGTCCCTGCTACACATCATGCAACGGATGCTACATGGAGTAAGTGGATTGCATTGATCATGCAGCGAACTCGAATGGGAAACCCCAGTCGCCCAGGAATTCTAGAGGTGATTATGGACTGGCCAGAAGGCAAGGATTTTGGAATGTCACCGGAGGAGGAGGTGATGCGTGCAGAAGAGGCTCCACCGTATAATGAACTACCAGAAAATGAGAAGAGATATGCCCTGTTCACTGATGGGTCCTGCCGGATTGTGGGAAAGCATAGAAAGTGGAAGGCTGCTGTGTGGAGTCCTACAAGACAAGTTGCAGAAGCCACTGAAGGACAAGGTGAATCAAGCCAGTTTGCAGAGGTGAAAGCAATTCAGCTGGCTTTGGACATTGCCGAGCGGGAAAAATGGCCAGTACTTTATCTCTACACCGATTCATGGATGGTGGCAAATGCCTTGTGGGGGTGGTTACGGCAGTGGAAGCAGAGCAATTGGCAGCGCAGAGGCAAACCTATCTGGGCTGCTGAATTGTGGCAAGATATTGCTGCCCGGGTAGAGAATCTGGTTGTGAAAGTACGTCACGTAGGTGCCCATGTACCCAAGAGCCGGGCCACTGAGGAACATCAGAACAACCAGCAAGTGGATCAGGCTGCTAAGATTGAAGTGGCCGAGGTGGATCTGGACTGGCAACATAAGGGTGAATTATTCATAGCTCGATGGGCCCATGACTCCTCAGGCCATCAAGGAAGAGACGCTACATATAGATGGGCTCGTGACCGAGGGGTGGATTTGACCATGGACACTATTGCACAGGTCATCCATGAATGTGAGACGTGTGCTGCAGTCAAGCAAGCCAAGCGATTAAAGCCTCTTTGGTATGGAGGACGATGGCTGAAATACAAATATGGGGAGGCCTGGCAGATCAATTATATTACACTCCCACAAACCCATCAAGGCAAGCGCCATGTGCTCACAATGGTGGAAGCAACCACTGGATGGCTGGAAACATATCCTGTGCCCCATGCCACTGCCCGGAACACCATCCTGGGCCTTGAAAAACAAGTCCTGTGGCGACATGGCACCCCAGAGAGAATTGAGTCGGACAACAGGACTCATTTCCGAAACAGCCTCATTGACACCTGGGCCAAAGAGCATGGTATTGAATGGGTCTATCACATCCCTTATCATGCACCAGCCTCTGGGAAGATAGAACGGTACAATGGACTGTTAAAAACTGCACTGAGAGCAATGGGTGGTGGAACTTTAAAACATTGGGATACACATTTAGCAAAGGCTACCTGGCTAGTTAACACCAGGGGGTCTACCAACCGAGCTGGCCCTGCCCAATCAAAACCTCCACGTACTGTGGAGGGAGATAAAGTCCCCGTAGTGCACATGAAGAATATGTTAGGGAAGACAGTCTGGGTAGTCCTCCCTCAGGCAAAGGCAAACCCGTCCGTGGGATTGCCTTTGCTCAAGGACCTGGGTGCACTTGGTGGGTGATGCGGAAGGATGGGGAAGTTCGATTGTGTACCACACGGGGACCTGATTTTGGGCGAGAATAGCCAGTGAATGAAACTGTATGATGTTAATTGCTAAATGACCCTGCCACTGTACATCTCATTTCTGTAACTGCTATTGGTTGTACTATAGTAAGAATCACCCAAACTAATGACAAATGGACTCTGATGAAAAACCAAGTAAAGTGCAGCAGCGAAGGGACCAGAACTGACCTCAGCAGCTGGCGTCCAGCAACTTAATTGAGATCAACATCTTCAACCCATGGACATGAGCCGCACCAGATACATCAGCCACAAGCCCCAAGAATACAGCATGCGACAGTCCAGCTCCACACACACTATCTTGCATGCCCTGAGGGACTGTTCTAACAGATAGAGCTCGAAGTCATGGACTAAATGAACTCAACGGACATTTTAGAGTGATGGCCCACAGACTAAGGACATTACGCCTGTATGGAGATATACATATATATATACATATGTATGTCAGGGGAAACTGATAGTATTTAATTGGAAACTGTAAGATCTGGGCATGGCATGAAATGGTATGGAATAAGGGGTGGATGATGTCCTGGGTCTGGCGGGGATAGGGTTAATTCTCCCCAGGACCTAGCAGGGACACAGGTATTCCATCCCATGTGAGCCATGCCCAGGGGGTAACAGGAGCTAGCCGGGGGAAGGGGAGGGGCAGGAAGTCGGTGGGGGGGGGGGGGGGGGGGAGGAGGAAGTCATCCCCCAGGGGAGCGGAGCGGTCGGGGGGGCGTCACGGGTGCGGTCTGCAAGCAGTGGTCTCGTACTCGTGGTTGTATATTCCCCTGTCGGTGTTATTATTGTTGTTTCTTGCTCCCCTTGCTGTTCTGTTAAATTGCCTTTGTCTCAACCCACGAGTTTTTGCCTTTTTCTTCCGATTCTCCCCTCCCGGCCGCGCTGGCGGGGGGAGGGCCCGATCTGAGCGAGCGGCTGACACGTGGTCCTTTGTTGCCGTCTGAGGCTAAACCACGACAGTCCTGCATTTCGGTCACAACAACCCCAGGCAACGCTACAGGCTTGGGGAAGAGTGGCTGGAAAGCTGCCCAGCAGAAAAGGACCTGGGGGTGTTGGTGGACAGCCGGCTTAACATGAGCCAGCAGTGTGCCCAGGTAGCCAAGAAGTCCAATGGCATCCTGGCCTGTATCAGGAATAGCGTGGCCAGCAGGAGTAGGGAAGTGATCGTGCCTCTGTACTCGGCACTGGTGAGGCCTCACCTTGAGTACTGTGTTCAGTTCTGGGCCCCTCACTACAGGAAGGACATTGAGCTGCTGGAGCGTGTCCAGAGGAGAGCCACCAAGCTGGTGAGGGGTCTAGAGAACAAGTCATATGAGGAGAGGCTGAGGGAACTGGGCATGTTTAGTTTGGAGAAGAGGAGGCTGAGGGGGGACCTCATTGCCCTCTACAACTACCTGAAAGGAGGTTGTAGAGAGGTGGGTGTTGGCCTCTTCTCCCAAGGGAATAATGGCAGGACCAGAGGAAATGGTCTGAAGTTGCGGCAGGGGAGGTTTAGATTAGATATTAGGAAGAATTACTTTACTGAGAGAGTGGTCAGGCACTGGAACAGCCTGCCCAGGGAGGTGGTTGAGTCACCATCCCTGGAGGTACTTAAGAAACGTGTAGATGTGGCACTTCAGGGCATGCTCTAGTGCCATTTTCTAGTGGCCGAGATTGTAGGGTCGGATTTTTTTTGTGTGTGTATGGTTGGACTCTGTGATCTCAGAGGTCCTTTCCAACCATGACGATTCTATGATTTTCTAGAGGCAGAAGAAGCAACTGAACACAGTCAATGTGTTATCCACTGAATTATTGTACAGAGTAGGAAGGATTTCTTCTTGCAATGCAACTTGAAAGGAATATGATAGACAGCCTTGCATTTTGTACAGAACCAAGTGATGGAGAAGGTTGAAGCACAGACTGAGCCACTCTGAGCCCCCATGGTTCCCAAGGAGAACACAAAGCACTTCATTAGTTCTGATGAAGTGTAGCACAAAACTGAATCATGGAATAGTTTGGGTTGGAAGGGACCTTTAAAGGTCATATAGTCCAGCCCACCTGCAATGAGCAGGGACATTTTCTATGAGATCAGGTTGCTCAGAGCCCTGTCCAACCTGACTTTGAATGTTTCCGGTGATGGGGCATCTACCACCTCTCTGGGCAACCTGTTCCAGTGTTTCACCACCCTCATTGTAAAAAATTTCTTCCTTATATCTAGTCTAAATCCCATTGTCCCCATTATCCCATGTCCTATCACAACAGGTCCTATTAAAAACTCTGTCCCCTTCTTTCTTATATGCCCCCTTTAAGTACTGGAAGGCTGCAATAAGGTCTCCCTGGAGCCTTCTTTTCTCCAGGCTGAACAGCCTCAACTCTCTCTGTTTGTCCTCACAGGGGAGGTGTTCCATCCCTCTGATCATTCTTATGGCCTTCCCCTGGACCCACTCCAACAGGTCCATGCCTTTACTGTACTGAGGACTCCAGAGCTGGATGCAGTACTCCAGGTGGGGTCTGACCAGAGGGGCAGAATCACCTCCCTCAACCTCCTGGCCGTGCTTCTTTTTATGCAGCCCAGGATACAGTTGGCTTTCTGGACTGTGAGTGTACATTGCCAGCTCATGTCCAGTTTTTCATCCACCAGTATCCCCAAGCCCTTCTCCCTAGGGCTGCTCTCAATCCCTTCATCCCCCAGCCTGTACTGTTACCGGGGGTTGCCCTGATCCAGGTGCAGAACCTTGCACTTGGCCTTGTTGAAACTCATGAGGTTCACACAGGCCCACTTCTTGAGCCTGTCCAGGTCCCTCTGGATGGCATCCTGTACCTCAGGTGTGTCAACCTCACCACTCAGCTTAGTGTCATCTGCAAACTTGTGAGGGTGCACTCAATCTCACTATGTCATTGATTGAGATATTGAACAGCACTGGTCCCAATACGGACCCCTGAGGGACACCACTCATCACTGATCTCCACCTGGACATTGAGCCCTTGAACACTAACCTCTGGATGTGACCATCTAACCAATTCCTTATCCACCAAACAGTCCACCCATCAAATCCATCTCTCTCCAATTTAGAGAAAAGGATGTTGCAGGGGACTGTGTCAAAGGCCTTACAGAAGTCCAGAAAGACAACATCCATAGCTCTTTCCTTTTCCACTGATGTAGTTACTCCATCATAGAAGGCCACAAGATTGGTTAGGCAGGACTTGCCCTTGATGAAGCCATGCTGGCTGTCTCAAATCACCTCCCTGTCCTCCACGTGCCTTCGCATAGCTTCTATGAGGATCTGTTACATGATCTTCCCAGACACAGAGGTGAGGCTTACAGATCGGTAGTTCCCAGGGTCCTCCTTTCTATCCTTTTTAAAAATGGGTGCAATGTTTCCCTTTTTCCAGTCACCAGGGACTTCACTTGACTGCCATGACTTTTCAAGTGTCATGGAGAGTGGCTTGGCAACTACATCAGCCAGTTCCCTCAGGACTCTGGGATGTCCTTGTCAGGTCCCTAAGACTTCTGTATGTTCAGGTTCCTCAGGTGGTGTCGTCATGAACCTGATCTTCTCTTACAGTGGGAAGGACTTGGCTCTCCCAGTCCCTGCCTCGCAGTCCATCCACTCGAGATGGGAAGAGAGGATGCCAGTGAAGACTGAGGCAAAAAAGTTGAGTACCTCAGCCTTCTCCTCATCTGTTGTTACCAGTTTGCCAGTCTTGCTCATCAGTGGGGACACACTTCCTTTGACCTTCCTTTTCTGGCTGACATACCTGTAGAAACTCTTATTCTTTGCATCCCTTGCCGAGTTCAGCTCCAGCCATGCCTTGGCCTTCCTGACCCCATCCCTATACAACCAGGCAGCATCCCTATACTCTTTCCCATGATACCTGTCCCTGCTTCCACTGCCTGTGCATTTCTTTCTCGCCCTTTAGTTTGACCAACAGGTCTCAACTCCTCCATGCTGGTCTCTTGCCTTCCTTGCCTGATTTCTTACACCTGGGGATCAAGAGCTCTTATGCTCTTTAAGGATGCTTTCCATAGATCTGCCAGCTCTGTTCTGCTCCCTTGTCCCTGAGGGCAGTTTCCCAGGGGGTCCTTTTGACTAACTCCTTGAAGAGCTGGAGGTTTGCTTCCCTAAAATTCAGGGTCCTGACTACGCTCCTTGTCTGACACGTATCCCTTAGGACTGTAAACTCCACCAGTGCATGATCACTGCAGCCCAAGCTGCCTCAAATCTTGACGTCACCAATTAGCTCACTTGCATTGGTGACCATCGGGTCCAGTATCGCATCCCCTCAGGTAGATCTGTCTATTACCTGGCTTAAGAAGTTATCCTCAGTGAACTCCAGGAGTCTCCTGGATTGCCTACAGCTCACCATGCTACTTTTCCAGCAGATGTCAGGGTGGTTGAAGTCCCTCAGCTGGATGAGAACCTGCAAGCATGATGCCTCCTGTAGCTGGAGTAAGAAGGCTTTATCGATAGGCTCCCCTTGACTGGGCAGCCTGTAGACACCAACCACAAGGTTCCCTTTTTTGCCTCAGTCTCTAATTCTTACCCATAAGCTTTCAACCTGCTCGTGGATATTCTTCAGACAGTTCTTCACAATCTATTCATTTCTTGATGTAGAGGGCAACCCCTCCACCCCTCCTTCCTCTCCTGTCCCTTCTGAACAGTCTGTAGCCATCAATAGCCACACTCCCATCATGGGATTTGTCCCATCAGGTTTCAGTAATGACAACTAGGTCATAGCTTTCTAGCAGCACCATGGCTTTCAACTCCTCCTGTTGGCCCACACTGCTTGCATTGGTGTAGAGGCACTTCAGCTGAGCTGTCAGCTGTGTTACCTTTTTAGAGGAACATCCCTTAATTTCTTTGAGGTATTTCTCCGGTGTTTCCCTGTTGACTCCTATTACCTCAGGAGTCCCTGGCTTCTCTCTCTAAGGCTTCAAGTGTGCTCCAGTGTACCCAGCACATCTCAAAGCAACAGGCTGAGGACCTTCAGTAGCGCCCCATCCCTCTAACCCTGGCATGTCACCCCACAGCTTGTCATGGGCAAGCCTGATATTATCCCCCTATCAGTCTAGTTTAAAGCTCTGTCCATCATCCCCATTACCTCATGAGCAAAGACCCTCTTTCCCCTCTGAGAAAGGTGAATCCCAGCCAACACCAGCAGGTCTGGTGCCATGTAGATCACCCCATTATCAAAAAACCAGAAATTGTGGTCATGACACCAGCCACAGAGCAATGTATTAATAGACTGGGTCCACCTGTTTCTTTCAATGTTGCTGCTTGCAACTGGAAGGAGAAAGGAAGAAGTTACCTGTGCTCCAGATCCCTTTACCGACCATCCCAAGGCCCTGAAGTCTCTTCTGATTGCCATTGGATTATGCATTGAGGCTTCATCACCACCCACATAGAAAAGCAATAACGACTAATAGTTTGATGGCCATACCAGGCTAGGAAGTTTCCTAATGATGTCCTTAACCCAGGTCCCAGGGAGGCAGCAGACTTCCCTGAGGAGGGTCTGTCAGACCATAAGCTTCTCAGTACTATTAGCTTGACTGGCATATCTAATGCAGTATGATATAGAAACCATCAAAACCAATATACAGTGTTAAAAGTAACTATGTCATGGTTTGGGCTGGGTCGGCCAATGACAAGACAACAGATGCTCTCCCCCAACTCTCATTCCAAGGAGAGGAAGAAGAGCGAGTTATGAGTTTAGAAAAAACTAAACTACTTCAATGAAATATTAATAATAAAATTAAAAAGGAAATAAATTTATATAACACACATAAATATAGATACAAAAATCATATCAAGCTCCCAGAAAGATGTCACTAGCAGGCACTGGGAAAGTTCCAGATTGGACTCAGTGATAAATGGGAACTGGTTTCCAGAACTCACTAATAGGGATTGAAAGTAGACAAAAATCATAGAGTCTTCCTCAGGCATCAATCATTAAAAAAAAAAAAAAAAAAAAGAAAGGCACCAAGGCAGAATCCTCAAAGAAAAGCCAGCCTAAATACCTTTGATCCCTCAGCTTTTATACTGAGCATGGCAGATGGGATGGAATACCCTATTGGTCACTTTGGGTCACCTGTCCTGTCCACTCCTCCCCACAGGTGCAACCCCTCCACAGGGTAAACAACCTAGTCAGCTGACCCTGGTTGCCACAGCAACAAGTGTAAGCAAGAGCCTCTCTCACTGAACAGAAAGTTAGCTCTATTCCACTCCAAACCGGGACAAACTGTCAACTGACTCAGTGCAGCCATTTTAAACTCAAGTTCAAAGTTACAAATTTAAAGGGCCACAAAGATGATCAGAGGGCTGGAGCACCTTTCCTATGAAGACAGGCTGAGAGAATGGTGGCTGTTCAGCCTGGAGAAGAGAAGGCTCCGGTGAGACCTTATAGCAACCTTCCAGAAAGGTGCAGAAAGATGGAGAGGGACTTTTTACAAGGGCATCTAGTGATAAGACAAGGGGTAATGGCTTCAAACTGGAAGAAGGTAGATTTAGATTAGATACCAGGATGAAATTTTTCACAATGAGGGTGGTGAGACACTGGAACAGGTTGCCCAGAGAAGTTGTTGCGGCCCCATCCCTGGAAGTGTTCAAGACCAAGCTGGATGGGGCTTTGAGCAACCTGGTCTAGTGGGAGGTGTCCCTGCCCATGGCAGGGGGATTGGAACTAGATGATCTTTAAGGTCCCTTCCAATCTAAACCATTCTATGATTCTAAATATGCCAGAAAACCACTGTAAATAATACTTAATCATGATAAATGCTATTATGATGCTACAAAGCAATGTTTGATGAGATGGATGCCAGAGGGCACAAGTTCCAAATTGGACAGAGTTGAGTACTGCTGTAAGGCTTTTCTGAGCATCTCTTTGATGACTGCCAGGCTATTTTGATCATAAGTGGGAAGCTCACTCTTTGTTGGAAACCCAAAAGCAGCTGGTGTTGTACCTCTCCTGTCTTTAGTTGGAAATGAAACTCAATGTGGTTCTTCCATTCAGTGGTGAACAGCTTTGATTAATGTTGCTTCTTTGCCGAAGAGGTTGAACTGGTTCCTACTGTCAAACCCTAAGCAGGTATAATGAAGCTATTTTAACTGTTTATTGTTAATTTATACTGCAAAAGGGCTTAATGACTTAGGGATTCACATTATGAATCCAGAGATGGGACTGTGCTCAAAACTTTTGGGTTTTTCTGAGATCAAGATGCTCAGGAATCTTGTTGAAGGTTGTCCAGAGATGTAAATGGATAACAGGTCATTCTGGTTGGGAAATCAAAGATGAACCACAATGAATATCAGTCACACAATTTGTGTGTCAGTGGTTACATAAATTGGCATGCCTCAGCCATGCTAGTTAAATAGGCCTTCCGTTTTAAAGCTGAATGGACCTGGATTTTATACTTCAGTAATGCCTACATACCCAAGTGGTGCACATAAAGACAGTTATATGAAAAGATGGTTCATGTGCCAGAGATAACTCAGTACAAAATATGAGACATCAGGTAGATAGAGGTACATGAAAACAGAAAGATAAGAGAGGCAAAACATGTTAGCATCAAAAAGTTTTTTACCCATACCTTTTCCCCACCTCTTGCCAAGTTTTAGAAATTCCATCGATTACGCAATAAATGCGAAATCTACTTCATATTTTTTCAGACAAGTAAACTATCCAGCAGCAAGATTGTAAGTGAATGATCTCTGTTTCAGGATTTGCAGAGGAGAATAAAATTATCCTCACATTATCACAGAATCACAGAATCACAGAATCTTAGTGGTTGGAAGGGACCTTTGAGATCATCGAGTCCAACCACATTAAAAAAAAAAAAAAAAAAAAAAAAAAAGAAAAAAAACCACACACACAAACCCACACAAAAACAAAACAAAAAAAAAACCAACAACAAAAAAAAAAAAACCACACCAGAAAAAAAAAAAAAAAAAAGCACCCACCAACTAAACCCCACACCCATAATCTCACACACAAGACCCCACCACAAACCAACAATCCTGGGCACTAGAGCATGCCCTGAAGTGCCATGTCTACACATTTCTTAAATACCTCCAGGGATGGTGACTCCACCACCTCCCTGGGCAGGCTGTTCCAGTGCCTGACCACTCTTTCAGTAAAGTAATTCTTCCTAATATCTAATCTAAAACTCCCTTGCCGCAGCTTCATACCATTTCCTCTGGTCCTGTCATTATTCCCTTGGGAGAAGAGGCCAACCCCCGCCTCTCTACAGTTTCCTTTCAGGTAGTTGTAGAGGGCAATGAGGTCCCCCCTCAGCCTCCTCTTCTCCAAACTAAACATGCCCAGTTCCCTCAGCCTCTCCTCATAGGACTTGTTCTCCAGACCCCTCACCAGCTTGGTAGCTCTCCTCTGGACACGCTCCAGCACTTCAATGTCTTTCCTGTAGTGAGGGGCCCAAAACTGAACACAGTACTCGAGGTGAGGCCTCACCAGTGCCCAGTACAGAGGCATGATGACTTCCCTGCTCCTGCTGGCCACGCTATTCCTGATACAGGCCAGGATGCCATGGGCCTTCTTGGCCACCTGGGCACGCTGCTGGCTCATGTTAAGCCGGCTGTCCACTAACACCCCCAGGTCCTTTTCTGCCGGGCAGCTTTCCAGCCACTCTTCCCCAAGCCTGTAGCGTTGCTTGGGGTTGTTGTGACCAAAATGCAGGACCCGGCACTTGGCCTTATTAAATCTCATCCCATTGGCCTTGGCCCATTGATCCAACCTGTCCAGATCCCTCTGTAAAGCCTTCTGACCCTCAAGCAGATATGTCTGAACATTATGTTTGAACTAACTGCCAGAAATCATCTTGTTAAAAGAATTCTGTTGCTCAAGGATGCACACTTAGATTTGCCTAAGCACTTTTCAGAGGATATTAATATCAGCTCTCTTGTTCTTGTAAAAGTTGAACTAATAGAAACATATCTAAGGGTCAAATTGTTCCTTGTTGATTACTTTTCATTTGTTTTATATTATTGTCAGTCTTTGCAAAAATTGTTTATTATTATCTGTGAAGCCTTGAGAGTCTGAAAAACTCTGAATAAGACTAAATAAATACATGGTCTCTAGTTTAAAAATCAAAATATAGAGTAATTTCTTTTGACAATGATTAATAGACATTGTACTCAAAACTATAATATATAGTATGGATATATTAATGTTGTTGATAATGTTGATGAATGTTTCATATACTTATAAAAAAATCAAGGTTCCAGAATGAAAAATGTATTCAGTGAATATATTTTTATGAAGACTACAATAATTTAATTTCTCAAAATAAACATTGAATAGTCAAGTATATAACTTCATGAGCAGCAAAAAGAATGCTGCATATCATTAGGTGAGAGAGTTGCTCCATAGGCATTGCTACAGCCTAGCAGATCAGGATTGCCTCTGAATAGATAGACTGAGTGTGACCGTGTGTCTGTATGTATGTAGGCATCAAAAAGCTCCCTAAGGACTCTCCATTAGGTACAAAAGACAGGTGCAGGGGAGACAGTCATTCAGTTCCTCTGACATCTCTTTTTTTTTTAAATCATCATATCCTATGAATTCATTAAGGTTTAAAAAAAAACCCTCTGTAGAATAGAAATTAAATATTATCTAGTTATATTCCATTTTTCTTGCTGTCACTGAGTTCAAAGACCTGCTTGAAAAAAGCTAGATCCCCAGTATTCATGTTTCATCTACTGACTTCTCAGATCTTCATCAATCTCTCAAGAGAAAAAGCAAGAAAATGCTCACCTGATTTCTAATAAACTTCCAATTTCCTGTTGGAAAAAAAATTATCAGTAGAAGCAGAAGCTTTTAAACTTCTGGATTTCACAAATATACTCCTTTTGTTGCTTTGCCTCACTTTTTTTTTAAAAACTAAACTATGAAGCAACAAAATAGGTTGAGGTAAACTCAACACAAAATAATATTGCATTGACATATATTTGCAAGTAGTTGTTTAAATCTATTGTATGAAGGTTACAGAGTTTGTAACAAATGGCGTGGTCCCCTGTTGCTTATGAAGTTAGAAAGGCATTCCCTGTGGCTGCATAATTTCTTTCAAGCCTCTTAAAGAATGGTATACATCTCTGGTTTAATATAAACAAGAGCCCTTCAACAGCAACATATAAAATACCTAGCTCTCTGTTGAAATAATGGATAAAGTGAATCCAAATGTTTTGGCAAAGATTTCTAGATTCACAGACAGAAATGTGTTTCCCTGTAAAATAAGTCATCTGCAACTATTACATCAAATAAAATGTAAAAGAAATAGATTAACTGTTCAAAAGATAAGACTTTTCTGCTGAGTACTCGACAGGTATAAGATATAATAGTCAAAGAGTTTTGAATTTCCTTTTTCTATCTGGCTTTGCTTTTGGAAGCTTCCAGGTAAATATACTGACTTCAGCTCTACCATCCTGACTTTGCACGTTGTCTTGATGATTGGTATATTTAAAAGAGAACTCTGGAACAGCAATTGAAACCCTTAGTCACTGTTGCAGGTGAGTTTCTATCACAAGCCTGGATTTGGCTATGCCCTCAGACTCTTTGAAGTTCACTCTCAAACAAACAAACAAAAAAACCCAACAAAACAATAATAACAACAAAAAAAAACAAGACAAGAACTGTGGCGTATGAAGAAATCACGGACTCGTAGGTCGTGCAGTAAGCGAATCCAAATTGACCCTTTATTGCTACACAGAGAAACTTATATACACTAAGACACAAACCCACTCCCCTAGTAATGCCCAATCATGGACTTACAAAAATATTTTCTACCTTCTACTGAGCTTATCACAATAACAGGTACTCTGCTACCAGGACAAGTTTCGGTTCCCAGACTGTGTTCTGTTTTTTGTCAGGATGAGCTTCAGGATGTGAAACTTGTGTTTCTCATCCTCCCCTGCTCTCAAGGTCGCTACTGGCACACACTGTTGCTCCAGATGCGCATAGTGCATGTAAATCTTAGCTGTGTGAGCGAACTTTAACTGAACCCACATCTCCCCCTCCTTTATTAGTTAGAATAGAAATCAAAACAAGGGTCATCATATGGCAATCTTTTCACATTGGCAATCATCATTGGCAATCTTTTCACATATCCCACAGCTTGCTCAGGGACAGGGATCAAGTGATTATCTCTGATTCTGCCTCTTCCTCCTCTTCTCGTGATAGACCTGGTTCATCATTATCCCTTACTAAGTGAACTGATTTCTTGGTGTATTTCTTCTTCTGTATAGGGGCAACTGATACGGGCAGGGGTTTGTTTTCTGGTTCAGCTGCAGTGCCTGCCACCGGGGTTGGAGTGGCCACAGCATCCATCAGCCTCGTTTCCCTCTTTGCTTTGAGGATGCGGCACAATATTGAGCAGTGTCTGGTAGATACTGGCCAGGGCCCAGCAAAACGCAGTGAGCTGTGCCTCTCTGGAATAGCCACAGCATTTTCCCTTTCAAATATTCTATCACTTTTCCAGGGTCCTGTAGTTGTTCGGGGGTGAAGTCCCAAACCATTGGAGGTGAAAAGCTCTCTAGATACCTGCTCATATTCGCCCACCTGCCATGCCACCCATGACTATCCAGCCTCGAGGCAGATCTCTGGGTGGTAGTGTTAAATAGCTGTTTGACCCTAAACAAGACCTGGAACACATTCAGGAGACATAACAATAGGACCACACTGGTTTCAGCATCCCAAGGTTATTCAAAATTCTCAAAAGCTGTCATACCTGTCCTGAAGGAGAAAAGGGAGGTGAAAGTACTGGGGAAGTATCCTCCCCTGTTTCCCCCATAGGTTGGGTGTGATTGTTAATAAATTCCAAGAGACAACGCCCGAGGTACAGGCAAGACAACAATACCACATGAACACCCCCCATAACCATCTGAACAGTGATGCTATCATAGAATCATAGAATGGTTAGAGTTGGAAGGGATCTTAAAGATCATCTAGTTCCAACCCTCCTGCCATGGGCAGGGACACCTCCCACTAGACCAGGTTTCTCAAAGGCCCATCCAGCCTGGGCTTGAACACTTCCAGGGATGAGACAGCCACAACTTCTCTGGGTAACCTGTTCCAGTGTCTCACCACCCTCACAGGAAAAAACTTCTTTGTAGTATCTAATCTAAAAATTGTAATCCTGATCCCTCTCCCAGAGATGATAAACAGCATCGCAGGGAGTACATTAACCATATAGGAATTTACATAGCAGAGCCACGAGAACAAAGAAAGCAACATGGTGACTGGCAGCTATTCAACTAATACAATGAAGGCACATAACAAATCCATTTTAACAAGCTCTGGTCGGATTTGTCGTTATCTCAACCCTTCGAGTGTCCCATGTTGGGCACCAAAAAAAGGACTGTTGTGGTTTAGCCTCAGACAGTAATGAAGAACCACGTGGCAGCCACTCTCTCGCCTTATCATTCTGAGAACGAGCAGTTTTCTCCACAATATGCCGTTAATTTCAGAGAGTTAGAAGAGGCCTAGCTAAGAAGTAAAATTACAGAACAGAAAGTTAGTTCTGTTTTACCTCAAATGGGGACATCCCACCCCTTATTCAATACTATTTGCATCGTGCTCAGATCGCTAACACTTTTATCTATGAAATCTATACACACACACATATATATAGATAGATATATGTAGGTCACTCAGTTGTGATTTCTCTCTATACACAAAAATTTAAGTCCATTTCATAGCAGATCAGATTCTCAGGGTAGACAAGACAGTGTAAAATTCATTGTGGTTCGTGCCCGTGGGTAGCATGTCCAACTTGGAGAAGTTTTGCTGGATGCCACTTGATGAATCTGGCTTAGGTTTCATCATTGCTGTGTTATCCTGAAAAACACTTAAAGGACACTGTTAGCATTATACAACAGCTAATATCATACTCAGAATTAAGTATTCTCACCCAGGGTCAAATTTCCTTGAGGTACACATTGAACTTCTCCATTCTTCAGCATCACCCACCAAGTACATCCAGGTCCTTGAGCAAAAACAGTCCCATGAATAGGTTTGCCTTTGCCCAAGGCAGGAAAAACGCAAACAGTTTTCCCTAGCATATTCCTTTCATGTACCACAGGGACCTTATCCCCTTCTACAATATGTAAAAGGTCTGATTGAGCAGGACCAGCTCGATTGATGGCTCCCCTGGTATTAGAGCAAGCTACTTTGTTAGTTAAATGCTTGTCCCAATTTTTAAAGGATCCACCACCCATTGCTTTCAGGGTGGTTTTTAACAGTTCATTGCATTGTTCAGTTTTCCCACAAGCTGGTGCATGATAGGGGATATGATATACCCACTCAATGCCATGTTCTTTTGCCCAGCTACTTATAAGATTGTTTTTGAAATGAGTCCCGTTGTCTGACTCAATTCTTTCTGGAGTACCATGTCACCACAAGACTTGCTTTTCAAGGCCCAGGATGGCATTCCAGGCAGTGGCATGGGGTACAGCATCGGTTTCCAACCATCTGGTGCTTCTTTCCACCATTGTAAGCACATAGCACTTACCCTGGTGTGTTTGAGGGAGTGTGATATAGTCAATTTTCCAAGCCTCCTCATACTTATATTTCAACCATCATCCCCCATACCACAAAGGTTTTAACTGTTTAGCTTACTTGATTCAGGTGCATGTTTCACAATCAGGGATAACCTGCACAATATCGTCCATGGTTAAATCCACCCCTCGGTCACAGGCCCATTTATATGTTGCATCTCTTCCTTGATGACCTGAAGTGTCATGGGCCCATCGAGCTAAAAATAGCTCACCTTTATGATCCCAGTCCAAATCTGTCTGGAAAATCTTAGCAGCCCAGTCCACTTGCTGATTGTTTTGATGTTCCTCAGTGGACCAACTCATGGGTATGTGGGCATCTACATGGCATACCTTCACAACTAGTTTCCCTAGCCAGTCAGCGATATCTTGCCATAATTCAGCAGCTCAGATGGGTTTACCTCTGCGCTGCCGGTTGCTCTGCTTCCACCACTTTAACTATCCCCACAGATCATTTGCCACCATCCACGAGTCAGTATAGTGATGGAGTATTGGCCACTTTTCTTTCAGCAATGTCTAGGGCCAGCTGGATGGCTTTTACCTCTGCAAATAGACTCCATTCACCTCCTCCTTGAGGAACTTTTGTGAGTCATCACATAGGACTCCACACAGCAGCTTTCCACCTTCGATGCTCACCTACAATATGACAAGATCCATCAGTGAACAGAGCATACTGTTTCTCATTATCTGAGAGTTCATTATATGGTGGGGCTTCCTCAGCACAAGTCACCACCTCCTCCAGTGGCATTTCAAAGTCTTTGCCGCCAGGCCAGTTTGCGATCACTTCTATAATTCCTGGATGATTTGTGTTTCCTATACGTTCTTACTGTGTGATTAAGGCAACCCACTCACTCCAGGTAGCATCGGTGCCATGATGAGTAGAAGGAACTTGACCCTTGAACATCCAGCCCAGCACTGGTAATTGGGGCACCAGGAGGAGCTGTGCTTCAATACCAATTCCCTCTGAAGCAGCTCTAACTCCCTCATAATACTTCCAAGATTTCTTTCTCAGTTGGAGTGTAGCTGGCCTCAGAGCCTTTGTATCAACTCCAGAATCCTAGAGGTCAACCTCAAGTCTCCCCTTCTTTACAACTGAAGTCCTTATATTTCACAAATCCTTCCTAGAGAAGAATTTAACTATTATCTCTACATCTGAGTCTGCCTCCTGCGCTGATGCCATCTGAAAAGGACCCTCTCCATCTTCATCAGAAGAATCCTCTCCCATGCTGTCTGGCTTGAGCTGGTCTTCGTCATACAGGGTAGGGGAACAAGCTGGTCTCCTTTTCTGCTTGGACACTGCCCAAGAAGAACTCTCTCCTGAATCTTCATCAGAAGAGGCAGGGGAAGGAGCTGATTTCCTTTTCTGCTTCCTGGTCACCAGGGCAACTTGTACCAGTTCTGTTGGAGTTTGTGTAGCAGCAGTTCTTGTTGTCAAGGCTGGAGCGACTGGTGCCATTGCAGGTAGCAGAGTAACTTTTACTGCACTGCACACTGCTGAGTAACTGGTGCCAGGATGGGCTGGAGCTTTTGCACTAGTGAGGGGGTGGCTGGCATAGCCAATGCCGCTAGAGCCGATGTCGCAGCTTCCCCCAGTACAGGCAGAGGCATGGCCAGTGTCCATTGGAGGGTAGCTTGGGGAGTGGTTTGTGTCTGTACCTGCTGTGAATTGGCCCATGGGATATGGGTAGCAGCAACACATGTCACAGAATATCCACTCCCGCACCAATTAACACAAAACCCACCCCTGCAACACATTCAGGAGAACTAGCAACAAAGTCACAATCTTTTGAAAGTAACATTCATTTTCTAAACAGCCCAGAAGGTTTCCAGCCCCTAGCTCTTTGACATAAGCATTAAAGGGCAAAATAAGCCTTCCCCAGGTGAAACCAAAAGTGTAATTGGCAATAGAATCCATCACATGATGCCCAAGATATGCGGGTACAGCCATTATCCAAGTAATGAGTTTAGAAAAAACTAAACTACTTCAATGAAATATTAATAATAAAATTAAAAAGGAAATAGTGAAATAGATACTATATATATAAATATAGATAAAAAATCACATCAAGCTCCCAGGAAGACGTCATTAGCAAGCACTGGGAAAGTTCCAGACTAGACTCAGTGATAAATGGGAACTGGTTTCCAGAACTCACAGGGTCTTCCTCAGGCATCCTGACCTGTCCACTCCTCCCCACAGGTGCAACCCCTCCACAGGGTAAACAACCAAGTCAGCTGACCCTGGTTGCCACAGCAACAAATATAAGCAAGAGCCTCCCTCCCTGAACAGAAAGTTAGCTCTGTACCACCCCAAACCAGGATACTCCTCGGTTATCTCTTGTTACTGCTGGCTTGGACTATTTGGCCTCTGTTCATATATCGTTCAGAATAGTACCACATGCTTGTTTAGTTATGGATTGCAGTTTTATCATCATTTTTTCTGGAGTATTCAGGGTAAATAGAGTCACCTATGCTATTTATGTTTACTCTGACAAATACCTGTGCACTCAGTTAGCATGTTATCTGCCCTGTTACCTATACTGTTTTTTTGAAACAAATATAAATTCTAATACTTTTCTGCTTAGAAATAATTTGTAGTTTCATGTATTCCAGATAGTTTCTATTTTATATAGCATGCACACAAACACACAAGAATCTAAGAATCAGTGTTTAGAAAATTTGTCTCATTGAGTAGCTCTAGCAGTGGAAGTTACTACAGCCTGCTATCTCCTTCAGCTTTGACAATAAACTAGAGCAGCATGATGGGCTAAACGTGGTACAGCCAGAGCCTCAATGAGAAGTGTCCCCAGGATTGTAGCCCAATCACTCATGTTGCAGAACAGATGTGCAGAAATTGTTAACTTGCTGTTAAGGTTCACCAGCTCCTGAAAATGCAGAGAATGCAGTTGGTGGCAATCAATCTGGACAGTCTGTACCAGGAAACATGTAGAACAGAGCTGACTAACATGCCACAGCTGATCTAGCCTGGGCTGCACAGAAGCATTTCTGGGATTAGAGAATAAGCCTGGTACAATAAGTTTAACATTAAATGTACAGATCTGGACTTAGCCCCAAAACTTACAATTTCACTGTGAGGCATCACATAATATGAGTGGAGTGTTACATTGATTGATTGTTGTCCCCTTGAGAATCAGTGGAGAGTTTGGGTTCTTCTGAATGGGGTTGTGGTCTCCGGTCTCCAGCTGCTCATTGCAATGGATGAGAGGCAAGAATAGGAAGGCCTTTGAAGCAGACTGCAATTTACACACACGCACCTTTAGGAAGGGATTTAAACATAAAACCTGTGGAAACAGAAGGGAGTCAGATTATGGGATGGAGTCCTATATCACAAACTCTGGAACAGCAGGAAAGAGACTTTGAGGCCACAATGCCTTATTGTGTGGACCCGCTTTGAGGAGAGTTGTACCATGGACCAGGGGAATGGGGAGTCCCACCACACACCAGAAGAGGAGAACTATGCCACACAGAATGTCGAGAGCTGACAAGCTCAGTGCTGTTGAAATTGCACTAGGGGCAGAACTTGTTTCTGAGGTACAATTGACTCAAACCATATAGGAATTTATAGACTGAAGCTGGCATTATGAACTGACCTGCAAGCAAACTAGAAGTCTGTGGGAAAAGAGATAACGTACTCCTTATGGATAGCAGTGGTAATTAAATGAGAAATTATGCTCTGAACTACTCATATATTGCTAATTGACTTCAAAGAAATCTCAGAAAGCTCGCTCTGAAATCACCCAGTGGAATTCATAATGGGAAGAATAACTGCACAAGCCCCATATCAGAGCAATGAGAACAAAGGCCACAACCCCTTCAACAAATGGGAACGATTGAAAATCTCTGCTACCTTACAATCCAGGAACAGCTGTGCTTTGCTAATTCTGAAATTCAGGGTGGTCATATGCCTTCTAAAAAAATATTAAAGGGTATGCTAGATGTATTCAGTTTATATGCACTTAATATTAGGTGTGAATCTACTTCCATTCACTGTTCATAACATGTTCAGTCCTAGAAACCATTAACTGCTGATAAAGGCAGTTACAGAATCAGGCCCCAGATGGCTCTGATGACCTACAAAGCCAAAATTGGTTGTGAAATTTTCTAAACATCAAAGTTAATCTTAGCATCCATGTCAAGTAGGAGATCTTTTTCATTTACAGAGACATCCTTGAAAATGTAAGCCAGTACAAATCAGTGTAGACTGATAGTCCAATTAAAATTTGTTACTTTTTTCCCCCTGAAATTCATGGGTTACAACTGGTCTTTGTGAGGCTGTTGAAACCCCTAACAGTTTTTCCATTATATGAGGGGAAAGGGAAGGCTGGGAGACACAAAAAGAACAGCCAAGGAGCAGAACACCAGACTAATTGGTGTTTGCAATGGACCTGAGTTATCTGGGAATCCATTAATGATGTTGAGGCCAATACGTCCCCTCTCATTTAGTAGCCTGCAGCTGAGCAACACCTTTCCCTTCCTCTGATGTAACAGGGAAAGTTTCATTCTGAGAGACGTGCAGACTGGGAGCAAAGGTGGCTACTCTGTAGTTCTCCTCCCACTCCTTTCTGGCAATTCACTACCTCTCCTCCATTGCCAGAATGAGAAAGTAGAATGAGATTTAGGAATGTTCTGAAGAGACAGTGAGAGATTGCAGAGGGCAGAGAAAAAGAATAGGAAAAAAGGTAAATGATAGTGCACACATGATGATGGAAGAGGTGAACAGAACAGGAGTGTGTGAATGGCAGAGAAAGACTAGGAGGAAGGAAGAGGGCACTCTTCAGAAATAAAAAGGACAGGAAATAATGGTCTTTCTTATAAAAAGGCCCATTAGCTGGATCATTCCATCAGCACAGGAGAGCTGTGGGGTAATACTACCACCACCATCCACAGTCGACATTTCTACTTGTCCTGGTTTGAGGTAGAACAGAACCAACATTCTGTTCAGTAATTTTACTTCTTAGCTAAGCCTCTCCTAACTCTCTGGAATTAACAGCATATTGGGCAGAAACTGTTGATTCTCAGAGTGATAAGACCTGATTATTTGTAATTTATGTCAAGGAATGGTATGCAGAGAGGCTCCTGCTTATACTTATTGCTATAACATCCAAGGTCAGCTGGGGGAGAGCATCTGTTGTCCATCATTGGCCAATCTAGCCTAAACCACAACACTACTGCATTTGAGGACTTGGTGGAGAATGGAAAGAGATGCATTCATGGAATTTCTCCCCTGTCTATTCATTGCTTACTATAGTTTCCAAGTACTCATTAATGTAAAACAGATGCTCATGAAAAATCTGCATACACTCATAGCACAGACACTTATTTGTTTCAAAACTCACATTGAAAGTACTTTGTTGCTGGTTGTTCCCTATGCATTTGTGTTCTTTTAGCTTAAAAAAAATGAGAAAAAATGCTATGCATCACTAAATTATTTCTCAGAAATATCTGGCAGTAAATAAGTGAACAAGTAATAGGAACCTTTCTGTTTTAAAGCATTCTTTTAATTCTCTGTTGTGTTCCTACTGATACGTTACTGGGAGTCAGTATATGGCACTCTTACAAATACTTAACTAAGCACACAGAGGATGAGGCTTTGGAGTATGACCACCCCAGCTCCCTGGGATGTCACCTGAGCTCACTCTGAGTGGACACAGAGCTGTGCTAATGTGTGTGTAGTGTTTCTGATACTTGAACTGGCTTCCTCAGAGATCAGAAAAGAATTTAAGATTTATTGGGCCAAAAGATGAGAACCAGAGGAACACAATTCTTTAATCTGCTGGTGGAAAAGCAGAGAAGACCTTGTTTCTAGCTCCTTGTCCAGCCACTATATGAAACATCCACTGAATGAAGTGTGTTCATGAGCCTTGAGATAGAGATCATGACCTGGGGTTTTCTTCATCTAGGTCAGTACCCCATCAGAATCATGTTTCTTCCTGTTCTCACTTTCTGGTTTGGTACATCTCTTCTTCACAGTTGTACATCTTCAGCAGAGCAGCTGGAAGATGTCGATCCTTTTCCCTGTCCCCTGTTCCCACCAGGGAATAGCAAGGTTGTAGGAGCTCTCTGATGGGACATGGAAGGTGTCAGCTTGAGTCTTCTCAGGTACATCTGGGCTGAGCTCTATAATCTCTAGGTTATTGTATAACAGGTGCCTGACAGCAGCACTTCTCTCTTTTCTGCCATGTTTTCTTTGTTTGTTTAATAGGGACATCTTTTGCTTTTTCAAAAAAGATGTGTGAGATCACTGAGCTATTAATCACAGCTAGACTTGCAGCTGTGGCGAAGTAGTCGAAGCTATGAACAGGGAAAGGAATGAAGACCTAATAGTTTTCAGGTGCTTCCCATTCATGAGCTCTAAGCATCTCTGATCAGCATGCTGACTACAGGCAAACATTATTATGGTGGACATGCATTTGGGATCATGTACCTTGCCCCACCCCTGCAAGATGAGACACCTAACCCAGGGTTCCAGATTCTCCTCACAAAAAAATCAGAGTTTTGGAGGGCAAGATGTAACACTGCTGTAATTGTAACACTTTTCTTGGATCTATCCCTCGCTGTACTTGTATATTCAGCATGCAGTATATAGAGCTATTCAATAACATGGGACTCAGAAAACCTGCATTTCATTCCATGTTCTTTTCATGCATGCTGTTTAATCTTCAAAAACTCACTTTTTGTGCCATTTCTGTTTCCCTTCTTTCCCTTTACCAGTATTATAGATCCTAAAAGGTTTGAGGCAGGACTTGTTTTATTATTATGTTTTTATGGTGGCAAACATGCTATGCCTTGATTCCTACTGGGGACTGTATCATAGAATCATAGAATCATAGAATCATAGAATGGCTAGAGTTGGAAAGGACCTTAAAGATCATCTAGTTCCAACCCCCCTGCCATGGGCAGGGACACCTCTCACTAGAGCAGGTTGCTCAAAGCCCCATCCAGCCTGGCCTTGAACACTTCCAGGGATGGGGCATCCCGTGTCATCCACGGGTCACTGTAATGCTAATAGTATCTCTGGTGATGTTCAAGGCAACCAGAACCACAGCTTTTAAAGAAGGGACAACTAATATTGCCTTAGTTCCTTTCTGTATCCGTCATGAATGTACTGAGGCATACCCTGAGGGCCATTCTGGCCCTGTTCATATCAGTGATGCACAGAAGTTGTTAAGCTTTTTATTCAGCCAGATGCACAGAAAACTGAGTAGCAGCTCAGTAGCTGTCTCTAAAACATGCTGAAGAGACACTCTCTGGCCAGAGCATCACTGTACTCCAGTGCAGCACACAGGATGCAATGGTCCTGTAAAAAGGGACATGCATTCTCACATCAGCTCTTAGGATCCCAAGATATAGGAGCCTGGAGGGTGCTCTCAAATGTGTACTGGATAGAGATTCTTCACAAGCGTCTGCATACAGCAATATCTGCCAATTCCTCAGCTTTTTGGAAGTCTTTTTATATCTATTTTTAGATGGATACAAAAATGTGTATTTCGATAAGTTATAGGTCATCTGTAATCAATATTTAGGCATTATTTCACCAGGACAATGATCTCCAGCACATTTACATCAGGGTTCAGTTCAGCTTTGCAACATAATCAATAGCTATCAGTCAATAGTAATTTTAAGCTAAGTTGTAGAACTGACCCTGGTATTCAGTGTTTATAAAAGTAGGTCCCAAAAATGCAGCTCTGTGGCAAATTCCCTATACGTTTTTTGTCATGGCTCAGTGGCAAGAATCAGGAACTGAACTATTTTTCTTAACTAATTTAATTGATAACAAGTAAATTAATAATCATAGCAATTAGTTTGCCTGTTTCTGCTTCAGAGTTTGTCTGCATATCTCTGCATTACATACATAAGCAAAACAAAGTGCATATTGTCTCAGATATTTGGCATTTCATACCCAACAAAAGCTTTCCATGGTTTTAAGTTAGTTTCACAAGCTTAATGTTGTATCAGCCCAGTCTTTTGTCTGTGAATGTAATAGCTCTATTACTGACATGTTAGGAGGGGGGAAAAAAAGAAAAAAAAAAAAAAAGCAAGCTTCTTTGTGAAAGTCTGCAATAAATCAATTAAGGATCTAGCTGCAAAATCATAATTTATTGATGGTTGCACAGAGGATACCAAAATGGTAGTATTAGTGAGTTTGTAGATTTATACAGATTATGTGTGTTCTATTCACAAGCACTAGACACATTTTGTCCCTGTAAGTTTCTGAATATAATTGCATCAAGGTGTTTATATAGCAATCCAAAAACTTACTTTCTTAAGAATAATATGGAGTAGTGGGATTATTGTAAAAGATAAATATTTACATTACATGGAAAAACATGATCGTTCTGTGTTGAAAGTTTTCTAAAGATCTTGTTGATGTTGGCAGATTAATTGCATATTTGATTGAATTTTTTTTAAAAGGACAGAACAAAACTAAAAAAAGGAAGTAAAGTACAGCTTAACTGTATTCATTGTTTAGGATTCTGCTAAAGTAAATCTGCTACTCTATCATTTTGACTCCCAATTATATATGATTTTACTACCACTAACAAGCCACAAGATATTCCTTCTGCAAAAGAGACTATAGTTTAATTCCACTTCACTTCTTGCCCCCTCCTCATTTATTTTCCATCTTGTTTCTATGTCATCAGAACATGACTTGGAAGACATTAAAGGATTCATAAAATGATGCTTCATTTTTAATATATATTTAAGCCAAACAATTCAATTTTCATCAGTATTTTGACTGTCTATAAGTAATTTCCAGTGCTCATTTTCTTTTCTATAAAAGCACTTTTGTTAATTGGTTTGAAAAAATTGGGTTTGTCTTAGGTACAATTTTATGAAGCTCATATAAATTTTGTTTCTGTAACCAGACATAGATTAGAGAGATATTTCCGGCTTCTGATGAAAAGTATTCTGATGACTGTGATATACTCAATCCTGTTACTTTCAGGGGGGAAAAAAAAAAAGAATCCTCATCTGTAGTGTACATATTAGATAGAAAAAAATGTTTAAGAATGTGGATTTTTTCTCATATGAAAATTGCATTGGCTTGAACAACATACCACCTTTGACTAAGCTTTCTGCTACAGAGCTCTGTACTGAAACTTTTATAATAGAGGTCCTGATTTATGAGAATAAAACTACATATACCTGTAGCTTGACTGGCATCAATGTCATTGATCATCTGAGTAAGAATTTGTATGTTTAGGCCCCAAAATGCATGTTTCTACAGTTCTGGACTGTCATACTTGTCTATTCTGGATAAACCCATTAATCTAAGTTGTGTTTATGTACATTCAATCATTCATTTTTCTTCCATTGAACAATAATGAATAGGAGTAACTCACAGAAAGAAAAGATAATAGGAAATTAAGCTGAAACACATTCATAAAACAGAAGCAAATTGCAAGAACCTTTGCCTAATATATGCTGGAATTTTAATAAAGACCATAAAACCATTGGTCTGTTATTTCCCTAAACCGAAGAGCAGACCTTCTGATGTACATGGCTGAATTTCTTTTTGAACTCTTAAATTCATAGAAGACTCCAGATGCAAAACAAATTTAGATGCAGCCAACCTGTATAAACCAAAGCACTTCTCCAAAAGAAGGAAAGATATGAAGTCTTCTAAAATTTCAAGCTGGTAGCTTTCAGGAAGTCCTTGTCAAATTTTTTCTCATGAATTCACTTTTCAAGGTACATATGGTTTGCTTTTGCTTTCGGTTGGTACCCACCCAAGAAACTCATAGGAAATTGGTGAAGTTATATGTGGATTAAATCATTGTACATATAGAATTACATAGTAACTGGTGCTCTAGGCCTTCTGTTGTGGTAAGAAAGTACATAGTTTGCAGATGATACTAAATTAGGAGGAGCTGTGAACTCCCTTGAGGGTAGAGAGGCCTTACAGAGAGATCTGGATAGACTAGAGAGATGGGCAACCACCAACCATATGAAATTTAACAAGAGCAAGTGCCAGATTCTCCACTTGAGATGGGGTATTCCTGCTTATACGTACAAATTGGGGGACAAGAGGCTGGAGAGCAGCTCCACGGAAAGAGATCTGGGGGGTTGGGTTGATGGCAAGTTGAATATGAGTCAACAGTGTGCCCTGGCAGCCAAAAGGGCCAATGGTGTCCTGGGGTGCATAAAGCACAGCATAGCTAGATTGTCCCACTCTACACTGCACTGGTGCAGCCCCACCTTGAATACTGTGTGCAGTTTTGGGCATCTCAATATAAGAAGGCCATCAAACTATTAGAGTGTGTCCAGAGGAGGGCAACCAAGATGGTGAAAGGCCTCGAGGGCAAGATTTATGAGGAGCGGCTGAGGTCACTTGGTTTGTTCAGTTTGGAGAAGAGAAGGCTGAGGGGTGATCTCATCACAGTCAACAGCTTCCTCAAAGAGGGGCAGCAGAGGGGTGGTGCTCATGTCTCTGGTGACCAGCGATAGGACACGAGGAAATAGAATGAAGCTGCATCAGATTGGACATTAGGAAAAGGTTCTTCACTGAGACATTGGTTGGTCACTGGGACAGGCTCCCCAGGGAAGTTCTGTGAGGAGCAGGGAGTTGGACTCAATGATCCTTATGTCTCCCTTTCAACTTGAGATATTCTATGATTCTATGATAGTCAAATGGGACTTTGTCATGGAAAACGGAAGTTGGAGAGCAGCTCTCAAAATCAAGTGCTATTCATCAATCAGTGCTAGAGGAGCTCAGAATAAAGGGCCAAACTACTCTCCCTAGTCAGAATTGCATTTTAGAGGACAGTTGGGAGACAGGAATACACATGCCACAGAAGTAAATCCCCCTAGGGAACTGGGGGACATATTACCCACTCACACATATGCTACTGGTGCAATCTGTTTTCACTATAAAAGTTCTTTTGAAAAGAGCTGTGGGACGGCTCTCACTTTTCCCACTCCGCCAGTGTCCTTCCTTCCTTCCTCTTCCAGAAGAGTTCTTATGAGTAGAGGCAAAGTTTCACCCAAAACAACTAAAATCGGTCCTTTGTGATGATGACAGTATGTGAGAAATATTGCAAATGAATTAAAGGTGACAGAGGATCAGGAAGCCACATACTTTCTGTGCCTGTCCTTAAACCTATGTGTGAAGCCATTTCACAGAATCACAGAACCATAGAATAGTAGGGGTTAGAAGGGACCTTCGGAGATCATCTAGCCCAACCCCCCCCTGCCAAAGCAGGTTCACCTAGAGCGGGCTAGACAGGGACGCATCCAGGTGAGTTTTGAATATCTCCAGAGAAGAAGAGTCCACAACTTCTCTGGGGCAGCCTGTATCAGTGCTCTGTCACCCTCAAAGTAAAGAACTTTTTCCTCATGTTGAGATGAATTTCCTGTGTTCCAGTTTATGCTCATTGCCCCTTGTCCTGTCACCAAGCACCACTGAAAAGTGCTTGGCCCCATCCTCTTGACACCTGCCCTTTAGATAATAATCTAAATTAAATATAATCTAAATTAATATAATATATAATAATATATAATTATTAATAATTAATAATTATATAATATTAATATAATATATAATAATCTAAATTAATATAATCCCCTCTCAGTCTTCTCTTCTCCAGGCTAAACAGCCCCAGGTCTCTCAGCCTTTCCTCATAAGAGAGATGCTCCATTCCCTTGATCATCTTCGTAGCCCTCTGCTGGACTCTGTCTAGTAGTTCCTTGTCTTTCTTGATCTGGGGGGCCCAGAACCGGACACACTACTCCAGATGTGGCCTCCCCAGGGCAGAGTAGAGGGGGAGGATGACTTCCGTCAACCTGCTGGCCACGCTCTTTTTAATGCACCCCAGGAGACCGTTGGCCTTCTTGGCCACAAGGGAACACTGTTGCCTCATGGTCAATTTGTTGTCCACCAGGACTCCCAGGTCCCTCTCTGCAGAGCTGCTTTCCAGCAGGTCAACCCAACCAGTGTGCGTTATTCCTCCCTAGGTGCAGGACCCTACACTTGCCCTTGTTGAACTTCATAAGGTTCCTCTCCACCCAACTCTCTAGCCTGTCCAGGTCTCACTGAATGGCAGCACAGCACCTTCTGGTGTGTCAACCACGACTCTCAGTTTTGTGTCATCAGCCAAACATGCTGACGGTACACTCTGTCCCCTCCTCTGGGTCGTTGATGAATATGTTGAACAAGACTGGACCCCTGGGGAACACTGCTAGTTACAGGCCTCCAACTAGACTCTGCCTTGTTGATCACAACCCTCTGATCTCTGCCATTCAGCCAGTTCTCAATCCACCTCACTGTCCACTCATCTAACCCACATTTCCTAAGCTTTCCTATGAGGATGTTATGGGAGATAGTGTCAAAAGCCTTGCTGAAGTCGAGATAGCCAACATCCACTGCTCTCCCCTCATCCACCCATGCCATCATAGAAGGCTATCAGATTGGTCAAGCATGATTTCCCCTTGGTGAATCCATGTTGACCACTCCCGATAACCTTCTTTTCCTCTACATGCTTAGAGATGACATCCAGGATGAGCTGTTCTATCACCTTTCCAGGGATGGAGGTGAGGCTGACTGGCCTGTAGTTTCCCGGGTCCTCCTTCTTGTCCTTTTTGAAGACTGGCGTGACATTTGCTTTCCTCCAGTCCTCAAGCACCTCTCCTGTTCTCCATGACCTTTCAAAGATGATGGAGAGTGGCTTCTGCCAGCTCCCTCAGCACTCGCAGGTGCATCCCATCAGGACCCATGGATCTGGGGGTGTAGAGTTTGCCTAAATGATCTCTAACCCAATCCTCATAAACCAAGCGAAAATCTTCCTTTCTCCAGACTCTCTTAACTCCAGGGTCTGGGATTTCTGAGGGCTGGCCTTAGCAGTAAAGACTGAAGCAAAGAAGGCATTCAGTAACTCCACCTTCTCTGCATCCTCCATCACCAAGGCACCTACCTCATTCAGCAGCAGGCCCACATTTTCCCTAGTCTTCCTTTTGCTACTGATGTACTTGAAGATGCCCTTCTTATTGTCCTTGACATCCCTTGCCAGGTTGAATTCCAAGTGGGCCTTAGTCTTCCTCGTTGCATCCCTGCATACTCTGACAATGGTCCTGTATTCCTCCCAAGTGGCCAGTCCCTTTTTCCACATTCTGTAAACTTCCTTCTTTCATTTGAGTTTTTCCAGAAGCTCTTTGCTCATCCATGCAGGTCTCCTGCCTCCTTTGCTTGATTTCTTACTCATAGGGATGCACCGATATTGAGCTTGGAGGAAGTGGTGCTTGAATATTAAACAGCTCTCTTGGACCCCTCTTCCTTCTAGAGCCTTAACCCATGGGATTCTTCCAAGTAGATCTTTGAAGAGGCCAAAGTCAGCTCTCATGAAGTCCAAGTCTGTAATTCTACTTTTTGCCCTGCTTCTTCCACACAGGATCCTGAACTCCACCATCTCGTGGTCACTGCAGCCAAGGCTACCCCCAAGCTTCACATCCCCAACCAGTCCTTCTTTGTTTGTCAGCACAAGGTCCAGCAGTGCACCTCTCCTCGTTGGTTCCTCCACCACTTGTGTCAAAAAGTTATCAATGCTCTGCAGAAACCTCCTGGACTGTGCATGCCTGGCTATGTTGCCTTTCCAGCAAATGTCAGGGTGGTTGAAGTCACACATGAAAACCAGGGCCTGTGATCGTGAGGCTATTTCCAGCTGTCTATAGAAGGCCTCATTGACTTCCTCTTCCTGATCTGGTGGTCTGTAGTAAACACCCACAACAGTGTCTCCCATATTAGCCTGCCCCTTAATTCTTACACATAAGCTCTCAACACGTTCTTCATCCAGCCCTAAGCAGAGCTCTATATATTCCAGCTACTCTCTCACGTAGAGAGCAACTCCACCACCTTGCCCCACTGGCCTGTCTTTCCTAAAAGGTATGTAGCCATCCATGACAGCATTCCAGTCATGTGAGCTATCCCACCATGTCTCTGGAATTGCAATGAGATCATGGCCCTGCAACCGCACACAGATCTCTAGTTCTTCCTGCTTATTACCCATGCTGTGTGCATTGGTGTACAGGCATTTGAGAGGTAATCGAGCATGCAGGTTTCCCTGGAGGGGTGCAAGAGGATCCACCACAGCCATACACACCCTTGAGGTGGTTGGCCTTCTGGATTTCATCTTGGGAGTCAGCTAAAGAACATTTGTTGCTGTTCTGGTTGGCCTGGCTTATTCCCCAGTTGGATGCGATGGCGTGAACATTGCTATCTTGGATCCCACCCCACCCCCCGAGTCCTTCAGTTTAAAGCCCGCCTCACCAAGTTGGCCAGCCTGCTGCCAAAGATTCCCTTGCTTCTTCTAGATAGGTGGATTCCATCCCTCTCCAACAGGTTATATTCATCAAAGAATGTCCCATTGTCATAAAAACCAAAACCCTCACAACAGCACCAGCCACGTAGCCAGGAGTTGAGATGCGTTATCTGTCCATTACTGTCTGCTCCCTTTTCTCTAACTGGTAAAATGGAGGAAAAGATAACTTGGGCACCAATTTTTTTCACTTGCACCCCCAGGGCTTTATGGTCTTCACTGATTCTGTCCAGGTTCTGGCTTGCAGTGTCATTCATGCCCACCTGAAAGAGTAACAGTCAATAGTAGTCTGTACTCTTGACAAGTTGTGGCACCCTCTCGGCAACATTTTGGACCTTAGCTCCCAGAAGGCAGCATACCTCACGTGACTCCCTGTCAGGATGGAAGATGGGCGCCTCAGTGCCCTTTAACAGAGAGTCACCCACTACTAGCACTCGTTGTTGTTTTTTTACGTTATCTACTGTGTGCTGCTGGTATAGTTCCTCCTGGCGGACCTTGCTCGTGGGTGTCTATAGCTGTTAAAGCTTCATACCCATTTCTGGTTGTGATGCCAGAGGGTGGGGACTGAAGCGGAGTATCTGCTACAGGAACATGGTTATGAAACCACCTATCTCTGTCTCAGCTCCTCTGATACTGTGCAGCCTTTTAACCGTTTCTTGTAACTTGGCCACCTGACGTAACACATCATCTACCTGTGCACACCGTGTGTAAGTACTTACCTTTCCACCAGGAGAAGGGGCTGGGCACTCGCTGCAACCTACCGCCTGTACTGAAGTCTCCCTCCTTACCAGTTCTGTCTGGATGGATGCATTAGACAACCGAGGGGCTTTCTGTGTAGGAGCATTGATTTTAGCTCTGTGGACACATTTCTGCAAGTACAAAAAACGCTGGTTCAGTTGCAGCTGTCAGGTGTTTAGCACTTCAGAAAATCAGGCAACTTATTTTGCTGCTCAACTGAGACTTTTAAAACCTAAATTTTGTAACTCATTTATCATTCCATTCTTGAGTCTGATCAGAGTGATCAAGCAGACAAGATTTTTACACACCAATGTACAAGTAAATTCAGAATCATAATTTGGATCCCTTATGTAACTATTTCCTTCTGAGAGGCAGATTCCTGCATTAGTCTATTCTCTCTGTGATATGATGGATGAGGCACTCCCACATTGAATCACAATGGCTGGAACAAATTTCTCATGGGAGAGACAGTCTATCCAAATGTCAAACCTGGGAAAATAGCCTAATTCTAACTTCTCTGGTATCTGATGAGATCAGGTTGTAGTTGAATTAATTGAAAAATGAGCATTTCTACTTTGGCGAACTGAAAGGTATTGAAGTGGTTTGTTCCACCTTACATACAGAGAACATCTTTTTTAGCAGCTTTACTAAACATACTATTTCTTTGTGGAAATTTTCCATTGTGGAGAAAATGCATTCTCCATTGAAGCATAAACTGGAAATACACCAGAAACTACTTTCCACCTGAAAAACAAGTATCTTCATATACATTTCCTAACTCTGTATCATATCCAGTGTCCACACACAGAGATCTTGAAATTGTTCACAAACACTATTGACCTCTGAACTCTATATTTCGTCTGATGACACATGCAGTCTCCCTATACAATTGGTAGGGAAAGTCAGATACCTTTGTGAGATTATTTTGATTTTAGGTGAGTTAAGTTGCTCTTAACTGTCTCTTTCCATTGAGTTCAAAGGACTTATACCCTTGTGTAAGGCATTCAAAATTAGTTGGGATAAAACCACATCAACATCCCATTAATTTATCCCCATTTGTTCAGTTCTCTAACTCGGAAAAAGAATAAATGCTTCCATGTCTAACTGTTAGCTTCTTTTAAAGACATACAACTCATCCTGGTTCAAAGGATTCATACTGTCAGGATTTCACAATTTCTAGTACAGAAAGTTTGTGATTTCATAGTTTCCTTTCATAGTGCTGAGAATCAGAATGACCTTTACATATATTGAAATTCCCATAGAAATGTTTAGATAATATTTTTTAAAAACTGAATGACCAAATATTTAGATGGTGTGACAGACTGGCTTTTAATGCATCTGTGCACTTTTAAAGAGCTTTATTAAAAGTATGTCTTCATCCAAAACCCCCTTTTTAAAAAATATTGTTGAATAAGTTTCTTTTTTCTCCTGACAATTATTTTTCTGGGGCGGGGCACAGGGCTGGAAAAAATCTCTGACAGGAGCAGTATTTTCTTTGTTGAGGTAATCCTAATAGAGTAATTTATTTGGCCTTGAAGGTTGTTCTTGTAAGAATGCTTTGAAAGCATAAGCAGAGGAAAGAATGCTTGAAAGAGCCTGAAATTTGATTAACATATTTAGCACAAAGAAACAAAAGAAAATGTGGCTATTGTCTTTATCTTCACTGTTATTGCATGTGGTATACTTCTATAATCTTTTATTGTAACGATACTTAATAGCTGCCTTTGAGATATTAATGGAAATTGTCACAGGCAAGGGAGATATGGCTGCATCTAATGAAGCAAAGTAGGATTAAAAGAAAAAAAAAAGAACAATAAGTATAATTTGAACAAATAAAAGAATTTAAGTTAAATAAGTTATTTCTGAAATTTAACCCTATACGTGGTTAATTGTCATAAAATCAAAATAAGTGAATGCAGTTATCGTTCAGCATATTAGTGCATTCTTCATGAAAGCTTACACAGCAGTTACAGTATATAGATTTTGGAAGTAAGAAGTGTATCTGAATCATCAGCCCTTAGCACATTAATATAACAATGCTACCATAAAATACGTTCAATTTATTTATAAACTACACCAAGCAAATTCCTGCTGACTGAAGATTATGCAAGCTTCAAATCACTCATGATTATCAAGATAAATAAATAAAAACAATATTTTGTAAGGGAAAAATTTAATTTCAATAGAAAATACAACTATTCAAGTGTCAAAATACAAACATGAGCATCACATTTAAACATATTTCTCACTATTTATCCACTCATCTAAAGTCTAGAAACATGACTAATGCATTTTAAGCATTTGTCCTTGCCAGTTAAACACAAGAAGTATGTGAAAAGAGGCTGTAAAAAATAAATGAATGACTTACTAAGTACATTATCATTTCTGACCGAATTTTCAACTATGTTCATCTTTTGGTAATGGAACATTCAGTGAAAGACAAACAGGAAATACCATCCAAATAGAAGCTATTCAACATGGCAAAGAGCCTGCCCAATACTTGTTGTTTATCTGACCCCGAGAAACAGAACAAAACATTATAAACATTTTAAAACATTAACAGTTTATTTTTAATTATAATGTATTTTATTTAAACTACATTTTAAAGCAGATGTAAATAATTTTAGATAAAAAATAATACATGAAAATGACATTAAATCTGTGTGAAGCCCTAAATTTGTTGCAGTTGACTTGAATAATTTCAATTAACGGAAAAATATATTAAATATATTGAAAAGCATATGTTTTGCCATAGTTTTGAAGAAGGTGAAGTCACTGAATTGGTAAAAGTTATTGACTAAAACCCTGAGAAAACATTTGTTGAAATGATAAATCTGCTTCTGGAAAAAATAGCCATTTCTGCAGATAAATATTTTTTTAAAAAAATCCATTATTCAGTGTTTGCAATTAATTAGTTGAGAAATGTATGTGAGGTCAAAAAAAAATCAAAAACCACAAACCAAGAAAAACTGTTTTTTTTTTTAACCCATGAAGTGAGTATGGAACAATGAGATCTACTACATCTAGACTCTTGAAATTACGCTGATTAGAAAAAATAGGTGGAACTTCACTAAGGTTGGTTCCTTTGTTTTTTATGCAAATAGAAAAAACATACTTAAAAAGCCAAGCTTCTTATTTATGTAATGTGTATGTAATGTAGCTTTCTTCTGTGTTTAGTTTTACACAACTAAAAATGTCATAAAATGTGATTTTTGTTTATTTTAATTGAATTTTAATTTTCTTCCAACAGGAATTTTACAATATCAGAAGTTAAAAATAGTTACTCAGCCACTATAAAATAAATTTATCATGTACCTTTTTGACACAATAAAAATGAACTTACTGAATTTTATTTAGGGAATTTGCTGGCTGTTCAAATGCATGTACTTAGACATAATATATCCATCTAAAGTTAAAGAAATGCCAAACTTGGTGTGAAGGCTATAATTATGAGACTTATTAGTTGCTAATGTGGGCCTCAAAGTAAAGAGTCACAACAAGATAACACAGGAATGAGCTAATGCCATCAAGGATGAATCACCTCCTGACTAGGGGGGTTGCCCAAGACTAATTAGCAGGGTAAAAATCACACCCCCTGGGAAGAGACCTTACATGCTGATGTCAGACTACCTCTGTACAATGAACTAGCCACTAATCAGAGCATGCGCAGAAGGATATTAGTTATATAATCGAAAGGTGACCAATGAACAAGTTTTGTGTAACTTTTTCTTTGTTGGAAACTATAAAGACCTACAACCCCTCTGAAGAGGTGTGCTAACATTGTGAACTATCGCCTGGGACCCCTTTCTGTACAGAACTGCATTAAAGGTTAGAAGGTGGATCTTGACTCTGTGTGCTCATTGGCTTCTGCGCACTGGGCACAAACCTAAACCCCATTTACGGGACAACAATTTCTGGCAACCCAGATGGGGCCCACAAAAAGCTTTTCCCAGTTCAAGTCATCGTCATAGGCCACGGAGGGGACAGGACGCCCGAGACGAAGTGCACACTGGTGATTTTACCGGAGGTCTGGACTCAACCCTCTGGCGGTCCAAGGTTAGTGAGTGGTACAACGACACAATGCCCCAAGAGATCCACTGATAACCTGGGGAGTGGGAGGGACCAATCGGACTGGTGAGTATTTATTTTATTGAGATTTATGTGCATTGTTTGGGCGGTCAGTCAGACTCACACATAGACGTCATGTTTGGCAAGACCGAGCTGATAATCCGTGAGCCTCCTTAGTTGACTGGGTGATCAAGGCCGAGTGTGAGCAGACGCTAGAAAAGAATGGGAAGTGTCCAGTCCAAGATTCCCCCTTGTTCCCCCTTGGGTTTCATCCTTAAGAATTGGCCTAAGTATGGGGGATGACCCCATGACAAAAGATAAAATGAAACGATATTGTAACCAATGGTGGCCCCGATATAAATTAGATGATGGCTAGAAAATGGATCCTTAAATTTCAATACCATTTTGCAATTGATGTTATTTTGTAGGTGCCTAGGAAAATGTAATGACTTGTTATATGTTGAAGGGTTTACGTCGTTGTTATGGGATCAGAAAACTCAAGCTGACTTTGGGCTGAAAGACAATCATATGATGCTGTGCATTGAGCTCAAAGATAAAGGAGGATCTGGTGAGCATCCAAAAATTTATCCCAGTTTAGAATCAGAGGATGTTCAATTACTGGTACCTTCAGCCCCCCAGATGTAACCCAGATGTCACCAGAGCAGGGAAGTGCGCCTGTCACCCCTGTGAGGGAAGCATAGAGTGCCTCCCTGTGTTCAGGGGTCTCATCATCTCCCCCAAACAATTCAGCTGATTTGATTGAGAGTGGTATAAATTCTAGTCCAATTGCCCATCATAGCAGACAGCAGATGAGACCAAGTGTCCAGGCTCTGTTGTGGCAGGCTTTAGGGACAGGAGGGGAACCTGGTTTTATCCATGTGCCATTTACTAAATCAGATTTATTAAATTGAAAACAGTCTGTTGGATCTTATAAAGACAATTTGTCGGGAATGTATCAGCTTCTTGAAACTATCATGATCACTCATAATTCCAGTTGAGGAGATATGAAGGCTTTAAAGGAACCTTGCTGCAATATGTTGATGACTTATTGCTGGGGGCCCCAACAAAAGAAAAGTGTACCCGATTAACTACTGATATATTAAATTATTTGGGAATGGCCAGATACTGCATGTCCCAGAAAAAGGTTCAAATAGCCCAACAGGAAGTATAGTGCTTGGGATTTAATATTTCCCAAAGCCAGAGGGCATTAGGTCCTGAGCGGAAAGAAGCCATGTGCTGAATAGCTGTCCTCAGAATGAAGAAACAACTGCAAGGGTTTCTAGGAATGGCAGGGTTCTGTTGGATCTGGATTCCAAATTTCAGGCTAATGGCAAAACCCCTTTATGAAGCAACAAATGGGCCAGAAAATGTATTGGAATGGACTGCTGAGTGTCGTCTACAGTCCATTCCCTATTGGAATGGACTGCCAGGCATCTACAGTTCAGGAGGTTCCTCCAGTGTATTGATGATAACTTCTTAACTCAGCTGGTGGAGGAGCCAACGAGGAGAGAAGCACTACTGGACCTAGTGCTGACAAACAAAGAGGGACTGGTGGAGGGCATTAAGGTTGGGGGCAACCTTGGTTGCAGTGACCATGGAAAGACAGAGTTCAGGATCGTGGGCAGTATGCGCAAAACAACAAGTAGGACTGAAACCTCGGATTTCAGGAGAGGAAACTTTGATCTCTTCAAGAAACTGCTAGGAGAAATCCCATGGGATAGGGCCCTGGAAGGTAGGGGGGCTCAAGAGAGCTGGTTGGTATTCAAACATCCCTTTCTCCAAGCTCAGGATTGCTGCATCCCTAAGAGCAAGAAATCAGGCAAGGGAAGCAGGAGACCTGTGTGGTTGAGCAGGGAGCTTCTGCAAAAACTCAAGTGGAAGAAGGAAGTTTACACCGAGTGGAAGAAGGGACTGACCACTTGGGAAGATTACAAGAATGCCATCAGAGTATGCATGGATGAAACGAGGAAAGCCAAGGCCTCCTTGGAATTAAAATTGGCAAGGGATGTCAAAGTCAAGAAGAAAGGTTTTTTTAAGTATATTGGAGGCAAAAGGAAAACTAGAGAAAATGTGGGCCTGCTGTTGAATGAGACGGGTGCCATGGTGACAGAGGATGCAGAGAAGGTGGAGTTGCTGAATGCCTTCTTTGCTTCAGTCTTTACTGCTCAGGCCAGCCCTCAGGAGTCCCACACTATGGAGGAATCAGAGAAAGTCTGGTCAAAGGAAGACTGTCCCTTGGTGGAGGAAGACCAAGTTAGGGAACAGTTAAGTAAACTGGATACCCACAAGTCCATGGGTCCTGATGGGATGCACCCACGAGTGCTGGGGGAGCTGGCAGAAGTCATTGCTGGGCTGCTCTCCATCATCTTTGAAAGGTCCTGGAGAACAGGCGAGGTGCCTGAGGACTGGAGGAAAGCCAATGTCACTCCAGTCTTCAAAAAGGGCAAGAAGGAGGACCTGGGAAACTACAGGCCGGTCATCCTCACCTCCATCCCTGGAAAGATGATGGAATGGCTCATTCTGGGCGTCATCTCAAAGCATATGGAGGAAAAGAAAGCTATCAGAAGTAGTCAACAGGGATTCACCAAGGAGAAGTCATGTCTGACTAACCTGATAGCCTTCTACGGTGGCATGAGGGGAGGGCGGTGGATGTTGTCTACCTTGACTTCAGCAAGGCTTTTGACACTATCTCCCACAGCATCCTCGTAGGTAAGCTTAGGAAGTATGGGTTAGATGAGTGGACAGTGAGGTGGATTGAAAACTGGCTGAAAGACAGAGCTCAGAGGGTCGTGATTAGGGGCACAGAATGTAGTAGGAGGTCCGTAACAAGTGGTGTGCCCCAGGGGTCAGTACTGGGTCCAGTCCTCTTCAATATATTCATCAGTGACCTGGATGAAGGGATGGAATGTACCCTCAGCAAGTTCGCTGACGATAGAAAACCGGGAGGGGTGGCTGACACACCAGAAGGCTGTGCCGCGATACAGCGAGACCTGGACAGGCTGGAGAGTTGAGCAGAGAGGAACCTGATGAAATTCAACAAGGGCAAGTGTAGGGTGATGCACCTGGGGAGGAATAACCCCATGCACCAGTACAGGTTGGGGGCTAACCTGCTGGAGAGCAGCTCTGAGGAGAAAGACCTGGGAGTCCTGATGTACAATAGGATGACCATGAGCCAGCAATATGCCCTTGTGGCCAAGAAGGCCAATGGCATCCTCGGGTGCATCAAGAAACTGTGGCCAGGAGGTCGAGGGAGGTTATCCTCCCCCTCTACTCTGCCCTGGTGAGGCCCCATCTGGAGTCCTGTGTCCAGTTCTGGGCTCCCCAGTTCAAGAAGGACAGGGAACTGCTGGAGAGGGTACAGCAGAGGGCTACAAAGATGATTAGGGGCCTGGAGCATCTCTCTTATGAGGAAAGGCTGAGGGACTGAATTTCACTGAATTTTTTTAGAGTTGGAAGGGACCATATAGATCATCTAGTCCAACTCCCCTGCTGAAGCAGGATTGCTTAGAGAATGACTTGGGTCTTTTTAGTCTGGAGAAGAGAAGACTGAGGGGGGATCTCATCAATGCCTGTAAATACTTAATGGAAGGGTGTCAAGAGGATGGGGCTGGTCTTTTTTCAGGGATAGGACAAGAGGAAATGGGCACAAACTTGAACATAGGAAGTTCCATCTAAACATGAGGAGGAATTTCTTTACTCTTAGGGTGGCAGAGCACTGGAACAGGCTGCCCAGAGAGGTGGTGGAGTCTCCATCTCTGGAGACATTCATAACCTGCCTGGACACGTTCCTCTGTAACCTGCTCTTGGTGGACCTGCTTTGGCAGGGGTGTTGGACTAGATGATCTCCAGAGATCCCTTCCAACCCCATATCATTCTGTGATTCTGTGATTCTGTAAAGGATTTGATGACATCAAAAAGGCCTTAATGTCAGCCCCGGCTCTAGGACTGCCAAATATGGAAAAACCCTTCCAATGTTTCGTGCATAAGCGAAGGGGGGTGGCTGCAGGGGTAATGACTCAGATATTAGGAAGTTGGAAAAGACCAGTGGCCTATTTTTCCAAACAGCTGGATGAAACCAGTAGAGGATGGCTGGTGTGCCTACGAGCCGTGGCATCAACAGCATTACTAGTCCAGGAAGCCAGGAAGTCAACCCTAGGACAGCCCCTGATTGTTTTTGTGCCACATGCTGTATTAACCATGATGGAAGCTAAAGGAAACTGCTCGTTGTCCCCAAGTCAGATGGGAAAGTACAAGGCTATTTTAATAGACCAGGCGGACATAAAACTGTTGTTAACCAATGTGTTGAATCCAGCAACTCTTGTCCCAGCTGAGGAAGCAGAAGAAATCCACCATGACTGTGTATTATTGAACACACGTCAGCCGAGCTGATTTAAAGGGCAAGCTGATATCTAATGCAGACCTTGAATATTTCACTGATGGCAGCAGCTTTATGGATAATGGACAGAACAGGGCCGAATATACTGTGCTAACACTTTGGGAAACAGTGGAAGCAAAACCATTGTCCTCCAGTACCTCAGCACAGAAAGCTGAGTTAATTGCATTAACTATTTGCAAACTATCCTCTGGCACCCCTTTCTGTACAGTACTGCATTAAAGGTTGGAAGGTAGATCTCGACTCTGTGTGCTCGTTGGCTCCTGTGCACCGGGCACGAATCTAAACCCTGTTTAAGGGACAACACTAACATCAAGAAGTAGAAGTATAAATCCAAAGAACAAAGTGTCTAATATGTAATGAATAGGTCTCTATGCCAGCTGCAGCTATATTTATACATATGAACATAGGCAACTTTCAGAGGCAGATGAGAATGCAGTTTGTGAGGCACAATCAGGAAAAACAAAAGTTTAAGAAAATAAATCAAGATAAAAAAGACTAAAACAAAATCATAAGTCTCAAGACCGGCCCGAGACGCCCCTACCTGCGCCCCTACCCGCTCCCAAGCGGTGACTTCCTGCCCCCTCCCCCGGCCGACTCCCGGCTATAGACTGGGCATGGCGTCACATGGTATGGAATACCGTTGTCCCTGCCAGAACCTGGGGATAATTAACCCTATCCCCGCCGGAACCAGGACAATCACCTTGATTTAAATATACACTCAGAAATGCAGCTACTGGAGTACTTCTGCTGACTGTGCCTGGAGTTGATCTAGGATTGAAGTGAATAAAATAGTAGTGCAGTTCCTTTTACATGATATCCACATGGTGATATGTCCCCAGAGAAAAGCACAGAGTTTGGCCATTTGTATGCAGTGTTCTTAGATAAACTGTCCCATATGTTGCTGTATATAAGTCTGAGATGTCTATGAGACATCTTAAGAGATAAGTACAATGTGTGAACATGAAAACCTTAGGGAGTATTGAATATGTTTAGAAGGTTCGTAAACAGGTTTGGATGAAAAATCAAAATCTCAACTGTTTATAAATCAAAATCTGAAAAAAAAAAAGAGATCCTAAGCAATCAAATTTTTTGTAGCAACTTCAAATTTTCCAGTTTTTTTCTGACTTTGTATCAAGACATTCTCTGCAATTGTTTTCCATATAATGTTTTAAAGTCAGTAAGTTTTGACAAACAAAGACATCCCAAACCTGTATTTAGAAAATTCCATTCTAGTAAACGCACATTATAATTTTTACCTGAAATTTGTAGCAGGTAAATATTAACATTCTCTGTGTAAAGATGATGAATTGTGAACTGAGCCATCTTGAAACCAGCATTCCATTTAATTCACCTGTGCTATCGCAGAAGAAAGAAAAATATACATCTTCTGAGGCTTTGGGGGGGGAAGGTATTTTCCGACTCTAAAATAATTTACAGAACATTCCCTTCATTTTCAGACTGTTAATGCTGATCCATGGCTTAAGTAAAAACACTTGCTTTTTCTCTTCAGTTGTGCACATTACAGAGATTAGTAGCCTTTCACTTCACAGCTGTCAGAGTTAAAGTGACATGAAGCTATTAATGTTCTGTTGTAAGTGGACAGAAGCTTCCTTTGTGGGTTTTGGTTGGTTGTTTTTTTTCATCAAAAGACTACTAAAACCCTTAGTTTGCACTGTTTTAATGAAGATCACCCCCATTCCCTTTTCATTTGATTGGTCAGTGACACTGAGTATCTTCAAACTATTAGTGCTCATTTGCAGCTGCCAGATATTTTACACTTCAGAAAGTCAGATTATCCCATATGAACTATTCATAGAATCATAGAATGGTTAGAGCTGGAAAGGACCTTAAAGATCATCTAGTTTCAAACCCCACAATCTCCCACTAGACCAGGTTGCTCAAAGCCCCATCCAACCTGGCCTTGAACACTTCCAGGGATGGGGCATCCACAACTTCTCTGGGCAACCTGTTCCAGTGTCTCACCACCCTCACAGTAAAGAATTTCTTCCCGAGATCTCATCTAAATCTCCCCTCTTTCAGTTTGAAGCCATTACCCCTTGTCCTATCACTACATGCCCTTTTAAAACGTCCTTCTCCAGCTTTCTTGTAGGCACCCTTCAGACACTGGAAAGCTGCTACAAGGTCTCCCTGGAGCCTTCTCTTCTCCAGGCTGAACAACCCCAACTGTCTCAGCCTGTCATATAGGAGAGGTGCTCTAACCCTCTGACCATCTTCATGGCCCTCCTCTGGACCCACTCGAACAGGTCCATGTCCTTCTTGTGCTGAGGGCTCCAAAGCTGGACACAATACTCCAGGTGGGGGTCTCAAGAGAGCAGATTAGAGGGGCAGAATCACCTCCCTTGACCTGCTGGCCATGCTTCTTATGATGCAGTCCAGAATACAGTTGGCTTTCTGAGCTGCAAGCACACATAGGTATATGGTATGAGGTTCAACAAGGCCAAGTGCTGGGTCCTGCACTTAGGTCACAACAATTCCATGCAGCACTACAAGCTTGGGGAAGAGTGGCTAGAGAGATGCCTGGCAGAAAAGGACCTGGGGGTGTTGGTAGACAGCCAGCTGAATATGAGCCAGCAGCGTGCCCAGGTGGTCAAGAAGGCAAACAGCATCTTGGCCTGTATCAGCAACAGTGTGGTGAGTGGGACTTGGGAGGTGATCGTCCCCCTGTACTCTGCACTGGTGAGACCCCACCTCGAGTACTGTGTCCAGTTCTGGGCCCCTCACTGCAAGAAAGACATTGAGGTGCTGGAGCATGTCCAGAGAAGGGCAACAAAGCTGGTGAGGGGTCTGGAGCGCAAGTCTTATGAGGAGCAGCTGAGGGAACTGGGATTGTTTAGCCTAGAGAAAAGGAGGCTGAGGGGAGACCTTATCACTCTCTACAACTACCTGAAAGGAGGTTGTAGAGAGGTGGGTGTCGGTCTCTTCTCCCAAGTCACAAGCGATAGGACAAGAGGAAATGGCCTCAAGCTGCACCAGGGGAGGTTTAGATTGGATATTAGGAAATTTTTTTACACTGAAAGGGTTATTAAGCATTGGAATAGTCTGCCTAGGGAAGCAGTTGAGTCACCATCCCGGAAGGTATTTAAAAGATGGGTAGACATAGTGCTTAGAGATGTCCCATCCCTGGAAACATTCAAGGTCAGGTTGGACGGGGCTCTGTGCAACCCTATCTAGTTGAAGATGTCCCTGCTTGTTGCATGGGGTTGGACTAGATGTTCTGAAAGGTCCCTTCCAACATAGGCAATTCTATGATTCTATGATTGCCAGCTCATGTTGAGCTTCTCATCCACCAACACCCCCAAGTCCTTCTCCTCAGGGCTGCTCTCCAGCCATTCTCTGCCCAGCCCGGATTTGTGCATGGGATTGCCCCGAGCCATATGCAGGACCCTACACTTGGTCTGGTTGAACTTCATGAGGTTTGCACAAGCCCACCTCAAGCCTGTCCAGGTCACTCTGGATGTCATCCTTTCCCTCCAGTGTGTTGACCACGCCACACAGCTTGGTGTCATCGGCAAACTTGCTGAGGGTGCACTCGATCCCACTATCCATGTTGCCAACATAGATATTAAACAGCACCAGTCTCAGTACTGACCCCTGAGGAATGCCACTTGTCACTGGTTTCCACTTCGACATCGAGATGTTGACCGTAACCCTTTGAGTGCAACCATCCAACCAGTTCTTTATCCACCAAGTGGTCCAGCCGTCAAATACACATCTCTCCAATTTAGAGACCAGGATGTTGTGTGGGACAGTGTCAAATGCTTTGCTCAAGTCCAGATAGATGACGTCTGTTGCTGTCCCCTTATCTACCAATGTTGCAACCCCATCATAGAAGGCCACCAAATTTGTCAGGCATGACTTGCCCTTTGTGAAGCCATGTTGGCTGTCTCCAATCACCTCCTTATTTTCCATGTGCCTTAGCAGAGTTTCCAGGAGGATCTGCTCCATGACCTTGCCAGGCACAGAGGTGAGACTGACCAGCCTGTAGTTCCCCGTGTCTTTTTTTTTTTCCTTTCTTAAAAATGAGGGTTACATTTCCCCTTTTCCAGTCAGTGGGAACTTCACCAGACTGCCACGACTTCTCAAATATGATGGAAAGCGGCTTAGCAACTTCATCCGCCAGTTCCCTCAGGACCCGTGGATGGATTTCATCAGGTCCCATGGACTTGTGCACCTTCAGGTTCCTCAGATGATATCAAACCTGGTCTTCTACAGTGGGTAATACCTCATTCTCCCAGTCCCCGCCTTTGCTTTCTGCAACTTGTGGTTAGAGTCCTTACCAGTGAAGACCAAGGCAAAAAAGTCAGAGTACCTCAGCCTTCTCCATATCATGGGTGACCAGGTCTCCCATTTCCTTCCTGAGTAGGCCCACATTTTACCTAGTCTTCCTTTTGTCACTGACATACCTAGAGAAAGCTTTCTTGTTGCCCTTGACGTCCATGGCCAGATTTAACTCTATCTGGGCTTTAGCTTTCCTAACCTGATCCCTGTCTGCTCGGACAAATTATCTATGATCCTCCCAGGCTACCCGTCCTTGCTTCCACCCATTTATCTCATGAATGTAATTTCATTAAATAATGATATTTTCCAGAATTCTTTTTTTCATTTAAAAAATCAGTAAAAATGACTCCTGGCATTTATACAGACAGATTTGTAGAGAGATATAGATACCTGTAGATGGAGATACATACTGATTTGTAGCAATATACATATAAATTTTTATTTTAAGTATAATTTAGGATGAGATAACAGTCCTGTACTTCAGTACAACTGGTGTAATTGTTAATTGTTAATGTATTAAATAGCAGATTTATACATTTAGTCTGTTCACAATCACTTGCAAATTGATCTTAGTTCCATTAAGGTGTTTATTAACAGTAAAGACTGAATAATCAGTCTGTTTTGCTAAAACTGCTTTTTAGAATTAAAAAGAAATTTAACTAAGCTTAATTATTAAATGAACCTCACTATTAAGTAAAAAATTCACAGAATCACAGAATCGTAGGTGTTGGAAGGGACCTTCGGAGATCATCTAGTCCAACACCCCTGCCAAAGCAGGTTCACCTAGAGCAGGCTGGACAGGATTGTGTCAAGGCAGGCTTTGAATATCTTCAGAGAAGGAGACTCCACCACCTCTCTGGGCAGCCTGTTCCAGTGCTCTGTCACCCTCAAAGTAAAAAAGTTTTTCCTCATGTTGAGACAGAATTTCCTGTGTTCCAGTTTGTGCCTGTTGCCCCTTGTCCTGTTGCTGGGCACCACTGAAAAGAGTCTGGCCCCATCTTCTTGATACCTGCCCTTTAGATATTTATAAGCATTGATGAGATCCCCTTTCAGTCTTCTCTTCTCCAGGCTAAACAGACCCAGGTCTCTCAGCCTTTCCTCATAAGAGAGGTGCTCCATTCCCTTGATCATCTTTGTAGCCCTCCACTGGACTCTCTCCAGTAGTTCCCTGTCCTTCTTAAACTGGGGGGCTCAGAACTGGACACAGTACTGCAGATGTGGCCTCACCAGGGCAGAGTAGAGGGGGAGGATGGCCTCCCTCAACCTGCAGGCCACGCTCTTTTTAATGCACCCCAGGAGACCATTTGCCTTCTTGGCCACAAGGGAACACTGTTGCCTCATGGTCAACTTGTTGTCCACCAGGACTCCCAGGTCTTTCTCCTCAGAGCTGTTCTCCAGCAGGTCAGCCCCTGACCTGTACTGGTGCATGGGGTTATTCCTCCCTAGGCACAGGGCCTTACACTTGCCCTCAACAGGCCGGTCAGTCTCACCTCTGTGCCTGGCAAGGTCATGGAGCAGATCCTCCTGGAAACTATGCTAAGGCACATGGAAAACAGAGAGGTGATTGCTGACAGCCAACATGGCTTCAAAAAGAGCTAATCCTGCCTGACAAATTTGGGGGCCTTCTGCAACAGTGTTACAGCATTGGTGGATAAGGGAAGAGCGATTGACATCATCTACCTGGACTTGTCCAAAGTATTGCATACTATCCAACACAACATCCTTGTCTCTAAAATGGAGAAACATGGATTTGACAGGCGGTCCACTCTGTGGATAAGGAATTGGCTGGATGGTTGCACACAAAGAGTTGTAGTCAACGGCTCGATATCTGGGTGGAGACCAGTGATGAGTGGTGTCCTTCAGGGGTCCATATTGGGACAAGTATAATTTAATATCTTTGTCAGGGACATGGACAATGGTATTGAGTGCACCTTCAGCAAGTTTGTGGATTACACCAAGCTGAGTGGTGTGGTTGATACTCTAGTTGAAAGGGACGTCATCCAGAGGGACCTTTACAGGCTAGAGAGGTGGGCCCATGCAAACCTCATGAAGTTCAACAAGGCCAAGTGTAAGGTCCTGCACCTGGGTCAGGGCAATCCCAAACATGGATACAGGCTGGGCAATGAGTGGATTGAGAGTAGCCCTGAGGAAAAGAACTTGAGGGTATTAGTGGATGAAAAACTGAATCTGAGCCAGCAATGTACACTCGCAGCATTTCAGTACCTAATGGGTACCTAATGGGCCTACAGGAAAGATGGGGAGGGACTCTTGATCAGGGAGTGGAGCCATAGGACGAGGGGTAATGGTTTTAAACTGAAAGAGGGGAGATTTAGATTGGACATAAGGAAGAAATTCTTTACTGTTAGGGTGGTGAGACACTGGAACAGGTTGCCCAGAGAAGCTGTGGATGCCCCATCCCTGGAGGTGTTGGATGGGGCTTTGAGCAACCTGATCTAGTGGAAAGTATCTGTGCCCATCACAGGGGGTTTGGAACTAAATTATCTTTAAGGTCCTTTCCAACCCAAACCATCTTATGATTCTATGAATATTCTTAAGTAATTTATGAGTGCTTATTTCAAACTGAGGAGTTTGACACTGTCTCTAGTGAATCTTGATATACATGTCTTACAGTTCATACACAGATGATACTACATGAAATATTCATTAGGAATACTCTAAATTATGTACCAAAAAATGAGGGTAGTGTCATTGTCACACTTTTCATCTGGTAAATATCCCAGTGGGCACAAAGTGTTTCCCAACATGTTTCAACTATTTATCTGATGGCTATAATCCTCCGTGTGTGTGCATGTTTTTGTTTTTCAGGCTTTTCTGAAGCATGCCCACATCTTCAGCGCTGCAGTAAAATAGATAAAACCTATGAAGACAAACATTAGCTTGTGTTAAGTGTATTTCAAAGCAGTTTTTGTGTTTAGACTGCATTGAGGACATCTGGTCACAGCATAAACAGATTAGACTTCAAGAGGAGACAGTTAAGTGTTTTTAAAAACTCCAGAAGATTTCCACATTAATTTAAACTGAAGCACACAAGCAAGAGAATACAGGAAAATAGATCTCTACCACATTTAGAGCAGGCAGGCATCATATGATGACAAGATGCAACAGGTCTATCATGTGATGAAATGAATGTTGTCATTTGTAACGTCTTAAAAAGTAAATGAGGAACACATGCTACTTCCTTGACACATGATGCCGAATGACACATCACTTAAAATAAGTAGCTAGAAATCTCAGACATAATAGATCCATTTAGAAAGTGCACAGCATAATGCTAACTTCTTACAAATATTTAACATCTTCTGACATGTCACATTCCATTATTCAATAATATAAACTAACATCTTGTTTTGTTAAAGTAAATGTAATAGAAACTTAAATTCTTCTACCCACACTTTTCAGTGCTTTAAGCTACCTTTCAAGTAGAGATGGCTTGCAGTTAAATTACAGAGAAACTGAAGATCCCATACAATGGAAGAGAAAAGGGGTAAATGCGGTGAGAAGCAGCTTTTCTAACATGCATTTCTCTTAACCTGACACTACAGTTATACACAAATAATGCATAGGTAAAGATAGGAGGCCATGTCTGAACCCGCCTGGACTGATGGCAATGCTAAGGAGAAAATGCAGACTATGAAACTATGGCAGTAATAAGAAAATTCTGTTTTCTCTTTCTGGTTTCCCAGAGGTTTCAGTGGAAATGTTGGCTTAAACCGTCTCCCCTCCACTCTGGTTAGACACCACCACCACTGCTTCACAGCTGCTTGTCACCTCAGCTGGCTGATACAACTGTCAGGATGCTGTGCACTAACCACATCAGCGGTTTAAAATAACCCTTGTTTCCAGTGAAGGAGCAGGGCATGTCTAACCAGGAGCATCTTCCCAATGCAACTAGAACAGAAGTTCAGGCACCACAGTTGAGGTGAAGCAGCAGAATGGGGCAGCTGGAGGCAGCAAAGTGGGAGGTGGGTTTCACTGCCAAGCTTGCACAGAGACTGCATGCAGAGTATATGTAATAGTCTGATTTTTTTTCCCAAAGCCACTACTTCTTGCTAGGCAACAGGAGCATTACTCTGAAAGAGTATAGGCTTATAGATTTTATATATCTACAAGTATCAGTGACAAATTTTGACAATTTTGGAGAAAACCACACTTTTCAAATATTGAAAGTGATGAAAAATAATTTATCCTTTTATAATTCCAACAGCACCACAGGGTAGAATTCCTCTGACATAAAAGCTCCCTCCATGTAAAAAAAGGATTTCTTGTGTTTTTAAGAATGTGGCTCTTACTTTTCCTATTGTGATTTTGCTACAAGGAGCACAAAAAGTCTAAATTTAATTTGTTATTTTCTTTATTTTCTTTACAACTACCAGTGCTCAAAACTTTGAACTCATACAAAAAAATGGAATCATTCCATTTTATTGCTGTTTCTAACTCCTGAGATAGATAGCTTTAAAAGCAATAGTCACAAATAGTAAGCTGTTAAATAGGGTGCTGCAGAAACATGTAACAAAAATGGTATTAACAAAGAAACTGAAAAAACATCTATAGAAACTCTAGTTATCATAATCTTTATTAAAAAAGCTAAAAAAATAGTAATATATCTGTGTAACAACTTTTTCTGATATGCACTCTTGAACACTTCCATCTCCTTAAAGAAATCACATATACAAACTTCTTAGTCACCTTTTGTGGACAGTTTCAAGTAATACATTGATAGAGGAAAAAATTAAAAATCCTTGAGTTTAGCAATACTGGCATTTTGTTTTCAAACTATTTAAATACTGAATAAAATGCATGTTTAGCAGCACAAGATACACTCCTGCCCTTTCTGTAAATAGAAGATAGATAATATACAATTTGTTTCTAAGATATAGTTAGAACAATATAACTGTTTTTAATAACAAACAGTTCAGACTTGCAAACTTTCTCTTTCAAATGCTACTTTTACTCTTTATCCCCATTAGGAAAATGAGATGCCTCAAGGTGAGGGATGTATAAAAGGTTTTGCTGTCTCTTTCTCCCTCCCCCTTTTTAAAACTAAGCAATTACTCCTTCTCATAGCACCCTGGGCAAAGCACCTTGGCATAGTATATTTACTAGAAAGGGGGGAAAACCCCAACAACTATCAATATATGCCACTAAATTTCAGGTGGACTAGAAGGTTCCCTTTTATGTAACACTTTACTGCCTAACAGATGTTATGGCTATTGACCAGTCTGTTAAAGTTTAAGGTTAAGACTATGCTAGAACATGACACTTCTCCTCTTATAAATCTTTTTTCTAGAATAGTAAAACCCGCAAAAATAAGAGCGTAATGTTGCTGACGTTTCTTTCAGGTAAAACAATGGGAAGAATAAAATTGTATAGCTTTATTCTTAAAAGGAATCAGCTAAGTATTTAACAATACATGGGGTTTGTGGGTATGTGCATGTAAAATTATTTATAGACACTCTACTGAAAACTCCATTGGCTCCTTGCAAGCAGATGACAGACAAGGAATTCAGACCTCTGGGCTCTGTAACCATTTTTGTCACCAATTTCTTACAAAACTTTGGGGAAGTGAACAGGTTGAGATCTAAGGTGGTTAAAAGTATTTAGTCTGGTGGCTAGTACTTTTCTCCCACACCAGAGCTCACATTAGTCTACAGAGCATGCTCATAGTCCCTGGAGGAGCCCTAAACAGCAGGTATGTGGGCAGCATCTGGCTGCCACTACTTTATTTTGGTGACAGTGTCAGCTTAGGCAGTCCCTGCCACCATTCATTTCTGCTCCCATCTTGCCCCTCATTTCAATATTTGCATAGTTGCACAGAAAATTGGCAGATTGGTCCAGTTTTGGGCTTTGGTTTCTGTCTCTAGTTTTGCAGTGTCTTACCAGCTACTACAGCCCAGCAAAAGAGAGGACTGGCAAGCTGTGGGGCAAAGGACAGCTCAGCAGCACTGTCCCATTGAACACTGACCTGGGCGTAGCGTGCGCCAACGGCATGGCTTTCTCTACAAATACAGCTACTGCCACTCAGAAATACAGTAATTCATGGTGCTCAGGATAACTGCTGAATGCTTAAAGCAGTTAAGCGCTAATTATCTTTTTTAATGGAAAATGCCATACCACCTGCCCATAAAATAATTCTTCCCCCTCTCTTTTGTCAGTGGGCTGCTTCCCAGCCCATGGGGGAATAGGCTGAAATCAGGAATCAATAGTCGGGATGACTGTTAAGCAGGTATTCTTTATTGAAGCGCTGGATGCACAGGGGATCACTCCTCCAAATGTGCGTGCCAGGCAGAGTTAGTTTAACAACATATATACACACTATACATACATATTTATGTGATTTCTGAGAACTAATTAACATATTCATTATATTTCCGAGAATTCATTGTCATAGTGACTGGTTCTATATGTCTCATTGGTCTTGGGGCCCACTGTTCTCAGAGATAAGTTCTTTCTACAAGGTTACATTGTCCTATAGCATCCTGTTTTCAGGGACAATTTCCTCTTACAAAGTTACATTTGTGCTGACCTATACAATGGCTACACGCATACGTGCCTAAAAACCAAAACACAGTATTTGCTAACTCATGCTTATGTTAAGAGTGGCTTAGTTATGTCAAGCAAACCTTCAAGCCATACTCAGCCCTATTCCTTAATTCATTTGACTACGGTAATTTTTTTCCCTCAAAATCAATTTCTAAATGAACATATTTTGGAAACTAAAACTAATTTTATTATATTTTATTTTACTTTAGGTTTGGAACAATGAAGTTTAAGAACTATGAAAATAGCTACAATCAAAAGTTCATGGAAGAAAGATCTGCTGCTTTCACACATCCTTGGGCCCAGTCTTGCACTTACTACTTGAATGAAATTCCCCATCATGTAGAATGAAACTCTCTAATAGAAACAAAGTTAACCCATCTGATATTTTTCAGACAAAATGTCTGCCTTCTCAAAAGCAACACAAAACAACCACTTCCTTCACCTGATTCCAAGAGGAACTTTGCCAGCAAAAAGCCTGCAAAAGTGGCCCCATTCTGTCTACTAGCCCTTGAATGATTGCTGCTTGGTAGTTTATTTTAAAAAAACCTGTGCATAATCAACATTAGACAATGGGTAAAGCAATGAATATGAATGACTCCGTGTCGTGGTTTGGGCTGGACCGGCCACTAAACAAACGACAGATGCTCTCTTTAAGTGAGAGAAGAATGAGAGAGACACTTAGGGACTGAAAAAGAAACTAAACTAATGAAATAGAAATAAAAAAAAGATAAGATAATATTAATAAGAACATAATGAAATATCTACAATATATACAAAACCCTATTGAGCTCCCAGGATGATGGGGATCACCAGCAGGCACTGGGGAAGTCCCAGGCTGGACTCATCGATGGACGGGAACTGGATTCTGGAATGCACGAATCAGGATCAAAGGCAGACAGAGTCCTCCTTGGACACCAGCCATTGAAGAAAGAGGCTGACCCCTTTGATCCCTCAGCTTTTATACTAAGCATGGAATACCCTGTTGGTTGGTTTTGGGTCACCTGTCCTGTCCGCTCCTCCCTGCAGGTGCGAGCCCTCTATGCTCTTCCACTTCTGACCCTCCAACAGAGCATATAAAAAAATTAGCTGACCTTGGTTGTTACAGCAATAAGAATAAGCAAGAGCCTCTCTGCATACCATTCCTTGGTATTAACTATAAACATCAGGCCTTATCACTCTGGAAGCCAACACTGTCTGAAGAATATGCCACTAATTTCAGAGAGTTAGAAGAAACGTAACTGAAAGTAAAACTACTGAACAGAAAATTGGTTCTGTTCTACCTCAAACCAGGACACTCTGGGACCTCTGAGCTCCTTTGTTATGCTTCCACCGATGTACACAAAAAAGCAGCGATATATAGAACCATATGATGTGATCAAAATATTAACCAGACATTCTAAATGTTTTTCAATATTTTCAGCTGTGAGTGTGTGTTTGAAAGAAACGTGCTACTTGGAGCACAGCCATTTTTTTTAGTGTGCACTGCTTGTATCTTTGCTTACTCATGGTGGTGGTGATAGAAGTGCTGACACCAGTCCCAGAAGCAGTGCTAGAAATACTTCCCTCTCCCTTCCTTACATTCAAAGCTAATCCAGAGCTCTGTGAAAGAAAGATGTATAATTTATAGCAGTTTGTCCAGAAACTACTAGTAAAATGCACAATTTTATGGTTGGCTTTCCTAAAAGTACACTTAAAATGATAATTAAGTCATAAATATTTGAGGCCCAGGTTACAATACCCTTCCTTGTAGTGACAGGCAGTGCAGCCAAGGCTGAGTGCAGCACAGCAGACCCCCACTGGCCTCCTCCCCACCAGGAGGTCCAGCCCTAAAGCAAATCAGGCCCTGGCAGCAAGGCATTGGGGTGCCTCACTTTTCTTGAGTCATCTGAGTGTGCCATGTAACACACTGTAAAAGCTCCTTCTATCATGCTGCAGACCTCCCGTCTCATGGGTGCTGCACACACCTTTGCTTTTTAAGCCAGTTAAGTCCAAGTGTATGGCCCTCATCTCGGTGCTACATATTTCACTGCTTTCATCAGGAGATTCATCATTATCCATGTACCATAAACTCCCAGGTCCTATTAGCCATCTTATTTACAGGATGGTTTTTGTTTCCAGCTGTTTCATGAATTATAATAAACTATAAAGTGTAGTTATATTTGTGTGTGTGTCTGTCTATGTGTCCCGGTTTGAAGTAAAAGTGAACCAACTTTCTGTTCTGTAATTTTACATCTTAGCTAGGCCTCTTCTAACTGTCTGAAATTAACAGCATATTGTGGAGAAAACTGCTCGTTCTCAGAATGATAAGACGAATGTTTGTGCTCCATGCCAAGGAATGGTATGCAGAGAGGCCCTTGCTTATACTTATTGCTATAACAACCAAGGTCAGCCAATTCCATTATTTTCCCTGTTAGAGGGTCGGAAACGGAAGAAGCGTAGAGGGGTCACACCTGTGGGGAGGAGTGGACAAGACAGGTGACCCAAACCTGACCAACTAGGGTATTCCATCCCATCTGCCCCATGCTCAGTATAAAAGCTGAGGGATCAAAGGGTCAACTCTCTTTCTTCAATGGCCGATGTCTGAAGAGGACTCTGTTCATCTGCCTTTGATCCTGATCCATGTGTTCCTGACTCCAGAGCTGGAACCCAGTTCCCATCTGTCACTGAGTCCAGTCTGGGACTTCCCCAGTGCCTGTCAGTGACATCATCCTGGGAGCTTGATACTGTTTTGTATATATTGTATCTATTTCATTATTTTCTTTTTTAAAATTTATTTTAATATTAATTCTTCATTAAAGTAGTTTAGTTCATTCTAAACTTCTGAATCTCCTTATCTCTTCCTCTCCTCTCTTTTGGGGGAGGAGGGGGGAGGGCCATCTGTCAGTTTGGTTTTGGTAAATTTGGCCAAAACCACGACACTATGTATACACACAAATCAAAATATTAAACCCATATCTTGTAAATATCTAAGATTATTTTAAATTCATTAACTGAATCTGAAATACATTTAAAAATAAATAATGTTTTTCTGTAAGGAAAATTATTAAATGGGAAATTATTGAAGGCATACTACTCAGTGTACTTTGTGATATCTGAGTCAGGGTTTGTTATTAGGAATGCTATTTGTTAGACATTCTTTGTAAACATAGAATGCTTTAGCTGCTGACCTGGTAATTAGTAGGTCATGTATCTAGTTCCTAGTCAGTAGTCAGTTTTCTTTCAGGTGATCTGTATAAAATAGCTGTTTGTGAGATCTAACAAGATCAGAGAACATTGTGAAATGACTTTAAGTCAGAAAAGACTATATATATCACCATGGTATATGGCTACTTTGAGGTATTATTTTTAAAAATATGGTTAAAGAAATCATTAAACGATACCAACGATAATGATGATGATAATATGATGCTCAGCTTTCTGTGTGTTCTAAGTCACAGGCTCGTCATTTATAGAGATATTTTTTGGCATAATTTGACAAAAATTAGGAGATAAATCCATTGAGAATTTCTCATTCTAGGATCTCATCAAAACTACCTCTTACTGAAGTCTTGAGTATTGCCTGACAGCAATGTCTACATGTAACGCAAATCTCCCTGCACAAATGAGACAGAGTAAAGAACTTTTAAAACTGAAGCAACAATTTCATTTGTGAAATGCGTATTCATTTTAATAAAAAATGAAGCTCATTATTACTGCAGTTACAACAATGCAATACAATGTAAGCAGAATATACTCGGTGAAATACCAAAATTCTCTTTTTTCCTCAAGATTTTATAGTATTCTTATATATATTAGTTAATATGTTTTTTGGGTACTGAAGCCTTGATTACAATCCCCATTACATAAAATTCTCTGTTATCATTACTTTAGTGTGCAATAGGGCAATTAAACCCAAGGATTGATGACTACTGGCACAGCTGACTGCATAGCCAGGTGCCAGCAAGAAAAAAAACCCAGAGAGACATTTGTATTCTTTTCCAACTAGCACCCTATTGAAAGGACTGTGGAAAGGTATGGTTGTGAGTGAATCTAGCTATTTTTATGACCCAGTGGCACAATATCTAAGGACTGCTCAGTGTGTTGTTAGACCTCAATTTACTTTTCCTCATATGATACTAATTTTTTGGAGGAACAACTGTTCATACTGAGATATATCGAGACTGGGGTTGTATATACGTAAGCAGACACTTATTAGCTTTTCAATCAGGGTGGAAGCCCTGGGCCAGATGCACAGGCTCTCTGCTCAGCACACAGAAGTGTGGCATCCAAGGATCATGATAACCTTGTCTATCTTCCTTTTCTCACCCACTCCCAAACCCACATCATAGATCCCGTTCCATGGCCCCTTCTCAGAGTTTGGTGCAAAGACTTTCCTTTTAACACTGTAAGTGTACGTGAGGCAGAGAGAGACTAGTAGGGAAAAGATGGGAAAGAGAAGGTGGAATAAGGATTAGGGATGAAAAGTCAAGCCTTTCTTTAAAAAAGACAGCTAGGGAAGGACAGAGGGTCACACAGTCTTTACCTTTTAGTAAGATATCCAAACTTCAAATATTAATCAATTGAAATAAACTTTTAAGTCAAATTATTTAGAAAGGCTGGCAGTTATTGTAATATGACAACTTCCTACTGAGTCTAGATGTTATCCAAAGCTTTATATTTATTTAGATCCTAACCTTACTTTTCTGGTCTGGCTGTATCAATAAACCAGGTGTGCATCAAAGCATCATGCTGATATTGGAAGGAAAACATACCATTTTGTTATGGGATCTCAAAATGCCAACTTAGAAAATGTTGGTGCAAATCCAAATATAAATAGAAAGTGAGCATTGTTCAGGATTTCCCACCAAGAATCTTGTAAACCATATGTTGTAAAATTAATTTGTAAAGCTATTTCAGGATTTACCTAGATATCAAACTAAGTACAGTTCTAAAAGCTTCCACCTAATCCCTAACACAGCAAGAGATGTTGGCATTTTGCAACAGTTACTACATGGTATTATTGGGAGTAGTTCTACAAGCAGCATATATTAGACTAATTACCATTAAACTATATTAGTTTCTGTTGATTTCCTGGATAAAAGTTCAGAAGATCCTACTTATTTTCCCATGTGATTTGCTTGCCAGGTTTTACAGAATTCTCAGGAATTCATAAGTAATATCTTGTGTGAAGTCATTTCACTACAGCAATTGTTTTATCTCAGAAACGATCCTCAACCCTATGCTGATCTAAGAAATGTTTGTGAATGCCACTTTGCCCTTGCCCACCTGTTTTATGTTTCTCCTCCTCCCCTTATCTACCTTTTCCACACAACAAGACAATCCAAAGTGTGGGCCATTTAAGCGTCACCAGGTCTGCAAGACTTGAAAAGCTCTGCCAGTTAACATAAAACAAAATCACTGTTGGTTCCATATAATCACATTTCTCCACTGCAAAGAAAGTCAAGAGGAGAGGAAAGGTAGCTTTAGACCAGGGGTTTGAATGAGGACATTTTGTGAATGTGAATGGAAACTCTGCAATCTTTGTTATTTTAACTGGCTGTGTCTGTTATTGAAAGAAATAGTATGAGAGAATAATGGATTAAGTAGTTTTTATTTTATTTCAACGCACTTGTGCACTTCTACAAAGATCAACTTACTTAGCCACGCAACAAACTCTTGTTTTACAATAATGCTAGTACATATTATACCACTGTAGGTATCTGCAAAATATGGAATGAATAGGGAAACAAAACATTTGTTTCTTTGGTGAATGAAGCATATATCATTAACCTCATTCACTGTGTCAGATATAACTTGAATCTTTGCAAGTCAGAGCAATGCCCAAGCTGCCAGTTAATCAACTTTGAGCAGTTTGCACCTATTCAGATCACTTTCTAACTCTTTGCAATTTATCATTCATAGATTCATAGATTGGTCCAGGCCAGAAGGGACCTCCAAAGGTCATCTAGTCCGACCTCCCCGCAGTCAGCAGGGACACCCCCAACTAGACCAGGTTGCCCAGGGCCTCGTCGAGCTTCACCTTGAATATCTCAAGGGAAGGGGCCTCAACCACCTCCCTGGGCAACCTGTTCCAGTGTTCCACCACCCTCATGGTAAAGAACTTTTTCCTAATATCCAATCTAAATCTCCCCTTCTCCAGCTTAAAACCATTGCCCCTCGTCCTGTCACTGCAGGCCTTTGTAAACAGACCCTCCCCAGCCTTCCTGTAGGCCCCCCTCAGGTACTGGAAGGCTGCTATGAGGTCTCCCCGGAGCCTCCTTTTCTCCAAGCTGAACAACCCCAGCTCCCTCAGTCTGTCCTCATAGCAGAGGTGCTCCAGCCCCCTGATCATTTTGGTGGCCCTCCTCTGGACCCGCTCCATCAGGTCTTTTCTATATTGAGGGCTCCAGACCTGCACACAGTACTCCAGGTGAGGTCTCACCAGAGCAAAGTGGCAGAATCACCTCTCTGGATCTGCTGGCAACACTTCTTTTGATGCCTTGATGTGATTGGCCTTCTGGGCTGCGAGAGCACATTGCCTGCTCATGTCCAGCTTCTCGTCCATCAGCACCCCAAGTCCCTTTCTTCAGGGCTGCTTTCTAATACCTCATCCCCCAGTCTGTATTTATACCGAGGATTGTTTCTTCCCAGGTGCAGGACCCTGCACTTGCTTTTGTTGAACCTCATGAGGTTCATCTGGGCCCACCTCTCTAGTCTGTCCAGGTCCCTCTGAATGACATCCCGTCCCTCTGGTGTATCGACAACACCACACAGCTTGGTGTCATCTGCAAACTTGCTGATGGTGCTCTCAATCCCTCTGTCTATGTCTTTGATAAAAATGTTAAACAGTACCGGTCCCAGCACGGACCCTTGAGGGACACCACTAGTCACTGCTCTCCATCTGGACTTAAAGCCATTGAGTACCACCCTCTGGGTACGACCATTCAGCCAATTCCTTATCCACTGAACAGTCCACCCATCAAATCCGTATCCCTCCAATTTGGCAAGCAGGATGTTGTGAGGAACCGTGTCAAAGGCCTTACAGAAGTCCAGATAGATCACATCCATAGGTCGCCCCTTATCTACTGACATAGTCACTCTATCATAGAAGGCCACTAGGTTAGTCAGGCAGGACCTGCCCCTAGTAAAGCCATGCTGGCTATCTTGAATCATCCCCCTGTCCTCCATGTGCCCAAGCATGGCATCTAGAAGGATCTGCTCCATGATCTTTCCAGGCACGGAGGTGAGGCTGACAGGTCGGTAGTTCCCAGGGTCTTCCTTTCTACCCTTTTTTAAAATGGGTGTGATGTTTCCTCTCTTCCAGTCTGCAGGGACTTCACCTGACTGCCACGACTTTTCAAATGGAAAGTGGCTTGGCAACTACATCAGCTAGTTCCTTCAGGACTCTGAGGTGTATTTCATCAGGTCCCATGGACTTGTATATCTTCAGGTTCCTCAGTTGATCACCTACTATGTCTTCAGTTATAGTGGGAGGGACTTTGTCACCTTGGTCACTAACTTGTGGGCCATCAACATGGGAGCTAGGAGGAAAGGGGTTGCCAATGAAGACAGAGGCAAAAAAGTTGTTGAGAACTTCCGCCTTCTCCTCCTCCATTGATACAAGTTCCCCACTGTTGCTCATCAGGGGGGGTACGTTTTCTTTGACCCTCCTTTTCTGGTTAATGTACCTGTAGAAACCTTTCTTGTTTTTTTTCACATCCCTTGCCAAATTCAGTTCTAGCTGTGCCTTGGCCTTCCTGACCTCATCCCTACACAGCCGGGCAACGTCCCTATACTCTTCCCAGGATGCCTGTCCCTTTTTCCATTTTCTGTGTAGCTCCATCTTGCCCTTTAGTTTGACCAGCAAGTCACGGCTCAGCCATGGTGGTCTCTTGCCTTCCTTGCCCAATTTCCTACATGTCGGGATTGAGATCTTTTGTGCTCTATAGAGAGCATCCTTAAAGATCTGCCAGCTTTGTTCCGCTCCCTTGTCCTTGAGGGCCATTCCCCACGGGGTCCTATTTACTAACTCCTTGAAGAGTTTGAAGTTTGCTTTCTTAAAATTCAGAGTCCTAACTGTGCTTCTCGTGAGCTTCAAATTTCTTAGGACAGTGAACTGCACTAGGGCATGATCACTGCAGCCCAGGCTGCCTTCAACTTTGACATCCCTGATAATTTCACTTGCATTTGTGACCAACAGGTCCAACAATGCATCTCCTCGAGTAGGGCTGTTAATTTCTTGTGTCAAGAAGTTGTCGTCTAGGCACTCTAGGAGCTTCCTGGAGTGCCTGCAGCCAGCCGTGTTGCTTTTCCAACAGATGTCAGGGTGGTTGAAATCCCCTAGCAGGATGAGAGCCTGTGATCGTGATGCCTCCTCAAGCTGGAGTAAGAAGGCATCATTGACAGGCTCCGCCTGGTCAGGAGGCCTGTAGTAGACTCCTACCACGAGGCTCCCTTTGTTGCCCTGATCCCTAATTCCTACCCATAAGCTTTCGACCTGTTCATGGCTATTCTTTAGTAACAACTCCTCACACTCTAGCCACTTCTTTACATAGAGGGCAACACCTCCACCCTTTCTTCCTCTCCTGTCCCTTCTGAACAGCTTGTATCCATCGATGGCCACACTCCAGTCATAGGATTCATCCCACCGTGTTTCTGTGATGGCAACTATATCATAGTTTTCCTGCTGTATAATGGCCTCAAGCTCCTCCTGTTTGTTGTCCATGCTGCGTGCGTTTGTGTAGATACACTTCAGCTGGGCTGATTGTCTTGCCACTCTTTGGGGGGGACAAGCCCTATTTCCCACCTGACCATAATTCGATAGATTAGTGTTTATTATTCCTATTCTGTGATTCCTGAAGTAAACATGATAAAAATCCTGAAACTTTCTTATAGCGGAAAACATTTTCAGTCTACCTAATCCATAACAAAATCTGCCTTTCAGTAATCAAACACCTCTTCATTACAGGCATTTGTGATTTTGCACAGCTGTAATCTGCAAAAACAAGTATAAACACTTAAAAAAAGATTAAAATCAAACTGCATTGTTATTAAAATATGGAAAAATTTTGTCTTATAAAGAACTCATTTAATATTTTACCAAATTCTAAGACCTTTAATAAGGGTTTTCCTATTTTAAAGTTTTCCTGTGTGCCTTGTATTTCTGGCTACATCTAAACTGGTTCTAGCGGAAACAGGCCATTCAGTCAAAGTTATTGCATTAAGTTACAAATTAATTTTACCAATGTGATGCATTGGCTATAAAGTTTAATGAAATAAGGGGGCTGAGAAACACAGTAAATGACTGCTATAAAGAGGTTAGTGAAATAAGAGTACATTAAAAGGAAAGAAAATAATTCTGGGTAAAATATATATGTCTACAGAAAACGAGCATGAGAATTAAACTGCAGCAAACCTTATATATGTCCTGTTTTAGAAGGATAAATGAGGTTTTCTATGTGACACAGCCTTTGTTCTGGCCTTCTTTTTCCTTCTAAGAGTAAACTTCTTTCCTATGGAATCAGAAATACCTACAGAATTTTAAACCTTTCTAGTGAATACTAAATTGAGTCTAATACTGTTTAATATTTGCTTTTGACAGAACAGAAAATTTAAATCAAATTGAGTTTCACTGAAAATGTTCTGATCCATCCAAAGGAATGTCATCATACAAGAAGTTCCTCATATAGTTATCATATAAGAATTGCTGAATCAAATAAGAATGTGAGAAATTCCAGGAAAAAAAATAAGACTGTTGTTGTGATAAGGAGGATGATGTTACTGTCAGAAGGAAAAGGAGAGAAAGAGAGGAAAAAGCTTGCATATTACAGGAAACAACTTCAGATAAAGTTCATTTAGTCTTCTAGTAAAATAGAGTTTCTATAAGGAAGATGAAAATACAGACATTGGATGGAAATTATCTGAGTCATGGAAAAATGAGTTTATAGGATCAAATAAGATTATTCATGACAAATTTGCAGACAAAGAAATTACTGCGTTCTACTAGAAGAGCGATTCTCACTGTTTGAGGTACTTTAGAAAGATAAAGTACCATATAGTCTTATGTATTATCTATTTGTAAGATTGTTCCAGCGTAATATTGGATATTTTGAGAAATTCACATACTACAGAGAAGTACAGATACAGGGTTCTATGCTTTAAGGTGGATAAAATGCTAAATGCTGGCACTCAGAAAATCTGTAGAAGCAATTAGGATGTGATATTTTCCCCCCTCATTACTTGTCATAATTTCTTTGCTTCTACTTGTGTTTCCCTTCCTGTATGTTCTGAGTCTAGGAACACATATCCATGCCTTTTATAAGAAGTCAATCTAGTCTCATTCTGTACTGAAAGTGATAAAACAGCAGATGTTAGGGTGTCTTAAAGAGTTGTCCTTGTTGCTGCAAATAGCAAACTCAAGATACTCAGAGCCATGAGAAGTCACTGTCTTCTACCAAGAAATGGAGAACAGAGCATTCTGGCACAATCTACGGTAAACATTGTGGCTGAAAATAAAAACAAGAGCAAGAGCCAAGGTCTGCCTGATACTGTATTATAGAGGGTTTCTTACAAGTCTAGTGTACTGCAGAAACTCCTGAAGAACACACTGCTGCTGTTCAGAAGTTGTTCTTGCAATGATGGCAAGGGCATGGGGTGCTTGGTCATTATGCTTCCAGACAAGATCAGATTTAATTCATATATCCAATTCAGTGGGGTTTTTATTCACATAACATAGCTTTTGTTACTCTGGTTTATGAATAAGACTATATTGAGTGTGTCAATTTAGTTATCACAGCAGCATTAGTGGTTTACAATGAGTCAACCAGTGTTACATAAACAGATCATGTCATTAAAAAAAAGTTAGTCTTCCAGAAATGATCCAATGCTGAAGTTAGTGGGTGAAATCCTAGCTCCCCTGAGTCAATAGCTTTATTTCTTACATCATCCGCTATCTACAATAAGAATGTATTATCTTTGTTACTATTGCCTCAAGAATACCTCTTACAGATTATTGTATACAACTTGATACTGCCTCTTACAACTACTAATATCTGTTTATGGATATTTTTTAAAAAAAGGCTGACGTGCTTTGCCCAGATATGCTGAGTTAAACAAACTGTCAGATTTAGAGACAGAAAGGAATTTTTCTTCATGTCAGATTTTTTTCTTGGCCTTCTCAGAATAAAGTTAGTACGGTTTGAAGTTAAGCATGAGATTTATTTCACTCCTTTTTAACATGGTGTGACCCACTTCCAAGAATGAGCTGCATATTTCTGTTAAGAAATTCCTTGCTATAACAAGAACCCAGGATACTGGCAATACATTTCGCCACTCCTGTTCTCTTCTTGGAAAACACCATCATTTGTGTCACTTTCAAATTCTTGTTCTCTTGGTCATAATTTCTATTTTAGGGTGCTGGGAAAGAGGTTTCAGGGATGTGTTACAAACAATTCTATCCTGAGCATCTATTAATCTCAAAGTTGCATGTGCTGTGGAGGTTTCTATTTAATAGCTGATGTTGTTCTTTCCACCTTTATGTTTCAAAGTTATGTTAGATCCATTCTCATATATATGCACACCAAAGAGAAATGTGTCATAGAATTCGCTAGGTTGGAAGGGACCTTTAAGATCATCTAGTCCAACCATTAACCTAACACTACCAAAACCACCACTAAACCATGTCCCTAAGCACCACATCTACCTGTCTTTTAAATACCTCCAGGGATGGTGACTCAACCACTTCCCTGGGCAGCCTGTTTCAATGCTTGATAACCCTTTCGGTGAAGAATGTTTTCCTAATATCCAACCTAAACCTCCCCTGGTGCAAATTGAGGCCATTTCCTCTTGTCCTATCACTTGCTACTTGGGAGAAGAGACTGACCCTCACCTCTCTACAACCTCCTTTCAGGTAGTTGTAGAGAGCTATAAGTCTCCTTTTTTCCAGACTAAACAATGCCAGCTCACTCAACCGCTCCTCATAAGACTTGTTCTCTAAACCCCTCACCAGCTTTGTTGCGCATCTTTGGGCACGCTCCAGCACCTCAACGTCTTTCTTGTAGCGAGGGACCCAAAACACAGTATTTGAGGTGCGGTCTCAGCAGTACCAAGTACAAAGGGACAATCACTTCCCTAGTCCTGCTTGCCACACTATTTCTGATACAGGCCAGGATGCTGCTGGCCTTCTTGGCCACCTGGGCACACTGCTGGCTCATATTCAGCCAGCTGTCGACCAACACCCCCGGGTCCTTTTTTGTGAGGCAGCTTTCCAGCCACTCTGCCCCAAGCCTGTAACGCTGCATGGGTTCGTTGCGACCCAAGTGTAGGACCCAGCACTTGGCTTTGTTAAATCTCATGCCATTGGCCTCAGCCCATCGATCCAGCCTGTCCAGATCCCTCTGTAGAGCCTTCCTACTCTCAAGCAGATCAACACTCCCACCTAACTTGGTGTTGTCCACAAACTTCCTGAGAGTGCACTCAATCCCCTCATCCAGATAATTGATAAAGATATTAAAGAGAACTGGCCCCAATACTGAGCCCTGGGGAACATCACTTGTGAACAGCTGCCAACTGGATTTAACTCCATTCACCACCATTCTGTGGGCCCGGCCTGCGGCGATTGAGAGACGGGACACAGCTTGATGCAAGCAGAATGTTCATTTATTGTATACCATCATTCCTTTATATATGCTTACATTGGCTGCGTGTTTTAAATTGATTGGTCCTTTTGAACATACACTGCTCGCGTGGCTGCATCCGATTGGTCAGTGATATACTATCACACCATCAACCATATCTTATCTTGAAGACACAGTTCTTAAGGCCTTTTTAGGCAGGGCGCCAGGAACTTGCTTATCTCAGTGTTGCTTATCTCAGTGTTGCAACATTTGTCAAGTACCTGTTTTCAGGTCCTTGTCTAACCCTTCTATGGTCAGGACCACCCTCAGTTTCCCATGGTTTATGGCCTACAAGTTCCAACATGTCCCCGCTTGTTAACTGAGCAATACTCGGGGTTCTGCTCTTCAGGACTCGTCCCACATCTCCCCCTTCCTGTTGTACAAAAAGAACCTTCTTCATCGAGCGTGCTATTATCCTTTGCAAGCATTGTAACAGACAGGGCAAAAAAAGCAATAAAAGAATAAAAACGGCTAAAGCATATACAATCGTCTTTACCAAACTTCTTAACCATCTCGATAGACCCCATCCTTCAAAAAGTTTATCTAACCAATCCCAACTATCTGTGTAATTACACCAAACACTAGCATTTTTAAAAACAGGATGGGTAGGAGAGACATCCCATGCCCTAGACTGATTTCTTCCTGTATAGTTAAACTTAACACAAAAATCCATTTTTACTGATCTGAGGAGCTCGATCTCTTGTGGTTCTAGGGTAGTGGATGGGAGGTGGGGTGTCCACATGTCCCAATAGTCTGTCACATTTCGAGACACGTTTCTGGATGGAAAGATGGATTGGAGCCCCGTAGGTATCGGCCACCAAACCCACGTTCACGTAGAAAAGGGGTTATTAGGAGAGGCAGTAGCAAGACACAAAGTTTCTTGTCCGGTCAAATTTGCCAATGTGACCCACACATTTACTTTAGGAAGAGGAGGGGGAAAACGACTGTCCCAAAGAGGTAAGGGTCCTATACCTATTGTTCATGGTCATATTGTTCATGACCAATCATGGTCTCAAGTTCTTTCAAAGTAACAAGAGTCAAAGTCTGGTCCTATCCAGGCGCTCCGAGGCTCCCTCAGTGTCTTAGCCATCAGTGTCTCAGTTGTTCGCAGTCCCAGAGGGTTCAGGATTTTGTTGATCAAAGAGATGATCAGAGTCGTCACTGGATGATTGTGGTAGGGATTCACGGAAGGGTTGTATGTTCTTTGCCGGAATCCACCTGGGACCTTTTTCTGTTGAGACACAAGCATAACCTCTTCCCCATGTAACAAGAGGATACGGTCCCATGATCTTACCTGTTTCTGGATCACGAACCAACACCGGGGCTTTAATTCGTGCCTCAAGTGAAGCATTTGCGTTAAAATGTTGAACTATCAGAGGATTGTTATCTATTAAAGAACAATTCAAAAAGTTAAAAACGTACAAAGCTTTCTGTAGTCGTTCCTCAGGGGTGGCAGTCCCCACTGTCCCCATTCCCCCTTTCTGTTGTTTTAGTAAGCATTTCAAAGACTGGTGGGAGCGTTCAATCAGAGATTGACCTGTAGGGGAATGAGGAATGCCGGTAATGTGGGTCACACCTCAGGAGTCAAGAAATGCTTTCGTTGCGGTTGAGACATATGCAGGGCCATTGTCCGTTTTTATTTGAGAGGGTATGCCCAAGGTGGCAAAAGCACGCATCAAATGTTTGCGGACGTCACGCGCCTTCTCTCCTGTGTGGCAAGAAGCAAACAAAGCGCCTGAAAAGGTGTCAATAGAGGAATGGACATATTTCAATTTACCAAACTCCGGATAATGTGTAACGTCCGTTTGCCATAGCTGTAAGCTCTGCAGCCCTCTGGGATTAACCCCTCCTGCTATCGATGGGAAAGAATGCCTTTGGCAGTCAGGACATACGGCGATAATGTTAGACGCTTGTTGGGAGGTAAGCCCAAACTGCCGTTTGAGACCTCCAGCATTCTGGTGAAAAAAAGAATGGCTGAGTTTAGCCTGTGCTACGCGATCCGGCAATACCTGTACTGGTAATATCAGCAAATCAGCTCGTCGGTTCCCTTCTGCAATAAAACCAGGTAGAGAAGTGTGTGACCTGACATGCATAACAAAATAGGGGTGAGGGCGAGAGTCCAAGAGAAAGATAAGTTCCTGTAATAAAGCAAATAGTTCGGAATGTGAGACATTACGTAATACAGATGCCTCAGCTCGCTCAACAATCCCTGCAACATAGGCTGAATCAGTGATGAGGTTAAGCGGTGTGGACCACCTTCGAAAAACTCGAACAACCGCAGTCAGCTCCACTATCTGGGGAGAACCGGGAACGGTCTCTATGTCCGAGTCCCATCATCCATGCTGGTCGTCCCACCATAAGATGACTGATTTGTGCGATTTTCCAGACCCATCCGTAAATACAGTAAGGGCTTGTAATGGCTGATCGCTCCTTTTCAGCCTGGGTATCAAGCGGAAGTCAACATTAAGCAGCTTATGCGAAGGTGGGTGGGATGTGAGTTGACCCGTATAGTCTGCCAATGCCATAATAAAGGTGTCTGACTGCTGATAAAGCCATTGTAAATACATGTTCGTCACAGGTAAGCAAATACAAGCAAAGTCTACTCCTGATAATGTTAACAAGCGCTGCCTGGCTTTAATTATCAAAGAAGCAAACATCTCATGCTGTGTCGAAATGGTTTTTGTAGATTGATTCGGCAAGAAAACCCATTCGATAATCAGCAGTGGGTCTGATTTCTGAGGGTCCCATTGAAATATTAGTGCATGAGGCTGTCGAGCGGGGTTTAAAATAATTAGATAAAAAGGTAATTCGGGAGCCCACCGGTGTACTTGTCTGAGAGTGATTGCTGTAGCAACCTTTTGCAAAGAGTCAATGGCCTCAGGGCCAAGACTGCGGTGGGAACGCAAGTCAGTATCTCCTTTAAGCAGTTCGAATAAAGGACCTAAGTCCGCATTAGAAATTCCCAACAGCGGTCGGACCCAATTGATTGTTCCCAACAATTTCTGTACATCATGCAAGTTTTTTATGTCTACCTGTAGCTGTAAAGGTTGAGGAACTATAGTCTGGGCCCTGATGCACCAACCTAAGTATTTCCATGGGGGTATCTTTTGAACCTTCTCTGGTGCAATACAGAGGCCTGCTGAGTTGACAGCAGTTGTGACAAGGGCTACAGCTTCCTCCATGACCTCGTGATGTTGTGCGGCCACTAGGATGTCATCCATGTAATGGTACAATAAGACACCGGACATTGCGGTCCTAACAGGACTAAGTACTTTAGCTACATACCACTGACAGATTGTAGGGCTGTTCTTCATTCCTTGTGGCAGCACAACCCACTGGTATCTCTGCAACAGGGCTTGCATGTTGACGCCTGGGACTGAAAAAGCAAATTTAGGAGCATCGTTTGGGTGCAGTGGGATATTAAAAAAGCAGCCCTTGAGGTGAATAACAGTCAAATGCCAATGTCGAGGAATCATAGTGGGGGACGGGAGTCCTGGTTGGAGGGCTCCCATGTCTTCCATAGTGTCATTAATTTTCCTGAGGTCGTGGAGCAAGCGCCACTTGCCAGTTTGTTTCTTAATAACAAAAACAGGTGAATTCCAGGGACTAGTGGAAGGCACAATATGCCCCTTTGTTAACTGCTCCATAACTAACTCTTGGAGGGCGCAAAGCTTTTCCAGTGGTAGGGGCCATTGATCTACCCAAATAGGGGTATCGGTTTTCCATGTCAATTTTAGGGTGTCACGCATTTCAATGGCCCCGTCTAAAAATGGGTCCGAATGGACATTCCCCACTGTGATAGCACATCACACCCCCACAGAATCATAGGAACGGGTAACACAAAGGGTTTAACAGAGGCTATATGCCCCTCCGGACCTTGGATTTGGATTAACTCCAAACTTTGGTGGCTGCTACCAGTTCCCCCAATTCCAGCCAATGCTTGGGAAACGTTAGCCAGAGGCCATTGCGGGGGCCACTTAGCCTGAGAGATTACCGTAACATCAGCTCCAGTATCAATAATTCCATTTAGCACTACTTGCTGTCCTCCACGGATAAGGGTACATTGACATACGGGTCGCTTTTGAGAAATAGATTGCACCCATAGAATTTGCGGGTTCCCCGTAGATCCAAACCCTCCCCTCCTTTGGTGAGGTTGACTAGGAACGGGGGAGTTCGTCCCCGCTGGAATCAATATTAATTGTGCTATACGGCTACCTTTAGGTATTGTGCAGGGAGGAAATGGGGTCCATGCCATAATCTTAATTTCATCGATACTGTTGGAGTCAATGACCCCTGGTAATACAAAAAGGCCTGACAATGTTGTAGATGATCTTCCTAATAATAGCGCTTGTGTTCCAGGGGGTAAGGACCCCGAGATATTTGTTGACAATAGGTGAACTGAGGGATTGAGTAATGTTACTGTGTGGGAGGTTGCCAGGTCCAATCCAGCACTACCGGCTGTTGCTGGACAAAGACTTGAGGCACTGCTGCTTCCCTCCGGGGGGTTTGGAACATCGGCTGCGGTACTTGTGTCTGCACGCGTTGCTGCCCCGCGCTCTGTGATCGGTTTCCCTGTATCAGTTGACCCTGGAAATCATACTTAGACCGGCATTGATTAGCATAATGACGTCCTTTTCGGCATCTAGGGCAAATCCCAGGGGCTTGAGACTTAGCCCCTCCATTCGTGACCAGGCAGTTCTTTTTCAAATGGCCTGGCTTACCACAACCATAACAATTCCCCATGCCTGATGGACCTTTCATGGCCGCAAAGGCGGCAGCCATAGCCTCAAATTTATGATCTACAGTGCCGATCCTATTACAAGCTTCCACCATTTCAGTCAATGTGGGATTCGGATTAGGAAGAGATTTCAATAGCTTTTTACAATCAGCATTAGCATTTTCAACAGCCAGCTTCAGCAACAGTATTTCCTGAGCTTCTGTGTTGTCTATTTGACGTTCCAAAGCCTGTTTCAGTCTATCAATAAACTGCATGTAAGACTCCCGGGGTCCCTGAGTGATAGTGGTAAAGGCTTTCTGCGTTTTCTGTGAGTCGGGGACCTTAAGAAAAGCCTTTTTCGCTTCTTCGTGGACCGCTGCGAGAGCCTCTCGGGGGCAGTCTCTATGGTCAGCGCAGCCAATGCAGCATTATTATGACCCGCATATGTAAGGAGAAGTGCCTGAAGTCCCCTTCTCCAGTGTGACTCCCATAGCGAGTATTGAGTCAGAGTCAATAGCAGCTGCGCTAGAGACTTTAGATCATGAGGAGTCATAACATATGTGTCGAACACGGAAGACAACAGACTCGCAAAATAGGGGGAAGAAAGCCTGTGCTCGGTGACGGTACGGCACAGTTCCTTAATAACCGGAAAAGATAGGGCTTCCCATTGCACCCCCCAGCCCTGATAAATCACCGGAGCCACTATTGTTCTAGCAACCTCCAGCTCCCCCTCTTTCAGGGCTTGTTGTCTTATGTTAGCCCACACATTGTGTGGGTCGGGGGGGTATAAGTCCGGTTCCTTACCCGGATCGACCGGACCCGGATCGAAAGGGTCTTCTTCCGGGGGGTGACCGGTGGCGTGTGCGCCTAAAGGTCTGGGACGCGGTGGCCCAGAAGGTGGCGCCGTAGGGGTTTCGGCCTCTTCCCCTTCTTTGGCTTCTATTCCCCCTTCCTGGGCTTTTAGAGTTTCAAAAATGCTCCTCCACCATGGGAGCATGCGCTGAGCCTCGACATCTCCCGTTGTTGCCGCGTCCCATAATTTCACTCCTACGTCATCCCAGAGTTCCCGTGTAAAAATACTCGATGCAGTTACAGTGGGTATTTTCACCTGCACCCATTTAAGCATTGCCTTGAGGTCATGCCCAGAAATATTTTTCCCATGCTTTTTAAGAAGACCTTTCATAAGTTCATATACGTCTCTTTCCGGGGAAGACGCTTGATTCCCCATGTTTCCCACAGCTCACCTCTCTACTCCGGAGGGATTTCAGGCCGGCCGGCTCCTGCTTCCTTTCAGCAGCACATTCAACGTTCTGTGGGACTCGCAGCAAGTCGCTCAGCTAGGCGGTTCATAAACCCATCACGTCGGGGTCACCAATTTGCGGCGATTGAGAGACGGGACACAGCTTGATGCAAGCAGAATGTTCATTTATTGTATACCATCATTCCTTTATATATGCTTACATTGGCTGCGTGTTTTAAATTGATTGGTCCTTTTGAACATACACTGCTCGCGCGGCTGCATCTGATTGGTCAGTGATATACTATCACACCATCAACCATATCTTATCTTGAAGACACAGTTCTTAAGGCCTTTTTAGGCAGGGCGCCAGGAACTTGCTTATCTCAGTGTGAGAAATGAGCTGGATTTTGCTTCAGCTACTTGGTATATTTCTATTTGTGTGCTCGGTTATAGCATCTAACTAATCCTTACAAGTACCCTGGAATGGCCCAGAGACTCTGGTTTACAAGAAGCCATTTAGGTAAAGAGAACCGAATTGATGGTAGACTGATAAGCGAACAAAGGACGGTGGAAGGTGATAAGTGGATAAAGGCCACCTGGGGGGGTGACTGAAGAAAAGAAGGATATGGACACTAGATCAAGAAGATGACCACCAGGATGTTTGTAACTACTAACATTAGACAGTAGATATTAGCAGAGACTGTGAAACAATGTATTGTTAATTAAAGGTTTGTGTCTTTAGGCGGTCGGGAAGAATGTGAGCTCCAACTTCTCAGCCAATGAGAAGAGAGACAGGTATTCAGGCGGCCGGGAAAGAAAGGTATAAAATATCTAAAAAACTAAAGATGTGTGTGCCTCTACTTTGAGATGCACCCGATTCAGCGCTGCTTCGTACAATAAACCTTTGCTCCAGTGACTTCGTCCTCTTTAAAATTTTAAGTGTGAGCCGGTGTTTCTCACAATTTGGGGGCTCGTCCGGGATCCAGCACTCCTGTTCCTGCGAGGCGAGACAGCGAAGAGGGGATGGCGCGCCCCGCTGATTTCAGTGGTCCCCAACCCACTGTCTCATCCCGTGAGGGGCAGCGGGTCCTATCCGGACAGAGGACTCCCGGAGCAAAGGAGGGGAAAGGAAGAATTGAGTTAACGGGATTGAGTTACGCGCGGCAGCCGATAATTTCTGTGCACGGGACCCGGGTAAGAAAAGTGACTGTTAAGTACTACTCGGGCGGCTGGGATAGTGGGATTGGAACTGTGTGTGTGAGACGCAGAATTGTCTGCGGAGCGAGTGTGGAGCCCTTCTAACTGCGGTTCCGTTTCTCCGCGAGGAGACCGGCCAGTGAAGGGGCGAAGCGAAACGGTTCCAGGTGAAAAAGTCCCACGGGAAAGTAAAATGGGAAATAGGCCTAGCAGAGAGAAGGCTATAAAGAATCAAGGACTTGAAAGTCCTGGTGCGAGCATTCCACCCGACAGTCCATTAGGGGTGATGCTCGGGAAGTGGGGGCAGGGTTGCACCCGGGGAAAAGATAAAAAAAAAAAAAAAAAAAAAAAAAAAAAACCAATGATACAGTACTGTATGTTTGAGTGGGTGAAAGAACCTATTAGATCTGACCCACTGTACTGGCCGCAGTTCGGGTCAATGGAGAATTGGTTGTGCCAGGCTTTGAATCTCTACGTATGTAGTAAGACTCCAGTAAACCAAGAAGAAATTGAATATGCTTCATGTTGGAGGAGGTCTCACTCTTTATTCATGACAAAAGACCTTGGGGGAAAGAAGATTAAGAAGAGAGAAGAAAGTTGGGAACCTCCGGATCATTTGCCACCCCCATACAACCCTGAATTCGACGAAACAGAAGAAGATTGGGGGGGGGGAGGAGGAGGATAATGAACGGGAAGGGGGGGACTCTGTGAGACCGGGTGCCCCTCTGCTCGGGGAGACTCAGAGAACCCGGGTCACTGAATTAGATCAGATAGTAAGGGATGTTCGGAATTTTCCTTTGCCGTCTTGTAAAGGGGAACATAAGGAGGGTATGTTCCCTTTAAGAGAGGTACTCATGCCGGGAGCCCCAGGGGGGGGTGGGCTTTGTGAATGTACCTCCGACTAGCACCGAGGTGCGGGAATTTAAGAAAGAGATGAAAAAGTTATTAGAGGACCCTTTAGGGTTGTCAGAGCAGCTCGACCAGTTTCTGGGCCCTAATCTTTACACTTGGGATGAAATGCAGTTCATTTTAGGAGCCCTGTTCACACCGGAAGAAAGACAAACGATCCGGGCTGCGGGTATTAGAATTTGGGAGCGAGAAAATCCTCCCGATATCCCTGGGGGAGTCCTAGGGGAACAGAAATTCCCTGTGACCAGGCCTGCCTGGGATCAGAATAATGCGGAGGGGAGGAATAATATGTCTGATTACAGAAGATTAGTAATCAGGGGAATAAAAGAGGCAGTCCCAAAAGGACAGAATTTTGATAAAGCCTTTGAAAGCACACAACAAAAAGATGAATCTCCTACAGATTGGCTGGAAAGGTTAAGGAGAAATATACAACAATACTCAAGAATAGATCCCGAGAATGATGTGGGGCGAGAGTTGTTGAAGGTTAATTTTGTCACTAAGGCGTGGCCTGATATAAAGAAGTTAGAGAAACTGGAAGACTGGCATGATCGGAGCTTGAATGAATTGTTGCGAGAGGCTCAGAAAGTGTATGTCAGGAGAGATGATGGGAAGCAGAAAGCTAAAGCTAAGTTGATGGTGGCAGCAGTGGAACAAGTAACGGGGCGGCAGCCTGAGAGAGGGAGAGAGAGAGAGAGAGAGAGGTGGTGTGAACGTGGCAGAGGTCCCAGCCGCGGGCCACAGCGTGAGCGCAGAGAATATAAGGTTCAACCGGCTGGGAGGGGGAACCCTCATGGGTGGCAAGTAGGTCCTAGAAGGTGTTTTCATTGTGGGAGAGAGGGGCACTTTAAGAGGGATTGTCCGATGAGGCAGAAGGAAAACGGAGTGTTTCGAGTAATGGAGCGGGATGATTATTCTTTAGAATAGGGGTGTCAGGGGCTCTACCTTCTGGGGTCGAACCATCACATTGAGCCCTTGATAAATTTAAAATTAAGACCCCAGAAGGAGGAATATGTATTCCTAGTGGACACAGGAGCAGAAAGAACAAGTATAACCAAAATCCCACAGGGATATGAAATTGGGGAACTTACGACGAACGTGGTTGGGATAAAAGGGGAAGGGTTTTCAGTCCCTATTGTAGAGCAAGTAACTATACAAGGGAATAACCGAGAAGTAAAAATGGACTTAGTAGTGATACCTGAAGTAGGAGCGAACTTATTGGGGAGGGATTTACAGATATTGTTAGGGATCGGAATAGTTCCAAAAGATGATAGGATGATGGTGCAGCTTTATAAGTTGACCACAGAGGATGAAAAAGTGATTAATCCAATAGTCTGGGTGGCGGAGGGAAACCGGGGAGGACTGGACATACCCCCCCCTCAAAGTGGAATTAAAGAAAGAAAGTCAGCCTGTGCGTGTAAAACAATATCCTATATCTCTAGAAGGGAGGAAGGGGCTCCAACCTGTAATTGAGGGATTGTTGAAAGATGGTCTCTTAGAGCCCTGCATGTCTCCTTATAATACACCTATTTTACCTGTCAGAAAGTCGGATGGGAGTTGGAGATTAGTGCAAGATTTAAGGGAGCTGAATAAAATTGTTCAGACACGTCACCCGGTAATACCCAATCCTTATACATTGCTAAGCAAAATACCTCATGAACACAAGTGGTTCAGTGTAGTAGACCTTAAAGATGCTTTTTGGACCTGTCCCTTGGCGGTGGAAAGTCGGGACATGTTTGCCTTTGAATGGGAGGACCCGGTAACAGGGAGGAGGCAGCAATTCCGCTGGACCACGTTACCACAGGGGTTTACAGAATCACCCAACCTTTTTGGGCAAATGTTGGAACAAATACTTGAGGAAATTTCGTTTTCCCCAGGGATCAAGCTGCTTCAGTATGTAGATGATTTACTAATATCGGGGGAAGAGGAGATGGAGGTTCGATCTGCAACCATCAAATTACTTAACTACTTGGGAGAAAAAGGGCTCCGAGTCTCAGAAACTAAGTTGCAGTTTGTAAAAAAAAAAAGGAGGTGAGGTACCTCGGGCACGTGATCAGCGAAGGGAAAAGGAGAATAAACCCAGAACGAATTTCTGGTATTGTAACAACTCCAATTCCAAGGAGTAAGAAAGAAATAAGAAAGTTTTTGGGCCTCTTTGGATACTGGTGTAAAAACCCAGGAAGGGAAATGGGTTCTCCCGGATGGGAGGAATAATAGAAAGGGTAGATTCTGATAGGGGAATCCATTTCACTGCTAGGGTATTGCAGCTGGTATGCACAGCTCTGGGAATTCAATGGGACTTCCACACTCCCTGGCATCCTCAAAGCTCTGGTAGAGTTGAGAGGATGAATGCAACTCTCAAAACACATATCACCAAGCTGGTAATAGAGACTAAGTTGCCCTGGACCAAATGCCTGCCCCTAGCCCTGTTGAGAATTAGGACTGCTCCAAGGAAGGATTTAGGAGTATCTCCCTATGAAATGCTATTCGGACTTCCATATCTGGGAAGGGAAGAAGGTGTGCCAATTCCTGAAATTAATGATGTCGTTCTTAAAAATTACCTGTGGGGGTTAGCCCAATCTCTTACAGATTTGAGACAGCGTGGATTGCTGCCTCAGACGGTTCCACTGGATTTCAAACTACACCAGATACAGCCTGGAGACTGGGTACTAGTGAAGTCCTGGCAAGAGGATACTCTGACTCCAGCGTGGGAAGGACCTTTCCTGGTACTCCTGACAACAGAAGCAGCTGTGTGAACTAAGGAAAAGGGGTGGACACATGCTACACGGGTAAAAGGACCAATAGCCCCACCTCCTGGAGAGTGGACAGTAACCCAGGGAAGTGATCCACTGAAATTGACTCTTAAAAGACAGAATTGGTAAAATCGAGAGTAATGAAATAAAAGTGTAATACCTGGGGAGGTTACCAGCAAAGGTTCTAAAAACTAAAGCCAAGGGCAAGACTGGGTCAGTCTCTTCACTCCTCTTCTGTGAGCGGTCTCCGCTGCTGGCTGCAATCCAGTAGGCGTTGAGAGATGGGAGGGAAGGCTGTGCCAGACCTTGGCAGGTTTTATGCTACCATACTAATGAACCTTGTGACCATCCCTCTGTGTTACAGTCAAATGGAAGATAACCAATTTGTAACATTAGGGAATGAAATAGCAAAAAGCTTTAATTTGAGTAATTGTTGGGTATGTGGAAGCCCGAGGGGATCTGAAGAATGGCCATGGGTAGCCCGGCCTGTGCAGCCTAAGTGGCTGGTGAGTAGCTTAAGTACAGTACGCCATGGAACAAAGGTCTGGGCAGAAGAGGGAGCTGCATGGAAAATATTGTACCCAGGAAAAGGGAATTATTGCCTGAACAGAACCAGATCGGGAGGGAAATATTTAGGGAAAAGTGAACGTGAGTGGACATTATCACCAGGAATGGATTGTTATGACTCACTGTGTATTCCTTATAATTGCCGGAGGTACCAAGGAAGATGGAACCAAACACACATTAAGCTTAGAGATGGCACCTGGGTAAGATGTTCCTTCCATGAACCTTGGCATGCTGGTTGCAGGGCAGCGGCAAGAGAGATTGGCAAAAAGGGGGGTTTTAAAGATTCTCTGTTCCTGGCTTGTTAGCGGGACAATACTACCAGCAAAAACCATGTAATAAGAGTTTATCAATGGGCTTGGCAAAATTCAAATGGGACCAGAACATATTTCACAAAGTTCTGGTCAGCTACAAACCGAACGATAAGAGAGGGAGGATGTAACTGTAAATGGCATCCGGATGCAGAGGCCTTTGAATGTGACTATTGTGACTCCAATGGGGATTTAAACGCCTCAGGAGGACCATGGGGCACAGAAGATCCGCTATACTATGAAACACCACAAGATGATGAAACATGGGACGGTCCCTTTGCCAACGGGGCTTGGGCCTTAGAGGGCCATTATTGGATTTGTGGGAAACATGCTTACTGAAGATTACCTCCAAACTGGTCAGGAGTCTGTTATGTTGGATATGTAATGCCTTTCTTTTTCTTGCTGTCTAATACACAGGCAGCTGGGCTGGGGGTCCAGCTATATGATGAATTGAGGAGAAAGAAACGAACAACGATCGAAATGGGAGGAACTCAGAATTGGGGTCAGGATGAATGGCCCCCACAACGCATAATAGAAACATATGGACCAGTAACATGGGCACAAGATGGTAGCTAGGGATCAATAGAATAATTAGGTTGCAAGCAGCGCTTGAAATAATTACCAATGAGACAGCCTCAGCCTTAGACTTAATAGCAGTCCAACAAACACAGATGCGAACTGCCATATACCAAAATAGACTGGCACTAGACTACCTATTAGCAGAAGAGGGGGGGGTATGTGGCAAATTTAACACATCAGAGTGTTGTCTTCATATTGATGACAACGGACAAGCTGTAAGAGATATAGCAGCAAACATCAGAAAACTAGCACACGTCCCAGTGCAAAGGTGGAAATCTATGATGGATGTCAACTGGTGGAATGATTTTTTGGAATATCTTGGTGGAAGAAGGTAGGCTTCATTCTATTATGTGCTCTTGCTGGACTGCCGTTCATACCTTGTTTTATTCCTTGTGCAGTGGGATTAATTTCTAGAGTGGTAGAAGGAATGCAAGTGACCAGTCTATCGAATGTGGATGCTGTGAATCAAGGTGCTACATCGCAGAGGATAATGGTCTTAAGAAAAAAAGAGATCACCGAAAAGAAGAACAAAATGAAAGATTACAGTTATTGTTGAATAAATGGGAAGAAGATAATAAGCTTCAGCAAAAATGTAATAAATAAAAAGGGGGTGGATTGTGAGAAATGAGCTGGATTTTGCTTCAGCTACTTGGTATATTTCTATTTGTGTGCTCGGTTATAGCATCTAACTAATCCTTACAAGTACCCTGGAATGGCCCAGAGACTCTGGTTTACAAGAAGCCATTTAGGTAAAGAGAACCGAATTGATGGTAGACTGATAAGCGAACAAAGGACGGTGGAAGGTGATAAGTGGATAAAGGCCACCTGGGGGGGTGACTGAAGAAAAGAAGGATATGGACACTAGATCAAGAAGATGACCACCAGGATGTTTGTAACTACTAACATTAGACAGTAGATATTAGCAGAGACTGTGAAACAATGTATTGTTAATTAAAGGTTTGTGTCTTTAGGCGGTCGGGAAGAATGTGAGCTCCAACTTCTCAGCCAATGAGAAGAGAGACAGGTATTCAGGCGGCCGGGAAAGAAAGGTATAAAATATCTAAAAAACTAAAGATGTGTGTGCCTCTACTTTGAGATGCACCCGATTCAGCGCTGCTTCGTACAATAAACCTTTGCTCCAGTGACTTCGTCCTCTTTAAAATTTTAAGTGTGAGCCGGTGTTTCTCACATCAGTGTTGCAACGTTTGTCAAGTACCTGTTTTCAGGTCCTTGTCTAACCCTTCTATGGTCAGGACCACCCTCAGTTTCCCATGGTTTATGGCCTACAAGTTCCAACATGTCCCCGCTTGTTAATTGAGCAGTACTCGGGGTTCTGCTCTTCAGGCCTCGTCCCACACCGGCCCTCCAGACATTTTTTTTACCCAGCGAAAACTACTCCCATCCAAGCCATGGGCAGCCAGTTTCTCAAGGAGGATGCTGTGGGAAATGGTGTCAAAGGCTTTACTAAAGTCCAGGTAAACAACATCCACAGCCTTTCCCTCATCCACTAAGCGGGTCACCTTGTTATAGAAGGAAATCAGGTTTGTCAAGCAGGACATGCCTTTCATGAATCCATGCTGACTGGGCCTGATCACCTGGTTGTCCTGTATGTGCCGTATGATGGCACTCAGGATGATCTGTTCCATAACCTTCCTAGGCACCAAGGTCAGACTGACAGGCCTGTAGTCCCCTGGGTCCTCCTTCTTGTAGATGGGCATCACATTTGCTAACCTCCATTCAACTGGGACCTCCCTGGTTAGCCAGGACTGCTGATAAGCGATGGAAAGTGGCTTGGTGAGCACATCTGCCAGCTCCCTCAGTACCTTTGGGTGGATCCCATCCAGCCCCATAGACTTGTGTGTGTCTAGGTGCTGGAGCAGGTCGGTAACCATTTCCCCTTGGATTGTGAGGGCTTCATTCTACTCCCTGTCTTCTAGCTCAGGGGGCTGGGCGCTCAGGGAACAACTGGTCCTACTACTAAATACTGAGTACCTCAGCCTTTTCCTCATCCTTGGTCACAATGTTACCACCCCCATCTAATAAATGATGGAGATTATCCTTAGTCCTCCTTTTATTGCTAATATATTTATAGAAGTATTTTTATTGTCCTTAACAGCAGAAGCCAGATTAGAAGGGCCAAAGCCCAAATGGAACTTAATTTTCTCCCTACATAGCCTCACAACATCTTTGTAGTCCTCATGAGTGGCCTGCTCTTTCTTCCAAAGGCCATAAACTTTTTTTTTTTCCTCCCTGAGTTGCGACCATAGCTCTCTGTTCAGCCAGGCTGATCTTCTTCCCCGACGGCTCTTCTTCTGGCACATCGGGATGGCCTGCTCCTGTGCCTTTAAGACTTCTTTCTTGAAAAACATCCAGCCTTTCTGGACTCCTTTGCCCTTCAGGACCTCCTCCCAAGGGACTCTGTCAACCAGGCTCCTGAAAAGACCAAAGTCTGCCCTCCAGAAGACCAAGGTGGCAGTTCTGCTGACCCCCCTCCTTGCTTCTCCCAGAATCAAGAACTCTATCATTTCACACCCAAGACAGCCTCCAACAGTCACATCCCCCACAAGTCCTTCTCTGTTTACAAACAGCAGGTCCAGCAGGGCTCCTTCCCTAGTTGGCTCCCTCACCAGCTGTGTCAGGAAGTTATCCAAAACACACTCCAGGAACCTCCTAGACTGTTCCTTCAGCTGTATTGTGTTCCCAGCAGACTTCTGGTAAGTTGAAGTCCCCCATGAGAACAAGGGCTAGAGATCATGAGACTTCTCACAGCTGTTTATAGAATGTTTCATCTACCTCTTCATCCTGGTTGGGCAGTCTATAACAGACTCCCACCATGATATCAGCCTTGTTGGCCTTCCCCCTGATTCTTACCCATAAACACTCAATCCTATTGTCACCATCATCAAGCTCTAGACATACATAACACTCCCTAACATACAAGGCTACCCCACCGCCTCCTCTTCCTTGCCTGTCCCGTCTGAAGGGTTTACAGCCATTCATTGCAGTACTCCAGTCCTGCGAATCATCCCACCACATTTCCGTGATGGCAACTACATCATAGCTTTCCTGCTGCACAATGGCTTCCAGCTCCTCCTGTTTGTTGCTCGTGCTGCATGCATTAGTGTAGAAGCACTTCAGTTGGGCATCTTTTTGCTAGAAGCCCTAATTCCGACCTGACCATTCCCAGGTGCTGCTGTAGTTTCTAACCCATCAATAACCTTTGCATCTTTGCTGCCACATGGATCTCCATCCCCTACCTTCACTGAGTCAGAAAACCAAAGGACCTCACTAGCATACCATCCCACAAACATTGGCACACCACCCCCAGGCTTGTCTGTAGAGAGCCTAGTTTCATCCCCTTCCTCCTTCAAATCTAGTTTAAAGCTCTTTCAGTGAGCCCTACTAACTCCTGCCCAAAGATCCTTTTTCCCCTTTGAGACAGGTGTATCCTGTCTGTCACCAGCAGGCCTGGTGTCACATAAACCAACCCATGATCAAAAACCCCAAAGTTCTACTGCTGACAGCAGGCTTGGAGCCAGGTATTAATCTGCTGGCTCTTCCTGTTTCTTCCCTCATCCTTCCCTGCAACTGGAAGGATGTAGTTGTGAAGACACGGAGCCCGGTCGGAAGTGCAACCAGAATAGTTTATTACAACAAACACGCAGCTTATATAGTACCAAGTATCTTCTTTCCCAACCAACACACCCTTGCAACCCCCAACTGCCAGATGGGCGGAATTCCCCTCAATCAGTAGGGTCGTTAGGCGCTGTTTGTGGGTAGTCCCCTGCCAGTGTTCCTGCTTCTTCTATTCCTTTCTCTGGCCTTGCTTCTTCCACAATCCTGTTCACCCACATCTCCCCCTTTTTTGTTTAATATACAGAATAACGCTTGTGTTAATATATCAGGTAATGATTACACGTATATTACATCCTAATGATTACATTGACCCTGTAATAAGTAACTAAGGGTAATTTGCTGATCAAACAGGTTAAGCAAGAGGAACGAACCCATTGTAGCAGTCTTGAGAACTTCCTATTTAACCAGAAGATACACGTCCACAATGTTATCTGGCAACACCAAACATGGGAACACCCTGTTTGACAAGAAAGGCTTAACCACAATGTCATCAGAATGTGTTACCTTGAGCGAATGTTAAACCATTAATGTCTTGCTAACGTGTGCCATTGTACCAATCAACCCTGAAAAGAATAGATTGTATAAGCTGATTCTGTGACGATATCTTATCGAAATTGCCCCAAGCAAGAAGCCCCTCGGAAGAAGCCGAGGGGCGTACCGAAGATGTTGCAATCGACCTCTGTGAAGATAAAAGGAGTCGTTTAGCTTGCCTGAATTTGCAAGTCTTTGGTGGAGCTGCGACTCCCCGGCCGCCCAGCGCTGCTTTTGCTTTCCTACCTTAATAAATATTTAATAAATCTATTTCGGACTCGATTTGTCTTAAAATTCAACTATAACAACCCTATACTATTAAAACTACTATAAACCACAAAACCACTATTAACTATACTGTTAAACTTATTGATCTCTACAACCCTCTCATATAATGTGATTAGCTTACTTCCACACAAATTCTATGCTATGGCTGGTTTCTACATCCACTTCTTTTTCTAACATCATGCTTTGCAAGGCAAGTACAGTGTGCGTTTGAGCATACATGACTTGATTTATGCTTTTATAACACAGGAAAACAAACATGGCAAACATAACAATTATCAACAGAACTACCAGGCCAGTTAACATCAAAACCAACAATACTTTTGTAAACAGAAAAGATTCATTGCTCCGTCGTTTCTGATGGTTGTTTGTGATGCTCGGCTTCTAGATACGGTCAAACGTATCGTGCTGGGATCCACTTGGAACCATTTCCTGTGGAAACACAAGCGTATCCTCGCCCCCAGGTTATCAATGGCACGGGGCCTTCCCATTGTCCAGTGGCCATATCACGAATATGGACCATTGGCCGTGTTTTGAACATTGGGGAAGCTCCAAAGTGTTGATTTACTCGTGTCATATCACTGTTGTCTCTGTTTAGAAAATTTAAAACAAAAGTGGCTTTCCTGTGGTGGATCTCCCAGATTCCCCCTTTTTTGTTTAATTAGCAATTGCTTTAGCGTTTGATGGGCACACTCAACAATCGCCTGCCCTGTAGGGGAGTGTGGAATTCCAGTGATGTGGCGAATGCCCCATTCCTGTAAGAAAAGTTGTGTGGTTTTAGATACATATGCAGGGCCATTGTCTGTCTTGATGGTTTCTGGTATACCCATAGCAGTGATGGCTGCTAGCCAGTGTCGTTGGACATCTCGACTCTTTTCTCCTGTATGTGCAGTGGCAAAGATATAATTAGAAAAAGTATCAACAGTGACATGTACATACTTTAGGCGGCCCAATTCTCCAAAATGTGTAACATCTGTTTCCCAAATTTGCAGTGGTGAGGTGCCACATGGGTTAACTCCCAATTGTGGCAACGGGGCTATAGATTGGCATTCAGGGCATGTCAAGATGATATTACATGCTTGGTCAGTGGTTAGCTGAAATAGCTTTTGCAGTGCCTTCCTGTTTTGGTGAAAAAAACCTATGTGAGAGCTGTACTTGTTGAAATAATTGCGGTGTGGCGAGGGTGACCGTGGCTTTATCAGCAGCATGGTTGCCCTTGGCTAGGGGTCCTGGCAGAGAGGTGTGTGACCGTATATGCGTGATATAATAGGGTAATTTACGATAGGAAACATAATGCCATAATTTTTTAAATTGTGTGAATAACACTGGGTTGCTGACTTCCTTTAGGAAAGCGTCTTCTATACGCTGGACAATTCCTGTAACATACAAAGAATCAGTTATGATATTGAGATTTACATCAAAAAAAAGCTGAAAAGCACGCGCAACAGCTGCAAGCTCAACAACTTGGGGTGATCCATCAACACATTTTATATCTTGGTTCCAGAGATTGTCGGTGGATCGCCAAAGGAATACCGCCCTGTGTGTTTTCCCAGAACCGTCTGTGAATGCTGTGACTGCATTAGAAAGTGGGGTATGAGAAAATAAGGTTCGATTAGTCAGGGGTAATTCTTCTAAGGAATTTAACAGAGAATGTTTAGGTAAATGGATCAAAATTTGACCAGTGTAGTCTGCAAGTGCAGTCTGCACACTGAGAGATTCTGCTAACATCCAGTCCAAGTCTTTTTTGTTGGTGGGAATATAAATGAATTCTGGATCACCAGCTTTTAGAGTCTGAAGTCAGTGACGACCTTTCTGAATTAAGTTGGCAAACATTTCTAATCGTGAAGTTACAGTCTTTGTAAATGCATGAGGCAAAAAGAGCCACTCTAATATCACAAGTGGGTCCTTTTTTTGTTGAATCCCATTGGCTTAGAAGGGCATATGGCTGAAAGGTATTTTGAATGATGACTAAGTACACTGGAAGCGTTAAACAAAGACGGTGACTTTGACGCATCTGTAAAGCCTCCATTACTTGCTGTAGACATTGCAGTCCAGTAGGTGTCAGCTGCCTTTTAGAGTTCAGGTCAGGGTCACCCTTTACTAATTGAAACAGGGGGTGTAGATCTTGTGTAGTGATACCTAGAAAAGGTCTGAGCCAGTTGATGGTTCCTAACAATTTTTGCAGATCATTCAGAGTCTTTATTTGTAATGCCAGCTTCAGTGTTTGTGGCTGCATGGTGTGAGTTCTAATTTTCCATCCTAAGTATTTCCAGAGTGGTTCACGTTGGACCTTTTCCTCGGCTATCTGCAAGCCTGCTCCTTGGACAGCAAGGCGGACTTGGCAGATGACTGTCTGCAGGTCTTTGTCTTTTTCAGCAGCTAAAAGTATGTCATCCATGTAATGATAAATTATAACATGAGGGTTTGCATTTCGGACAGGTTGCAAAGCATTTGCTACAGTTAGAAGGTGAAGGAAGACCAGGCTGTAGTGCACCCATGGGCTCAATGACTGCATTTATAGCTCAAAGGTCATGTAACAATCGCCACTTGCCACTTTTCTTTGGTATTACAAATACGGGAGTGTTCCAGGGGCTGGTGGTGGGTACAATGGGGCCAGCAGCCAGTTGTTCTTGTACTAAGTCATGCAAATGCAGCAGTTTGTCCTTTTTCAGGGGCCATTGATCTACCCAAACAGGGTTTTCTGATTTCCATGTCAATGAAAGGGCCTGCTGCTTGTCAACAGCCCCTATTAAAAATTTGTTTTCAGGAGGATTCCCCACTGGCTTAACAAGTCTCAGCCCATAACGTACAGGGCACAGGGGCAATCTTTTTTAAGATGCCCAGGCTTTCCCCAATTATAGCAGTCTGCCTTTTGAGCAGCCCCCACAGTGAGCTGTGTTGATAATGCATCAGCTAAGAGATTCATTTTATGAGATTCTGTGCCGATATCTTGGCACGCTTTTATCATATCAGTGATAGAAGGATTAGCATTCTTAATTGTTCGCAATACTTTACGACAGTCAGCATTAGCATTTTCAAATGCTAATTGTTTCATAAGAATATCACGAGCTGCTCGGTTATCTACTTGTCTCTCTATTCCATTTTGGAGCCAATCAAGGAATTTTATAGAGGCTTCTCCAGGCACTTGTGTGATAGCAGAAAAGGAAGCTTCTGGAGCGGCTGTATCAGGTTCCTGTCTTATCGCACGCAGTACAATTTCTTTTACTTGCTCAAAACACTGTCTGTCCATTTGGGCTTGCACATCGGGAGTAGAACGAGGCCCCTCACCGACGAGCTCATTCACACCAACATGATTTAAATTGCCAGTTAAGTTATCCAATGCTTTAGCAGTCGCGAGATCACGGTACTCAGTCATGAATACAGCATATTGCATAGCCGACAAAATCATAAGCAACAACAGTTTCCAATCATGAGGAGTCACAACATGTCCATCCCCAACAGCTGTTAGTAAGTTCATGGTGTATGCTGACTGGAGACCACAATCTTTTACTGATTTCCTCAGTTCTTTAACAGGATCATAACTCAAAGCCTCCCACGCTCCGCGTCAATTTCCACGATAAATAACAGGGAACGCCTGCAAAATGTCTGCGTCGCCTTTAGCTAAGGCTTCTTTTTGACATTTGTCCCACACATTACAACAATCACTTGAGGGGGTTAGGTCATTCCCCACTACCTCTTTCAATTTATCATCAGAAAGAAATAGATTAAGTTCTTGGTCTGGGTCAGTCGGCCCAGGATCAAAGGGGTCTCCTTCTGAGAAACTCTCTTCTGCAGCATAGCTATTGTCCGCGGGTGGCAGCGGCGGGGCGGAAGGACGTGTTGGGCTCTCCTCAAAGTTTTTTTGTGTCCCTTTGCGGACCTCTACTAGGGCTTCAGATATCTGCTGCCAAACTGGTAAATGCTTAGCTGCAACCTTATCGGTCCCTGCAGCAGCGTTCCAAAGCTTTGTGCCAATTTGGTCCCACATGTCTTTGTCAAAGGTGCCGGTCTTAGGAAAGTCCGGGACATTTTCTCGTACCCAGTCTAAGAGGGTTACCAAAGACAGGGTAGGTACAGATCAATTCTGAGTTTTTAAAATATGTATAGTACTTCGAGATTCATTTGCTGCTCTTTCGGCAGAGTGTTTCCCGTGATTCCCGATTGCTCAACTCTGTCCTGCAGAAAGGTGATGAGCCGGCAGTGAAGTCAGTCCTCGAGCCAATCCCTGGTTCGATCGGGCTACGCTACCGGTACGGATGTCTTTAGTCTCTTGATTCATGCCCCACATTGGGCGCCATTTGTAGCGTATGAAGGCACGGACCCCGGTCGGAGGTGCAACCAGAATAGTTTATTACAACAAACACGCAGCTTATATAGCACTAAGTATCTTCTTTCCCAACCAACACACCCTTGCAACCCCCAACTGCCAGATGGGCAGAATTCCCCTCAATCAGTAGGGTCGTTAGGTGCTGTTTGTGGGTCTTCCCCTGCCAGTGTTCCTGCTTCTTCTATTGCTTCCTCTGGTCTTGCTTCTTCCACAATCCTTTTCACCCACAGAAGGATAGAAGAGAACACTGCTTGTGGTCCTGATCCCTTAACCAGTTGTCCCAAGGCCTGGAAGTCTCTCTTGATTGCCCTTGGGCTTCTTGTTGCTACTTCATCTCTGCCTATCTGAAAAGTCAGTAATGTATAATAATCCGAGGGCCATACCAGGAAAGGAAACTTTCTCTTTATATCTTTAACCCAGGCCCCTGGGAAGCAGCAGACTTCCCTAAGAAGTGGGTCCAATCTGCATATTGGGCCTTCCGCTCCCTTCAGGAGGGAGTCACCTACAACTATGACCCATGCTTTTTCTTTAGTGAAGAGGATGCAGTTCAACTTAACCTCAGCAACACCTCCACACTAATTGAATCATCTTCTTTGTAATTGTTCAGTTCTGCATGCAGAGCCTCATACCTATTTTGCAAGGGTACCTGGGAAGGTGGGTGAGTTACTGGGGAGACACCTGCTGCACCAGGCAGGAACTTGTTGCTACTGCCCCCTGTCCTCTAAGTTACCACATTCAACCAGGCAAAAAGAGAACAGGGAATCCTCTGTATCATGTGCCCTGTCTGCCTGTTGGGCCTATTTCAGGGATGGTAAGGTGCAACTCCAGCAGTCTCTCTGTCTCTCACACACTCCCTGATAGTTCTCAACCTACTTACCTCCTCCCAGAGCTCCATCACTAAGCAGAGGATTTCCTCTACCTGGGCACACCTCCCACAGGCATGCTCACTGCTGCAATCTGACACTGGCATAAGGGTAGGGCATACCCTGCAGCCTGGCACCTGGGTAGCAGTGTGTTCCCATGAGAGCTCCGTCTGGGAAGCTGCCTCAGTCCCGCTGGGTGCAGAGCTTAGGAAGGCTAAGGCTTTCTGCCGGATGGATACCATAGCTCCCTGGTCGAGCTGGTACAGCTTCAGCGCCCTTCTGGATAAACTACCACACCACACTGCTCACGCTAATCACAGCGCTCCCTTGGGCTGCCTTTTATGGGAGTGGGGGTGGCTGCTGTTACTGCTGGCCCTGCCCCCGCCTCGTCAGCAACCCTCGTGCGAGCTGCCGACTCTCGCGGTCTGCCTGCACTCCCCCGGCGTTTCCCCGGCTCCAGAAAGCTCCGGAGAAGCCCCTTTTTGCCACGAACTCGCGCTCCATTGCAGACGTACCAGAGCTGTTCCTCGGTGAGTGTCCTATCGCTATTGAAAGCTAAGCCAATAAATTGAATGAATGTGCATATAATGATCTGATGGTAGCAGAGGAAAAAAGTTATTTTAAAGGAGGAATACAGAGGAAATCTTTATTTCCTATAAGAGTTATTCTGTAAACTTGGCATCTTTAATAAGTGTCCTATATCTTCAAAAAACATTTATTCAACTTCCACGGAATCACGGAATTGTCAGAGTTGGAAGGGACCTCTAGAGATCATCTAGTCCAACTCCCCTGCTAAAGCAGGACTTCCTATAGCACATTACTCAGGACTGCATCAAGGCGTGTCTTGAAAATCTCCACTTAAGTGTTGCCATTCTTTTGCACTAACTGTAGTAAGTGGTTATGGCATTGTGTAACTAAGGTTAATAAAATAAAAGTAGTTTTAGTTTTCTTCTCAACCCATAAATCTCTCTCATTATTCTCTCTCCCTTCTCTTGGGAGAAGGAGAGAGGTTAAAGAGAGCATCTGTCTTTCATTTAGTGGCCAGCCCAGCCTAAACCACGACAGGAGGAAGCAAGATTATCTTCGTATTTTCAGAGTTGTCTGGCCAATCCATCCATACTTGGTGCCTCCGTGTCTGTCCAGTGCATTATTGCCAGGGTGTTGGCGTATGACATCCGTGCATTTCCTATAATCTTTCGCCACATGAACCATGTGCACCAGATTTCATTTGGGTCTTTGGACGCCTGGTCATCATCCAGTTTATTATAGATCACCTCCACCACAGCTAATTCCCTCAGATACCGGATACCTCTCTCAGTGGTGCTCTGCTTGCTTAGGGAATTTGCAGGTTCTTTCTTGAAGAGATACCTGTCCTTCACGCTGGACAGGAATCGCTGCCAAAGACTGAGGACTCCTGCCCTTTTTCCAATCCCTTTGTCAATGGTGTTATCGTTAGCAAGGGATCCCACCTGCCAGCCTTCCTTATCCTGTAATTCCTGACTATTGCCTCCAATATCCCAGCATCAGAGTAACCAGCTGAGAATTAGCTCACATGGTTGACGGATGTCCTGGTTCTGGCGGGGATAGGGTTAATTCTCCCCAGAATCTAGCAGAGATACAGGTATTCGTAGGAAGTCATAGCTTGGGTGCGAGCTGGGGTATCCCAGGTGCGGTAGGTGAGCAGTGGTATCATAATCCTGTTTGTATATTCCTCTATCTGTGTTACTGTTATTGTTTTCTTGTTCCCTTTGCTGTTCTGTTAAACTGCCTTTGTCCCAACCCACGAGTTTTGCCTTTTTCTTCCAATTCTCCCCTCATGGCCATGTGGGGGGAGCCTGAGAGAGCGGCTGCCACGTGGTTCTTTGTTGCTGTCTGAAGCTAAACCATGACAACGGCTAAAATCTTTTTGCATATCTCACAGCTCACTTAGGAATAGAAATCAGGTGGTTTCTGTCTTGTTTATGATTTTAGTCTCTTCCTCCTCCTGTTCTTGTGACTGCTCTGCTGCAGAACAGGCTGCCTCTTCTGATTCTTTTTCCTGCTCCCTCCTAGGAGAAGCTTCTTCATCCCTTACTAAATGAGTTGACTTCCACTTCCATTGTTTCCTTTTAGTTATAGGGGCAACTGATACACTGTCTGGTTTAGCCATAGTGTCTGTTGGTGTATTTTCAGATCCAGAGATGCCCTCTTCTCCTTGAGGGTGCTGGTATTGAGCAGTGTTTAGTAGGTGCTGGCCAGGCCCAAGCATACTGCATTAAGTTGTGCCTCTTTGGAATCACCAAGGCATCTTTTTTTCAAACGTTTTGTCACTTCATCAGGATCCTGCACTTGTTCGGGAGTCAAGTTCCAGACCACTGAAGGTGAGACATTTTCTAGATACCTGCCCATATTCTCCCACATCTTGCCACCCATGACCATACTGTCACAGGGCCAGGGTCATATTCCTAAATAGCTTGTTAACCTTAGAAAAAGCTGAAATGATATACCTAAGAAATACCAATAGAAGTATTTTGACTACCCAAGGATGTTCAATATACTGAAAAGTTATTGTAACGAGGGAGGAAATATCACAGAAGATGGTGGAGAAGGTTCCACTCTGTATTTCCTCAAAGAAAACCTCTCAGAGGAAGAAGTATAATTGTTAATTGTCTCAATGAGATGGTACCCGAAGTACAGTAATGCCTTCAGTACGGAGCCCAAATACCAGATTAAGCTCAAGGCCAGTGTTTTAATAATAAATCTCCCAGACAAAATATCACTGAGCACTACAGAGCACAGAAAACTGCAAAAGTCAACACCAATCTTTAACATGTACAGCAAATAAAAGAGCATGGCACAGATCAGATAAACTGATATTAAGAACAGATGAATCAATATCGTGACCCACAACTGTTAACAGATATAAATCCCTTATACTATGCTCTGGTCAATCTATTATTATCTTAAACCCTTTGAGCTCCACTTTGGGCAACAAAAAGGACTGTTGTGGTTTAACCCCAGCCAGCAACTAAGTACCACACAGCCACTCGCTTGCTCACTCCCCCCTGCCCAGTGAGATGGGGGAGAGAATTGGAAGGGTAAAAGTGAGAAATTTCATGGGTTGAGATAAAACCAGTTTAATAACTAAAAAGAAATAATAATTTTTTTTAAATGGTATGGAAAAGAGGAAAAAATAACAGAGAGAGAGGAAAATAAAACCCAAGAAAGACAAGTGATGCAAATGAAAACAATTGCTCACCACCAACTGACTGATGCCCAGCCAGTCCCTGAGCAGCGGCCCCCCACGCCAACCTTCCCCCTAGTTTTATTGCTGAACATGACATCATATGGTATGGAATATCCCTTTGGTCAGTTGGGGTCAGCTGTCCCAACTGTGTTCCCTCCCAACTTTTTGTGCACCTCCAACCTACTTGCTGGCAAGGCGGTGGGAGAAGCAGAAAAGGCCTTGACTCTGTGTAAGCACTGCTCAGCAATAACTAAAACATCTCTCTATTATCAACACTGTTTCCAGCACAAATCAAAAACATAGCCCCATACTAGCTATTATGAAGAAAATTAACTCTATCCCAGCCAAAACCAGCACTTTCTGCAGACAGTTTCATTAGGTAGCTCAGAGGGGTGAACTGTTGCATTAAAAAAGGAAGAAAAACAATTTAAATTCTGAAAATTTAAAAGTCACTATTAGCTTTTTCAGTATTGCTCTACCTAAAACCAGCAAGCTGATGTGCTCATTTTGCAGTTCTAAATTACTGCTAACAAATAGCAAAGATTATAAATACCTCTACCCAACTGCTAGAAATCCAATATAATAAATATAATATGATATACATAAAGTATATTCAAAGCGTATATAAAGCCTATTAAAAAAGGCACCACATATGGACGCCTGCTTAATGTGAGGCCCTGCGCAGCTCGGAATAAAAGGCACAGAGGCAGGAGGGTTGAAATGAGGTGAGTCTTTAGTCCAGGGTTTGGGTCACTGACTAAGGAGGGAGGTTCTACAGCTTTAATGTCCTTTCCAAGTAGGAGTCTGGTCTCAGGATGGAGAGAGACTGAGTGTGTTACCTACTGTGCGCCCAGTAAGAAACAGGACCTTGTGTACCTAGGTGGCTGTCCTGCTCCACTGTGCAGTGGGGCCTAGATTTCCTGGAAAACCAATGTTTTCCAGGAAATACCATGGAAGATGGGTGTTTCACCTGGGTGCTACCATCATTTAATCTAATGAACTTTAGGTGCTAGGACATGGCATTTTTTTTGGGGGGGGGATAGGGGGAGGTGTGTTGAAACTTAAAAAATTGAGTACCCCGAGTAGTCTGTCTGAATTTGGTCCACACTCCCGAAAAGAACAAATGATATCATTCTATTTTTCATCCATTTCAAGATTCTGAATAGATTCTGAACAGCTTGCTATTGGCTAGTATCTTTTTATGGTAGCACAAAAAAATTCACAAATATTACAATTGGATTAGTTAAAAAACACTGAATGCCTCTGAACATTTTTGTTGAGAATTATATGCCATAAACACTCACATTGATGTGTGTATTGATGATCCTCAGTAACTTTTAATGTGGTTAACTTAGCCTGTGGTTCTTACCTAAGTCCTCAGATGGCCTTGTATTTGCCATGTATGCATACAGACTGCTGACATAGAGTAACTGAACCCTTCATGGATTAAGTGTGATTTACTTTACTTCCCTTTGGAGGTGAACTAATCTAACTGAACTACTACCACCTTAGGTGCCTGCACACGTAGTATTGCAGTTCAACTAATTAATTTTAATGTTATTTCACTTATTTTTTAATAAGTTTCTTAATAATAATCAAGGCGTGTCTTGAAAATCTCCACTTAAGTGTTGCCATTCTTTTGCACTAACTGTAGTAAGTGGTTATGGCATTGTGTAACTAAGGTTAATAAAATCCCCATATGTAATCTGAAGAATTCTGCATTCAAAAAACTTAAGATATACAGCTTTCTAAACCCATTTCTAATGGCATTCTACTGTCAGAGGATCATTTATATGTATTTCTTGGTGCTTCCAGTTCTGTGTGTATCCAGCAGAGCAATCCCATTCCCTTCCCCATCTCCTAATTTATTTCAGCAGCATCCTCTAATTTAATTCCAAAATAATTTATTTTTCAAGTCATTTCATCATGAAGGACTGCGACTAACTGCAGCTGATCCATCAGTTTGTAGACCGTTCAAGTGGCACTCAGCATCCATAGAGCTTGGACAGGCACTCTTAGGAACATGAAGTTGCAAAGACAAAAGGCTTAGTTTGTCCTATGTCTGCTGTTTTTCATGACATTGATGGTAGAAAGTCTATCAATCAAGTGGGTGACTGCAGCACTTCAGAGTATTCAGTTCTGCTTCACCTGTGGTCCTCAAATAGCTTGCTCAGCCCCTAGCATTTACTGGTTTGAACCTGGATTGTTTACTGATTTGCAACATACACAGTAGGAGTTTTGCCTGAATACGTGCTTCAGGATTAGCCCGAATATTAAGAATCTACATAATGAACTGTCACAAAGAAATGTACAGCTGTACTTTGCATCAGCCAAACAATAAAACAGTCCCTGTTGCCTGGTATTTATGTGCTGAATAATGTATGCCTGCCAATTATAGTGCTTGCAAAAACATATATATATGAGTGATGTGGTCATAAGAGACTGCTGCAACTGGTGTTTAGTGGAGCAGTCTCACAAAAGAAGAAAACCACCATCCCTCATATATGTATTGATAACATTTTATCCTTGAATCAAACTCACCTGGGGGTGTGTGTTTATTTTCTAAGATACAACTATTTACTTCAGGTTTTTAGCATGTTATTTTGTACTCGCAAGTCTCTAGCTTTTTCTGTTTAAAGGAAAAGAAAGCTAAAAAGTACTGGAAATTTCAAAGTTATATTATTTGTTCTTGATTTCTGGATCAAAGGGTCCATAAGTCCAGAGGAGATTTGACTAATCAGATTTTTAGAAATGTACCCAAGTTCATGACATGGGAATGCAGAATACCTGTGAAGCAAGGGCAGGACGTTTTACCTTTCACTTCTATTCCAATTCACTCGGAAGCCTTCTTGGCACCTGCTGTAAAAGAACTGTTTTATTGATGAAGAGAAGTGTAAACCCTGTAATTCTGTATTGCATGTAGTGCAATGCAGTTTGCTGAGTGACTTTCATCACTGAATATAAAAATATTTGCCCAACTGTCATTACACAGGGTAGGAAAAAAGACTCCAAGTTCATGTACTGTTTTTTTGTCCTGTTTCATTTCATTAAAATGCAGAGGTAGGTTCCTGTACTTAGCTGGTTTCTGGACTGTCAAGGAAGCCTTGTCTTAGAAAAATGTAAAACATTTAGCAAATTGACATTAAACATGAGGAAAAAAGCACCTTTGTTCAGTTTTTGCTGGTTTTCTGTTATTGCTTGCTTCTCCAGAGTACAGGTGCTTCACTGTGCACAGCTGGTTTTCAGGCCCTGTGAAGACTAGTTGCAGAAAATAAAAATATTTGCCAGCTTTGCTTTAACAACAACAAGAGCCTTTATTTCTTTGAACTTTATGTACATGAAAGTAGTAGGTCCACACTGCCTCCATCACAGGAATCTGGCACAGAGATTGATTGCTAGCTGTCGTCTAGCAGCCAAGCGTTTTGTGTAGACGACTACTACTGTTAACAGTTTTCATTGGCAGAGGATTTGTCTCCAGTTCAGTCCAAAGCCAGAAGCAGATTTCAGTGATTTTTTTCATGTCTGCCACTTTCTTCCTTATCTGGTGTCCAATTTTTCCATGCTGAGACTCCCAGCTCTTCTCAATTAAGCATATATACCAACTTAGAAAACTAACTCCTTCCATTTGCAGCAGCTCAGCTCTAGCTAAAGCTACATTACTTTTATTGCTACTTCAAATAGAAAGCAGCCCTAGGTTGTAAGAGTTTTGTTGCTGTTGTTATTTTTCATTTCTGTTCCTGTAGAAAAGAGATTTTGCTGAGCATCCTGTCTAGTTTAAACATGAACATCACTTGTCCAGATCAGCTCAGCTGAACACCAAGCTTTCTGATCTGTACGAGAATAGGTGAGGGAAAGCCAAATGTACAAATCATTTTTGGGGGGAAAAAAAAAAAAAAAATCGTCTTTGGACTAGCTTGGTTCATTTTTGAGAATGAGAATAATCTGTTATATTATTATGGGACTGCTTTCTTCCTCTAGTGTCAAACTTGAGACTTAGGCCCATGTCTTGCAATGTTGCCTCTACCATATGAAATCACCAGAGCTGTGTAGGTGCTTAGCACAAAGTTTGCAACACAGGAAAGTCCTTTTAATTCTAAAAGTAGATTTCTCCTTCCTCTCCAAAATGCATACTAGGTACGCTTACTGCATGGCTTCCCATGTGCACTCTGTCCTTGAAAGGCTATTTCTGTAAAATAGGGGACATTTGGACAAGGTATTTATTACACATTGGGATAACCTTGACGAGATGCCCACCTGTAACCTTTTTTTTGGAGGGGGTTATTTCTTCCCCTGAGACTGTATGGCAATTCAAATTAAGTATATATGAAGGCCGTGAGACTAAGAACTCAGGAATGTTGTGAAGAAGAGAACTGAGAAATGCACAGTTGTAAAAATGAATGGCAAATAGTTCCTCTGTGCCAGTGAAGGATGACAAAACTCAAGAACCTATCTAAGCCTCTGCGTGTTCATTTTAACTCTGGTTACTGAAGTTTGGGGGATTTATATTGCTAACTTTTCTGAAGCCAGGACTTCATACCAAACCACTTCCTCACTTAGACTTCAGGACAGGAAGTAAATTCTTCTGAGATATGCGCTTTTTTTCTAAAGCAAAACAAAGAAAAATCATGGCTTTCCTCACTCACCACAGACATCTTCAACAAATGCACTTTGGCCCTGCATCACATCTCTCAGCCATTTGCAGCCCATATTTTTATATCCACTGCTTTTCCCAGTAACTTCCTCTCCACTTCAGCCTCAGGTAAAGGGCAGAGGCACCCCTAAATATCTGAGGCATCAGTTCTTGACATCAGTGGATGCCTGCAGTACCAAGAGAAGAAGCCAAGCTGCAGAAGTACAAATCTGAGGGACAACTCCTTTTGAATAATCTATTTAATTATCTATCCACACCTAAGATGGGAATTTCAGCTTCTAGTTTCCCTTTCCTATAAAGATTTGCTCCTCCATTCTTTGTGACACTGAGACATTGCAGGATATGGGTAAGGATGAGTTCATTTACTCCCCCTCTCGGTTTTTCCCCCCTCAATTAGCTTGTCTAATACAATTATGTATTAGAAATTTTTATGTCATCTTACAGATATTTTTAACTCTTATCCCTTATGATACAGTGGTAAATCTTTGCAAGCCACTGACAATCACACGTACTTTGGTAATATAACTCAAAGCAGACTGTTCTTAGTAACTCAGAGAGCATATACTCGCATACACAACACAAATGAGTGATCTGACAGAGGACAGAGAGAGATATTCCTGTTTCCAAGGTCACTTGCAAAGAAGCCAACCTAATTAACCTTAAGCATAAAGAAATTAAAAGTTAAGTAGGGATTTTACCATGAATAGAGATAAATACAGATTTTACTATAACTTTGGGTTTGTGAGATTTTGTAACCCATTAATATCCTTATAGAATACATTAATGTGAGAAATTTTACTTCTAAAGCTTCCTGTTCTGAATGATGAAATACAGACCCAGGACTGTGTTACATGGAATTCATTAATCGAGTTTCAAAAATGAACCTTACTTTAAAATGAGTTTACACAGTAATTTATCCCTTGAATAGCATAACCATTTCACAGGATTTACCCATTGACTACAACAATGTATTTCTTCCTATCAAAAATGATTCACATTTTGAATTACATATATATATTAAATACATATATACCTTAACCTAAAAACAATGGAATTGTCTCATTTTTTCAAGAAATGTTTGGAAATTAAAGACTAACATAACTCTTTTGTGTCTACAGAATCCAAACAATGCTAAACTCAGACTCTGAGTTTACAGACTCTAGACTGTAAACAAATATCATAAAAGATTTCCCTACTGCAGAACATAAATGGCTAAGAAAATAAAAGATCTTTTTTCTCCAAATCAGAATGGTTAATTAGGAATGAATGTTCAAAACCGATTTTTTTTCTTTGACAACTTAAAGAGAACACTGCTAGTGAATAGCGTGACTGCTTTACAACACAACTGAACCAAGAAAGATTAATTTCTTATACATGACTATGAGGTAACAGCTAGAGTTGTTCGAAATTCAGAAATCCCACCTCAAGAGAAATTTGACACTTAAACTTCGTATTTTTCATCCCAGGAAGGAAAAGTTGAAATTTTCCACATAAGGGAGAATTTCAAATAATGTTATTTGGAAATATCAACATATTTTGATCTAGATAAAATGCCAGACATAAAAAAAATGAAATACCCAATTAAAATTTGTTGCAACAATTCAAAATGCTAAATTTCCCTTTGCCATGTTGTGTAATGGGTTTGTACATCTGATATCAGTTCTCTATGCCGGATCATGTCCTCTGGGGTGGCTGTATCTCCCATAACATACATATATGACCAGACTATTATGTACCTGAAATTATGGAATAGAAGAATGTGTTCTGTGACATATTTTTTCTACCAATATGTGGGTAAAGAAAAATATGATTTTCACTACGTATTAATTAGTCATGGGTTCTGTGTTATACCAGAGGACAAGAAACTACAGAAGATGGGCCACAATCTGAAAAATGTCACAATATTTTAAAGTGTATAGGATTACAATTAAGGTTTCTAGAAATTAATTCACAAAATTTGACATGATATAATTAATGTGGCTGAATCTTTTGGCTTAATGTCTGTCCTGGTTTGGGGTGGAGCAGAGCCAACTTTCTGCTCAGTGACAGAGGCTCTTGTTTATACTTGTTGCTGTGGCAACCAGGGTCAGCTGACTTGGTTGTTTACCCTGCACAGGGGTCAAACCCGTGGGGAGGAGTCGACAGGTGACCCAAAACTTACCAATAGAGTATTCCATCCCATCTGCCATGCTCAGTATAAAAGCTGAGGCATCAAAGGGTCAGCTTCTTTTTCAATGACCCTCTTCTTCAATGGCTCTCTTTCTTCAGTGATAACACCTGAGGAGGACCCTGGCTGTTTGCCTGCCTTTGATCCTGATCTGTGGGATCCTGAATCAAGATCCGGAATCCAGTTCCCATCTGTCACCGAGTCCAGTCTGGAAATTCCCCAGTGTCTGCTGGTGACATCTCCCTGGGAGCTTGATACAGTTTTGTATATATTGTATCTATTTCTTATTTCCTGTTTATTTTATTATTAATATTTCATTAAAGTAGTTTAGTTTTTTTCTAAACTCATAAATCTCTTTATCTCTCTCCTTCCTCTCCTTGGAGCGAGAGGTGGGGGAGAGCATCTGTTGTCTTGTCATTGGCCAGTCTGGCCCAGTTACTTAGGAAACAACATTTCCTGTACAGCAAGCACTATAAATCCATCATAAAATAAAGTTCTCTATATACTATCCTTGTCTTCAATATTAACCTGAGGAAGTGACTCATAGTCAACTCACATCTTACTACCCCAGAACAGATCCCCCACTCAAACTGATTTCTTTGGAAGAGCTATATTTATAAGCAGTGAATAAATCAAATTTCAGTTAGCTAGAATGAGGCCAAGAATGAATCTCTGTTCCAGTTCCTAGGATAGCCACTTTCAATATGGGAAAATGTCTGGGTCGTGCTCCAGTGATTCCTGTAACTCAGGTGAGTCTCTGAAAAAAATTAATATAATATAATCTTTAAAAAGTAATCAGAGTGAAGTACAAAATGAGATTCTGTCCCCATCCTCCCAATAGGAGCCCTGTTCACTAGTTTTTTTCCTCTTCCTGACTTAAAAGTTCTTACTGAGCAACAGCACGTGTTTAGCAAGAGATGTCATTGCAGTCTCTTCCACACTCGTTTGCAGGATCATAGGACAACTCAGGTTGGATTTGGGGGTGGAAGGGACCTCAGGAGGTCTTTAGAGCAGTATCTGCCTCAAAGTAGGGGCAACTAGGAGGTCCAGACAACGTTACTTAGGGCTTTATCCCATTCAGCGTGGCCTTTTTAGCCTGATCATCCAGCCAGTATTTTGTCTATCTGGTTGCCCACCCACACTGTACATCCTAACTGGGATACAGAAGTGCTGTGGGAGAGGTGTGAGAAAAGAGGGAAATAACATGGATCTCTCATTGGGGGTACGTTCCCCAATCACAAAACTACTGGATCTGGAGTTGATGATGGGGAAAAAGGTGAGAAATGACAGCATAATTTCTTCCTTTTGCTACATTTCCCAGTGGTAGTAGCATTTAGGGGATTGCCCCAAACTGCTCTGGAAATATCTTTTAGAATTTGATCCCTTCAGCAGGTTTTGAGGAAGGAGCACGTAGCTCCTGTGCCTTGGCCTTGCTCCACACATGCCAGGCTCTGCCTTGCTTCGTTTTGTCAGCTCTGGGGGATCTCTGGGTGTGCACAGGCACAGAGATGTTAGTGTCTGGGAAACTAATGTCAAAATGATAGTCAGTGACAGCCTGGAGTGCCTTTGGTTTTGGCAGTGGTTAAGGGGCTCCCTTTAGGTTGTAAACTTAGATTCACATAACAAGATTCTACCTATGTCCCATTTTTGGCACCAAAACTGTGAGGAGAGGGTTCATCTAACACCATTATAGAACCCATATAGACTACATGTAAAAGGGGAAAGTAGGGCTGTCTACAGAATTAAGATTGAGATTTTTCAGACCATTTTAGTGTATGAGTTTTAATGGAAGATTTGTAGCTAAATGCTTATCAAGATGTATAACTTTAGGCATTGATATTTAAAATGAATCTTTCAGGCTTCGAACTGTAACCGAACTCAGCTATACACAATATTTATTATCTCTTCACTGGAGTGCTGCAGCTCAAAAAGGAAAGGATATTCTTCTGGAGGGAGAACTAGGCTTTAGTCCTGTCTTCTAGTAGGAGAAACTTCCTACTGGGAAGGTTACATTTAAGGTAATTCTATTATGCAGCTGTCCGTTTACAACCATTTAGTATGAATTTTCCATGTGAAAATCTCAAAACTGTTGAAAAACTATGAAAACTATGAAGTAGTCGCCATCATGGAAATATGGTAGGATGACTTGCACAACTGGAATGCTGCATTAGATGGCTATAAACTCTTCAGAAGGGACCAGCAAGGAAGGAGAGGAGGTGGGGTGGCTCTGTATGTTAGGGAGTGTTATGAATGGCAAGAACTTAATGATTGTTAACAAGCAATAAGGCAAGAGGAAACGGCCTCAAGTTGCACCAGGGGAGGTTTAGATTGGATATTAGGAAAAATTTCTGCACTAAAAGGGTTATCAAGCATTGGGACAGGCTGCCCAGGGAAGTGGTGGAATCGTCATCCCTGGAGGTATTTAAAAAGATGGTTAGACATGGTGCTCAGCAACATGGTTTAATGGTGGTTTTGGTAGTGTTAGGTTGATGATTGGACTCGATCTGAAAGGTCCCTCCCAACCTTGACAATTCTGATTCTATTCTATGATTCTATGATTAATTTGGCTCTAGTTCATACAGATTGTGCATCTATTTAGTTTTTAAAAGCTCTTAAAATATTCAACAGCAACAAAGAAACTGTGCTTTGGCTTTAAAGCCTGTATGATTCCCTTTGTGCATCATAATATTAAAAATACATATTACATGGGATTATGCATACACTAGAGTTTATAAAAGAGATCATTTGCATACTAAGCTTCATTAATCATTGAAATCCCACATATTAAAAATGCTTCCTTGATAGCATTTGTATAACATAGAATCATAGGATGGTTTGGGTTGGAAGGGATGTCATGTATTTATACTAGAAAACTCGTCGGACTATAACATATAATGTGCTATATACTCAGCTGGCAACTCTAATGCTTTACAGCAGCTGACAATCCAAGCTAATACTCAACATATGTGAAGTCCTTAGTGCACAGAAAATCAATAGCAAAATTTCCCACGGTTAGGTTTTCTGTCTCAACTAATTTTTGAATATTTCTAGGTCTTTCTGTTTCACTGAGGATTTAGAAATGTCCAAAAGCTGCTTTGTTTCAGAAGAACCTAACTAGAACATTTAGCATTTTCCCATGAAGGAAAATCTTAGGAAAAATGTTTTGAGAGTGACTGATACATTTGATTTCTACAAAGTCAAAATACTTCATTTTGACATTTTTCAGTAAAATCCTGGCTATTTATGCTAATAACTTCTAATATGTAATAGGAATTTCACTTCATCCCTTCTCTTAACCCCTCCCCCCCTTGACATTTGATTCAAATGAAACAGTTAAAAACATTTAATTCCTAAAATATCAAAATGGATTTTTTTCACCACAGTGGTAGTAGTTGCTTTCTAATTTTTTTCTTAATTTCTCAGAATGTACAAGGGAAACTGGCTGGATTTTGTGTAGCACTTCTGTTTCTATGGCACTGTATTTTCAAATGAAGAACAATCTGGCCGGTGTCACTCTGAGAATCTGTGCGTGCAGGTTGGAACTCTTGGCTCCGGGCTGGTCCTCTCTATTTGAAACATCTGGAATTCTGTTTGGGGTGAAAGACAAGAGAAATCGGCATTCTTGGCTTTTTCAGGCTTGCCTGCTGTCAGTAGAACAGAATACT